>NC_091438.1:91635542-92273988 GCF_964237555.1 Oryctolagus cuniculus
TATACTGTACAATTTCAGAAAATTAAAACTTTGCTCTTGCTGACCGGCATGCTAATATTTCATTATATATCATGCTTCTAGTTATACACCAGTTGAATACATATATATTTTACATCATTTTCAAAAAAAGTCCATGCAAAATTGCCTATGGCAACAGTACTTACAATATTCCAGGTTGGAAAATTTTTCGTGCATTTTAGATTGAAAGATAAAATAAATTATGCTGTATTTTTATAATAGAAGAGTGCGGAGCAATGAGAATAAATGAGCTGCAACTACTATGTTATTGTGCATAAATCTCACACACATAATGTTGAGAAAAATGTCAGACATATGAAGTATATAGTACATGAATTGAAGGGAAATATGACAAGTCAAATTGGTGATTATGACAATGCTGGGTAGTAATTTGAAGACGGCATGACTTCCAAGATACTGATCCTATATTTTGTCTTGAACTCAGTGCTACTTATATAATCATGTTTAATTGATGAAAAACTATCATTTATCATTTCTGTCCATTTCTGCATACATACAGTATTTAAATAAAATATTTGAAACAATACTTATTGTTCTATCCACCTACTGATGTCAGAAGAGTCACAACAGAGAAGGATGAATAGATGTAGGAGATGAGAGAAAAATTATAGAACAAACTACTTGAATATATGAGGGGAAAGCACACACAAGAAAAGTGTATTGGCATTGCTAGAAACATGAATTGACCAATCATAGTATCTGAAAGAAGTGTCTTAGTGCATGGATACAGATGCATGTAGGACAGCAGATACGCTATGGGGGTAACTGTTCTCAAATTTCTGTTAGGGGCCAGCACTGTGGCTTGGTAAATTAAGCCTCTGCCAGTGGTGCCAACATCTCGAATAGGCACTCATTCAGGTCTTGGCTGCTTCACTTCCAATCCAGCTCCCTGCTAGAAGCCTGGGAAAGCAGCGGAGGTTGGCCCACATGCTTAGGCCCCCGCACCCACGTGGGAGATCAGAAAGAATCTACTGGCTTCAGATCAGCCTAACTCTGGCTGCTGGAGCCTTTTGGGGAATGGACCAGCAGATGGAAGATTCTCTCTCTGTTGCTTTTTTTTATCTCTCTTTCTCTGTAACTCTACTTTTCAAATAGAATCAATAAATCTTTAAGAAATTTCTGTGTTAATAACTTTCATCTTTCAGTTGAAATCAGAAGTCATAATTAAATGAGATGAGAAGAAGGATGGATTAAAGAGTTGGAGACAGAAGTTAAAAAAAGTAATCATTCAGGAGAGTAAAAAGCTCTCCATTTATTTGTAGTGTTCAAGAAATTAAAATATTCCAGCTTGTGTGTGTGTTGATTTGTGTGTTTTCCAACATATTCTGTTACATTGGCATGGGAGCCCAAAAGTTAGATTTAACCAGGGTTATTGTTTAGTCTGTAGAAAAAGATAAAGCAACAGAAGGACAAAAGAAGGGAACATGTGAATATCTGCAGGTTAATAAATTTAATGAGCTTAATTTACATGGAATGAAATGTGAGGACATGAACAAAGTCATCAGTAGTGCAAAGGTCATCAGCACTGAGTTAAAAAAAAAAAAAAAAAGACATTAAAATCACGACTATGAGTACTTGTATCACATACTGAGTACCTGGATTCTAGTCCCAGCTCCGGTCACGATTCCACACCCTGAGAGGCAGCAAATGATGGCTCAGGTCCTTGTGTCCCTGTCAGTCATATGGGAGATACGGATTATAAGGGAAGAAGTAAAAAGTTAAAGGCCAAAATTTTGGAAAAATCATCCATGCGGATGTTTAAGTCGACAAGAGTTACAATGAAAGTGGAGTTTGCGAGAGTAACAATCACTGGGAATTAAGTTTTAAATACATGTTTTTAAAATTCCAAATGCTGTATGTAGACTTAGAATTGTGTATTTTGCAATGGTAGAATGAACAGTAACAATATATTACCTCTGTTTCTTCCCTAATGTGGTAACTGGGCTTGGGAAGGAGAAATTTTTATAGTCTTAATTTATTATGTTTAAGTAGGACAATTTATTTCTTAATTATTTATAAAAGGTAAATTCAATTTCAGCTGAATGTAACATTCAACCTATGTAAGATGTATGAATGCTCCCAAAGCAATGATTACTCAGAAATTTAAGAATTGTATTTAAATAAAAATAACATTTAATTAAAGTTTCCTTTATAGGAGGAAGGATACCAAGACAAGCAGAAAATCATAGTAATATTTTGGACATACAACTTTCCTCTGGAACCTAACCAATAACTTCAAAATGTGCTTAAAATAGTTAGATTTCTTTCTGCAGCATGCATTTGATTTTGGAGATTTAGTGTTATGAATTTTTCTGAAATAATTAAATCAATAGATTTAGTTGCTTCATCTGATCATGATATCCTAAATATACATGTTCAAACAGTATTCGAAAAATTTTACATCATCTACTGAGATGTGCATATTTATATAGAGCACAAACTCCTGCAGGAGAAAATAGAAATTTAATAGTTATTTTTCCCCAAGGCCTTTAGTAAGAAACAATAAAAATCTTCTATGTAGGTTTAATGAATTTAAAACTACTTTAACTTTTATAAAATTTATGAAATCTCCTGTCCACTTAACCTATTACTATAGCACAGAAATTTTTTGAGGTTCTCTAGTGATCTAAAAAGATAGGTCCAATATCTTCATGAAAGGCAGAATTGGGCATTACGAATCTTGATTCTTATTTCAGCCTATGTACTTTCACTCTGATCTCTTTTCTAAATTAACATTCTACATAAGATTGTGTTTGAAACAATATGTTCCTTTGATGCAAACAATAAAAATGAAATACCTGGTACACAAAAGTGGGCACTTGATCCGAAGGTGTGTTTTGTTTGTAAATCCACCCTACATTATGAATAATTAACATATATAATAAATTATTTTCTGTTTCTCCACGAACTCCAAAGCACAAAGATTTTGATCTGCTTTTAAGAGAAATATTATCACACAACTTTCTGATATGTAAAATACTTCATAAATATTTGTTAAATAGATATGGAGACAGAAGAATATGCAATTATTAATCTCTCAATTATTCTGTTTCTTTTTTTATAAAAAATGGGAATAATGTTTACCTCAGCTGTGAAGGGCAAATGAGACAAAATTTACAGAAACACTCTGTAAATAACTAAAAACCCTCTAAATGCATGTTATTTCATTAGACAATATCAGTTGTCTTTATCTGTCCAGAATTCATAGTCACAAAAAGTAATACATGCATGCACGTTTTGATGGTAGTTTTTGAGTAATCTTAATCATAAGAACACAAATATTTTTATATTTGGGTTTTCCACAGAAAGATGAGACTAGAATTTAAATTAGAAGACTTGTCGCATAAATAAACACTTAAATGTCCAATAGTGTTACCTAGGAAATATAATGTCCCAGTAAGAAGATAAAAGCAAAAATGAAAAAGTTCTATCTCGAGTCGGCATTGGAGCTTAGTAGGCAAAGCCGCTGCCTGCGATGCCGGCATCACCTACAGGCACTGGTTCATGACCTGTTTACTCCACTTCTCATCCAACTACCTGCCAGTGGCCTGGGAAGACCAGTTGAATATGGCTCAAGTGTTTGGGTTGCTGTCAGCCAAATGGAAGACCTGTAAGACGTTCCTAGCTCCAGCCTGGTCCAGGGCTGGCTGTTGTGGCCAGTTGGAGAGTGAACCAGTAGATGGAGAATCTCTTTCTATATCTCTCTAACTCCAACTTCCAAAAAAAAGTTTTGTTTTGACTTTGGAATACAATCTGAGATATATTGTTCCAACCCAATGGAATAAATTTTAACTTAACTATTGTTACAAGTGTAGCGCTGATTTTTTTTTTTTTTTTAGAATATAATGACAGCCATTGAATGTTATGTTTGAGAAAGCTAAAATCTACCAGAACCAATGTTAGCCATTGACATGCATTATCTCGTTGAACTGTCACAACAACCCTATAAGTCTCATGTTATTTTTCTCATTCAAGCTGTCAAGTAACATATGAGATTCTGCAAATTCACCCAAGCAGACAATGGGTCAGTTGAAATTAAAATTCTGTTTTCTCTAACTCCATATTTTTTTTAAAAAAGTTTGTTTATTTTCATCTTCTTGAAAGGGAGATGGGGTGGGGAGGGGAGGAAGCAGAGGAAGAGAGAGAGAGACATTTCCTGGTTCATTCCTCAAATGCTAAAAATAGGCAGGTCTGGGCCAGGCTGAAGCCAGGAGCCTGGAATCCTTCCAGGTCTATCATGGGTGGTGGGAGGAGCCCAAGCCCTTGGGCCATCATTTGTTGCTTCCCAAGCAGTATTAGCAGGAAGTTGGATCAAAAGTGAGGTAGCCATGACTCTGACACTGCAACATAGGGTGCAGGCAGTAGTTTAACCCACTGTGCTACAAAGACCATTCCTCCATCTCTATATTTTATATTACCTTCCATTTTGGAAAAAGAAACCATGCTTTGTAAAAACTAGTTGAAAATAATTTCAAGGAGGAATTCAAGTGATAAAAATGCACTACAAGTAAATTTCCTATTATATGAAAGTAACTTGTCTGTATAGAATGAGATTCTCACAGTATCTTCAGGATTCAGAAAAGTAAAAACTAGGAGAATCATGCATTAATCAAAATACATTATTTTCTTTTTCAAAAATTTCATTTTGTTATACAGGTTTCATGTATTTCATATATACAGATTTAGGAACCCTACCCTCCCTCCCACCATGCTCTCAAAATAATTATTTCCTAGGAGTAAACTACTGAAACTGTATTCTAGAATTCCAAGGCAATGTTCATAATTATTGTCCATGCCCATGCATTTATGCTTATATTGACAATACACTTAAATATGCAAAGTTTTTACTCTATGCAATTGACTAGTCATTTCTAATTCATTCATTTTCAGTGTTCATAGAGTTTCCATTTCAAAACAACACCCTGAGTTGATGGATATATAAATAGCAAAGCTATTGAAAAATTATCCTCCCCTTTCTGCTAGAAACCACACAAAACCAACAAAAAAATTGGAGTAAATCCTAAAACCTGCTAGAATAAAGCTAAAGGACTGAGAAAAGCTACATAATCAAACATATGTGTTTCTAAAAATAGCTAATATTTGACAAAACTTACCCTCAAAGTACGTGACAAATTTCAGAAAGTATTAGCAAAAATACTTTGTACACAGGGGCAGTGTCCATGGTCATATAACCTATATGTTGAAAAGATAGTTGAGGTCAGAGTTGTAAGAAAACCTTTTTCTTGACTGGATTCCATTTAGAGAGGTAAACAGAGGTAACAGAATTCTCTTTGTGAAGGAAGTCTGTCTCTGGCAGCAGAGGGGCTCTTTAAATTTTATAACCTGAAAACCTACCAGTTCTCCTCATCCACCACAGGAAAATATTGCAAATGTTTGGCTATAGAAAACTGTATTTTTTTCAATTATGAATAATTTAAAGCATATGGGACTTTTTTCAAAATAATAAAAAATGAAGTACAATTTATAAGTAGGTTTTTTAAATTCCACACAATAATATTTCCAAAGAACAGATAAAAATGTAAATAAACCTTCCACTGTTAATGTTGAGTGACGTGTCCAATCAACTGGACTATTAAAAATATGTAGTGGTAATTATGAGATTTATCTCACTGCTCATGGAAAGTCATGCAGCTATTTTTCTCTACAGTGTTTCACTGGAACCCAGGATGATTTCTTGTATTAGCACTTAGAAATACATGCTTTGAGACTTCTGGACAGAGCTCAGATGCAGATCTTAGTTTATGTCTTATAAGGAAAGCATCTAACTCAGTGAACTTTACCCAATTATTTCCAAAGCTGGGAGAAAACCAGCTGTTCTGCTTAGATGACAATCATTTACATGATTATTGG
Source organism: Oryctolagus cuniculus (assembly GCF_964237555.1). NCBI lineage: Eukaryota > Metazoa > Chordata > Mammalia > Lagomorpha > Leporidae > Oryctolagus > Oryctolagus cuniculus. The sequence goes on from NC_091438.1 coordinate 91,641,453, forward strand.
GTGTTCTCAAGCAAATTTTTCACAGTGGGAGGCTGTTTGCAGATAAGAAATTCATCAGTGATAGAGGAATAGATTACAAAACAGTCTCATTAAATGCTATTATAGGGAAATTGCACATTTCTTCAATTTAAACATTATTGCTTTGTTTTGTAGTGTTGGTTCAAATAAGCTTTAGAATATAAAATTTTCTAAGAAGTCATTTTCTTTAAGAAACAAGCGAGGTTAAAAATAAACTTTTGTCAGCAGAAAAACTGTTTAGCTAACTGTTTGCAATCCTTAGTAGGAGCAGAGCAGAGGAATCAAACTCCATCAACTGCGTGATGAATAGCTTGAGCTGTAATACAGTCTAGCAGAGGTGAATCGTGTGAGAGGTGCACAATCTCTAGACAACAGTTTTATTCTTCAACTTGTAGTCATGGGATTAGGGATTTGAAGTAGACAGTGAACGTGATGTTTGAAGAATAATTTTTTTTTCATTCTAGTTTTACTTTGAATCAGACAGTGAATAAATTGCCAAAAAAAAAAAAAAAACAAAAAAGGCTCTTCTTCCTTAGTCTATATGGGTGTAAACAGTTGAATACTAGGGATAAGAGTTCAGTTTAGAAACTTAGCTAATTGAAAAACATTGACACCCAAATTGACCTTCTTCTTTCTAACCACAGAGGCATCTAGCCTCATAATGGCAGCGGCAGCATACAGAACACATAATATTGTATCTGCACAGGGGTAGGTTTTAGGGAACATTATAAGTAAGGATAAATATTTACGAATGATATTGTATAAAAATGATCAAGTACATCAGCATTTCCATGGTATTGTTTTTCCTTAATAGTTGCAATAAAGAAGCATCTGATTATAAATAATTTTAAGATATATTTTGTTATATGTATACAGCTACATTGCAATTCTGACAAGGTAAGTTATAAACTTTTGATGGATTTTGTTCCTTTTAGCAAATTTGGTTGACTAAAATTTCTAAATTTTTAAGTTCTTTGTATTCACAATAAAGATATTCCATGTAGATAGTAGCCAAAAGAGGGCAGGGATGTTTATATTAATACCAGAAAAAAGAGAATTTAAATTAAAAGAGTGCATGAGACAAAGAACATCATATTTTAGTAAAAGTTTCAATATATGAAGAAGATACAATTGTAATCACCTGTGCATCTATTAACAGACCATTAAAGTATATGAAGCAAAATCTGACAAGATTGCAGTTATACCATAATAGCCAGAGACTTCAACACTCTATTCTTAATAATAGATGTAATAACCAGACAGAAAATAAGTAAGGCAATAGAGAACTTAAACTACAAAATATACCAAATAAATTAACATACATATAAAACACTTTACTCACAATAGCATATGCATACTTCACAAGTGCATGTGGGAAATTTTCTAGGATACACAGTACATTAAGATACAAATTAACTTTCAATACATTTTGAAAATGGCCAGTGTGTATCTTAGTGGGTGAATCCTCTGCCTGTGATGCCAGCATATAGTATCAGTGCTGGTTCAAGTCCCAGCTACTCTCGTTCTGATACAGCTGCCTGATCACATACCTGGTAAACCAATGGCGGATGGTCTAAGTCCTTGGGCACCTGCTCCTCCAAGGAGACCTGAATGGAATTCAGGATTCCGGCTGGCCTGGCTGTTGTGGTCATTTGGAGAGTGAACAAGCAGATGGAAAATTTTTCTCTTGGTCTCTCCTTTCTTTGTAAATCTTTCAAATAAATAAATCTTTAAAAATAAATTTTTTAACTTTTATTTAGTAAATATAAATTTCCAAAGTACAGTTGATGGATTACAATGGCTTTTTCCATTTAAAAACATGGATATCATACAAAGTCTCTTCTCTAAATACTCAGGATGAAGTTGGAAATCAATAACTGACATAGAATTAGAAAATTCACAAAACTATAGAAATTAAACAACTAATGAAGCAAAGAAGAAATCATAAGGGGAAATATAAAATTCTTACACATGAATGAAAACATGTGAAAAGCTTAGCAGCGCTTACAAGATGAAGCAAAATCAGTGCTGAGGTGGGAATATGTAGAATTAATTATTATGTTAAAAACAAGAAGGATAACAAAGCAACAACCTAGCTTCACAACTTAAAGAAGAAAAAAATAATAAATCAAATCTATAGCTAGCAGAATAAAAGGGATAGTAAATATTAGAACAGGTATAAAAAAACCCAAATCCTAATGAAGAATGGGCTGGCAGAGGGAGTAGGAGGTGGGACAGGAGTCGCGGTGGGAGGGGAGGGCGAGTATGGGGAGAAGAACCTTTATATTCCTAAAGCTGTACCTATGAAATTTGTATTCATTTAATAAAAGCTTTCCAAAAAAGAAATACAGAATAGAAAACAATAGAAAAGTGTAAATAAAACAGTGGCTTATTGAAAAGATCATCAAAATTAGAAAATATTTACTTAGATGAACTACCAAAAAAAGGAAGAAGAAAGAGATAGAATACACAATTTGCAAAAACCAGAAATTAAAGTGAGGTTATTCTTTTATTTATTATGATTCAACATAATTTTTAAAAAGATTACAAGAAAGTTCTACAAACAATTGCATGACAACAGATTTGAAAAGTTAAATGAAATGGAAAAAATTCCTAGGAACAGAAAACTTGCAAAGACTAAACCACAAAGAAATATAAATCTGCATAGATTTGAAGCCAGTAAGAATATTGAGCCAAAAGCAAAAATAACAAAGATATCTTGGACCTGTTAATTACACCATTAATTTATTTCAAACATTTAATGAGGTGATATCAATTCTAAAAGTTTTCCATAAAAGTAAACAGGAGAAAATGCTTTATAACTCATTTTATGAGATCAGCGATACTAGGATACCAAACCGAAGACCTCACAGGACGGCTACAGACTAATTTCCTTTATTAACAGTTATACAAAATCCTTAACTAAATAAGACTTAACAGGGGCTGGTGCTGCGGCGCAGTAGGTTAACGCCCTGGCCTGAAGTGCCAGCATCCCATATGGGCTTTAGTTCAAGACCCAGCTGCTCCACTTCTGATCCAGCTCTATGGTATGGCCTGGGAAAGCAGTGGAATTTGGCCCAAGTCCCTGGGCTTCTGCAACCATGTGGGAGACCCGGAGGAGCTCCTGGCTCCTGGCTTCAGATCAGCCCAGCTCTGGCCATTGAGGCCAATTGGGGAGTGAATCAGCAGATGGAAGACCTCTCTCTCTCTTTCTCTCTCTCTCTGCTTCTCCTCTCTCTGTGTAACTGACTTTCAAATAAATAAATCTTTTTTAAAAAAGACTAAACAAATTCAGAAGTACATTAAAAATGATTATACACTGAAATCAATAGCGAATGGAATGCAAGGATAGTCTACCATCCATCAATACAATAAAACATATTAACATAATTAAAGGAAAAAAACCCACATGATCATCTCAGTTAATGTGAAAACCATTTGCCAAATCCAATACCTTTTCATAGTAATTAATATAAAAATTCAGTGAATTAAGAACAGAAGGCAACTTCAACATAATAAAAATCATATATGGAAAACTCACAGTGAACATCATGCACAGAGTGAAGAATTTCTCTGTGATCATGAACAAGGAAAAATATGCTCATTTTCTCTGCTTCTTTGCAATGTAGTACTGAAAGTTCTTGCCAGAAAATCAAACAAATAAAAGAAATACAGGATGTATAAATTGCAAATGAAGAAGCAAACTTATCTTTGTTTTCAAACTATATTTACATTATCTTATCTGAGAAAACTCTAAAGATTACACACACACACACAATTAGAACTGACAAATTTGGTAAAATAATAAGATATAATGTGAACACAAAGAAATCAGTTGAATATCTTGTTTTAAAAAATTAATCTTTACTTAATATATACTGAATTGATCTTCTGTATATAAAGATAATTGAAAATGAATCTTGATGTGAATGGAATGGGAGAGGGAGCAGGAGATGGGAGGGGTGTGAGTGGGAGGGAAATTATGGGGGAGGGAGCCATTGTATCCATTAACTGCACTTTGAAAATTTATATTTACTAAATTTAAAAAAATTTAAAAAAGATTCCAGGAAAAAAATTATTTTATTTGTTTGGAAGTCTGAGTTACAGAGATACAGAAAGGAAGACAGAGGGAGAAAGAGATATTCCATCTGCTGGTTCATTCCCTAAGTGGCCACAATGATCATGGCTGGATCAGGCTAAAGCCAGGAGCCAGGAGCTTCCTTGAGGTCTCCCACATGGGTGCAGGGGCCCAAACACTTTGAGCCGTCCTCCGCTGATTTCCCAGGTGCATTAGCAAGGAGCTGGGTTGGAAGCAGAGACACAGGGATTCCAAACAATGCTCATATGGGATGTTGGCACTGCAGCTTACCCACTATGCCACAGTGTGGGCCCCGGGTTGAATTCCTATACACTGATTTGGAAAAGAAATTGTGAAAGTAATTCCATTTACAATAGGATGAAAAAGAATAAAATAATTATTAATAAACAAAACAGGTGAAAGATTATAAATTGAAAACTGCAAAGCATTTCTGAAAGAAATTAAAGATGTAAACAAATGGGTACAAATCCCAAATTCATATATTAGAAGACTTACTATTATTAACGACAATAATTTCAAAAGAAATTCATGGATTCAATATAATCTCTATTAAAATTTTGATGACTATCTTGGCAGAAATAGAAAAGCTCATCCTAAAATTCATATTGATTCTCAAGAGACCTAGAATACCTGAAATAATCTTTGAAAAGAAAAAATCCAGATAACTCACACTTCCTGATTTCAAAGATATCTTCACGCTATGGAAATGAAAAAAAAATGTAATTAACATATAGAAATACATGCAGACCAGTAGAATACATAGGAGACTTCAATAATAAACTCTTACACACAAGAGCAAGGTTTGTTATCCAACATTAAAAATGAATTTGGACCCCAACTATAATGAAATGTAAAAGTTAACTCCAGAGCTTGAACCCACTTAAAGCCTGCTAAAGAGAAAAGCAACAGAAAAAAAAAAAAACCATAATTTTTGGTAAAGATATGGAGAAATCAAAAGTCTTGAAAGTGTTGGTGGGAATGCAAAATGCTGCTGTGGAAAATGATATGCTGGTTCGTAAAAAAAACAAAAACAAAAACAAAAACAAAAAACAAGCAAAACTAAAAATAGAGTTACTCTGTAATCTGCCAATCTACTTCTTGTGATATTCTCCCAACATAGCAAGTATGATCTAGAAGAGATATTTATCTATGTCTGTTCATAGCATCAGCATTCACAGTTGCTAAAGGGTTAATGCAGCCTATGTCAATTGAATGATGAATGTATAAAGAAAACACGGTATAAACTTATAAGATGTTAGTCTCAGAAGGGATGGAGTTAGCATTTGGTGCAGCCGTTAAAAGGCAGCTTGAGTGCCTGCATCCATATCAAAGTGCCTAGGTTTGCATCCCGTTCTGCTTCCAATGCTGTATTCCTGCAACAGATAATGGCTTAAGTACTTGGGTCCCTGTCACCCACCGTGGCTTCTGCCTGGTCCAACCTGGTTTCTTGCAGGCTTTCTGTGTGTGTGTGTAAGTGTGTGTATGTGTGTATGTGTGTATGTCTACCTTTCAAAGGAAATGAAAATAAAGGAAGGGAAGTCTTATATATAACATGAGTTTATGTAAAGTAGAAAAAGCCAGTCACATACACAAATAATCAAATACTGTATGATTCTACTTGTTTGAGGTACTTAAAGTAGCCGAAATTATGGATACAGAAAGTTGAATTTTGGTTTCTGGGAGCATAGGTAAAAAGGGGAGTGATTGTTTGATAGGTGGAGAGTTTTTTTTACAGAATTAAATAGAATTTAATTAAAATTACAAAATTTTACAGAATTAAAATAGTTTGGGATGTAGATTGTGATGATGGCAGCTTAACACTATTAATGTATTTAATATCACTGTTCTGTACACTTAAAAATGGTTAAGATGGAATGGGCATTTGAAATAGCACTTGATACATTGCTTTTTTATGTGTATATCCCATTTTGAATAACTAATGTTGTTAACTTGCCAATAATTTCCAAAGAAACTCATGGGATTAATATAATCCCTATTGGAATTCTGATGACTATCTTGGCAAAAATAGAAAAATTCATCCTAAAATTCATGTTGAATTTCAAGAGACCTAGGTTTGAGTCCCAGCTCCACTTCTAATTCTAGCTTCCTGCTGTTGCATACCCTAGGAGACATCAGGTGATGACTCAAGTGCTTAGGTCACAGCCACCCACATGGGATACCTGCATAAAATTTTGGGCTCCTGGCTTCAACTTGGCCCAGACCTGACTGTTAGGGACATTTGCAGAGTAAACGAATGGATGGAAGATCTTTATGTGTCTCTATGACTCTGCCTCTCAAATGAGTAAAAATAAATTAAAAAAATTTTAAATGATCAAGATGATAAATTTTGTTAGAAGTTTCATGCTATAATATACAAAATCAAAAAAAAAAATCTTGAGTTTCAGGTAGTGATTTTTTTTAAAAAATCAGTTTCCTCCTGTATATATCTGTCACTTTTGAATTTCTTTTTGGGGAAGTCAGGCTATCTCTTAAAAATGCTTTAAAAATCATGAGCTGCAGTCATTTTCCTAATTACTTCCTTATGACTGCCTCTTGGAGATACTACAATCAGGCAAAAACTGCTTTTCGTAAAGTTTCCAATAACCTCCTGTTTCATTAATCCAATGGTTGTTTCCCCATCTTTGTCTAATTTGACTAGTTTTGCAGCATTTGACACTGTAGATAGCCCCCACTTTCTTGAATCATGTACTTCATTTGAGTTTTGCATCCACACTACTATTATTCGTCTCCCTTTCTTAATCTCTTTCATGGTTTCTCCCTTCATCTCCTAATTCTAAATTCTAAATTCATTATTACAAGATTTAGGTTTCTTCTCTCTTTTGTTTTTTGTTTGTTTACTTATTTGAAAGAGTCACAGAGAGGGAGGGAAGGGGGAGAGAGAAAGAGAGAATCTTTTATTCACTAGTTCACTTCCTAGATGGCCAAAATGCCCAGGGCTGGACCAGGCTAAAGCCAGGAGCCAGGAGCTCTTTCTGGGTCTCCAGAATGGGTAACAGGGGCCCAAGCCCCTGGTCCCTGAATCATCTGCTGCTGCTTTTCCCATAACATTAGCAGAGAACTGGCTCAGAAGTAGAGCTTCCAGGACACAAATCAATGCCCTTATGGGATGCCAGTGTCACATGCAGTGACTTTACCCACCATGCCACAATTCTCTTAATTTGTATGAGAATAATTAGTCCATTTATAAATTTGTATAATGTTTACATGGTTGCATTTCTTTTCCTGTTTTTGTTTGAGTCAATTAAACTTATTTTCATAGTCCATTTAATTTCTCTATTGATTTTGCTTATACCACTTTACATGTATATGTGGATGATACATATATGTATAATGATATATATGTATGTGTATATGTACATACTTGAATGTATTTTGCTGCAAAAAAATTTGAAATCCGAGCATTCAAAGGATCCTCAAAAAGTTCATGAAAACTGTGTGTTACGAAAAAATTGTGCATGGATTTAAAAATTTTTTTCACCAAAGTAAAATTTCTTATAATTCCATTTTTCATTAAAGTGTTCTAGTATGTCCTCCTTCTAAGAAACCTTCATTATAGCTAAGTTCAGGGAAACTGAAAAGTAGAACATGTGAAACGTTCAATTTTCTTATCAAAACTTAATTATGCTATTGGTTCACTTACGAGAAAGAAAATTCATATGCCTAATACTTGGGAAGTTCTTAGCTTACTGTACATGTTTTGATAAAATCAAATCCTCTGCTTTATTGTATTCCATAAGTTCTGCTTCTTGATTCATCATAGAGAAGCTTTTTTATATAAAGATTTAAATTTTTTTTTTAAATTATTAAGGGTAGAATGACATACCGGGAGAGGGAAAGATAGAGAGAACTTCCCTTTGCTCGTTCAGTTCCCAAATAGCCAAATGGCTGGGGTCAGTCTAGGCCAAAGCCAGGAGGCTGGAATGTCACCTGGGCTTCCCACATAGGGGAAGGGGTCCAAGTACTTGGGCCATCTTCTCCTACCTTCCCAAGCACATTAGTAGGGAACTGATCAGAAGAGCAGCAGAGAGTTGAACAGGCAGGCATTCTCATTGCGGTTGCTGACCATAGGCTGTGCCATGATGCTGGCATACCTCATGGGACTCTTTTCTACGAAGTTTCATAGTGCACCTGTCGTAGGCATAGCTAACACCCCTAGAGGGTAGATAGCACAACTGATGCCCTTAGTGTACTGCTGATGTCAATAACCTGACTGAGTCCATTGCCTCGTTTGATCTTCTTTGACGCTTGCTATTGGCAAAATGAGTTCAGATCAAACTCACTGGGAATAGAGAAAGGCTTTGGACCTGAATCCAAAGTATAAAGCAACAGTTCTCAAAATGTGATTCTCAGGCTTCTGGGGATCCCTAAGATGCAAGGCTTCTGTAAGATCCAAAGATCTTTGTTGGAGTGGGTATTGTGGCACAGGAGGTTAAATTACTGCTTGGGAATCCCGTATTCCATATTGGAGTGCCAATTCAAATCCCAGCTACTCAGCTTCCAATCCATCTTTCTGATAATGTGCCTGGAAATAGCAGATGATGGCTCAAATATTTGAGGTCCTGTCACACATGTGAGAAAACTAGATGAAGACCCTGGCTCCAGGGTTCCGCCTGGCCCAGCTGCTGCTGTTACAGCCATTTGGTAAGTACGCCAGTGGAAGGAAGAGCTTTCTCTCTGTCATTATGGCATTCAAATAAGTAAATAAATAAATAATTTTAAAAATTTTTGCTTATTTCATTGTGCTGAGATTTTTATGATGGCAAAAAAGAAAATCCTGAGTTCATCTTTTGGTATCTGACCAGAAATTGTCAATGGCAAAAATTATCCTGAAAGTATTTGTATTCTTTATACAGTGTCTTGGAAGTAAAGTAAATAATAGCTTTAATTAACAATACATTGATAAAATGATAAAACAATACTGTTTTTTATTAACCTTTGGCCCTTGGGCACATATTTCTTTAATATTATATGGCTGGAATGCAACGCACCCAAAAATCACCTTGCTACATTTCAAAGCATTGTGGTTTTCACTATGAAGGCATTTATGTGATATGATTGATGAGCTCAAGTAGTCAGACTTTTGCACTTCTCAAAAAATAACAAAAATGTCCTGTAAATTTGAGGAAAGTAATGTATTTGATGTCAATAATAAAAATCAAGTATTCAACCAAAAGCTTGAATGTTGGAAAACTTATAACCACTACTGTGAGCTTGACAGCTTCTTGATCTTTAAGGATATTTTTTCTGATGATATCAGTGGTGATATTTAAAATTTTTATATTGTATAATGAAATGTGTCAACTTTTGGAAGATCTGCATAACTCAGTGAACCAATAATTTTCCAGTTGACCAACACATAATGTTACAAAGTCATGCATGAGTAAAATACCAATTTAAAGAGTAATATAGACAGAATTCAATGTAACTGTGTGAAATGACCCTCACTTCCTTTTAGCCCTCACTGGTATGCTTCTCCAAGTCCAGAACAGTCTTTCGAAGACAATTTAGGCTCTTTTTTGCTATTCAAAAATCTGCTCAACCCTTTCTTGCTGCCAAGTTCTATAGCCACACTACACACTTAGATACTTGCTATTTAACAGATCCCTTGTGAGTTTGGCAGAGTTGGTGACTTAAACTAACATCCATTATTTTAAGACCTTGTTTGGCTTAGAAGCATCCTCTGCTTCAGGGTAACTCACAAGGATGCGGTTATGAGTCTGCAAAGGCTAGAGTTCTACCCAAATGCTCTTTGGAATGAAGCCACTTTTAACCTCTCCTCATTGTTAACAGGATTGGGGTTCTTACAGGTTATTGGACTGGGGACTTCAATTCCTTCTTAACTGTTGCCATAGGCTACCCTCAGTTCCATACAATGTGGACCTCTCTAACAAGGTTGCCTGCTTCATCAAATCATATCACATGAGAAAATAATAGTGCTGTTCTCTTGCAAGAGGGAATTTATAAATTTAGGTAATCTAATCATCAAGTTAGATCTCATCACCATCACAATATTCTTTTTATTAGAAACCAGTCACTGGTCCTTTCCATACTGGAGCACTGGGATAACAAGAGTGATTAAACTTCAGGATGTGGAGGTCATTGGGAATCAGAACAGTTTGCTGTCATTATTATGATGACTTTGAGTGTTAGAATTATTAGTGTATTCTTATTTTCTTCAATTATCTGCATTTTTAAAATATTTCTTAAGTTAATTTGTGTTACTTTCAAATTAAAATAAGCTATATATATAATAAGATTCAACATTCACTGGATTTGAACTTTTGGAATTCTTCCATAAAAATTGAGAAATCTAAGACATTATGTATTTTCCCATTAATGTTGAAATACCGTGGGTCAATTTAATGTTTAATTGGAGTATCTGTGTTAATTATGACTACCTATTTGATTTTTTTCCCTCTATTTCCTGTTTTGATTTGTCTAGATTTTACTAATAATATGTAAAGGTTGAAAATATCTTTAAACGTATAAAACATGTGATTTCTAATAATTTGTGGTTGATGACATATCTACCTGTGTATATAGATATGTATGCATGTGCACACAATTATCTATATTAGTCTAATTACAAAAGTATAATGAAATAACTGTACTCAGTAGTTATGTTTATTCAAAATTCTATATCATTTGTAAGTTTCCTTCTTTCTTATACACTCACAGAACACAGATGCTCTCTAATCCTTTCTTCTTTAGTAATAATGAGAATTTGCCTCAATGTCCTACAATTTTTTACTGCAGGGACACATGACATTCTTCTGAAGGTTGCTGTGAAAGATATCAGAGATTCTGAACTCAACAAACTTCAATAGGACCATATCTTAAAACTCAGTATGAAATTTCATCTGCTAGAATTTTCTTTTGACTATAACTTTGAACGTCGGAATTCCAAAGAGCATTTCACCACCTCTTCTCTGTGACCTCATTTGTAGATCCTGAGAACAAAATTTTCTATATCTTTAGCTTTCTTTTGAATTAGTTGACAATTTCTTTTGGTAATTCAGAATGAACAGAATCCCCCTTTGAATCACCAAAATGAACTTTTCAAGAATGTTTGAAGTATATGTAGTCTGGCAGGTGTCATTGATCTTAATCTAAGTACTAAGTACTAGAAAAAGAGATAAGTAGAACAACTGGGAGCTAGCAAGTTTGAAATTCATAGGGTAGGCTGGCCAACTAGAAACTTGGATAAGAGTTGATGTTGCAGTCTGAAGAGCAGGCCAGGAGTCTGAGATCTCAGTTAGGAACTGAGACAGAATTCCTTCTTGGGAAGCTGATTTTTTTTGTTGTTGTTCTTAAGGCCTTTAACTGTTTGGATGAGACTACTGTTATTAATAGCTGTCTTCTTCGCTTAATGTCAACAGATTGTAGAGGTTAATGACATCTACAAAACATTTCCTCAGCAGTGTCTAGGCTAATATTTCACTGAACAATCTGGCACCATTGGGTAGCCACATAATCATGTAAAACTTATTCACTACATTGAAAGACAATTTTGCAGTCAATCTTGCACATTCCTTCAGATGTAGTGAGTATTTTAGTGATGAGACACCTTGCTATTGACCCCTGTGAGCTATATAGTGTTGCTGCCTTATTCTGTATCTTCAATATTACAGTTCCCATCAACATTTTCCTCGAAATATAATCAGAGCACTAGAGTGACTGGATCCATTTGTACTTGTAGTCACATGAATTGCCACAATCATTATCGTATGGCATTATCATATGCAGGTGGTTCAAAATGTTTAAGAAAAAAAGGAAATAAAAGTTGTTTATTTTCATGAAAAAGATTTTTAAATGTACGCATAGATTTTTCATATTATACAATTCCATGAACTGGTGTGTACGGATTTCAAAAATAGTTTGCACCGAAATTAATTCATAGTTTAATTCCACTTTCCATGGGTTTATTAAGGTCCCTTCATGTAACTTGAATTTACCAGTTTTCAGCCTCCACTTTTCTGGAATTTTATTTCAAGAATCCCTTTGCTTTTTGGTCCCATTTGTATTTGGATCCAGAAACTTTACCTACCACAGTAAATTCCGTTAACTTTAAATTAGTTCCTCCAAATAGGAGAGCTCACTTCCATTGCATTCCTTTCCGTTGTCTGTATTGTTTTGTTTTGTTTTTCCTTTTCAACACAATTTTCTTGGTCTAGAACACCTTTCTTCATTTCCTTATACTCTATCTTTAGGTAGAGAACTCATCATATGTCTCTCAAACATTAGTTTGTGATGGAAACCTTTCTTTATCACTAGCTTAAGGCAGACAAGACACTAACCATTTTATACTCTCATATTACTATATATCTACAGTGTTAAGGATGTTTATGTTGTGTCGTTTTATTTTATTTTGCATGCTTTTGCTTTTAGGTTGTGATTTATTCAATTTTTTTTTTTCTGTGCTCAGGGACACATTTAGATGCAGGTAAGAAGGGTTTCCAAACCTGGCCCCAAGTTCAGAAGGCTTCCTTCTGATCTTCCTATACCTTTTCCTCCTTCCAGTGATTTAAGGAGTCTGAGTCAAGCAAACTGCGTGTGGTTATTCCTTCTATTCTGACAACACCCCAGGTACCTAGCACCTTAGATTTCCTTGTTCAAATGGCTATGAGTTCTCATGTCCTGATAACCCCTAAACTCAAGGGGTGGACAAAGGGAGGTGTGAATGTAGATCAGAAATATAGCTTGAAATGTTTCCACATGCAATCAAGAAATATCACATTGTAGGAAGCATAGAAGTTGTAGGAAGGAGATGGGTATGGGAAATTGTATATAAGAAGACTGAGAACTAGGGACTAGATTCATGGGCTAACTCTATGTACACTCCTATGATCTGGTATGGAACTCCAAGATGTATAATAATTCTAGATTCAAATCTGGCCTACCAGGGCAGGTGTTGTGGCTGTGGTTTGGGATTCTTTTATGTAATGTTAGAGTGTTGAGTCCCAACTACTTCTCTCCTGATCCAACTACATGCTAATACACATCAGAGACAACAGACATAACTGCATGAGTTCCAGATAACTTGTGGGAAGCCCGAAAGAGCGTCTTTCTGCTGGCTGTGACCTGGTCTTGTCCTGGATTTTGTGGGTATTTGAGATTTGAAATAATAGGTGAAATAGTTCTCATTTCTCTGTCTCTCCCTCTCTCTCTGTTACTGTGCCTTTCAAATAAATCATGAACAAACCTTTAAAAACAAACAACAACCCTGGCTTACCCCTTGTTCTGAAGACATGTTTTGGTATCAGAAGGATATTTAATTTAACAATATTTTATAGCTATAGATGTTTAGTATATGATATTTTGCCTTATCTTTGTTGGATTGAGAGCTTCATGAGAGAAATGAATATTTCTAGATTGTTTCCACACAGAAATGAATGTTTCTAGATTCCTCTATCCTTTTTTAAAAAAAATATTTTTTTATTTACTTGAGAGGTAGAGTTACAGATAGAGGGAGAGAAAGAGAGAGAGGTCTTATTTCCGCTGGCTCACTCTCCAAATGGCTGGAATGGTCAGAACTTTGCTGATCCAAAGCCAGGAGCCTGGAGCTTCTACCAGGTCTCCCATGCAGAGGCAGGGGCCCAGCACTTGGGCCATCTTCTACTGCTTTCCCAGGCCACAGCAGAGAGCTGGATCAGAAGAAGAGCAGCCAGGACTAGAACTGGCACCCACATGGGATGCTAGTACTGCAGGTGAAGCATTAACCTACCATGCCACAGTGCCAGCCCCCTCAATTCTAAAATCATGATACATGTCATGTATTAAAGATTTAGCCAACTTTAAAAATCAAATAAATAAAAGGAAATTTGAGATTAAAAGTTGGGAAGACCAAATTTCTGTTCTTAGGCTGCCTTTATACTATATGAGTGTATATAATTTTTTTGGCATACAACTGTAAAAGATGAGAACTTGAATTTTATTATTGCTAAGATATATTTCTGTTGTAAAATTCACTTACAAAAGGACCGGAGCTGTGGCATAGCAGGTAAAGCTGCCACCTGCAATGCCGGCATCCCATATGGGCACTGGTTCAAGTCCTGGCTGCACCACTTCTGATCCAGCTCTCTGCTGTGGCCTGGGAAAGCAGTGGAAGATGGCCCAACCTGGGATAGCAGTAGAAGATGGCCCAAGTCCTTGGGCCCCTGCACACATGAGTGAACCATCAGATGGAAGACCTCTCCCTCTCTCTCTCTGCCTCTCCTCTCTATGTGTGACTCTGACTCTCAAGTAAAAAATAAATAAATCTTTAAAAAAAAGAAGATGGCCCAAGTCCTTGGGCTGCTGTATCTACATGGGGGACCTAGAAGAAGCTCCAGGCTCCTGGCTTTGGATCAGCGCAGCTCCAGTCATTGCGGTCAATTGGGGAGTGAACCAGCGTGTGGAAGATCTCTCTCTCTACCTTTCTTTCTCTCTCTGTATAACTCTTTCAAATAAGTAAACCTTAAAAAATTCAGTTATAGAATATTTTTAATATACATTGTAGTATATTTAAAGAAAAAAATGTGAATAGACAAGTATAACTAAAAGCAAAAGGGATCAAATTAAAAACCAGTTCATCAAACTCTACAAGAATGGGTAAATCTCTGCAGTACTATTTTGCTGTTGGTTATTATTTCTCTAAAAGACCACAGAAAGGTGACAAGCATCATGCTGTAATAGGCAGAGCTGCCACCTGTGATGCTAGCATTCCATATAGCCAACAGTTCATGTCCTGGCTGCTCTACTTCCTATCCAGCTCCCTGCTTATGACCTGAGAAAAGCAGCAGCAGATGGCCCAAGTGCTTGGGACCCTGTCATCCATGTGGGAGACCTGGAAGAAGCTCTTGGCTCCTGGCTCCTGGCTCCTGGCTTCAACCTGGCCCAGCCCTGGCTGTTGTGGCCAACTGGGGAGTAAACCAATAGAGAGTGAATCTCTCTGTCTCCTCTCTCTGTAACTCTGACTTTCAAATAAATAAACAATTCTGAAAAAGATAAATAAATAACCCAGAAAGGCAGACAAAGCATGTTTCATTCTCCCATTTTACAGATAAAGAACCTGAAAAAGATAAGATTAATTGTTGGCCAATGTTTTTACTGGAAGACCAAATGGGGTCTTCCAGGGAACACACTTTGTACTCAGTATACTGGCATATACAGGAAGCCCACAGGAGTGGGCTCTACATGTTGCTTGCTTCTCCTGTTTTGCATGAGCCATTTTGGAAGGCTACTTTCTATCAAGTCAAACAATCTTTTAAATAACACCTTTAATTTAAAAATGGTTGCTAGCTACCTTTGTATCCTACTCAATCAAATGTTACCTCTCCTTTTAACTTACTTACTTTTCTGTTCCAAGAGGCTTTTTTCAATATGCATATTTAATATACCTTATCTGAAGTTCTTGAGACTAGATGCATTCTAGATTTTGGGTTTTGGAAAATTTGCATGCTTAAAATGATATATCTCACAGCTGAGACGCAATTCAATATGAAGTCAGTTTGTTTCATACCATATACATATACCTCGAAAATAATTTTACACAATATTTTAGTACACCTGCATTTTAACTATGATTCATCATATGGGGTCCAGTGTAGGAACTTTTCCTGGTGGCATCATATCAATCTCAAAAAAATTGATGTTGGAAAAACCTGAATTTTGGAGGTACCACCCTCAAACCAAACCGCTAGGGACATCTAACAAAGTATGTAACAGATGATAATGTAGTAGTTTTGATTTGTTTTTATGACAAAGTGTCATCCCAAAATAAGAAAATAATAACTAAGGGGACTGATATAAGTGAATTATTTGCGCTATGCAGTAGTTAAAAATTATCCTAAAAATAAAAATGTAGTTAAAAATCTGCATGAAAAATTAAAAAAAACCTTCCTTTTGTGTGAATATTTTTAAAGGCAAATCAGTTTTGCATTGTATAGCTCCCTTTGAAGCTTCTTGCCAAGCTGACTTTTGTGTGATATTCAGAACTGTCTTTTTTTTTTTGTAACTCCTAACAAAGTATGAATTCAAATAAGAAAGTTTACAATCACCTTTGCAAAAAGAGAAACTTGAGGGAGAAATTGTTATTGTGTTTTTTTTTTTTATTTTTTTTATTTTTTTATTTTTTGACAGGCAGAGTGGACAGTGAGAGAGAGAGACAGAGAGAAAGGTCTTCCTTTGCCGTTGGTTCACCCTCCAATGGCCGCCGCGGCTGGCGCGCTGCGGCCGGCGCACCGCGCTGATCCGATGGCAGGAGCCAGGAGCCAGGTGCTTTTCCTGGTCTCCCATGGGGTGCAGGGCCCAAGCACCTGGGCCATCCTCCACTGCACTCCCTGGCCACAGCAGAGAGCTGGCCTGGAAGAGGGGCAACCGGGACAGAATCCGGCGCCCCGACCGGGACTAGAACCCGGTGTGCCGGCGCCGCTAGGCGGAGGATTAGCCTAGTGAGCCGCGGCGCCGGCCTGTTATTGTGTTTTAACATAAAATTCAGATCACAGTACTGGCAATCTAATTTTTCATTAATGTTTTAATCATTTATGAATAATATAATGCTTAGAGGTAGTGATCAAGAATTTTTTTTTATTTCTTGTTAATGTCAATGTCAAAAAAAATTTACAGCAGTCCATATATGTCAAACGCTCTCAGAAAATATAAGTAGAAAGGCATCTCTGGTACATTGTCTAGTTGCATGCTCCTTGAAAGTTTGGAGGATTTTCTTCTGGATAATTCAGTGGGGAAAGTCAGGAGCTCTTAGAGTGACTGTGTTCATCATCGTTGGGACTTGTGTCATAGCTATAGTAGGAACTATGGAGTTACACCAGGAATATCTGAACAGAAATCCAACCAGTGGAGTCGGCTGTCCTTTGTTTACTTCCTTAAACTTTCCATTCTCAGTTCTCAGGAATATGCCAATATGAAAATCTCTGGGAAGAGCTCAGTTTATGCAATGCAGAAAGACATGAAGAAGAAACAAGAAATTTAATCTACTTACATCACAGACAAAAGAAAAAGGGGAAAAACAGAAAATACTCGATATTTGATTTTCCTGGGAGAAACCCTTTGTTTCATAATTTGAGGGATAAATGAAAAGTGTAAGGGATACAGGTAAGTGAGAAAGTCACCAAGAGCCACGCTGGTAGAAAGTGCCTTGAAGACCTAACCATTTTTCAAGAAGTTGTTTTATAAAATGATGAAATCACAATGGATATAATTATTTTATTTCAGTGGTTAGGAATGTTTGTGCTACCATTATCTAGATAATATTGTTAAAATTGTTTGAATAGATGTTATCTGGCCATCCATTTGGTCATATCATTATCTTTTACTCTCTAGATAAGTCTTAAATAGAACCAAATACCTCCATAGATAAATGCCTATTTAGGATAGTGAAGGATGGTAAGCTTTCAATAATTGGATTATTGGAATTATTTTTCTAATAGCTTCTATTTCTCAATACACAGCTCTCAATAATTCACTATAATTATAAACTGGTCAAAGTCAGGGAGGGCCGGCATCGTGGCTCACTTGGTTAATCCTCCACCTGCTGTGCTGGCATCCCATATGGGCGCTGGGCATCCCGGTTGCTCCTCTTCCAGTCCAGCTCTCTGCTGTGGCCTGGTAAGTCAGTGGAGGATGGCCCAAGTGCTTGGGCTCCTGCACCCAAGTAGGAGACCAGAAGGAAGCTCCTGGCTCCTGGCTTCGGATTGGTGTAACTCCGGCCGTGGCAGCCATTTGGGGAGTGAACCAACAGAAGGAAGACTTTTCTCTCTGTCTCTCTCTCTCACTGTCTGTAACTCTACCTGTCAAAATAAATAAATAAATAAGTTGGTCAAAGGAACCAAATGCATTTCAACCCATGATTTTTAAAAATAGAAAAGCACTTTTATTTTTCTAAACAAGTATATGAACAGTAATTGTTATTCAAAATAACTCATTAAATAATTGAGGAGCAATTGAAATTGCATGTTTGTGGCATTAAGACTAGTTATGTGATTCAAACTCTAATAGAAAACTCACAGAAAGTTATAGCTACTGTATGACATATTTGTTATAGAAATTTATTACCTGATTACTGTCACTCTGTTATAGAACCACTTTATCCTGTCTGGTGTCCTAATCTATTGTGTGTTACTCTAACAGAAACCACAGATTGGGTAATGTATTACAAACAGAAAATTACTGGCCTGTTGTTCTGGAGGCTGGGACACTAAGGCCCTGGGGTAGATATCTCTTTGCTGCGCCATTCTATGGAAGATGCCCAAAGTGAGGATGAGAGAGAGAAACAAAATGGATTGGTCCTGTCCTTTTATAAAGAACTCACTCTCACCATAACAATTTCACTAGTGGGATAATGACTGCAACTCATTCATGAAAGCAGAGCACTCATGGTCTTATAACCTCTCAATGGCCTCACTTATGGACACTGTTACATTGGATGTTAAGCTTCCAATACATAAACTTGAGGGAACACACTCAAACTACAGTGTCTTTATGTCTATATGTTGTTCCATTAATTTTTGTTTTCTTGTGCAAACAAGGAAAGCAGTCACGTGCATACAAAACACTCTGATAGTCTTTAAGGTAGAGATGTGGATGGAATGCTCTCCATATACAAGAGCAGGGCCATATTGGGAGATATTGATGTCAGGAAATATTCAGAGGGAGGCAATGCCTGAACTGTGTCCTTAAACATTGGAAAAGCAATGAAGGAAAGAAGGGGAATTCTAGATAGAAGAAACTAAGCAGAAGTAAAGGAGCAAAATTTACATTTCTAGGCTATCAAGATCAGAGGTGATGGAACATAAAATAGAATAAGAGATGAAGTTAGAGAGATACATTAGCTTCAGATTAAAGAAGGCTTGTCCACCACAGCATGAAGGTCAGCCTTTTTACAGTTATATAAACAATTAATTAAAAGGTTTAAGTAGAGAGGTTAAATGGTTAAGATTGAAAATTAGATGCATCTTTCTTAAGTCAGAGTAAAGTAAGTGATTCATTAAACTCTCTACTAAAATTTGACCTTACTATGAATTAGACAATGGCTCCAAATGCCCAGAATTCTGCAGCTTTGATCTCCAAATTCTCTGCAACCTTAATGTTTTACACAGAGAAACAACAAATGGTCAGAGGTCTCTTATACCCAAGTTTCTTCCTCCTTTGGGATCATTTTTCCTCACTCTAAGTTCTCATAGAGAAGGCTTGGCTCCTTCCCTTAAACTTTCTACCTCCTACATCTTTTTTTTTTTTTGAGAGAAAGGTCTTCCTTTGCCATTGGTTCACCCTCCAATGGCCGCCGTAGCCGGCGCACCGCGCTGATCCAAAGCCAGGAGCCAGGTGCTTCTCCTGGTCTCCCATGGGGTGCAGGGCCACTTGGGCCATCCTCAACTGCACTCCCAGGCCACAGCAGAGAGTGGACTGGAAGAGGAGCAACCGGGACAGAATCCGGCGCCCCGACCGGGACTAGAACCCGGTGTGCCTGTGCAGGCGCCGCAGGCGGAGGATTAGCCTAGTGAGCCGCGGCGCTGGTCTCCTACATCTTTAACCTTTCTACATCTCTACCCTTCCTTTTTCTCTCTCCATCTGAGAAGCCAGCACCTCAGGTACCCGCCCCTTTGCTCTCTCCACTCTTATCTCTTTCCTGCCCCTCCTCCTCTTCCACCCCACCAGTGGCAGCAGCAGCAGTGGTTATCGTTCCACCCACTTCTCCCCCAGTCTCTTTAGCCAGTTCTCGCCAAGCAAGGAAAAACTCCTTGTAAGCCTTCCACACCATCACCGTTCCCTCCCTCATCTCATCCTCTCTGTGACCCAGATCCTGCCAATGATTCCCCTCCACTCCTTATGCCCATCCCAAGAAATTCCGGAGCCTGAGGCTCCGGAGTCTGTGAATGATCCACCTAATACCCCAGGGAATCCCACCCTGCCTCCTCCCCCTCTACTCTATCTCCTCCTCACACCCAATCCTGAATTACACAACCCAAACCGCTCCTCCTCTTGAGGGCAGTGGCTGGGGTGGAAGGTCTGGGTAGCGTCTATGTGCCCTTCTCTCTATCAGACCTTGCCAGATTCAGGAATGTCTAGCCTCATTCTCAGAGCAGCCCTCCAAATATCGTAAGGGATTTTGCCGCCTGTATTTCTTCAGTCCTATATCTTAACTTGGAATGATCTGTATTTAGTTCTATCCTCTACCCTAACTCCAGACACATTTGAACATAGCTGACATGCCGGTGAGCAGCATGCAGATGAGATGCACTGCCAAGACCCAGACAGACACCCAGAAGCAGCTAGAGCTGTCCCCAGAGCCAACGTGAAACCGCATTGGAGTTACCAACCTGGGGACCCCGGGCTACAGGCCGAGGACCACATGATCTCATGCCTGCTGGTGGCTATGGACAAGAACAGCTTAATTATGAGAAGATCCGAGAGGTCACCCAGGAGCACAATGAAAACCCTGCTCTACCTCTGTCCTGCCTTACAGAGGCAGTGATAAAGGATACTAACACCCATCCCAGTTCCTCAGAGGGACGGCTGTATTTAAATGCCCACCTCATGCCCCAGTCAGCTCCAGATACCCGTCACAAACTCCAAAAATTACAAGATTTTCCACAGACCACCCCCGCCCAGGGACCTCATAGATGTGGCTTTTTTGTTTTTAACAATAGAGATGAGGAATTATGGGCTCAGAAAGAAATAGAAAACTGAAGTTTTAGATGCTTACCTCTGTAAGTCACCATGTATTAAGCAAAACCTCCTCTCTATCTTGGGACTTGTCAGATATTTTCACATCTGAATTTCAAACTTTTTTTTTTAATTTATTTTCCTTGAAAGTCAGAGTTACACAGAGAGAGGAGAGGCAGAGAGAGAGAGAGAGGTCTTCCATCCGATGGTTCACTCCCCAGATGGCTGCAACGGCCGGAGATACACAGATCCGAAGCCAGGAGCCAGGAGCTTCTTCTAGGAATCCCACTTGGGTGCAGGGGCCCAAAGACTTGGGCCATCTTCTACTGCTATCCCAGGCCATAGCAGAGAGCTGGATTGGAAGAGGAACAGCCCGGACTCGAATAGGCGCCCATATGGGATGCTGGCGCTTCAGGGCAGGGCGTTAACCCTCTGCACCACAGCACCGGCCCCAGAGAAGCTACCAAAGGCCATCTAGATGAGCCCTTGCAAGAGGCTTCCTCTCTAGAGACCCCATTCCAAACCTTAAAGAAGGCTCTTTTGCAAGCACCCACCCTGAGCCTTCCTAACCCACTTAAACCGTTCTTCATCTGTATTCATAGCTCTAAGGGGAAACACTCAGTCTCTTGACCCAAAATGCTAGAGACTCTCTTACACCTCTGGCCGATTTCTGCAGTTAGATGTGGTTTATCAAGGCTGCCCCCAATGCCTAAAGGTCCTGACCACGGCAGCCTTTCCCATACCTGAGGCCCAGAAGCTAACACTATATCAACCCTTACAAATCTGGTCGTCTCATGGGTTGCAAGACCTGCTCAGCCAGCAGGCTTTTCAAGCTGTATCACCATCTCGTGTCCAGGTTCCTCACTCTGCCTTTCTCCAGCCCACCGTTACTTTTCATCACTGTTCTTCTCTCAACCCAGCTAATCTCCTCCTCACCACTGTCCCTGATCTCCTCAGACCCCATTCCTGTCCTGACTTCCTTGATTTTTCCTTGACGACATTTTGCCATCTCACAGACACTCCTATTCCCGAAGCCCCGGATTGGCTCACTGATGGTAGTGCTTCTAAAACTCCCCCTTTTCTTGCTGGATATGCAGTAATTGAGGGGCATTGTGATGTTACCTCCTCTTCTGCCTCACGTAGGGTCATAGATAGGCCCCTACCTCAAGGCGCTAACTTTTAAAAAGCCGAATTATTATCCTTGATTCAAGCCTTCACCTTAGCCAAAGGAAAGACAGTCAATATATATACAGACCCCCAATATGTCTATAATATCATCAATTCCAATTCCAAAATATGGCAAGAAAGAGTTTTTTTTTTTTTTTTTTTTTTTTTTTTCCCCCCGACAGGCAGAGTTAGACAGTGAGAGAGAGAGACAGAGAGAAAGGTCTTCCTTTTTCCTTTGGTTAGCCCCCGAAGTGGCCGCCAGGAGCCAGGTGCTTCCTCCTGATCTCCCATGTGGGTGTGCAGAGCCCGAAGACCTGGGCCATCCTCCGCTTCACTCCTGGGCCACGGCAGAGAGCTGGACTGGAAGAGGAGCAACTGGGACAGAATCCCAGAATCCGGCACCCCAACCGGGACTAGAACCTGGGGTGCTGGCACCACAGGCGGAGGATTAACCTAGTAAGCCGTGGTGCCAGCAAAGAAAGACTCTTTCTAACAGCCTAAGGAACCCTGATAATCAATAGCAAGCTGACTAAAGTTCTCCTTGATGCTACCCAGCTGCCCAAAAAAGCTGCTATTATTCACTACAAAGAACACCAGAAATGTAAAAAATCTATCTGAACCTAACAATCAGACTGATCTGACAGCTAAAGCAGTGGCTTATGGGGAGATGATCCCCTGCCTTCTCTTTAACCTAGCTCCTGTATATCCAGACTTAGAAATCTCGCAGATCCAACAACAAGGGCATCTAGAAAGGACTCATGGTAGTTTCTAGATGAAAAACTAATACTCCCTCCTTCTCTCCAAGCTACCTTTCTAAAAAAGCTCCTTTCTCTCTATCACTCAAACTCAAATTCTCTTCTTCACTTCCTGATATCACACATACACCTAATTCCCGCTGTATGAGAAACTCTGCATAACGTCTCAGACACATAGCATTTGTCAAACTGCTAACCCCAACTCTAATATCAGGCCACCCCTACTCCCTGCTTATCAGTCCTGTGGATCGCTCTCATTGGAGGACTGGCAGATTGACTTCACCCATATGCCACTAGTTAGGTGAACACATTACCTTCTGGTGATGGTGGACACCTTCTCAGGGTGGGTGGAAGCTTTCCCCACTAACAAAAGAGCTTCCACTGTTTCCACTATATTGTTAAATGATATTATCCCAAGATTTGGATTACCTGCTTTCATTCAGTTAGACAATGGACCAGGGTTTACCTCTCAAATTGCTCAAGCAGTACCCGCCTCTCTTCATATCTCATGGCATTTTCACATTCCCTATCATCCCCCTTCTTCAGGAAAAGTAGAGTGGATGAATGGAATTTTAAAACAGTCGCCAACTAAACTCTCCACCCAGGTCCACTTAGAGGGGGGAAACTCCTTCCCTTAGCTCTGTTCAGAATCAGATCTCATGCCCCATAAGCCCTTAATGCTCAGCCCATTTGAAATTCTCTATGGACAGCCTCTTCTTTCACCTAACTTCCCTCCACTACAGAATTCTGAAGCTATTCCTCCTCCTCTCCTTTTCCCTCTTCTTACTGAAATGCACTCTCACTTATGGACCTGTGTAGACACACACCTACCCAAAGCATACTCTCTGCCTCCCCACTAAATTCCTACCTTTCAACCTGGTGACTGGGTTTGTATAAAATAAAATGAGGCTGCTCTACATCCAAAGTGGAGCGGACCCTACCAGGTGATATTGACTGCCTTCCACAAGGTAACTCTGTTTTATTTTGGCCATCGGTTCGGCCATGAGCAATGTCTCTAATATCTCCTTTTGTCCTCATAATCATAGTGCTCCTATTCCTACCAGGTATAATTAACTTATTCCAAAGGTTCTTGCAGCAATGAGTAGCTTCTATGTCTAAAGCCATCTTGCAGGAGCAACACAAGCCTATTCTTCTTCAATCAATCCGATCTTCAGTATAGACCCCTGTTCAAGTCCTGGCTCCATGTTTGCACCCCATATCAGCAAGAAGTAGCCAGAGACAAATCTATGCCCCTTCTTATCTATGCTCAGAGTCAGGATTAATGGAACAAAGACATAAGCCTCAGCCATTCTGGCTCAATGCCTAATAGATAAACATTGGAATTTATTCCTTGCTCTTGAATCTCAATTGGGTATCACACCCTGTTGCCTTCACACCCCACCCTGCATTCTATTCTAGGTTCCCAAGGCCCCACCAAGTTCCAAGAATTCACCTCTGCCTGCTACCCTCTATCCCCACCCCATCCCTAGCCCTCCTAAAATATGAAAAGGCCTGGCCCCTGCGGTTGGGCCTTCTGCCACATGTTCCATCATGTGCATGATAGCAGTTGGTCACCCCCTCTATTAATTTATATTCTCTGAGTGAATTCAGAGTGGTTGTAACAAAAAAAAATAATAATACATCTGGAAAATAAAAATCCTAAATACAATTTCACTTTCTAGTTTTAGTGATACCAAAAGAAAACATTTACTTTTTGTTCTTATCCTTTTTAAAATTTCTATTGTTTTTTATTTCATAATAGTTTTAAATTTATAAAAAAATTATAGAGTTGTGTGAAGAGTTTCCATAAGCCCAACACTCAGCTTCCCTAGTTTTTTTTTTTTAAACCAGGCAGAGTGGACAGTGAGAGAGAGAGACAGAGAAAAAGGTCTTCCTTTGCCGTTGGTTCACCCTCCAATGGCCGCTGCGGCCGGCGCACTGTGGCCGGCACACCGCGCTGATCCGATGGCAGGAGCCAGGTACTTATCCTGGTCTCCCATGGGGTGCAGGGCCCAAGCACTTGGGCCATCCTCCACTGCACTCCCTGGCCACAGCAGAGAGCTGGCCTGGAAGAGGGGCAACCGGGATAGAATCCGGCGCCCCAACTGGGACTAGAACCCGGTGTGCTGGCACCGCTAGGCAGAAGATTAGCCTGTTGAGCCACGGCACCGGCTCCTAATTAATTTTAAACCAAACTCCCTCAATCCCTTTAACCCCTCCTAGCCTCTAGTAATCAACATTCTATGATCCTATTGAGAGATTTTTAAAAAATATTATCAACAGAATACTATTCAGACACAAAAAAATGAAATCCAGTCATTTGTAGAATAATAGGTGAAACTAGAATATCATATTAAGTGAAATAAGTCAGACAAAGGAAGACAAATAATGTTCTCCCTCATATGAGGTAGCTAAACATTTTTAAATGAGAAAATGCCATTATCTATTTCCACTATACCTCAACAAATTATCCCCCAAATTACTGGAGTGAATAGCAGAGTTGTGTTTTCCCTCACAACTCTGCAAACTGATTGAGTTTGGCTGGGCTTTTCTGTTCCATGTTGTATTGGATGAATCATAGGTAACTTGTAGGCTGCCACAAAACACAACAAACACTGGAGTTAAGGGAAAGGTTTATTGTCCAGTTGAAGAAGCTTGCTGGGCCAGCGGGGAGGTGGGGGTGGGGGGAGTGGGGAGATTGGGCCAGGGGTGCATAGGGGAGAGGGGTAGAGGGCTAGAGAGGAGTAGGAGGGCATAAGAGAGAAGGCACATGTTCCAGAAACAGGTCCTGTTAAACCTTTGTGGGGTGTGAGGGTAGGGAAGTAGGAGCAGCGAATCCCATTAGGGTGGGGGTGGAGCTGACACCTGTGGTTGGGCCATGTGGTCACCTGGCTTTCAGTAATGGAGCGGGAGCTAAAGCCAAGAATGGTGACTGGGGCACATGTTGCCACAGATATGACTGTGTCATTTTACTCACACAACTCCCCTCATTAGGATACTCAACTGGGCCTAAGATTCAGGATGACTCCACTCCCCGATAGGCTTCCTCTCAAATGTGGTGAATGGCATGATGGGAGATCTCTATTAAAGCTTCTCTCTTCATGTGTATTGGGAGAACTAACTTATTCTGTAGGCTAATCTGAGCCTCTTTACGTGAACGTTAGTTTAGATACCTAAAGAGTGAAAACTTCTTTGACCTGGAAATTACTTAGTGCCTCTTCCACCTTATTCCACTGGTTAAGGAAAATTAGAAGGCAGATCCAAATTCAAGGTTCAAAGAAATGCATTTCATGTCTTAATGGAAAGAATGCAAGCATGTGCAGGAGTGATTAATTTACCATACCAACCTTTAAATTATGAGAAAATAGTAATATATTTTCAGATAAACAAGGATGCAAGATACACAAGGAACCAAAGAATATTGTCTCAAAAGGAAAATGTTTCTGTCATTTGTGCAGCATTATAATGTTACCAGTTGAGCTGTTTTCTAAGAAAATTTGACTTAAATAAAATCCACAACTGGGAGACTTACAAACATCTGAAGTTCTTTTGTGATAGGGTAGTCATTATTACTTTTATAAAAAATGTTCATTAGATAAATAAATGATAAACACATGGCTTAAACACCAATTATATACATCTGTAGCATTTATTCCTATCCTTTATAACAAGAAATATTATCCGTTAGAGACAAAGAAAGACACATTAAGAGAGCTAATACCAACTATGAATTTACAGCTTATTACTCAGTGCTCAAACTAATACAGATACAACACGATTTCAGGTTGGGAGCTGCCGCTAAAGGAATTAATCTACTCTGTAAGGAACTGGTTTATTTAATCAATGTTGCTTCCACTAGAGAAGTGGATTAGTTTTTCTTCAAGACAGAGTTAAAATTTTTGCAGCTAATTTATTTTAATAAGCATGCTTACTGACGGCTCCAAAAAAAAGGGTGGTGGGGGTGCAAAACTATAATGAAGCACCAGCAAAGAAAGCATGACTTAATTATTTTCTAGGGTGGATAATGAATAAATTAGCCACACTGCAGGCTTGCCATTTGTTTAAAATTTATTACTTTTACTTTAAGAACCGTATCGTGACAAAGTCAATTTTTCTCCTGACTTCAAGCTGATTGATGGGACAATGTCTGGCGGTGAAAGACTTCCTCTCCATCATTGCTTTGGCAGTGTTGATACCGTAAAGTGAGTTTGAAGTTTTCTCAGGTTCATGCTCTCCCACATAATTACAAATGACAATTATGTTAACTCTTTTTACAAGCTGTCTGATCATGTAAACTACTAAATGAATAACTTATATGTGACCAAGTAACTTATATGTGACCAAATGTATTAGTCCCATATGATTTGGAGGACTAATTCTTTTTCTTACATTTCTTGGGAAATTACAGAGCTATTCTAGAAATCTGATATCTCCACTGGGGCTAGGAATAAGTTGGCCTTATAGGCGGTTACTTTATTATGTGAAATGTGGCAAATCAAGCTCCTAGACTGGAGGAAATATTTCATAATTTTTAAAATTTATTTATTGTGAAACTGTCTTATACATTTTAAAATGAATCCTGATATCTCTTAGTATTCTGTATTACTTCATTGAATAGTTACATATGCACCAAGATAGATATATCTGCATATTAAGTGTGTTTTTAATAGATTTAATCTTACTGCCTACTTACACCTAAGAATTTTTTTTAGATATTTTAATTATTCTCTTTTTTTATTTGAGGTGAAAACAATTTCAATAATTCATATATATAGATTTTGGAACATACTGATATTTCCCACCCTACCCTCAATCCTGCCCAGACTCTCACTCTCTTCCTCTTTCCTCTCCTATTCCCTCTCTTAATTTTCTTTAAAGATTATTTTATTTATTT
The DNA here is from genome assembly GCF_964237555.1 of Oryctolagus cuniculus. NCBI lineage: Eukaryota > Metazoa > Chordata > Mammalia > Lagomorpha > Leporidae > Oryctolagus > Oryctolagus cuniculus. The sequence continues at coordinate 91,669,069 of NC_091438.1, forward strand.
GAAAGAGTTACAGAGAGAGGTGTAGCCAGAGAGAGTGAGCGAGAGTGAGAGAGAGAGTGAGAGAGAGAAAGGGAGAGAGAAAGGTCTTCAATCTGCTGGTTCACTCCCCAGATGACTGCAATGGCCAGAGCTGAGCTGATCCAAAGTTAGGAGCCAGGAATTTCTTCCAGGTCTCCCATGCAGGTGCAGGAGCCCAAGGACTCATGCCATCTTTTAATGTTTTCCCAGGCTATAGTAGAGAGCTGCCTCAGAAGTGGAGCGGCCAGGCCTCAAACTGGTACCTACATGGGATGCCAGCACTGCAGGATGGGGCTTTAACCCACTGTGCCAAGCACCAGCCACATTCCCTCTCATAATTTTTACAATAATCTACTTCCAGTTTACTTTATACTAATAAGATTAACCTTACACTAAGTAAATAGTTCAACAAATATTAAGAAGAAAAAAACACTATTCCTCAACATTAGAGACAAGGGCTAACAATCATTGAATCTCAAAATGTGAATTTCACTCTTACACATTACAGTTTTTGGTATTCTATTAGTTACCACAGATCAGGGAAAACATATGGTATATGTCTTTTTGGGATTGGCTTATTTAAGTAAGTATAATGGTTTCTAGTTGCAAAAGACAGGATTTATTATTATTTTTTTTTACAGCTGAGTAGTATTCCATACTGTGCTTACACCATGATTTCTTTATCCAGTCATCAGTTGTTGGACATCTGGGTTGATTCCATATCTTAGCTATTGTGAATTGAGCTGTAATAAACATGGAGGTCCAGATAACTCTTTCATATGCTAATTTCATTTCCCTTGGGTAAATTCCCAGGAGTAGGATTGCAGGGACATATAGTAGATCTATTTTCAACTTTCTGAGTTTATCTCCATAGTATATATTCCACAACAGCTATACTAGTTAACATTTCCATCAATAGTGGATTAGGGTACATTTTTCTCCACATCTTCCTCAGCATTTATTTTTGTTGATTTCTGTATGGGAGCCATTCTAACTGGGATGAGGTGAAAACTCGTGTTTTTGATTTGCATTTCCCTGATGGCTAATGATCCTGAGCATTTTTTCATATGTCTGTTGGTAATTTGAATATCTTCTGTTGAAAAATAACTATTCAACTCTTTTGCCCATTTCTTAATAAGATTTTTTGTTTTGTTGTTATTGAGTTTCTTGAGGTTTTTATAGCATCTTTGTCAAAAATTAGTTTGTCGTAGATATGTGAATAAATTTTTGGAGTTTCTATTCTGTTCCACTGATCTATATGTCTATTTTTGTACTAACACCATGCTATTTTGATTATAAATGCCTTTTAGTATGTCTTTTTTTAAGGATGTATTTATTTATTGGAAAATCAGAGTTACAGAGAGGTAGAGAGGGAAGATGGGAGGGAGGGAGAGAGAGAGAGGTCTTCCATCTGCTGTTTCACTCCCCAGATGGCTGCAACAAATGGAGCTGCACTGATCCAAAGCCAGGAGCCTGGAGCCAGGAGTCTCCCACATGGATGCAAGGGCTCAAGGACTTGGGCCATCATCTATTGCTTCCCTAGACCATAGCAGAGAGCCAGATCTGAAGCAGAGCAGCTGGAACTTGAAAGGTGCCCAATGAGATGCCAGCACTGCAGGTGGTGGCTTTACCTTCTGTGCCACAGATCCGGGCCCTTATAATATGTCTTGAAATCTGGTATTGTGATGCCTCAACTTTGCTTTTGTTGTATAATGTTGCTTTAGCTATTTGCAGTCTCCTGTGTTTCTATATGAATTTTATCATCATTTTTTCTAGATCTGAGAAGAGTATCATTGGTATTTTACTGAGGTGAATTTGAATCTGTGAATTGCTTTTGGTAGTATGGACATTTTTATGATATTAATTCTTCAAATCCATGAACACAATAGATCTTTTTCATTGTTTGTGTCTTCTATTTCTTTATTTAATGTTTTGTAATTTTCATTGTAGACATTTTCACCTCCTTGGTTTAATTTATTCCAAGCTGTTTGATTGTTTGTGGCTACTGTGTATGGTATTCATCTTAGAAGTTCTTTCTCAACCATGGCATTGTTTTTATATACAAAGGCTATTGATATTTGTGTGTTAATTTTATTACCTGCCACTTTGCCATACTCTCTTATGAGTTCCAATAGACTCAGAGTAGAGTCTCTTGGTTTCTCTATATCTAGAGTCATGTCATCTGCAATTAGTGATAATTTGACTTCCTCCTTTGCAATTTGTATTATTATTATTATTATTATTATTTTTGCTAATGGCTCTGGCTAAAAATGCCAGGACTTTAACGAATATCAATGGTGAAAATGGGCATCCCTGTCTGGTTCCAGGTCTTAGTGGAAATGCTTCCAACTTTTCCACATTTAGTAACATGCTGGCTGTAGGTTTGTCATAAATTGCCTCAATTTTGTTGAAGAATGTTCCTTCTATATCAAATTTGTTCAAGGTTTTCATCATGAAAGGATGTTGTGAAGTGCCAGTGAGCTAAGGTCTGACTAGAGTTACTTCATTTTGTCCTTGGATGTCCTCTAACCAGTCCCACAATTGCTATCTACTCAAAAACTAATCTTGTAAAAATGTTATCAGTAAGGTTTGTTTACATTAAGTGCTGGGAAATCCCTGAGATAAGTGTAACCTTGCTTGCTGTAGCTTCTGTAACATGATTTGCTTTGTAATTAACTTCCAACTAGATGTGGCTTTTGCCTTTATAAGCTTACCCCTGAGCTCAATTGGGGCTGCATGATTTGGAGAGCAGATGCCCCTGTGCAGCCACTGGCTTTCAGAAATAAAGACTCCACAATTCAGCCCTGAAGCTTTGGCAACTTCTCTAACTTGCTGTTTCGAATATAACAGTTATGCTTTATCAAATGCTTTCTCTGCATCTATTAAAATAATCATGGTTTTTATACTTCAGTTTGTTACTGTGATGTATCATATTTATGGATTTGCATATATCTAACCATCCCTGCTTACTGGGGATAAATCCCATTTGGTCTGGGTGAATAATCTTTCTGATGTGTTAAATTTGATTAGCTGGTATACTGCTGAGGATTTTCGCATCAATGTTCATCAGGGACATTGGTCTACAGTTCTCTTTCTTTGTTGTATCTTTTTCTGCTTTTGAAATTAAGGTGAGGTTGACCTCATATAAGGAGTTTGGGAGGATTTTCTCCATTTAAATTATTTGAATAGATTTAGAAGAATTGGAATTAGTTCTTTAAATCTGGTACAATTTAGCAGTGAGGCCATCTGATCCTGGGCTTTTCTTTGTTGGGAAGGTCTTTATTAATAATTCAATCTCTGTTTTAGTTATTGGTCTGTTTAGGTTACCTATGTTTTCATGACTTATTTTTGGTAGATTGTAAGTGTCTATGAATCTATCCCTTTCCTCTAGATTGTTCAATTTGTTGGCATATAGCTCTTTGTAGCACTTCCTGATGATTCTTTTTATTTCTATAGTATTTGTTGTTACATCTCTTTGTTCATCTCTGATTTTATTTATTTGTGTCTTTTCCTTTCTCTTCTTTTTTTTTCTTTTTTGGTCACTTGGACCAAGATGTATCAATTTTATTTTTTTTTAAAAGCTCTTCATTTTATTGATCTTTTGTGTTTGTTTCAATTTTGTTTATTTCTTCTCTTTCTTTAATTATTTCCTTCCTCTCACTAAATTGGGTTTGGTGTGTTGTTGTTTTTTAGGTCCTTGAGATACATTTATAGCTCATTTATTTGATGCCTTTCTAATTTCTTGATTTAGGCACCAATTGCTATAAAGTTTCCTCTTAATACTGCTTTCAGTGTAGCCCATATGTTTTGATATGTTGTATTATTATCTTTATTTCCAGAAATTTTTGATTTTCCTTTTGATTTCTTCTGTCTCTCACTGTTCATTAGGGAGTATGTTTTTCAGTTTTCATGTGTTTGCATATATTCCATTTCCAGCTTCATTCCATTGCAGTCAGAAAAGATATTTGTTATGATTTTTTATTTTTTGTGAATTTGCTGACACTTGCTTTATGGCCTAGCATATAATCTATCCTAGAGAAAATTCCATGTACTGATGAAAAGAATGTGTATTCTTCAACAGTGGAATGAACAGTTCTGTAGGTACCAGGTCAATTTTGTCTATAGGGTAGATTATCTCTGTTGTTTGTTGATTTTTTGTCTAGTTGATCTATCCATTGATGAAAGTAGGGTGTTGAAGTTCCTCATTACTATTGTATTGGAGTCTGTCTCTTTTTAAATCCATTAACATTTCATTAAATAGCCAGATGCCCTGGCATAAGGTGTACATACATTTATTATAGTCATATCTCCCAGTTGAATTGATCCCTTAATAATCACATAATGACATTTTTTTTTCTCTTTTAACAGTCCTTGTGTCAAGTGTCCATTTTTTTTTTTTTTTGATATTAGCATGGCTATACATACACTTTCTTTGCTTTCCATTAGCATGGGATATCTTTTTCCACCTTTCACTTTCAGTCTGCATGTATCTTTGTTAGTGAGATGTGTTTCTTGTAGGCAGAAAACAGACGGGTCTTGTTTTTTAATCTATTTGACCAGCCTGCACCTTTTTATTGGAGAATTTAGGCCATTTACATTCAAGGTTATTGTTGATAAGTAATGACGTGGTCCTGCCATTTTCCCATAAATATTGTTATTTTCTTTGGATATTCTTTGTACCTTTACTGAGAGGTTTTCTGTCTTCACATTCTTTCATAGTCATGATTATCTTTCTGTGCTTCCATGAGTAATACATCCGTAACTATCATTTGATTTGCAAGGCTGGACAAATGATTACACCTAAGAAATCTGCTCTTTTTTGGGGTGAGTGGTAAGTACAGCCTCATGCTGAAACAGCCATTGGAAAAAGAAAACATTAGTATTCCAAAACAAGCTTTGGGAAATTCAATATCAAACCACCCTTTTAGTTCTGTAGTGATCTTGCTCAATCGGACTTGCCCCAAATGGTGGAAATCAAAAGTAAGCAGAAATCTAAAATGGTCTTCATCAATGTCTTCATCATTGTCATTTTTTGTGTTTTTAAAAAATTTATTTCAAAGGCACAGTGTTAGAGAAAAAGGATAACAGAGGAAGAGCCTGATATTCTATCTGCTGGTTCACTCCCCAAATAGCTATAATGGCCAGGACTGGGCCAGGCTGAAGCCAGGAGCCAAGAACTCCACTGAGGTCTTCCACATGGAAGGCAGTGACTCAATACTTGGGCCCTGTTTTGCTGCTTTTTAGGGTGCATAAGCAGAGAATTGGATCATAAGCAGAGAATCTAGGACTTGATCCACCACACCAATATGGGATGCATTTGTCACCAGCAGTGGTTTAGCCCTCTGTGTCATAACACCAGAATCCATCATCACCAATTTTAATATAAACTTCCCATATGATTAGAGATGACTATTGTCGAAGGGGATTTTACACAAAAATATCAGGGAAATATAACTATTAAGTATACTAAAATAAAAAAAGTATATTAGATTTTGTGAACACAATATAAAATGGAAATGAATGTATGAAAGATACATAAAATATATTTTCAAGATACACAATGTGGGGCTGGCATTGTGGTATAGGATAAGTTTCCACTTGCAACACGGGCATCCCATATTGGCACAAGTTCGAGTCCCAGCTGCTCCACTTTTTATCTGGCTCCTGCTGAAGGCAGTGAAGGATGCCTCAAGTATTTTTGACCGTGCACTCATGTGAGAGACCCAATAGATTTCCAGGCTCCTGGCTTCAGTCTAGTACTGTCCCTATCATTGCAGCCATTTGGGGAGTGAACTAGCAAGCTATCTCCCTCTCTCTCTTTGCCTCTCTCTCTCTCTGCAATTTTGCCTTTCAAATAAATAGAATAAATCCATTTTGTGTGACTGTAAGTAGTTGGTTTGTATATGTGCATAATGATGTGGATATATTTTTTGTTATTAAAAAAAGCCTCCATGGTGCCAGTCTCTTGGCATAGTAGGCCAAGCCTCTGCCTGCATTGCCACCATCCCATATGGACACTAGTTCATATTTGGATGCCCCTCTTCCCATCCAGGTCTCTGCTAATGGCCTAGGAAGACAGTGGAAGATGGCCCAAGTACCTGGACCCCTGCACCCATGTAGGAGACCTGGAAGAGGCTTCTGGCTCCTGGTTTTGGTTTGACCCAGCTCCGGCCATTGCAACCATTCGGGGAGTGAATGAGCTGATGGAGGGCCATTGCAACCATTCGGGGAGTGAATGAGCTGATGGAGGACCTTTCTGTCTGTTTTCCCTCTCTCTGTCTGTAACTCTGCCTCTAAAATAAGTAAATAAAATATTTTTTAAAAAGTCCTCCTACTGGTTTTTCCACTCTATGTAAAATGGAAGACCTATAGCAAGGCAACTATTATATATTGTGCACATACACTATTCATTTCTTTTTAATAAAATATCATATTTGAACCTTTGAATTTAAACAAATGTATTATCTTATGAATATTTTTATTGTAAAATAAGAGATCTATTCAACAGATTTATATAAACTTGAGAATTAAAAGACTTGTATTTGTTACATTTACTAAAAACTATATCAAAGAGTTTAAATAGAGAGTAAAACTTGTACATGAAACCCAATAAAAATTAAATTGCCTGTTTTAAGAAAATGTGAATTGATGGGAGGGCTTTTATTACTGTTTCAATTTCTGTCTCAGTTATGGGTCTGTTTAGGTTTTCTATGTCTTCCTGGTTCAATTTAGGTAGGTTACATGTGTCTAGGAATCTATCCTCTTAAATAAACAAATAAAAATTGTTAAAAAGATTTACAAAGGTTCAGTGGTACTTTATGAATTACATTGTCTTATAAATGAGAAATTATAACCTAACTTTGGTGGTGGATAATTTTTATTCTAAGTATTCTCTCATGGAAACACATCCTTCTTTAAATCAGTTAACTCCACTTCAGGATCATTCTATCACTCTTGATGTTCTTGATCTCGGAAGTTTTTTTTATTTTTTTTCCTCTCTTTTATTTATTCCTTTAAGGAGCTACTTCCTTGCTCTGAGATGACACAAAGTCAGAAGACACAAATGAACCAATAACAAGATCCAAAGAGAAAATCAATTTTAACATGTTTACTGATGAGCTTATAAAGGTAAACTTATTAACAGTTTAATGTAGAGAAATAAACTAGTTGATAATCAATTTAAATTTTTCACTAGAGTTAGACTAAAAATTTGAGTCACAGTTGATGATGATATAAGGAATAAATGGATAGGAATGTAAATTAGCTACATAACTTGTGCAGCATAGCACAAAATAAAAATTCATTGCTCCCTTTTATAAAACAATGAGAAGTTATGAACAAGGAGATCCAAGGCTGACTCAGTCAAGGAGCGCATCTGCATTCAGTTCCCTATGCTACTGAATAAGTTGCTGAACCGTGAAGAGAACAAACCTTACATCTTTATCCTATTTTTCTATTTTGATTAGACAAAGCTGAATGTAAAAGAGCATTAATTTAGTGCCTAGGAGAATAAGCAGGTGTTAATTGCAGTAGATAGTGATGTTAGAAAAAAATGCCAAGTTTGAGTTCTCTCTTCCAAAATTTCACATGGAAATCCATGTTGTGATTTTTAATGCTGGACCTTTTCTCAGAAGCTCTTGGTATGGACTCAATCTATTTTCGTCTTTTCTTTCATGGAACATACCTTTTCTTATCTATTTTCCTTCACACAGAGACGCCTTTGGTGTCAGTGATGAGTATAAAGAGCCTGAAATAACTTTGGCCACCTCCAGGAAAATGAGTCGCTTCTTAGTGCTTAAATTAGAAAGCTATGCTTTTTATATCTCAAGATAACCCACAAAAATTTGACTTTATTAAAGCATTGAACATTGGAATTAACAAGTACAAATGTCTTTTTTGTCAAATATATTATGTAAAGGAAAGAAAGAATTCTCTTTTAGTTTAAATCAGAAAAATATAATTTTAAAATATTTATCTCCTAAATTTCCAACCTACTTCTTTAAAAGAAAAGAAAATAATAAATGTAATTAAATGCAATTAAACAAAGAACACAATCTTTAAATTCCAGAAAATATAATATAAAGTAGAGTTGACTTTATGACAACATTTACTTTTAGAAATCTAATTGCCTGGCCAGCGCCCTGGCTCAATAGGCTAATCCTCTGCCTGCGGTGCCAGCACCACGGGTTCTAGTCCCGGTCGGGGCTCCGGATTCTGGCCCGGTTGCCCCTCTTCCAGTCCAGCTCTCTGCTGTGGCCCCGGGAGTGCAGTGGAGGATGGCCCAAGTGCTTGGGCCCTGCACCCCATGGGAGACCAGGAGAAGCACCTGGCTCCTGCCTTCATATCTGCACAGTGCGCCGGCAGCAACACGCCAGCCTTAGCAGCTACATGGGGGTGAACCCATGGAAAAAGGAAGACCTTTCTCTCTGTCTCTCTCTCTCACTGTCTAACTCTGCTTGTCAAAAAAAAAAAAAAAAAAAAAATTAAAAAAAAAAGAAATCTAATTGCCTAGCTTAAAGTGCTTATTTTAAAGATTTTCATTGACTAAAATGACAACCTGCTTGTTAAAAAAAAATTATGTGGAAGGAGTCACATTGTATTCATTTAAAAGTATTGTTTTCTAAGATAAGTTTTTTTTTTTTTTTTTTTTTTGACAGGTAGAGTGAGACAGTGAGAGAGAGAGAGACAGAGAGAAAGGTCTTCCTTCCGTTGGTTCACCCCCCATATGACTGCTATGGCTGGTGCGCTGTGCTGATCCAAAGGCAGGAGACAGGTGCTTCCTGTTGGTCTCCCATGGGTACAGGGCCCAAGCACTTGGGCCATCCTCCACTGCACTCCTGGGCCTCAGCAGAGAGCTGGACTGGAAGAGGAGCACTGGGATTAGAACCCAGTGCCCATATAGGATTCTGGCGCCACAGGCAAAGGAATAACCAAGTGAGCCACGGAGCTCCCCCCTCTAAAATAAATTTTTAAGGATCTCACAGTTTTATAATTAGAAGAAAATTTTATTTTTGTGTTTTTTAGTGTGGTGGTTATTTCTAAAGACAACATCTGTAGAATATGGTATATTCTTAATTTAAAAGCAAATATTTTCTGACCCTGAAAAGTAAATGATTTTGAAGTTTTGTTATCATCATCATTCTCCTTAAAAAGTTAATCTAAGACAGCAATGTGGATCAGTGGGTTAAGCCACCACCTATGACTCTGGCAACTCATGTAAGCTCCTGTTTGAGTGCTGGCTGCTCTGTTTCTGATCCAGCTTCTTGCTAATGAACCTCAGAAAGTAGTGGAAGGTGGTCAAAGTGCTTGGGTTCCTTTCACACTGCTGGAAGATCAGGATGAAGTTCCTGCTCCTGGCTTCAGTTTGGTCCAGTTACAACTTTTGTAGCCATTTGGTAAGTGAACCTGTGAATGGAAGATCTCTTTCTCTCTCTCTCCTCTCTCCATGCCCCCACCCCACCCATAACTCTGCCTTTCAAATCAAAATAAATAAATCTGAAAAAACAGAGAAAAGTAAGTCTGTAAAATGCCACTTTGGGGATAGCTTTTATTTTACTACAATATTAAACATACAAAAAAATTGTATGAAATGTAAAAGGATCCTATTCATTTCACTTTCATTACATTCTGAACAAACACAATCACAATCAGGAAATCTAACAGTGATATAGCAGTGATATAGTTATCTGATGATCTACTGTGATAGTCGGTTTTTCATTTGTTCTATTATCTTTTTATAGAATTTTTTGTTCCTATGATTCAATTCAAGATGAAGTATTGCATTTAATTTTTATGTCAGTTTTCTTCCCTTTTTTCTGAAACAATTCCTCAGCCTTTCATTGTATTCTTTGACCTTGATTTTTAAAAATAGATCAATCCTTTTATTCTATAAAATGCCCTCATTTTGAGCCTAGGTGATGTTTCTTCATGAGTACATTCAAGTTACATATTTTTGACAGGAATTGTAGAGCGGAATATTTCTTCCGCATTGTATTATATCAGGGTGACACGATGTTGATTCATATCAGTATTAGTGAGGACAATTTTATTCACTTAGATAAGGTGGAAATTGTTAGTTTTCTCCAGTATTTCTTTTTGTAATTAAGATGTAATTTGTGGGGAAGTACTTTCAAAGTACGCACATAGTCTGTCTCTAATTTGTCTTTCATTTACCGTTTTAGTTTCCATTAATGATATTCAAATGCCATTATTCCTTCAATATTTATAATTTGACAGCTTATTCTTAGAAAAAAAGGTTTTTTACCTTATATGTATTTGAATTATGTATATTTATTTATTTACATAAAAGTGAACACTGATAAGATAATGTGATAATAATTAAATTGAGCCCATCATCAATGTATTTAATTCTATCAGTTTAAAAAATAGCACCAACAATAAAAGCTATACTTAGAAATATGACATTATTGGGAAGGTATTGGTGCACAGCAGGTTAAACTACCAATTGAGACACTCACATCCTGTATCAGAATGTCTGGTTTAAGTCCCACCTTATTCGGGCTTGCAACCTGGTTTCCTGCTAATTAATTTGGGAACAGCTGATGATGGCTCAAGGACTTGGATTCCCTCCACCCACTTGGGAGAACTTCAGGGCTCATGGCTTTCACCTAGTGCAGCCTTAGCTGTTGCAGGCATTTGGAGGAGAGAATCAGGAGGGATGATACCTCTCTGTCCTCTCTCTGTCTCACTTGGTGTGTCTGTGTGTGTGTGTCTTCCTCCTTTTCTTTCTGTTGCTTTGCTTTTCAAAGAAATAGAAAACTAAAAAGTGAATATTTGAAAAACACATAAAATCGCTAGTACATCATAATCGGAAGTTTACAGTTATAGACAACAATGAAGGAAGAAGAGAAAGAAGAGCAGGAGGAAGGAAAGGAGGAAGAAAAAGATAAAGGGAGGGAGAGAAAGAGTAAGAGAAAGAGCAAAAGAAGAATAAGAAAAGAACTGAAGAAAGAGGAGTTAAGGATGTTTGAGAAAACAGGATAAAATACTATGATAAAACCACTATTTTTATTGTAAAGAATAGGATATCATTAAATTATAACACTGTAATGTCTTATTCAATAGGTGGTAATTTTTATATTTGTCTTGGATGTGTATCTATCAAGAGCAAATTGATCCTTCTACTTTGGAACACTCATCTTTGGTGTGTGTCTTCGTGGTGTGAACCACACCAAGTCTCTGGAAACAGCAGTGTGACTTGTAGTTGTAGAGGTGGTTGGCATGCAATATTCTCTTTTTTTTTGGTGAATTTCAAAGCTATTTCTATGTCAATAATATGCACTAATTCAGAATTAACAAAAACTAAGTATACACTGGGTAAGGAGTCAAATTAAGAGTCAATGTTTTCATTTATATTTGAAGAATATGTGAAAATGTGAATTAATTACATAAATTTTGGGTCATTCTAATACCCACATACAATTGGCATGACTTTTCAAAGTGAGATAAAGCAGAGTATTTTTACACAATTCAAACCACCCAAGGAATGTGAAGATGGGCCATCTGTTTAACTCTTTTCAATTTTACTAACACCATCTACAATCTTTTAAATCTAGAAGATAAGGAATTTACCTAACATTTAAAGAGTACAAATAGGACTTGAAGGTAATCATTTTCTGACATTCAGAGTATATTATAAAATAGGTTGGAAAAATTTCGTTTTCTGCTTCAACACCTTTCAATCCTGCCTCCCAAAGATAGGCGCAGTTAAAATTTCCATGAACATACTTCTAAAAAGATTTGGTCACATACTACCAATTAGTATATATTCAGTTGTCTGTAAAATTTTGTACCATTAACATTTTTGTACTGTTAATCGATTTTTCCTTATTAAAAGTGTATGACATTCATTGCAGAAAAAGTAGGTAATGCAAATCAAGCAGAAAATGTAAATAATACATACATGAATACCCATACTAAAACAATTAATTTAATACTAAAACAATAAATTTAATATAACATATTAACTAATATAATAATGGTAAGTAGTATGAAGCATATGGAACTGTCAATACAATTGAATATACTTCAATATGATGTTATCATATTACTTTTACCTTCTCCAAATATGAACATATAATGTCTCATTTGTTTCTTTGATGACAAGAGAGGCTATGCAGCTAATTTCTTGTTATTCCTGTGCAATTCCTTCACACTCAAAGCTTAGGAAAAGCGTATGGCTGCTGTAACTTAGGTTAAGTGGTCATACTCTGACTACCATGGAACAGAAGAGGAATAATTCTTGCAATCATTCATTTCTTCATTGTATGTATTGGACCGCAGTCACAAATAAAGATTTATATAATATAAAATTTTGCCAACTTGAGAGTTCAGATATTGGGCAGCCAAAAATAACGTGTGGGGAGAGAGATAAATGTCCATTACTTGTTGACAGTTGCACTATAATTTCATGTAGAAAGACTGTCATGGAGAGATAGCAAAAGAAAAAGCTAATTCAAAGCCTTTGAGGTAGTAATAAGATTGAAGCATTCAACAAACTAAAAGAGGAGCCATAGTTTCTTGAGTAATACATGGTGTATCATATATTATGGTTGTTTTTAATTGTATTATAGTGAATATTTCTATTTTTAACAAAGAGAGAATATTTTAAATAAACATTAAATGAATATTTGGATGAGCTTTAAGAATTATGAAAAGATAATTTTATGTCAACTACAGGAAACAACTTTTATCCGTTTAAACCTATGTTGGGTGATTTCTATGAAAAATAGCCTAATATTAAATATTAAGCCTATGAGTAAAAAGTAAATTGAAAGTATGTTATTGAAAATATTGAAGAAAAAAAGAAGGAAAGAAGGAGAGGGGTTTAGAAGGAAGTGGGATGGAGAGAACCATGGTTCTTCTTAGAAATATATGAAATCTGTTCTCTTTATATTTATAAAATTTAAAAAAAATCTATAATACTAGATTTGATTATCCATCATTTTATTCATAGATTCAAACTCCACGGTCAAAAGATAAATTGAACTCTGGTGATATTAATAATTTATTAGTCTTTAAAATAATCTGAATATTTTAAGATTCATTATGTTTTCAGAAAGTATTCCTTTTTTGCAATTTAGAAAAAATCATACAGCATACTTTGTATGTGTGTGTGTCTACATTAAGTTTGAAAACACTGTCTCATAAGACACTATTCACACAGCTTCCATGTTTTTACTTTACTCCATTGACTACTGACTGGAAATGACTGGCAGGTATGTACTCTGGTAGCATCTCCCTACCTCCCCCCAGGCAGAGCTTCTGGGAGCTTCAGCAGCCTTTGGGACTCACAGAGACAGTTTGGAGAGCTCCAAGCTCTATCTCTATTATATCTACTATTACTGTTTGGGTCAGAATTTGAGTTTTCAAAAAATGACCATATGTCATGTTTGACCTGAATCTCTACTGAATTTAAGTGAAGTCTTTGGGAGGATTAGCGGCAGCTAGACAAACTCATTGACTACAAATTCCAAAGTAACTACAATTTGATTTATTGCCACCTTCCTAGTGTGATAACTCAACATAATTTATTAAACTTCTTTCTCCTACATGAGGATAAATCATGGAACCTGTCTTAGATTCCTGATTTGAATACTTACTAATCCTGTAACCTTGGTAAAATTAATTAACTTCATCCATTTCTTCTTCATAGAATAAAGACAATGATTTGAACAAAATCATAGTTTTGTTTCATTTAAAAAAACTAACATACAGTAAATTGCACTTCTCTTGGTGTATAGATTTATTAATATGTATGTAACAATCATGAAAAGCAGAACACAGATCATTAACCACAAAGCAGTCTGTTGTTCCTTTACATTTGTACTTTCTCTCACAACAATCCAGTGACAATGATGGATCTATTTTCTTTTTTCTTTTTGTATTTTTGAGGATGTTATATAAATGAAATTATGCCATACATTAACTTTATGGCTAGTAATTTTCACTCAGAATATTATTTTTAGGTTTTTGTTGATTTATTTTTTAAGGAATACAAATTTCATAAGTACAACTTTAGGAATATAGCTATTCTTCCCACCATATCCACTCTCCCACACACACTCCCACTCCTCCACCTCCTCCCTCTCCCCTTGCCGTTCCTATTCTCCATTATGATTAATTTTCAATGAACTTTGTACATAGAAGACCAACTCTGTACTAGGTAAAGATTTCAAAAATTTGCACACACACACACACACAAACTGAGAATTAGTTTTACAGTTAATTCTCATAATAAAACTCATTGAGGACAGAGGTCCTGCATGTGGAATTAGTGCACAGTGACTCCTCTTGTTAATTTAACAATTAACAATCTTGTGTATGATGTCAGTGCCCACGTGAGGCTCATGACATGAGCTGCCTAGGCTATGAAAGTCTTTTGAGTCCACAAAATTTGTCAGTATTTGGACAAGAGCATAAACAAAGTCGAAATTTTCTCCTCCTTTTAGAGAAAAGTATATCATTCTTTGATGGCCATTTCTTTCTATTGAGATTCACTCACAGAGATCCTTCATGTAGAACATTTTTTTGCCACCCTGTCTTGGATTTCCATGCCTGAAATGCTCCCACTGGCTTTTCAGTCAGACCAGAAGCCTTAAGGGCTGATTCTGAGGTCAGAGTACTACTTAAAGTGATTGTCATCTTTTGAGTCTGCTGTGTGGACGTCTTCCCATGTTGGAACATTCTCCTTTTTAATTCTATTATTATTATTATCAGGCACTTGATCCTATTTATATGATCTCTTTAACACTGAATTCTATCTATATGCTCACTTTAACACTTAAGATGGCATTTTTACCACCCATATTAATGGAATTTGGAGTCCTGTGCCTAGTTTTTAAACTGCCTCTTAGAAATAAGTCTATAGGAATGTGTACAGAACTATACAACTTTACAGTTACAAACTTCTTGCTCCCTCTCTTATTCCCACTCTTATTTTTTACTGACACCTATTTTCAATTGACTTTATACACGTATGATTAACTCTGTTAAGTATAAAGTTCAGGGGGCCTGTGCTGTGGTATGGTGGGTAAAGCCACCGCCTATAGTGTCAGCATCCCATATCGGCACTGGTTCAAGTCCCAGCTGCTCCATTTCCAAACAAGATCTCTGGTATGCCATGGGAAAGCAGTAGAAGATGGCAGAAGGCCTTGGGCTCCTACACCTGTGTGGGAGACCTGAAAGAAGTTCCTGGCTCCTGGCTTCAGATTGGCACAGCTCTGGCTGATGCAGCCATCTGGGGAGTGAACCAGCAGGTGGACGACGTTTCTCTCTCTCTCTGTTTCTGCCTCTCTGTAACTCTAACTTTCAAATGAAATAAATACATCTAAAAAAAAAAAGAGTTCAACAAATAATATGAAGAAAAAAATGGAAAAAACAAAACAAAAGAAACTTCCTTGACAGTCAAGAAAAGAGCAGTTCAAGTCATCCCTTCTCAAAGTGTGAATTTCACTTACATAAATTACCTTTTAGGTGCTCTAATAATTATAACAGATCAGGGAGAACATATGGTATTTGTCCCTTTAGGACTGGCTTATTTCAATCAGTATGATGTTTTCCAGATTCCTCTATTTTGTTTCAAGTGACCAGATTTAATTTTTTTTTTTTTACCACTGTGTAGTATTCTATAGTGTACATATCCCTTAATATCTTTATCCAGTCTTTGGTTGATGGGCATTTAGGCTGATTCCATGTCAGTTATTGTGAATTGAGCTGCAATAAACATGGAGGTAAAGATAACATTTTTGTGTACTTATTTCATTTCCCTTGGGTAAATTCCCAGGAATGGAATGGCTTGGCCACATGGTAGGTCTATATTTAGATTTCTGAGCTATCTTCATACTGTCTTCCATAGTGACTTTATTTTTTTTAATTTTCTTTTTTTAATTAATTAATTAATTAATTTTTTTATTTTATTTTTTGACAGGCAGAGTGGACAGTGAGAGAGAGAGACAGAGAGAAAGGTCTTCCTTTGCCGTTGGTTCACCCTCCAATGGCCGCCGCGGGCGGCGTACTGCAGCTGGCGCACCGCGCTGATCCGATGGCAGGAGCCAGGTACTTCTCCTGGTCTCCCATGGGGTGCAGGGCCCAAGGACTTGGGCCATCCTCCACTGCACTCCTGGGCCACAGCAGAGAGCTGGCCTGGAAGAGGAGCAACCGGGATAGAATCCGGCGCCCCGACCGGGACTAGAACCCAGTGTGCTGGCGCCGCAAGGCGGAGGATTAGCCTAGTGAGCTGCGGTGCCGGCTCCATAGTGACTTTATAAGTTTACATTCCCAACAACAGTGGATTAGGGTACCTGTTTCCCCACATCCTTGCCAGAATTTATTGTTTTCTGTATGAGGGCCATTCTAAATGGGGTGAGATAAAACATCATTGTGGTTTTAATTTGCATTTCCCTGACAGCTAGTGATTCTAAACATTTTTTTGTGTATTTGTTGGCCATCTGAATTTCCTCTTTTGAAAAAGGTCTGTGTAAGTCCTTAACCCATTGCTTAACTGAGCTGTTTGTTTTGTTGTTTTGGCGTTTCTTGATATCTTTGTATATCCTCGTTATTAATCTTTTATCAGTCACATAGTTTGGAAATAATTTCTCCCTTTCTGTTGATTGCTTCTTCACTTTTCTGAGTGCTTCCTTTGCCATACAGAAACTTCTCAATTTTATTTAATCCCATATGTTAATTTTGACTTTAATTGCTTGCATGGTATGAATTTTCTATAAACTTTTTGGTATCCGTTAGCTCATTGAAAGGTGTTTTAATTGTTTTTTTTTTAATCTGTTATGAGTTTTAACTGCATTTTATTTGTTTTAGGTGATTATAAATGGAAGTTTTGTGTGAGCATGTTTTCATTTCTCCACAGTAAATATCTAAGTGCAGAATTATTAGAACAGCTAAGCTGTTTCCCAGAAAGACGATATTTTTTTATTCCTGCCAGTAATAATAAGAGAGTGGCTCTGTATTCTACTCAGCACTTAGTATTGTCATATACTAAGATACTATATAGGGTATAGTGATATCTCATTATTACCATTTTCTTTGAACTACATGCCAATGATGTTAAACATAGTTTCAGGCAATCATTCATTATACCTAAGGTCACATTGGTGAAGTTATCTGTTCAAGCTTATTGCTTATTTTAGTTGGATTATTTGAATATTTACCATTATTTTTTAATTAATAAACTTTATTTTTTGAGCATATTAAGGTTCACAATTAAATTGAAAGGAAAGTACAAAGATTTCCCATTTAATTCCTCTCCCCCATCACATAATCTTCTGTCACCACCAATATCCTTGACATGAGTGGTGTATTTGTTATAATCCATGAATGTATGTCATCATCCAATGTCCATGATTTGCACCAGACTTGTATGGTTGTATTGCATATTCCTCAGTTTTTCACAAGTTTATAATGGCAAGTATACAACATTCTGTTATCTTCCAGGAAACTTTTACTGCCCTAAGAATCTTCTGTGCCTACATATTCATCCCTCCCTCCCCACCAATGTCTGGCAATAATTAACATTGTATTGACACCATATTTTTACCTTTTCCAAAATGTTATATAATTAGAATCATACAGTATATTGCCTTCTAATATTCACTTTTGTAACTTACTGACATGTATTCAAAGCCCTTCAGGTCTTTTTTTGATTTGTAGTCCCTTTCCTTTTAGTACCGAATAATCCATTACCTGGAAGCACTACAGTTTGCACATATACTTATTTATTTATTTATTTTTTGGACAGGCAGAGTGGACAGTGAGAGAGACAGAGAGAAAGGTCTTCCTTTGCCATTGGTTCACCCTCCAATGGCCGCCGCGGCTGGTGTGCTGCGGCCGGCGCAGCGCACTGATCCGAAGCCAGGAGCCAGGTGCTTCTCCTGGTCTCCCATGGGGTGCAGGGCCCAAGCACCTGGGCCATCCTTCACTGCACTCCCGGGCCACAGCAGAGAGATGGCCTGGGAGAGGGGCAACTGGGACAGAATCTGGTGCCCCAACTGAGACTAGAACCCGGTGTGCCAGCGCCGCAAGGTGGAGGAATAGCCTATTGAGCCACGGCGCCGGCCACGTATATTTATTTCTTAAGGACATCTTAATTGTTTCTAAATTTTGATGATTATGAAAAAAGCTGCTGTAAACATCTGTATGCATGCTTTTGTGTGTTCATAAGTTTTCAATTCATTTGGGTAATTATCTAGGAAAACAAATACAGGATATTATTGTAAGGTTTTGTTTAGTTTTATAAGAAATTGAAAATTGTCTCCCAAAGTGGTTGACATTTTGCTTTCCCACCAGTTATGAATAAGACCTTTTGTTGCTGCACATCTTCCTAGAATTTGGTCCCATCATTCTTTTGCATTTTGGTCATTCCAAAAGGAGTGTAGTGGTATCTCATCATATTCATGTATAACACATAAATGACATATGATATTGAAGCTATTGACTTATTAATGACATGTGGTTTCTGGAGCTATTGTAAATTATTTATTACTTTAAGTTCTAAATTGTTCTTTTCCAATGTATACAATATAACTGATTTTTTAATATTAAATGTGTATACTGAAACTCTGCTGACATTACTTCTATGAGTGTTTTTTTTTATTAAAGATTTATTTATTTGAAAGTCAGAGTTACATAGTTACAAAGAGAGAGGAGAGGTAGAGAGAGAGAGGGAGGGAGAGAGAGTCTTCCATCCTTTGGTTCACTCCCCAATTGGTTGTAAAGGCCAGAGCTATGGTGGTCTGAAGTTAGGAGTCACGAGCTTCCTCCAAGTCTCCAACACGGGTGCAGGGGCCAAGGACTGGGCCATCTTCTACTGCTTTCCTAGGCCATAGGAGAGAGCTGGATTGGAAGTGGAGCAGCCGGGTGTAGAACTGGCGCCCGTATGGCCAGGGCATTAACCCGCTCTGAGTGTTTGCTAAAAATTATGTTATTTGTTCATTAGATCACATTGACATTTTCTAAATTATATGCCTTTTATTTCCTTTTCTTACCTTATTGCATAGACTAGAACTGCTAGTAAGCTGTTGGGTTACAGAGCTGAAGATGGTTATCATTAGATTATTCTCAATCTTATAGTAATAGTCTTTATTATTGACAATTATGTCAGTTTCAGATGTTCTTGTAAATACTCCTTGTTAAATTGAGGAAGTTTCCATTTCTGGATTTTTATTAGAAATAGATTTCGAATTTTGTCAAATGCTCTTGCTCGGTCAATTTAAAGGGTCATGTGAATTTTCTTCTTCCTATGTTAGTATATTTACTCTATTAATAGAGTGGATTGCATTGGTATTGGTATTGAACAAGCTTGGGGATCCTGGATTAAACTCTACTTGGCCATGGTTTGTTCTCCTTTTATATATTGATGGATTCATTTTATTAAATTTTTATGTCTGTACCTTTGTCTGTAGTTTTTAAAAATTATATATTTATAGGGCACTATTGATGTTCCATATATAAATATATATATAATAATTTCCAACCTGTCAAGGTAAATGTATTTAGCTTTCAGACATTTAATATTTTTTACAGTGAAAACATCCAAAATACTATTTCAAGTTTTTATAGAGAAACATATAATAAATTAACATTATCTGTCTTCTTCGTACTGTGCAGCAAAACTCAAGAACTTATTCTTATCATAAATCAGTATGCATCAATAAAATGTTTCCATCCCTCCCTCCACATTTCCCTCTGCAGCCTCTGATATCTGCAGTTACATTTTAAACTTCTATGATATCACCTGCCTTTTTGTAGAATCCACATATGGGTGTGTGACAATGTGATATTTGTCTCTTTATGTTCGGCATTTCACTTAACATACTTTTAGTTCCATCCATGTTGTGGCAAATGACTGTTTTGGCTACATAATAGTCCATTTGCTCATATACCACATTTTCTTTATCTAGTCATCAGTTGATGGACACTTACTGACTATTGTAAACACGGCAGAAGTAAACATGGGAGTGCCTAAATGGGATGTTGGTGTGGCAAGCAATGGCTTTACCCAATATGCCACAATGCTGGTCCCTCAGTTTTGTTCTATTGTATGTGTATATCCCATTTATCTGGCATCTTTTGTTAAAAAACTTTCTTTTTTTCTCATGAATGTTTTTAGCAACTTTGCTATATATACATGAGTTTATTTTTACAGGCTCTATTCTGTTCCTTTAGCCTATGGATCTGTTTTTATGCCAGTACTATGCTGTTTTAATTGTTGCACCTTTGCAATATGTTAAGTCAGATAATGATCATATCCTTTTGTGGTTCCTAGCAAACTTCAGTAGTGATTTTTCTACCTCTGTCAAAATCTAAACTGAGATTTTGAAAGGGATTGCATTGAATTTATAAATTGCTGGGGCCTGGCGCTGTGGTGCAGTGAGTTAATGCCCTGGCCTGAAGCGCTGGCATCCCATATGGGTGACAGTTCGAGTTCCGGCTGCTTCACTTCTCATCCAGCTCTCTGCTTTGGCCTGGGACAGCAGTAGAAGATGGACCAAGGCCTTGGGCTCTGCACCCAAGTAGGAAACCAGGAAGAAGTTCCTGGCTCCTGGCTCCGGATCGGTGCAGTTCTGGCTGCTGCGGCCAACTGGGGAGTGATCCACCAGATGGAAGACCTCTCTCTCTCTCTCTGCCTCTCCTCTCTCTGTGTAACTATGACTTTCAAATAAATAAATAAATATTTAAAGAAAAATAATTTATAAATTGCTTTGGGTAGTATGTGAATTTTACTGACATTGATTATTCTAATCCAAGAACAGGAGATGCCTTTCCATTTCTTTGTGTCACTTTTAATTTATTTCATTATCGAGTTAAAGTTTCATTGTAGAGAACTTTCAATTCTTTAATTTATTCACAAATATTTTATTATTTTTGTAGCCACTAAAAATAGGATAGGTTTCTTGATTTCTTCCCCCGACTTTGTTATCCTATTTTTATGTTTAAAAATTTTTATTAGTATAAATAGAACAAATTTCATGTTTTTCATAGATATAATTCTAAGTAGATAACCATACTTGCCTCTCTCAATCTCTCCTCTTTCCTTCCTTTTTTTCCTTTACATTTTGCGATAGCATAATTTCTTTTTACTTTATAGTCACATGCTTGATGCACTGCTAGCCATAATGCTCAATAAGTAAAAAGTAGAAAGACTATTGATCCTCAGGGATATAGACAAGGGCTACAAATAATGATTAAACTATAAGATATCACTTTCATTCTTATACACTGTGGAGGTATTTTGTATTTTATATTAACTACTGCATATCAGAGAAACCACATAATATTTGTCTTTTGGGATCTAGATTATATCATTAAGCATACGATCTCCAGTTGCATTCAGTTTGTTGCAAAATACAAGGGATTTCATTATTTTTTTTTACAGCTGAGTAGTATTCTACTGTATATATATGCCACTTTTTTTTTTATCTAGTCATCAGTTAATGGACATCTGGGGTATTTCCATATCTTAGCTATGATGAATTGAGCTGCAATTAACATGGGAGTATAAATAACTCTCATATGCTGATTTCATTTCCTTTGGGTAAATTCCCAGGAGTGACATGGTGGGTCATATAGTAGATCTATTTTCAGGTTTCTGAATTTTTTTTTCAGATATTCACTATTGGAGTATAAGAACACTACTAAGTTTTACGCATTGACTTAGTACTCTGCAACTTTGAGGAATTTTTATTGGTTCTAACTGTGTTTTAGGTGGACTCTTCAGTTTCCTTTATATAAACTCAGGTAATCTACATGCAGTGACAATTTGATTTCATCATTTACAATTTGGCTGCCTTTTTTTTCTTTCCCTTGTCTAATTGCTCTACCCAGGACCTCAATACTATGTCATATAAGAGTGATGAAAGTGCGCATCCTTATCTTTTTCCAGAATTGAGAAAGAAGGCCTTCAGCTTTTTTCCATTCAGTATGATATTAGCTGTTACTTTGTTATATGGTATGCATTATGTTGTTATCAGTTCCTTATAAACATAATTTGGTCATTAAGAAGCGATGTTCAATTTTATCAAATGCCTTTTCTGCATCTCTTGAAATGATCAAATGATTGGGTCCTTCATTCTGTTGATTTCATGTATCACATTAATTTATTTATAAATATTAAACTCTTTTGGAACCTTTGGGATGATTCCCTCTTGATTCTGGTGAATAATGTTTTTAATGTGCTGTTGAATCAATTTCCTATTATATTATTGAAGGTCTTTCCATTTATATTCCTCAAAGATATTTGCCTGTAGTTTTCTTGTTTTGTTGTGTCTGTTTGGTTTTCATGTGAATGTAACGCTGGCTTGACAGAATACATTTTGAAGAATTAATCATTTTATTTTTTGAAATAATTTAGGGAGAATTGACTTTTTTTCTGCTGTTGATGACTTGTATTGTGTGTTTAATTTCATTTAGTCCATTTTTCAGTTGGAGGATTTTTGATTGATTTTCATTATTTCCATCTCTCAAGTATCTCTGTTATAAGATTGAATTATTTGTTTTTATCTTGAATTTCCTTGAGTTTAATTCAAAGAGTTATTACGTATTTGTGCAAGCATTAGAAAATTTCAATTCCTACAAGGTTGTTTCTTGTACCTTGTTTTGATCTTTCTTTGTTTTTATTTTCTTATTAATATAAAGAGAACAGATTCCATGCATTACACAGGCACAGTACCAACAAGACAATCATACTTCCCTCACTCCTTTTCTCCCCCTCAAGTCCCTTCCCTCCCACTCCTCTCTTCTTCAGTTTTTGCAAAGTCATAATTTTAATTCACTCTATATTCACAGGCTTAATTTGCCTCTAATCATAATATTCAACAAATGAAAGAAGATCACCATTCCACAGGACCATAAACAAAAGCTGTAAATGACAATCACATCCCAAAATGACCACTTAATTCCTATATATTTTTGGTGTTCTGTATGAACTACCACATATCAGAGAAAATATATGTTCTTCTTTTTGAGATTGGCTTATTTCACTAAGCATAATGGTTTTCAGTGGCATCATTTTGTTGCAAAAGACAGGATTTCATTATTTTTTTATGGCTGAGTAGTATTTCATAGTGTATATCTACCACATTTTCTCTATCCATCCATCAACTGATGGACATCAGAGTTGATTCCATATTTTAGCTGAGGTGAATTGAGTTTCAATAAACAAGTGAGTACAAATAAACCTTTCATCTGCTGTTTCATGTTATTTGGTAAATTCCCAGGAGTGAGGTGGCTGGGTCATATAGTAGATCTATTTTCAGATCTCTGAGGACCCTCCATACTATCTCCCACAGTGGCTGTACTAGTTTACATTCCCACCAACAGTGGATGAGGACACCTTTTTTCCCTACATGCTTGCCAGCTTTTATTATTTTTTGATTTTTGGATGATAGCCATCCTAATTGGGTTGAAATGACACCTCACTGTGGCTTTTATTTGTATATTTTGATTTTAGATGATGCTATTGTTTCCTGGTTGTTACTGATGCATACTGAAGTAAAATGGAATACCATGCTTGTTATATGCACATTGAAGGATTAGTTACAGTAATCTGCTGTCAATTGTGACTGTCCTTCCTGAAATTCTGTGTAGTCTGTTATGCTTCTAAGGTAGGCTAGTTCTTTCTGCTGCTGAAGTGGGCTGGCTGCATGATGCCAATCCCACTAGCTGCAACTGATGATGACTAAGGTAAAATACTGACCACCCAAGACTGGTGAACTCTACCGGACATTGCAGCAGGTCCAGAGGCTCTTTATTGTTATAATTTATTCACTGGTGTAGTTTCTAAACCTGGCACTGAGTTCCAAATCAATCCTGTGTGTCCTTATACCCTCTGTCCAAGATCTTAGGAGAGATGAAAGAGGCAGGCCCTGGGTGGATCACACCTGGCATTCACAATCAACTGCTAGACTGTGCAATTTTGAGTGTGCACACCAGGCCCACACGAGACAGGTGGTACTGAATGCCAAAACAAGTCTTCCTTACCAGGAAGCATGTTTCCACCTGATATTGGGGCAAATCCACAGTGTCCATCCACAGGCACTGGCCTGGGGTTAGAAACTATTAGGATATACCCAGAGTTGGGCTTTACCAGCCCAGCTCTGGTTTTCATGACACAATTCCTTATCCCTTTGCTATCTATTAAGGTTGTACGAGAGAGATAAAAGTAGCTTTGGTGTTACAGTCATTTATGGAGTAAACCAGTGGATGAAAGATTCCTTCCCTCGGCCGGCGCCGCGGCTCACTAGGCTAATCCTCCACCTTGCGGCGCCGGCACACCGGGTTCTAGTCCCGGTCGGGGCGCCGTATTCTGTCCCGGTTGCCCCTCTTCCAGGCCAGCTCTCTGCTGTGGCCAGGGAGTGCAGTGGAGGATGGCCCAGGTGCTTGGGCCCTGCACCCCATGGGAGACCAGGAAAAGCACCTGGCTCCTGGCTCCTGCCATCGGATCAGCGTGGTGCGCCCGCCGCAGCGCTCCAGCCGCAGCGGCCATTGGAGGGTGAACCAACGGCAAAGGAAGACCTTTCTCTCTGTCTCTCTCTCTCACTGTCCACTCTGCCTGTCAAAAAAAAAATAAAAAAAAAAAAAAGATTCCTTCTCTGTGCCTGTGTTTTTCAAATTAAAAGAAAGAAGAAAGGAAGGAAGGAAGGAAGCAAGGAAGGAAGGAAGGAAGGAAATTTATACAATGAGAAGACTACAGGATTACTCTGAATAGTCTTTCCAAATTTCTGGTCATATCTAGGTTTGCAGCTGCACTGAGCCTAAGTGAGGGAAAACCAGAAGGGGAAAAATATAATGAAGTCAACATAAGTTTCATTATAACTCAAATTCTGATCTTTTTCATTACTTGTCTTGCTCTTATTTTTCAGTTATTCAAAGAACTGCTCCAAAATTCTGTTGATATTTTATAGTTTAGTGGGAATGAGAACCCTTTCTTACTTTGACCAAAAATCAAACTTATAACATATTAAGGAATAATCTGATTATAAATGAAATTGCTTAGCATAGCTCCTGAAAACTAGTTAGGACTCAATGAATCACTGTTGTTATCAGAAATTATTGCTGTTCCTTAAGCACAGATCCATGGACTTGGTTAGAGTTCCCTGCATTCATGGGACTTACAGGTTAAAAGAAAAAAAGACACAAATATTGTTACTAGTTTGGAAGTATTAAAACCAAAAGGGACAATTATGGGACAATCACAATATTATTTTTGAGTATTTATTTCATGAAAACCCATACATTCATGTAGGTTTTCAATGAGTGGAGGTCACAACATGCATTTTAGTTTTTCAAGGAATTATCCACCAAGTGGATATTACAAAGAAAAATAGTGAGCAAATTTATTTTATAAGATTTGGTACTACTTTATTTAATAATTAAATTAGTTGTTTTATATTAATGTTTACTCTCTGCCTGGCATCATATCACTTCTTCATTCAAATTATTTTAGCACTTCAATTGCAATGTCTGATTCTCATCCTAAAACATTCTTTTGAGCAAATGGCACACCAGTTGCTGGACTGCAGCCAGTCTACTGATAGAAAACAATGCCTACCGCCTCTCAGAGTGCTGAGCTGGGCATGTGTGGGGGGAGAAGCACAACCGGAACCCAAAGCAGCTGCGCTGTGGCGACTGGAAAAGTAAGGACTCCATGTTAGTTGAGCAGAAGGAATGCGGATAGGGTACCTACACCTAGGAGAGAAACTTCACAGACAACAGGAGGCAATGGACCCTTTACATGTGAGTCTACCAGATGTGCCTTTTGAAAATGCTTTTCTTAGAAGTGTACTAAGAACCCAAAGAGAAACTACTTGTACTCACTTTGCACAAATGAATACAGATCCTCAAGAGTGTAAAATTTAAAAAAAAAAAAGTGGTTTTATATGGAGTTAGTCTATCGTAATGATCATTTAGTAGGATAAGTTGTGTGTGTATGTGTGTGTGTGTGTTTTTGACAGTCAAGAGTTAGACAGTGAGAGAGAGAGACAGAAAGAACAGTCTTCCTTTTCCGTTGGTTCACCCCTCAAATGGCTGCTACAGCCGGTGCACTGTGCCGGTCTCTCTGCACTTCCTCCTGGTCTCCCATGCAGGTGCAGGGCCCAAGCACTTGGGCCATCCTCCACTGCACTCCCAGGCCACAGCAGAGAGCTGGACTGGAATAGGAGCAACCAGGACAGAATCCAGTGCCCCAACCGGGACTAGAACCCGGGGTGCCGGCGCTGCAGGCGGAGGATTAGCCAAGTGAGCTGCAGCACCTAGTAGGATAAGTTTTAAAAATGATTTTGTATCTGCTAAAGTCAAAGTTCCTCAAGGAAACCACATTCCTTTCCCACAAGGTCTTTGGACATATTCTCATACATTTAAGCTAAGTTTTGCATGAAATTAATTTTGCAACCTAAAACACAGTTCCTTAGGGAAGACTTCCCTGAAAAATTATCAGAGATAGATATGTTGCTTTCATAGATTCCTATACTCTTTAGTAGTATTTAAATCATGTCTAATTGCTCAGTATTGTAGTTTCCATGGCTTACACAGCTTCTGACGCTTTGTAGGTGCTTATTAAATATATAATGAGTGAATTATGCATTTAACCAGAAATAATTATTGAGCACTTTAAAAATGTTAAACACTCTGTCACAAAAGTAAGTGAATATGATTTGGGCTCTCAAGAAAAGCAAGTGAACAAGATTATAAATGAGTACACTTACCATGATCTGGCAAAAAGATAGTAGATATTTGAAAGCGTGAATGAAAGAGGTAGGCAAAAAAAGTAATAAAAAAAACTGCTGTTGAATTGATATATAAAGATTTCCTATTCATATTGGAAGTGTGATTTTCTGTGCATAGATATATACAAGCTATAGATGTCATATAATAATGTATTTACATATAATAAATGAGATCTATATATTTTTAATATAAACACATGAATGATGCAATTTTAACACTGCCTTTTGTCATACACACATGTCATAAGTCAATTTGGACATTTCAGTATGTGCTTTCCATATTATATTCTATGTCTTATTTTAGTTTGACTGGTAATTTAACCATAGTATAACATTGAGGTTTTGTTTCCAACAGGCAAATATTGATTTCAAGGAGTGTTTCTGTATAATAAATCTTGCTATGAACCAGTGATGAATATTTTGGCACAATCTTCAATGTTTGTAAATCTCCTTGGTAGACTAATATGAATACAAATTTATAATCCTCTTCCAGAAAAAACAGAGTATCACGGCATATTATTTATAGTGATTATTTAGAAAAATGACTTTGGCATTAACAGGGTACATTTTGATTTTGGCTTAAATTGTCAATCAGTCTCTCAAGACCTTTTTCACTATTGTAGTATCAGTGTCTCTATTATAATCTCAAAGTTCTTTTATTCTAATTCCATTATTTTGCATAATTATGAAATCCATTCAACTACTGAAGCATTCTGTATAATACCAACTGAGAATATTTCCTTTTGTTTATGAATCTTAGTACCAGAAAAATGGAATGACAAGCACTGTCATTGAAAAACAACAGATCTTCAATCAAGTTACAAACTATTTTGTAACTTATCCTTGGAACTGAGTCACCAATGAGGCTAAATCAGGGCAACAATGGGTCCTAAAATTTTACGTTGTCTTGGGTATTGATTACAGAATAAATTAATCACTGGGGTGAGAAGAAAATGTCCAATCTTTAGAAGCAGACAGTCCCAAAGGTCTTTATCTTTTACCTTATTAAGTCTGAATAAATTGCAGCATCTTCAAGTAGAACTATGGGGATGACATTTTTGCTTCTGGCCTGATGATGTTCCACAGGTACCTGGAACTGCACACACATTCTAGAATCACACCTGTGCTGGCAGAAAGTGCGCTAACAGAATTGTAGGGGGAAAAAAAATCAAAGCTTTGTCCACTTGATAGATTTTGCTAAGTCCGTGATTAAAACTTCATTTTGTCATTTCTTCTTCCTGCTTTAACTGATGTAATACATACAGCCCTGTGTGACTTAAATCAATTCTTTCTTGAAAGGGGGGTTTAAAAGACATATTTTAAAATTAGCATGCACCTTTTTAGAACTGGATTATAACACTATTATTTTTAATTTTTACATATTTTTATTGAAAAGAAATGTTGGCAGATGATATACTTTTTCCATATTTTGTTTTAATCATGGGTGCTATACCAATGGTTTCCTTGGAAAATCTTGAAAGTAGATCGATAAAAATTTAGGATGGCATTGGAATCTTCATTGTGTGTTTCTAAAGACTTTATTTATTTATTTGAAAGGCAGAAAGACAGAGTGGTAGACATAAGGAGAGAGAAACAGAGAAGAGAGAAGAGAGAAGAGAGAGGAGAGAGAGAGAGAATAGCTTCCATCTGCTAGTTCATTCCCTAGATGGCTGCAACAGCCATGTCTGGGCCAGGAATTCCAACCAGGTCTCCCACACAGGCTACAGGGGCCCAAAAATAGCCCAAGTATTTGAGCCATCTTTTTTCTGCCTTCCCAGGCACATTAGCAGGGAGTTGGACTGGAAATGGAGCCATGGGGACTAGAACTGGCACTCTGATATGGTGGAACAGGGGTGTCCCAAGTTGCTGATTAACCTGCTCTGCCACAAGATAGGGTCCCCAGGGTATTTTCTTTTGAAGCACTTGATATTTGAGTAACTTATCACCACATTGCCATTAATTTTAGATTAAGCTATCAATTGTTAATTTTTAAAGATGAGCCAAAAAGAGAGAATATTTATCAGCTTTACCTTTTCTAAAATTTCTAGAACTTTCACTTGTTGGCTGTTGAACCACCATCCACTGAGTGAGATGTAAGCAACTGAAGTACAACACACAAAAATAGCTTTGTATGAGGAGAATCTTTTTCTGTGCTGTCTATAAAAAATCCTTATATTTATTGGGTACTATTGTGTTTATGATGTTTTTGTGAGAATGGAAGAAATTTTTTCAAGATTTTGTAAAAACTCCATTCTGAGCACAAAGATGTTTATGGCAGTATTGATTAGAAATCTGATTGGTCTATATCTCTAATATTAGGCCTGAAGTATTTTTAACATAGGTTTCATAAACAAAACATAGTTATGGGAGCATAGTTATATATAAGCTTAGTATGAAAATAACATTCAAAGTATCTGATATTGTTAAAATTATTTTATGCAATATTATATTGAGCACAAAGGTTTTGTACTAGGTATTAACCTTAATATGAATGCTTCTTTTAAGAACCTGGTAAAATCTTTATTCATGTCAAATATGTCCATGCTTGTCTTATCTAGATTTATTTTTTGATGTTCTATTGCCACCTATCCTATCCTGGTTTTCCTAACGTGCTCCAACTCCATCCTTCACTCATACTGTTCCCCTTTTTGTTAGAGAGATCTCATACAGCAGAGGCATAGTTTTTACAACAGATTTTTAAGGTTCATACATAAGCTCATGTCTTTTTTTAATATGATTTTCCTACTGCCTAATTATGTCTTTAGTCATACTCCATATTTTGCATATTAAATTTATATGCACTCAATAATTCTGATCAATATTTTGTAAATTTTCAATTATTCTGAAAACAATAATTACAATAATTATAGTAGCTGTTTTCTTATTGCAGAAGATATTTAATATACAATTAAATAATAAGATTCATATGTATATTGCATTCACAATTATATATTAACTGGTAAATTCTTTCAAAGCTACACAATTGGTTCTGTTTTATAGAAATTGCCAAAATCCAATAATCTTCGAGACGTCAGCCTGCTGTTTCTCATAAGTGTACTTTAATCACAGGCTGTTCTTCCATTATGAAGACTTTGCTTTTTCTGTCTTGTTTGAAATCACACAATTGATTTAGTATCAATCTGCTTTTCTCTCTGACATAGAAACAAAAGACATAATTTGCTGCATACAACTCCCCTGCCGACAATTCCCCTTGACAGAGACCTGTGTCACCTTTTTTTTTATTTCAATACAGGAGCTTTTCTGAATACATATTGCAAATTATGGAAGTTGTGATAAATTATCCAAATTTGAGGTGACATGGGGAAAGTTATAAAATGTAACTTTTTTCTTATTTTTGCCCAATATTAATCCATATATAAAAATACACATTAACTTCCATATAAAATCTTACACATACAATCTTGGCTTTGTAATTTATTTTTAATTATACTCTATATTACAGTCACTAATTTCTAAAGAATGCAGTTTGACTTTTGTCACTTGGTCATGTAAATTATATACCATTTTCAATATTTCTTTTCCCTCCTGATACTCCTTGAAATCCCTGGATGCAGCTTGAGGATAGTCACCTGTGCTGACTTCTCTCACACCATGCCTCTGTGAAGATTTCTTGAATTTCTTTACGTAATGTTGTGTATTTATTATAGTACCCAATTTCATAATTTAATCATGGTCCAAATGTGAACAATGTCTGATTGCACTATTCTAAATTTTAGAAAACAATTGTGTACTATTATATAATCCATGTTGAATAGATAAAAATATAAGTAGACATACACTGATGAAGCAGATATGAAGATACATGCAAACTCAGCATTTGTGTATGCCAAGTAATATATATTTAAATAAGTTGTCGCATCAGTTTTAATGGTATTTTATTTTGATTGTCATATACCTGCTAAGCCTGTTTGCTATAGCCAGTATTTATATATATCCCTGCTTTAAATTGTGTTTTAATGTGCCCTTAGGCCAATCTTTCCATTTAAATGATAATGTTATGTCCTGGCCATTTTCAGAGACCAATTTTCCCATAAAAATCATTGCATTTGACAAAGCCAGTTCAGAATCCAATAAAATAATTATCTACCATCTTTAGAAATTTCATGTTATTAAATACTAATGAGTCTATTCAAGAATATAGTTTATTTCCTTAAAATAGACCATTTCAGCAATTTTCTCATAAATGGGCCTCCTCATGTACTTGTATGCTAAGAATCTTTCAATAGTTTTGTAACTATAACTCTATAAACTCAATCAGCTTTAAGACTATGTACAACTCCCTAATAATCAGTTAATATACTTTGTCATTTGAATTCTCTTATTTTATCACATGAGCTAATCATACTAGATATAGAGAGATAAAAAAGGATATATGTTTCTTCTATTCATATTTTTCATGGTGTTAACACATAGTGGTTACTCATGAAATGTTATTCCTTTTCCATTAGTTTTATTAAGGCAAAAACAATACAATGATAAAATGTTTGTCATTTGAAATTTTTCACAAATAATAAAATTAAATTTTAAACATCTGAGTTACAAATCAAATATATAGAAACTGATTGTAAGAGACAGTTATATCTCTTCTTTGTAGTAGGCAAAGTTATCAAATACTCTTGACTCTTGCTTTGTTACTTTAATATTCTATGATATTTGAAATACAGTTAAATTTTTATAAGCAGTGAACTATCAAATGTGTAATGCTCCTATGTTTGTATCTTATGACTTAAAGAAAAAGATCAAACAAGCTTATCATTCCATCACTAGACAATGTTTTGTATTACAAGTATTTGAAGAACCATGCGTTGTTCAATGATCTGCAGAATTAAGTACAGTCCACTCAGAATGACAGTTGCACTTTGCACTGACTTATGCATGATGTATTAATAGGCTTTCACCTAGCAGGTTCAAAGAAAAAGAAAAAGAAAAAGGAAAAGGAAGGAAGGAAAGAAGGAAGGAAGGAAGGAAGGAAGGAAGGAAGGAAGGAAGGAAGGAAGGAAAGCAAAAAGGAAGAATGAAAGAAAACTCCAGCTCTCCCAAAGAAATGATGTAATGGGAAGTAGTTTCACTTATTTAGTATTTTTAGTTCACATGTGTTTTAAGCATAATTTTAGGTAAAATATTGTGCTAAATCCTATGGATACAAGGACAAAAAGACACGATCCCTGTCCTAAGAACTTCAATATTTTTAAAAAAAGATTATTTATTTGCAAGTAAGAGTTACACACACACACACACACACACACACACCCCACACACACGAGAGAGAGAGAGAGAGAGAGAGAGAGTGAGAATCTTCCTTATTCTGATTCACTCTCCAGTGACCACAACTTCCAGCTCTGTTGGGACAGAGCTAGAAGCCAGAAGGTTCATTTGGATCTCCCATGTGGGTGGCAGGGTTCTAAGCACTTAAGCCATCATCTGCTGCTTTGCCAAGGCCATTAGCAGAGAGCTGGATAAGAAGTGGAGCACATGGGACAAGAATAGGTGTCTACATAGGATGTCGGCATCACAGGTGGCTGCTTTTCTTCCTGTGCCACCATGCCAGCCCAAAGAGCTTTAAAATATTTTGGGGACAAATGAGGCAAGTGAAATGGAATGTGCTAGAGCTGCATAACTAATCAGGGTGACTACAAAAAGTTCATGGCAATAGAATTAAAAAATAAATGCATTTGGGTGCAAAAACTTTATGAAATCCACAAATAAATTTTTCATATGTATTTTTCATGAAATTTTGGAGGATCTCTTGTGTCCATAGTTGTGAAGAGAAAGAATGAAATCTTTGAGAGAAGAACAGATCAAAGTTTTCATTTCCTAACAGAAGTAGCTGATGATAATCCAGATAGAAACAAAGCATACTTCAGGATGTTTAACAATCTAAAGACACAGAGCCGAGAGTACACCTAGTAAAAAAGTGAGAAGACAGTGAAGGGAGAGAGGAATACCATAAGTGTGAAGGAAATGTAATTTAAAGAGAAGACATCCTAAACTTTGAGTGTTTCACAGAGGTAGTCATGCTGTCTTTGGAACATACCTGGGGAGCCTTTGCAAAGTTTTGAGAGTGGATGTCATGACGCAGTCTAGGCTTTCATAGAATGCTAGGAATGATGAAAAAGTCAGGTAATCAGAGAACTGATATTGGGGCGGGGTGGGGGGAGGAAGAATCAGACATGGAGAAACTGGTCAGTTGAGAAAATGACTTTTGCATACAGAATGACCTTTCAGGAATAAATGATGATGGTTCAGCAAGAAATAACATAGGTGATCTCCTTTCTTGATGGATGTGCTGATAAATGCTAAATGTTACCATTACTAACAAGGTAGTAAATTTAAATGATGTAATTATCCAACTATATTTATGACAGGTCAATCTCTCCTAAGAGTTATACACATCTATAATAATCGTAAGTTTCCATGATTCTGGGAAATAGATATGAGGAGATGAAATAAAAATTGTATCTTTAAAAGAAAACAATGACATGGGAGAAACTGACTAATTATTAGTATGCATCAAAAAGATATGGCAATGACAATTTCTCCTTGTCGCGTAGTACATTGTGCCACATTTTATACACGTAGCTCTCTAAGCCACTTGCAGAGAGCAGAACACATTAAATGCATTCACGATTTGTAATTCAAAACTACAGTTGTGCGAAATTGCAGTTTAAGCTTGTATGGATCCATACCTATTGAGTTTGAATTAAGATTTACAAATAGGTATGATAGGACAGTCATTGATTGAGAAATATAATTTTTGGTACTGAAATGCAGCAAAATATGAAAATTTAAAATATACATGAAATATTTTTCAACTACGTACTGATTAGGCGACACATATACATATTTTAGTTATAAGTTGAGATGTATATTGTGAATACCATGATCATAAATTTCTTAATTTAAAAACACAGCATAGGAACTAATCAAGAAGTAATTGTTTCAGAAAAACATCTTGTCCTACAAAATTCATTCAGTAGTACAACAAATCAATGTTAAAGTGGGTATGACAGAAAATCTAATATTAAAGTAACATATTTGCCAGAGTTCTATATCTATTCAATTAAGAGATACTTCTGCAATTATTCAAACATTCACACAAACAGTGAGTTCAAAAAGCGAGGTAAAATATTTGTAAAATATTGTAAAAGATATATGAATATCTTGTCATTATCTTATCATGGGAAGAATAAACTGGTTGAACATATACCCAGTGCAGGAATCAAGTCCACAACACTTTCTTAGCTAGCCTTGGATGCACGTTACACTATACATCTATAGATATCTACCAAATTACTTCATTTAGTAGGTCTGTTGTTTTAAATTTCATCTATGAGAGAGAGGAGAAAGAGAAAAAAAAAAAAAGGAAACCAAGATCTTCCAACTATTGATTCACTCCAAAATGCCCACAATAGCCAGAATTGGGCCAGAAACCCAGAGTTTCACACAGATCTCCTATATGGGTGGCAAAGGCCCAAGGAAACAAGTCATGATTCTCCACCTCCCATGATGCATGAGCAGTAGGTGGATTGGAATTAGAGTGGCCAGTATAGAAACTGGCACTCTGATATGATAAATAGATTTCCCAAGCAGTGGGTTAACCTGCTGCTCAACAATGTCTAACCTAATAGAGTTTTAAAACAGCCTCTGGATGTGGAGAAAAGATAACACTTGCACACGACTAGTTCGAATGTAAATTAGTAAAGCCACTGAGGAAAATAGTTTGGAAGTTCCTTTAAAAACTATTAGTAGAACTGCCCATATGATCTAGCAATCTCACTTCTGCATATTTAATCAATGAAATGGAATCCCTCTGTAGAAGAGACGTCTGTACTCCCATATTTTTGTAGCACCGCACACTATAGCCATGAAATGGAAACAATCCATGTGTCTAGCAACTGATGAATGGATAACGAGAATGTGGTACATACACACAGAGGAATATTAGCCACAAAACGTATGAAATCTTAGCATTTGCAAAAACATGGATGGAACAAAAGGTCATTCAGTGAAACAAGCCAGGAACAGGAAGACAAAAATAACATGATCTCATATGTGGAGTCTGAAAAACATTTATCATCTCATAAGAAGTTAAAGATATAACTGTGGTTATCAGACGCAGTGGAGGGCAGTGGGGAGGGAGGAATTGGCAAAGGTTGATTGACAGGAACCAAGTTATAACTAGATGGAAGAAAAAGTTCTGGGGGTCTACTGACCCTAAAATGAAGAGGGATAAACTAATTTACTATATGTTTCTCTATTAAAAAATCTCAAAGATAAGACGGTGGGTTGCTTTCACTCTAAAGAATTGTTAAATGCTTGAATATATAAATATATTTACCCTGAATGTATATTCCTTATACATGCATAAGGAAGAATCACTGAGTTAACCTTTTTAAATACATATATATATATATATATATTTGCTTTCAAACTTTTATTTAATGAATATAAATTTCCAAAGTACAGCTTATGGATTACAATGGCTTCCCCCCCCATAACGTCCCTCCCACCCGCAACCCTCCCCTTTCCCACTCCCTCTCCCCTTCCAATAAATAAATACATATATTTTTTAAGAAATAATAAAAAATAAAATAGTCTTTGATAGGCAGCAATGGTGGAAAATTCCTGCTCCCCTAAAAGATACTGACCAAAATGGAAGCACATGCTTTCCCAATAGAGGGATAATTCTGATTCTGGCAGTCATCTTTATATTAAGAAATGATCTGAGTTCTTATAACTTTCATTTATTAAAATCACATCAGCATTTATACATCTTAGAAATTACTTCCCAGTTTTTACTTATATTATTTCTTAATAAAATATAGGTTATATAGCAGAAGGGCTATTTAAATTAGCTTTTATCACCATTAATAACAGCTAATAATTATTATGGATTTACTATGAAGCTGACACTAATTTAGCACAGATTTAGGTACTTTGCATATAATTTTCAATCTTTTCATCATTTCTAGAAGGTAGATATTATTATCATTAATGCCTCCACTTTAAATATAAGAAAAGTGAAATAAGACAGATTTTTAAATGTGCCTGAAATTACATGGTGAGAGAATGTTGAAAGCTGGGGTTCAACCCAATTATTTATGTTCTCACCACCATACCTGTCAAATGTTCAACACAGATCTGTTGCATTAACGAAACTGCAACTATAAATCATTTTAGTATTTATACAAGGCTAATATGCTTTATCACATTTTCAATAATCTAAAACCATTACTTATTTTTTTATTTCACCATGCTATCCAATAGAGTTTACTTGTCATTAGGAAATGCAGATAACTTTGGCTTAAGCACTGATCCTAACTTGCCAATGCCACGGGTTGTGAAATTTAAAGTACTATCTCACGAACTTTAAGAATTCTGAGGGATTATGCCTTCATGGTTCTCATTCTTTTTAACACCAGAACTGTCTTTCAAAAGCCTTTTTAAAAACTTGGTATCTTAAACTACTTTTTCATAGACGCACATCCACCTATACCATGTATTTTGTGAATTCGTCTGATTTACTGAAGATTCTTGAGTCAAATGAAATTGCCCCAACATGAGAAAAGCTTTCCATTATCTTGCAAGCTTCATTTTGCTGTCTGATCTCCAAGGAAATCCCCAACACTCAAACTAAAGATCTATCAGCTTAGTAGAAAATCAGGCAAACATACAGATGACCTGTCGTAAAAGGATCTATTTCTCAAGAAAGAAAGTGAGATTGTATGTGTTAGAAACTAACTTTTTCATTAATTGGGTACAATTTTGTTGCCTCTTTCACTATCCTAATCATAATTTTCCAAGTATCTTTCAATCAATTGTTTTGCTTATTCTATAATTGCCATGCTAGTTCTTTATTAGTGTGTGCTTCCCAACAAATCAAAAATAAGGATTTGTTGACTCTCTACCTTCTGTAGTTGTTTTAGTACACAATAGAAAAAAGTCTATCACCTCCACTGGCAATTGAAAGGATGTAGGATTCTTCTGTTTCTCATACTAGGCTTATACCTGGAATCTATTGCAAACACTTGGAAATGTCTATGTGGCACAGATTTTTACCAAAATAGAAGCCCAAGTAATAAAATGAATAGCCTGGCTAGAAAATGGGGTCTAGAATTGACACTTTGAGAACAACAGAAGTTTCAAAGTTTTTATTAGGATCTATTATTTTGCTTTGTTTTAACATTTTGTTTAATAATTTTTTTAAGCATTTTGTTGCAGGGGATAGACTATTTGCTGCTCAGACTTTCACCTGCCTCATCCTTTTTGGTCTGTGTTACAGTTCTCATCTCTGTCACTCTTTTTTGCCAACTGTTAAATCGTTCAGTGTTGGGATCATTTGGGGCTCAGTCATAGGCAGTCACTCTTTTAAGCTATACTTTTATCCTGAGAAAACTCTTATCCAATCTTGTGACTTTAAATATTCTTGTACTTTTATATTGTTCAAATCCAAAAATTTATGTATTTGACCCCGACCTTTTCTCAAGACTTTTTCAAATGCCTCCATTAGGATTCCAATAGAAACAGCATTAAAATTAGGAAATTTGAGAAATGCTTCATCATCAGACAATTTCAAAGGCATGAGCAAGGGATAAAGATAGAACAGAATGTGCGTGCTACTGTTCTAGGCTTGAATGAGACAAGGGAGAGAGAAATTGCTGGAATCTGGAGACAGAGAGGCTGTGCTGAGAGACTGCTTTATAGGAAACAATCTTTGTTCAAGGACGATGAAGGAGGCAGCTATCCCACGGGAACCTTGTTGAGAAGCAGTCTTAGGCTTCACTCTCTTTCCCCCAAACTTTTGCCCATGCAGGATGTTAGCTAAACGCCACCAGAAGTTGGAAAGTAAAAGAGGTATAGGGTTTTCCGGCAAGATGGTGGAATAGGAAGGGAGCACACTGATAGTCTGGGGAGAGATAGTTTAATAAAAGTGGAGATACTGCAGGTTCAAGGAAGAGTAGGGGAGGAAACAGCAGAAGAAACTCTTCCGGAACGCGTGACTCACAGCGGACCTGCGTGGAGAGCGTGGGAGCCCACAGTTCGGGACATCAGCGGCAGACTCAACACACCAGCGCTGGAACGCGAGGTGAGCCGAACCTCAATAGCCCGAGACACCGGCAGGCAAGCGGAGAGAGGAGACTAGAGGGAACGACCCCCGGGGGAGGGAAGTTCACAAGGCTAACTGGAAGAGAGAGAGAGAGAGAGAAAAAAAAAAAAGGTGACTAGTACGGACACGGGTTTCTCTCTCTCCGCTCACCTCTCAAGGGCGAGCAAGACAAAGAGCAGGCGCCATCTTGGACATATGTCATAAGAAGAGCGACCTCAGGTCTGCACCGGCCCTGAGCCTAGCAGAAAAACCTGACTCTGGGCGGGGCGAATTAACAGGAGATTAGGACCTAGTAAATTTGTGGTGCTACTGAACTGAGACTGTGAAAAAAGAGACGGTGGGGGAGAGAACTCACGGAATTCACGTGAGCACTCTCCAGAGACGCTACAATTCCGTAACTTTGGCAACCCAGTGGGAGGCTGAAGGAGAATTTGAGCCCACTCTGAGGGCCGAACAGATTCCCTGTGGGGATCTTGGGAAAGAGCTTCCGATCTCTGGCTCCTGTGGGTATATCATTTGCCTACTAACTACCTCCAACTTCGTTCAGCTGTGTGGAATTACTTCCCTTTTGAATCAAAAAAAAAAAAAAGAGAGAGAGAGAGAGAGAGAGATTTACCACGCCTAAACTGGGAGTGTCACCTTTGGCACACCAAACAGAGCTCTCAGGCCACACCCATCTCAAGCCCTAAGGCTCCATCAAAAACAGATAGTCCACTTAATCTAGAGTCATAGTATAACAAGAAAAAGCACCACAGTGAAGAAACCAAATATCTCCAATATGCCAAATAACAAACGCAAAAACCGAGGTAAT
Organism: Oryctolagus cuniculus; assembly: GCF_964237555.1. Classification (NCBI taxonomy): domain Eukaryota; kingdom Metazoa; phylum Chordata; class Mammalia; order Lagomorpha; family Leporidae; genus Oryctolagus; species Oryctolagus cuniculus. The sequence continues at coordinate 91,707,782 of NC_091438.1, forward strand.
AAAAACAAGGAAGTCACTATGACGCCCTCAAATGAAAAAGACACCCCAATTCAAGATTATGAAGATGATGACATAGAAGAAATGCAAGAAGCAGATCTCAAAAAATTGATAAGAACATTAAGAAGTTCTCAAAAACAAATTCTGGAACTACACAAATCCTTAATGGACAAGATAGAAAATCTCTCTCGTGAAAATGAAATATTAAGGAGGAATCAAAATGAAACGAAACAACTAGTACAACAGGAAACTGGGATAGTGACTGAAGTGAAGAATTCAATAGATCAAATGAAAAACACAATAGAGAGCCTTACAAACAGAATGGGAGAAGCAGAAGAGAGAATATCGGACTTAGAAGACAGAGAACAGGAAAGGATACAGTCAGACCAAAGAAAAGAAGAGGAAATTAGAAATCTAAAACATATTGTCGGGAATCTTCAGGATACTATTAAAAAACCCAACATTCGGGTTCTAGGAGTTCCTGAAGGCATGGAGAGGGAGAAAGGATTAGAAGGCCTTTTTAGTGAGATATTAGCAGAAAATTTCCCAGGTTTGGAGAAGGACAGAGAAATCCTAGTACAGGAAGCTCACAGAACCCCTAATAAACACGACCAAAAGAGATCCTCACCACGACACGTTGTAATTAAACTCTCCACAGTGAAACATAAAGAAAAGATCCTAAAATGTGCAAGAGAGAAACGTCAGATTACTCTCAGAGGATCTCCAATCAGACTCACAGCTGACTTCTCATCAGAAACTCTACAAGCTAGGAGGGAATGGCGAGATATAGCCCAGGTACTAAGAGAGAACAACTGCCAGCCCAGAATATTATATCCTGCAAAGCTATCATTTGTGAATGAAGGTGAAATAAAGACTTTTCATTGCAAACAGAAATTGAAAGAATTTGTTGCCACTCGTCCAGCCCTGCAAAAGATGCTTAAAGATGTGTTACACACAGAAACACAGAAACACGGTCATCAATATGAAAGAAGGTAAAGGAAGGAAATCAAGGAAGGAAACCTCACAGCAAAAGATCACAGGGAATTCAAAGCATATATTAGAACTTATCTTTGGCAAATGGCAGGGCAAAGTTACCACTTCTCATTAGTCACTTTGAACGTGAATGGCCTGAACTGTCCAGTTAAAAGACACCGATTGGCTGATTGGGTTAAGGAACAAAACCCATCTATTTGCTGCTTACAAGAAACACATCTTTCCAACAAAGATCCATACAGACTGAAAGTGAAAGGCTGGAAAAAGATATACCATGCCAACAGAAATGAAAAAAGAGCAGGCGTAGCCATCTTAATATCAGACAACATAAACTTTACCACAAAAACTGTTAAGAGAGACAAAGAGGGACACTATATCATGATTAAGGGATCAATTCAACAGGAAGATATAACAATTATCAATGTATATGCACCTAACTACAGGGCACCAGTTTATCTAAAAGATTTATTAACGGACTTAAAGGGAGACTTAGACCCCAATACAGTAGTACTGGGGGACTTCAATACTCCACTCTCAGAAATAGACAGATCAATAGGACAGAAGATCAACAAGGATACAGTAGATTTAAACGACACTATAGCCCAAATGGATCTAACAGATATATACAGAACTTTCAATCCTACAGCTAAAGATTTTACATTCTTCTCAGCAGTACATGGAACCTTCTCTAGGATTGACCACATGCTAGGCCATAAAGCAAGTCTCAGCAAATTCAAAAGAATTAGAATCATACCATGCAGCTTCTCAGACCATAAAGGAATGAAGTTGGAGATTGGCAACTCAGGAATCCCTAGAGCATACGCAAACACATGGAGATTGAACAACATGCTCCTGAATGAACAATGGGTCATAGAAGAAATCAAAAGAGAAATCAAAAACTTTCTGGAAGTAAATGAGGATAACAGTACAACATACCAAAACTTATGGGACGCAGCAAAAGCAGTGTTAAGAGGAAAGTTTATATCAATAGGTGCCTACATCAAGAAATTGGAAAGGCACCAAATAGATGAGCTTTCTATTCACCTCAAGGATCTAGAAAACCTACAGCAAACCAGACCCAAATCTAGTAGGAGAAGAGAAATAATTAAAATCAGAGAAGAAATCAACAGGATTGAATCAAGAAAAACATTACAAAAAATCAGCCAAACGAGGAGCTGGTTTTTTGAAAAAATAAACAAAATTGACACCCCATTGGCCCAACTAACTAAAAAAAGAAGAGAAAAGACCCAAATCAATAAAATCAGAGATGAAAAAGGAAACCTAACAACAGACACCACAGAAATAAAAAGAATCATCAGAAATTACTACAAGGACTTGTATGCCAGCAAACAGGGAACCCTATCAGAAATGGATAGATTCCTGGACACATGCAACCTGCCTAAATTGAACCAGGAAGACATCGAAAACCTAAACAGACCCATAACTGAGACAGAAATTGAAACAGTAATAAAGGCCCTCCCAACAAAGAAAAGCCCAGGACCAGATGGATTCACTGCTGAATTCTACCAGACGTTTAAAGAAGAACTAACTCCAATTCTTCTCAAACTATTCAGAACAATCGAAGAAGAGGGAGTCCTCCCAAATTCTTTCTATGAAGCCAGCATCACCTTAATTCCTAAGCCAGAAAAAGATGCAGCACTGAAAGAGAATTACAGACCAATATCCCTGATGAACATAGATGCAAAAATCCTCAATAAAATTCTCGCCAATAGAATGCAACAACACATCAGAAAGATCATCCACCCAGACCAAGTGGGATTTATCCCTGGTATGCAGGGATGGTTTAATGTGCGCAAGACAATCAATGTGATACACCACATTAACAGACTGCAGAAGAAAAACCATATGATTATCTCAATAGATGCCGAGAAAGCATTTGATAAAATACAACACCCATTCATGATGAAAACTCTAAGCAAACTGGGTTTGGAAGGAACATTCCTCAATACAATCAAAGCAATCTATGAAAAACCCACAGCCAACATCCTATTGAATGGGGAAAAGTTGGAAGCATTTCCACTGACATCTGGTACCAGACAGGGATGTCCACTCTCACCACTGCTATTCAATATAGTTCTGGAGGTTCTAGCCAGAGCTATTAGGCAAGAAAAAGAAATTAAAGGGATACAAATTGGGAAGGAAGAACTCAAACTATCCCTCTTTGCAGATGACATGATTCTGTATTTAGGGGACCCAAAGAACTCTACTAAGAGACTATTGGAACTCATAGAAGAGTTTGGCAAAGTAGCAGGGTATAAAATCAATGCACAAAAATCAACAGCCTTTGTATACACAGACAATGCCATGGCTGAGGAAGAACTTCTAAGATCAATCCCATTCACAATAGCTACAAAAACAATCAAATACCTTGGAATAAACTTAACCAAAGACGTTAAAGATCTCTACGATGAAAATTACAAAACCTTAAAGAAAGAAATAGAAGAGGATACCAAGAAATGGAAAAATCTTCCATGCTCATGGATCGCAAGAATCAATATCATCAAAATGTCCATTCTCCCAAAAGCAATTTACAGATTCAATGCAATACCAATCAAGATACCGAAGACCTTCTTCTCAGATCTGGAAAAAATGGTGCTGAAATTTATATGGAGGCACAAGAGACCTCGAATAGCTAAAGCAATCTTGTACAACAAAAACAAAGCCGGAGGCATCACAATACCAGATTTCAGGACATACTACAGGGCAGTTGTAATCAAAACAGCATGGTACTGGTACAGAAACAGATGGATAGACCAATGGAACAGAATTGAAACACCAGAAATCAACCCAAACATCTACAGCCAACTTATATTTGATCAAGGATCTAAAACTAATTCCTGGAGCAAGGACAGTCTATTCAATAAATGGTGCTGGGAAAACTGGATTTCCACGTGCAGAAGCATGAAGCAAGACCCCTACCTTACACCTTACACAAAAATCCACTCAACATGGATTAAAGACCTAAATCTACGACCTGACACCATCAAGTTACTAGAGAACATTGGAGAAACCCTTCAAGATATTGGCACAGGCAAAGAATTTCTGGAAAAGACCCGGGAGGCACAGGCAGTCAAAGCCAAAATCAACTATTGGGATTGCATCAAATTGAGAAGTTTCTGTACTGCAAAAGAAACAGTCAGGAGAGTGAAGAGACAACCGACAGAATGGGAAAAAAATATTTGCAAACTATGCAACAGATAAAGGGTTAATAACCAGAATCTACAAAGAGATCAAGAAACTCCACAAAAACAAAACCAACAACCCACTTAAGAGATGGGCCAAGGACCTCAATAGACATTTTTCAAAAGAGGAAATCCAAATGGCCAACAGGCACATGAAAAAATGTTCAAGGTCATTAGCAATCAGGGAAATGCAAATCAAAACCACAATGAGGTTTCACCTCACCCCGGTTAGAATGGCTCACATGCAGAAATCTACCAACAACAGATGCTGGCGAGGATGTGGGGAAAAAGGGACAATAACCCACTGTTGGTGGGAATGCAAACTGGTCAAGCCACTGTGGAAGTCAGTCTGGAGATTACTCAGAAACCTGAAGATAACCCTACCGTTCGACCCAGCCATCCCACTCCTTGGAATTTACCCAAAGGAATTTAAATTGGCAAACAAAAAAGCGGTTTGCAGCCTAATGTTTATTGCAGCTCAATTCACAATAGCTAAGACCTGGAACCGACCTAAATGCCCATCAACGGTAGACTGGATAAAGAAATTATGGAATATGTACTCTTTAGAATACTATACCGCAGTAAGAAACAACGAAATCCAGTCATTTGCAACAAAATGGAGGAATCTGGAACACATCATGCTGAGTGAAATAAGCCAGTCCCAAAGGGACAAATACCATATGTTCTCCCTGATCGGTGACGACTGACTGAACACCAAGAGGGAAACCTGTTGGAGTGAGGTGGACACTATGGGAAACGGTGGCTTGATCAGCATAGCCCTGACTGTTAATGAACAACTTAATACATTATCCCTCTTAGTAGTTTTTTTTTATCTGTTCTACTTAATATGACTGGTTTAGATCTGTAATTGATGCACAGTTATTCTTAAGTGTTGAAAATTAACTGAAATGTGATCCCTGTTGAACATGGTGGTGGGAATGGGAGAGGGAAGAGATGTATAATTTGGGACATGCTCAGGCTGACTTGCCCCAAGTGGTGGAGTTGGAAGCATACCAGGGGATTCCAATTCAATCCCATCGAGGTGGCATGTACCGATGCCATCTCACTGTTCCAGGTGATCAGTTTCAGTTCACAGTTGGTCATGGTGGAGGGACTGGGAGTCAAAGGGAGCACATAGACAAGTCTAGTACCTGCTAACGCTAACCGATGGAGTAAATAAAGGGGAGAGTGATCCAACATGGGAAGTGAGATACTCAGCAGACTCATAGAATGGCAGATGTCCTAAATAGCACTCTGGCCTCAGAATCAGCCCTAAAGGCATTCGGAGCTGGCTGAAAAGCTCATGAGAGTATTTCAGGCATGGAAAGCCAAGACACTCTGGCAAAAGATCTCTGCGAGTGAGATCCCAGTGGAAAGAACAGGTCTTCAAAGAAGGAGGTACCTTTCTCTGAAGGGAGGAGAGAACCTCCACTTTGACTATGACCTTGTCTAAACAAGATAAGAGTCGGAGAACTCAGAGGGCTTCCATAGCCTTGGAAACTCATGACTGGAGCATAGGGAGATTACTGATGCCATAGACAGGAGTGTCAATTGGTAAAGTCAACAACAGGAGTCACTGTGCACTTACTCCTCATGTAGGATCTCTATCCTTAATGTGCTGTACATTGAGATTTAATGCTATAACGAGTACTCAAACAATATATTTCACTTTGTGTTTCTATGGGGGTGCAAACTGTTGAAATCCTTACTTAATGCATACTAAACTGATCCTCTGTAAAAAAAAAAAAAAAAAAGAAATTATCAATTCCCAACTTGACTCTCACTGGGATTAAACATGACAATAGGTCTGATCTGATTTCATCATCATTTAAAAAAAAATCATCTATTATTTTTCACTTTATGTTTCTGTGTGGGAGCAAACTGTTGAAATCCATACTTGATGTGTACTAAGCTGATCTTCTGTATATTAAGATAATCAAAAATGAATCTTGATGTGAATGGAAGGGGAGAGGGAGTGGGAGGGTTGTATGTGGGAGGGCGGTATGGGGGGGAAGCCATTGTAATCCATAAGTCGTACTTTGGAAATTTATATGCATTCAATAAAAGTTTTAAAAAAAAAGAAAAGAGGTATAGACATTGTTCTCAAAATCAGCCTCTCTGGGGAACAAAGTAGGCTAGAGAACAAGAAGAAATCCCTCAGACAAGAAAGTAGTTCAGTATTTCTGGCAAAAAGAAGTCAGAGTTGGGGTGGGCATTGCGGTGCATCAGGTTAAGCTGCCACATGGATCCCGCACGGGAGTGCTGGGTTGAGCCACTGCTACTCTGCTTCTGATCCAGTTTTTACTAAAGACCCTGAGAAAACAGCAGGAGATGCCCAAGGCGCTTGTGTTCCTGCCAGCCATGTGGGGAGCCTGGATGGAATTCTTGATACATAGCTTCGGCCTGGTCCATCCACAAATTGTGGGCTTTTGGGGAGTGAAGAAGTAAATTGAAGATCTCTCTTGGGTGTCATTTTAGCTTTAAAATAAGGAAATAAGTAAATAAATCTTTTTTAAAAAGAGTAAAAATTTGCGAGGTTGAGAAAGTAAACAGATATGGGACTCTAAAATTCTTTTCAGTTAAATTAAGGGCTTTGGGTTAAACCTTTAAAAGGGTGTCATGGTAATATTGCAGATATAGAACCAATATTATGGCAGCTGATTAGAGAGTGCCTTAGACGGAGAGCAAGATTCGAGGGTGAAGGACCAGTTAAGAAGTTGACAGTGAAATCTCCAAAACAATGATCAGACTGGTAATAAGATATCAATAAAAGCATGTAAATGAAATATTTAAAAGGTAAAATTTTTAGGCTTTGGTTGCCATTTAGACACTGGAGATGAGAGAAAAAAAGAGGTCATAGATAAAGTAGATTTCCAGTATGTTTCTAGCCATCACCTGCTGCTTCTCAATTGCACATTAGCAAGCAGCTGGAACTGAAAGTAGAGCCAGGACTTGAACCCAAGCAGTCTGCTATGGGATGTGGTCATTCCAAGCAATGTCTTAACTGCTGAACCAAATGCCTCCCTGTTAGATAAGAAAGTGTACATCTAAATAGATATACCCATGGGTGGAACACATATGAAAAAATATAAAGAGTAAATAATTAGTTAAGATAAATTATTATTGTATTGCGGTTGATCAAGCATGTTCACATAAAACAAGGTAGAACAACAGCTATGGTATCAAACTAATGGGAGAAGGGAGAAACTGAACAAAAGAGAGGATGCACAAGAGATTAGATTCTAATGACTGTCTCCCTGGTATTACCAACCTCAAAAGATCAATCCACAGAGCACCGAAAAATTCTATAAAACAGAAACATGCTTATGTTTAAAGCCTGAGATATATGGAAGCTGCTAAAAACATGGAAACTGAAATTGCTAACATTTCATAAAAGGCCAAAAAAAAAAAAATAATAAGCTCCCTGCTTTAATGGAAACCGAACCAAACCCATAGAGAAGCAGATGTTTCCCTTTAGCAAACTTTCAAAGCAGCAGGAACTCGCGTTCAGTCAGGAAACTGGCAGCGTCGCTGGAGCCATTTCTAAGTGGCTGTGAGGGTTGAGAGAACGTCCTTGAAGACCTGTGCTCTGGTTAAAATGGAAGTGGAGGTTTTGGCAGCCTGTGCTCCAGGCGGCCTGCCAGCGATTTTGAAAAGTGTGACAGCTAATGTGGCTGCCCAGATAGTTCTTTGGCTGCACCTCTGGTTGGAAGACATGATTTTGAAAGAACTCCACACAGGAATTCCATTTGGCAAGGGCTTGCTCTCTGGCAAGGCTATGGAAAGTCTTCTTGAATAAGCATTGAAGAATAAATTATGTCTGCCTCAGGATAAAACTTCTGGGGGAGAGGGAAAGAATTAGGCAGTAGATTATACAGAGGCAGAAAGTTTTTAGACTGGCAAGAGACATTAGAAATCCGCAATCAGTAAAAATGACTCGATTGTAAGGGGAAAAAAAAATGGAAACTTTTTCAAAGGATCCAGACAAAAAGGGAGCAGGCCTGGCTACTCAGTCATTGCTCTCAAGGAGGGAACCAAATAATAAGGATCGTATGTGAATCAGAAATGAGAAAATGTACACTTAAGAAAGCATTTATCTAAGATATTAAAAATGCTTGAGTCATGTAAAACAGATTTTAGAATGCAGAAACCTGGCACCACACTAATCATGAGTTTATGAAATACTGACCTAAATTTGCAGACCCGAGTTCCTCTGTTACCTGCTGTCTGAGATCTCTTCAGGAACCTACAACACTTGGGTTATTCAGATCAAGTCTGACAGGTAGCAGCCCATGTGCAGACCGCGCACTCGTGTCCTCACGGCACCTCACTGTCCACATGTCTCCCCCAACCTGTAAAACGTCACCAGGGCATCCGCTACATCAGTTCTGCACATCTTCTCTGATGTGGAAAAGCATCATTGCTTTTTGCCACTGATTGATAATAAAAAGTCATATCGCCTCTTTTTTTTCTTTTTAAAAATATGCACTCACAACCACTTGAGTCAAAGGAGAGAAAGAGTGTTTACCCAGAGTGCCAGGTAAAATACAGGCTCAGTCTATCATGACTTTCAGACAAACAGTGATTATTTTGTTAGTGTATATTCAATTTTAACTAGGTATCCCACATTTTATTAGTTAAGTTGGGCAGTGAATTTTAGGGATTATTTTGTGAGTGAGAGAGAGCTCTTCTTGAATTTCTATTGCTATGAAATATATAAACAGACTCAAATAAAGTCAAGTACTGGGGAAACTTAGAACAAATTTTATTCTCCGTAAAACATCGAGAGTGAAGTTCATGCACAATCCTTTATTTGGCCTTGTGAGTTTCTTTTATTTTTGAAGGTGCACTTTATTATTAGACTTCCTGAAAGAGTGCTGAAGAGATGACCTAATGGGGATGAGGGCTGTGGAAGAGGGAAGGGAGGATGAAGGGCAGAGGTACTTTTTGCATGAGAACTGTGAGAGTTTGCATGCCATGACCTACCCATGTAATCTTGACTAATTCTATATTTTTTAAAGATTTACTTTATATATTTGAAAGGCAGAGTGACAGAGAGAGAGAGAGAGAGAGAGTAGTCTTACATCCTCTAGTTCACTCCCTCAAAGACACAGCCAGGAACTCAGATCTCCATCCGGGTCTCCCACGTGGACTGCAGGGGCCCAAACATTTCAGTCATCTTCTGCTGCCTTCTTGGTCGCATTAGCAGCCAGAACTCAAACCTGTGCTCCGGTATGCAATCTGGCATTGCAAGCAGCAGCTTAACTTGTCTAGCTTAATTTGATGTGCCACAATGCTGGTCCCAAGGTGATTATGTATTAAATCAATATAGGAAATGACAATTACTGAGGAGAGTTTGACACGAAGTAAGTGTAAAAAATATATTGTCTTATGTCCTGTCAATGATTTTACAACAACTCATAGTGGAAGCTTGAAATTTAAATCCAGATCTTGGTCTAAGAGCAAGGCTCAAAATCATAATACTTTAACCTGGTGTCAGGAAAGGCAGACATTTGATAGCAACGAAATGAAAGAATCAAGGTACAAAATGGAACTATAATTCAAAAATTAAATAATCTTCTACTGTTCTGCCTTTTTTAGAGAATGCTTAATCAAAAGGCAGTTTGAGCCAGTTACTGGAGGATATTTGACTTCCATGGATAATTGGCTAATGTAAATTCAGAGGACACTTATTTACAGTGAGCGATTTGTGCGACGCTACCCCAGAGCGCTAGGTCTTACTTGTGATATCCATCCTCTTCAAGTTTAGTGTGGTGTCTGGAGATGACTATTTGGCTCAGAAGATTAAATCTATGAGGTCATTGAGTAGACTATTTGACCAGAGTAATGTTCACAAGATATATCCTGATGCGATGACTCTGAGTTGGTGGAAACAACTGCATTTTAAGTATTTTATCTTAGTGGAGTCTAACCATGCTCCTTAAGTAAATGTTTCCATGTCACATTTTGTTTCTACTAGATTGTGAAATCCTTAAAGTCAGAGTCTGGATACAGGGCCTGTAGACAATGTATAACAGGAACACATTATAAAATAGCAAATCAATGAATACAAAATTAGGGAAGCATAAAGAAAAGCCAGTTTTCAGCAATTCCAGTAAGACATATGCAGTTCATAAACACTATATGCACTACCCTGGCTACCGAGATGTCGTTTTTCTCTATTTGTCTTGGAAATTCTAAAATTCTAAAAATTCTAAAGGACTTCATGGTCCTTTTGCCCTATCAGTTGTTTGACAAAAATTATGATAAAAATAGAAGATTAAACATATTGAACAAATTGAATTAAAGAACAACTGAACTTTCAATTAGAGTCAAATTTGTATTTGGATATCAGATTTAGTAAGTATCAATTTTTTCTCAAACAATGAGTCAGCTAAAATATACAGTGGTAGAAGTAAAATGTTCACAATATTTCTCATGTAGATGAAATATTTGCCCTGAAATTGTAAAGTGGTAGGTAAAAATATATTAATCTGCTTGGTCCATCCCCTGTAAATGCAGTGATTGTCATGCTGCCCTTTATGATCATGTTAAATCAGGTCTCTAGATGAAATACACATGAAGAAGGATTAGTGTTGCAATGAGGAAAAAATCAGCAAAAGTGGATGGCAGCAAAAAATGAAAACCACTATCATTTCATAATAATTAATCTAATTATGGGTTTTCATTTTGTTTGTTTTAGAAGCAATATTCCTCATGAGAACCAAGAAAAAAAGAAAATGGAAACAGCTTAAAACAGGAAGTTGCCTTCATACCATATCCTAAAGAAACACCATTAGAGTTAGCCAAGCAACAGTGTGTTTTCTTAGGACAGGATATGTCTGGAATCCCCCAAGCCTATGTGGCTTATATTAGTATAAACCTTCCTATTTCTACTAAAAGTTGGTGAGAACTCAAAAACAGAACTAATAGGAAACTTTGTCCATTCTTTTCAATCTTGTTTCCTGTAAATGGAGGGTCTAGAAATTATGTACTTGTTCTCTTGACTCTCTCTCCTTTATTGTGGTACTGTCTGATAAAGCTTCTTTTAGTCATATGTGGCTGTTTTAATTAAATATATTAAGATTAAATAAAATTAAAAATTCATGTCCTCATTTGCAATAGCTAAATTTCAAGGGCTAAAAATCTTAATATCCTATTGGATGGTGCAGTGAGCCTCAAAAAGATCTTTCTCCTTTGTATTCCCATTCCAGCAAATGAAAGAAAGCTCTATGAATATGACCTAATTCTCCTGTATTCTGTCTCTCCCTCCTCCTGGAAAGACTGAATACTAGCTGAAATTGACACATTACAAACCCTGGTTTCTTCACATTGCCTGCAATCACAGCTCAATCTCACAGCAAATGACCTTGGAGAAGTAAAAATGAATGTGCATTTTACGAAGGAGCTGAGGGAAGGATGAATTATCAGTTTAACTTCTTTGTGTAATTAATGTCTGCAGAGTATTTTCTGCCTAACTCACTGAAACTAAAATGCATTTAATAACCCATTGGAGTTGATATTAGTGATGTTCAATAAGAGAGGTGATTTTATTATGAAGAGAGAAGAAAGATAAAGACTTCATCAAATAGCAGCCAGCACTGTGATGCAGTGGGTAACGCCCCTGCCTGCAGTGCCAGCATCCCATTGGGCATCGTTTCATGTCTCAGCTGCTCCATTTCCAACCCAGCTCTCTGCTAATGTGCCTGGGAGAGCAATGGAACATGGCCAAAGTTCTTGGGTCCATGTGGCCACTTGGGGGACCTAGAAGAAGCTCCAGGCTCATGGTTGTTGTAGCTATTTGGAGTGTGAACCAGCAATGAGAGACTTCTCTCTCTCTCTCACTCTCTCCTCTCTCCGTAACTCTGCCTTTCAAATAAAATAAATAGATCATTTAAGAAAGGACTCCAGAAAATATAGCAGGAATTTAGAGAGAAAAGAAAGATGGCAAATATTTTACAATTCTGACAAAAGCATATTGTTTGGTTAATAATAATAAGTGCAAGAGAAGCAGATTTGCAACAAAAATGCTTTATGTGTACAAAATCCACTTGCTTATTACCTGTACCTCAAGTCCCCCCAATACAAAAGTTCAGAAAACAGTTTAATGCTAGCTCTCCCAGTGCATTCAATACTTTCCTTCATGCAGAAGTCAAGCACATTTGTAATAATTTAGCTGTTGTCAATCTGCTTCACTGGTTGCATCATTATACCTAGAATAACAAGGTGAGATACAGGCAAATTGGATTGAGAGCAGGCCAGTTGATTGTGTGAAAAGGCATAGTGAAATATAAACATGGAAGGATATTATCTCAGGCTCAAACTGTGCCAAAAAGCAAGTCTTTGAAGGATTTTCTTTTTCCTTTGCTGAATTTTGGAAACTGAGTGATAAGAGAATTTGAGTGATTGGGTGGCAGTACTTAGTGGCCTTTAAATTCATCAGTGCCATATGACAGCTGGAACTTTAAGGAATATGGAATGACTCCAAATTTGCAAATGTGGAAATGACATCATGTTTGAGGAAGTTAGATTCAGTTTTGATAGCAATGAACAAAACGAAATGTGGCAGGGGCAAGACCCACACACAAAATAAGTACAAGATAGTGATATGAAGTGCTATGTTAATAAATTAAAGCAGAATAAGAGACAAACAGTGATGAGGGCTGCCATTTTAGATAGAAAAAAGAGGGAAGATCCTTCTAAGGGCATATTTGAGAAAGGATTTGAGTGGACCAAGAAGCAGAAGCTGTGAGACTCCCCAGGAGATTGATATGCTAGGAAGAAAAATATTCCAAAGGCTGAAGCAGCAGGTGCTTTTGATGTACTGTTGGGCAAGAAGGAGTCCAATCTGAATGGTTCAAATGAGACAAGGAAAAGAGGATATTAGAATCTTGGCTGGGGTGCAAATGATATTAGGTACATATTTTAAGTGCATGATTAAACACTGATCGCTTCTCTGTTTTATTGCTGCACCCCTACTTGGCTGAGTCATTTCACCACCCAGATGCCCACTTGACCACTTCTAGTTTGCCATTTCTGAGCCCCTCTCCCAAATCTGCATTTACTGTTACACCAGAAAGTTCTTTCACAAGAATAACTCTAATCGAGACTCAACATCGGTCAAGATGTAAATTCAGAATGCAAAGCACTCTTTTCCTAGGCATTTTAACAATCTGCTCCACTCTGCCTGCCACTCCTGTTCCTCATCTGTTGAGATCCTCTGCTGTCGGTATGACCCAAACTCCCCAGCTTTGCTGGTTTTCCAAAATAGCAATGAAGGTTTCACTTCAAGATCTCCGACTTTGTGTCAGAAAATTATCCTTAGATATCCGAAATCAAAAGTTCCCCTTTTCATTTAATTGTTCTTTTTTCTCCTTGGAGAGAACTTCTCCTTTGAAACTATTACCTCTTCAAGTCAGTTTCTAGCTGGTTATGCCATATTGTTTCTCTTCACAGAATTTACTAACACACGACACACTAAGAAAATTGGATATGTTTCTGTTTACTTTCTCTCTTTCTGTACCAGAATTTTCCTGGGGGGAAACAGTTGTATTTTATTTAATTTATTAGTATTAATTTTTACAGCTTAGAACTGTTCTTAGCACATAAAAGTTGGACCATGAGTTTTCTGTTTTTATGTAAACTAATGAGAAAATGCAGACAACAGTAGGCACAATTTTCTGAGAAGTTGGAGGTCGATTGAGAGAACAACAAGAAACATGAAGGATGACTTCAAGGGTTTCATCTTTAGAAATGTTTGAATGGCGACTCCATAAGCTGAGATGGATAGCAGAGGAAATAGGAGAACATGGGAGGAAAATCAGGAGTTCTGTTTTGAAATGTTAGTGTTCATTGTTTGAGTTCTGACTACTAAGGGATATGAAAACAGAGATACTTTAAGTACCCAAAGTATAATAAGTACTTTACCTTGAAGGTGGTTGTAAGTGGGTTTTGTAACATCTCAGTATGCAATAGTTTTGAACAGACAAACATATTCAATTACAGATTTTATGATAAGAAACTCCAGAACATAGGGGTTCTTGGAACATCCGGAGGAACTCATAAGGTACCAGGTACTTATAAGGTAGCACTTTAACCAGAATAGTTCACTTTTGAGGAGATGAAAATGTTTTCAGCATAGTCAATAAGTAAGTTTTGTTTGGCTACAAATTTTCAGAGCCAAAATCTTCAACTTTCTAATTTTACAGATAGAAACAGCCCAAGAGGTGACATAAGTTACCCTGCATCACAAACTTGGCTGGTGTTGAAGCTCCATTCAAGTCAGGTGTGTTACCCAGGGTCTTTTCTATATCATGAGCTCTAACACATCTTTATTAAAGCCAACTATTACGTCATGAGAGGAATTGGGACCTATAAAGAGACCTGAACAGAGTGGTGGCTTGCAGGCAGCTTTAGCCAGATCCTGAGAGCTCATTGTTCAGTTTTCAGGGATTGTGCTAGTGAGTTGTTACACATACACCTCATCAACACCTGAACTATACAAGTCAAGTAAATTATATTAGAAGCAAACAGCAAATACTCATAGCTCATCATCATATATTTTATTACATTTTACTCTTTTCTATATTTTCAATGCTATTTATATCAACTGCCTCTACAACATGTAGGTTGCTTGATCTGATATAGTGGAAATATTTCAGCAAGAAAATTGGCAAAGGCTGCAAGTCCTCTTCCATTCTTCCCAAGGTCCACAGCCAGAAGGCTGTTTGTTAAACATATACATGTACACATTAACAAGTAATTGAGTGTTATATCATTCTCCACCTTTTCTTGAATCTTGAATAAGTCATTTAAATCCTCTCTTAGTTGGCTGTAAAATTTTGATATAATAATACCACTCTCATTTGGTAATAGTAATGATTGAAACAGATAACATATATGAATATTGATAAAAGGATTGCTGAAGACATAGTGCTACTACTGACCCAGATGACTTTTTTTCAAAGAAAAATATGCTCAATTATCATCATGACACTTAAGTTTATAACATTATTATTATATAGCAATTCTTATTTAAAATAAAATGCAGGTTCCATTTATAAAAAACCAGCGAAATAAGACTTAAGTAGAATTCTCTGGGAAAAATGATGTAAACTCACTTTAAGTTTAAGGAGCATAATTTTTTGTATCTTTTTTTCTTCATGAGGCCTCAACCTCAGTGTTTAGTCACTTTCTTTTATTTCTGTAACTTTCTTCAAAGTCATTTTAGTGGTTTGGTCCTTTCAGGTTTTGATTGATTTCTGGGGTGTAGGAAGCCCATTGAAAACAACAAATGTTACAAGAAGTTGTGGAGTCTTTGGTTTCCTACATGACAGTGTCAAGAAAAACTCTCAGGAAAATTCTCTGGTTGGGGTGTCGCTCCCCCATTCACGGAGGAACGACACCGGACCCTGTGCTGTTCTTTTTGCCCGGCCCTTCCCAGGTTTGCTGCCGACCGGACCCTGCGCTGTTCTCTTTCCCCGGCCCTTCCCGGGTTTGCTGCCGGCCCCCCACTCGTGGAGGAATGACGCCGTCCCGGGTTTGCTGCCACCCTCCCACCCCGCCTCCGCAGAGGAGTGGCACACCACCGGCCGGCTCTCTCAGGGGTTGCTCAGATGTTCCTGGTGCATGTTGTCTCTCTCCTCCTTTATAGTCCTCTTCCACCAATCCCAACTCTGCTGCCCACACGCCGAGCACACTGCTCTCCTCCAATCAGGGGCAGGATCAGCTCCTGCAGCTTATTAGTCGAATTGGGGAGGCAGCTGTGTGGAAGTTGTTTATTCCCTCTCAGCGCCATATGGTGGGAGATCAGATGCATAGAATTAGTCTTAGTTCCAGTAATTTAGTCTAGTCTCGATTGCTCCCCACATTGGGGCCTAAAGCTCCCAGCTACAGCTAGTCAGGACCTTTGGTCTCCAAGCAAATAGATGGAATGTGCCGACTGTTCTCACACAGAACGCTCTGTGTTTCTGAGACCCTCCCAAAAGCATGGCTGCACAGTCTTTGTGAGAGGGTTAAAAGGATAAATCATCCCTTTAGACCTCAAGCTGAAAATCCGTTTTACTTTCAAATCAGACCTGCTTGCTCTGACACGTTTCTAAGAAAATTCAAAGAGAACTTACCCATCAGTGTGCCAGATAAAGCAGAAGAGCATTGAGGCTGACCGCCACTAATGGGTTTTAGAGTCGTGCCGGCACACTGTCCTGTCTCTCAGTCCTGTCGACCCCTAGTCATGTTCTCGGGTCCTAGTTGCATGAAGCAAGCAAGTGCTCTGCTGGCCACTGTTGCTGCCATGGAAGTTCTACCTCCCCAGGGATGAGCAGATGTGCTTAGGTATTGGGATGTCTCTGTTTCTTTGTTCACAATGACCAAGATACAAAAACAACTAATGGTCTGTTGAAAAATAAAGTGTATACATGCTACAGGATCTCAACTAGATGTAAAATCTAAAATAGTTAAATTCTTATAGAACAGAATGGTAGTTATTGTGGGTAGAGGTAGAAGAAATAAGAGAGGTATTGTTTAAGCAAGAAGGGTAAGTTCTGGAGATCTGACATATACCACTATGAGTTACAGTGAAGAACACTGTGTTGTGTGCTTGATATTTGCCAACATGTAGATCTTAAGTGTCCTCACCTTCCACACACAAAAGAAGTGGTAACTGTGAGACTATGGACATATTAATTAGCTTTATTGAGATGAAAATTTCACAGTGCCTGAGTACATTTTAAGAATATATAATTTTAATTAATATTTTCAAAAAATACCAGTTAAACCAGTAATGGCTTTGAAAAACAAAGAGGTCAATTCTCACCTTCTGTGTAAATAGGATAGAGAATTGGAAAAGAAAAAATTAGAAGAAGAAAATTTTTCAAAATAGTTTGTGTTAGCACGTGACAAAAACATAAAGAATTCTAATTTCTTAGACAAATATTGTGCGACAACTGGAATAAAATGAGGAGGGAGAACATCTAAAAATAAATATGGTCTAATAGTAAAATATTTACTTTAAAAAACATGATGATTACAACCTTAATACTTTTTTCATAATTTCCTTTGCATCAAATGGACCATATAACAACCTCCTTTATATTTTCCAAATTTAGACTAATATTTAGCAATTTCCTGACATTTTCATCGATTTACTTTAGTATGTTTATATAAGAAATACATATTGAGGCTGGTGCTGCGGCTCAATAGGCTAATCCTCCGCCTTGCGGCGCCGGCACACCGGGTTCTAGTCCCAGTTGGGGCGCCAGATTCTGTCCCGGTCGCCCCTCTTCCGGGCCAGCTCTCTGCTGTGGCCAGGGAGTGCAGTGGAGGATGGCCCCGGTCCTTGGGCCCTGTGCCCGCATGGGAGACCAAGAGAAGCACCTGGCTCCTGGGTTCGGATCAGTGCGGTGCGCTGGCCACAGCAGCGGCCATTGTGAGGTGAACCAATGGAAAAAGGAACACCTTTCTCTCTGTCTCTCTCTCTCACTGTCCACTCTGATTGTCCAAAAAAAAAAAAAAAAATACAGATTTAACATATTTTACTCAGAGTAACTGTATTTTAAGACTTAGCTTCCATTACTCATTAGTCTTCCCAGCAACATATTAACAGATAAAATCTAAAATTATGTTTTACCAAAATTAATAATTGCTTCTTCTGTGTTGTAGGCTTTAAGGTAATTTTCTCTTAGTTCTCTTTATTTAATTTTATTGTTATTAAAAGTAGGGATGGGTGGCTGGCACTGTGACATAGTGGGTAAAGCCACTGCCTGCAGTGCCAGCAGGCCTTATGGGCCCAGTTTGAGGCCTGGCTGCTCTACTTTCGATCCAGCTCTCTGCTGTGGCCTGGGAAAGCAGCAGAAGATGGCCCAAGTCATTGGGCCCCTGCACCCACACAGAAGAAGCTCCTGGTGACCCAGAAGAAGCTCCTGGCTCCTGACTTCAGATCCACACAGCTCCAGCCATTGTGGCCGACTGGGGATGAACCACCGGATGGAAGACCTCTCTCACTCTGCCTCTCTTTGTAACTCTGACTTTCAAATAAATAAATCAATCTTAAAAAAAAAAAGTAGTGGGGACCGGTGCTGTGGCACTGTGGATTAAAGCCCCTGCATGCAAGCACCAAGGCATCCCATGTGAGTGCCAGTTGGGGTGCCAGGTGCCAGCTGTTCCACTCCCAGTACAGCTCCCTGTTGGTGCAACTGGGAAGGCAGTGGGAGATGGCCAGGGTCCTTGGCCCCTATACCCACATGGGAGACCTGAAAGAAGCTCCTGGTTTCTGGCTTCAGATTGGCCCAGCTCTGGCCATTGTGGCCATTTGGAGAGTGACCAGCAGATGGAAGACTTTCTCTCTCTCTCTCTCTCTCTCTACTTCTCTCTGTAGCTCTGCCTTTCAAATAAATAAAATAAATCTTAAACAAAAAAAAGTGATGGGAAACTGTAAACACAAATTTGAGGACAAAGGTTAATTCTGGGATGGGAGGATGTGAGAACTTTGGTCTAATTGTAAAAATTTGGCAATATCCAAATTTATTTGAATGGGGGCCTCATAATATTACATTTTACAACATGCATTTATATTTAATGTAATATTTACATAAGTGATATTACAATAAAGAAGATGATAATAATCAAATTATATTCATAATTTCATAGATGTTGGAATTAGGAAACTGCCGTTGCCTGTAGCTAACTTGAACCCTCATTTCATACATAATAGGCAGGTGCATTTTCTTTCTTTGAGCTTTGCAAAGAATCTAACTTAGATTGTTGTGAATAAATTTCAAATAAGAAGAATATATATAATAACTGTGTATAAATAAAAATAAAATTCACATCTTCAGAAAGCAAAATAAAGCATTATTCTTTATATAAAATAACATTTATTTGAAATGGATTCATTCAAATTATATAGTACATGTTATTTCTTCCTTCTTTGAGAAGTGTCCTTGGGCATTGAGTACCCATAAACCATCGCACATATGGGGTGAATTTTTAGAAAGAAAATCACTAGCACCTGGTTTGCAGTAACATTTGAAATGTCTTTCATGTGTTTCCAGCTGGCAATATTTCTGCACATAGAGACTTTAGGCTCAAAAGTTAAAGTCTTTTTCTTTATCTAGACCATCTTCCCTTATCGCCTTTCTCATCCCTATCTTATTCTCCTTTAATCATACTAAAATTGACTTTAATTCTAAGTCCTAAACTAAGTCCCAGTAACTTATTTTTTCTATTTTCTAGTTTAATTTACAGTATTTCTCAAGCCTTATACTATGTACTGAAGAGTCTTGCAACATTCCCTTTATTGAATAATAACATATTGTTACAAATAAAAAAGTCAATAAACCCAAGTTGAACTCCTTAAAATTTTACAATCTGAATGAGAAATGTCTTCTAGAATCTATTGAATTTTTAAATTATAAAACCCTTCATAAATATTCTGGATTTTCTTTAAAAATTCTGTGACCAAAAAATTATACGATGGAATTGTTTCTGTTTTTCCTCTAGGATTCATCACAGAAAGGTGAACTCAGCTGGTTGAGATTCTTAGGATCCAAAACAGATGAGAATTCAACCCAAGATTCCTAAGACATACCACATTTCTGTTCTTAGGTTTCCAGTACTGATCACCTCCATTTAAATGCCCACTGCATTTTTTGATTTTCCTTTTTTGATTTCTATCTTTAAAAAAAAAGAGAAAAAATATGTTATGTTGAAGCAGATTTTTCTTTTAACTCTAATTCAGAAGTGTTTAACTGTTTTGCCTTGTGTTTTACCCCTATTGCTACTGCCAACTCCCTAAAAATGTGTTCCAACATCTTAGATTTAATAAGCACATTAAGGATTTGTGTTTCTATCATCATTAAAAATAGTTTCATGATGAGACATTTGATAGACATAATTTCTTCAATAGCTTGTATAAATTAGCAACGACAAAATTCCCTTCTGGTGCTGTGGCTGCCTATGTTAACATGGACTCTGGAGGCCGGAGGGAATAGCCAAGGAGAAGAGCAGGACATGAGGAACTATATCTCCTTTACCTTCTCAAAGTTTTGCATTAGTAATAACTTCTGTGTAGTTCAAGAACAAAAAGATGGAGCAGAGCCAGCTAGCCGTATTCAAACTATAATAGAACATGATATTTCAGATATGTGATTCCAAAACAAGGCAGAAGGATAAGTCCACAGCTCATCCTAGGGAGTCTGATTATTTAAACATCTGCAGAAATCCTAGCAAAGGCATGACTTTCATCCTACTACTGCATCTCCACTGGTTAAGGTCAATGAGTGGGCCCAAGAATGTGATCTCAAGTTGCCCACTAAACATTCCCTGTTTTTTACTTTCACAAATTGTTGAGAGCCTTCCCTCCATTTGTTTACCTTTGTCTGATCATTTTAGTTGTCATAAAATATTTTACACTTTGGAAGAAGCTGTAAGATATACAGTGTCCTAAGGAAATGATACATATTCAAAACATTATGGAAAGTAGCTTAATCATTTAATATACCAATATTTCAGTATTTATAATATAATACAGATCTATTTCAGCAGAAGTCAAAAATAATACTAAGAATTTATTTTAAAGAAATATATTTAGACTCCTTTTGCAAGGAGACAAATTATTATTGGTTGGAATGAAAACACACACAACTTAATAGCATTCTTTTCTGTCTCTACATAAAAGAGAATTTTTTGCCCCAGAGCGATTTCTGTCCATTAGAGATATTTGCCAGATGACATAAGATCTTCTACTCTGGCAGATTCAGTGGCTATTTGGAAAGCTTCACCACCACCTGCAGCTGCACCTGCTGTGAGATTTTACTTGTAGATTCCTTGGTGAGTATAAAATCTATTGCCTAGATTAGGAAAATGAGCCTAATCCTAGAAGCAATTTTCTTACATAGTTAAGGCGTTTCCCTAGGTAGGAATGGTCCAAATAGATATGTTTCCCTTTGCAAATTTATATGAACTAATGGATACATAAACACTAAATAAATTGTGCACTGGGATATAATTTTCTTCATTAACTAACATTATTGTACTAAAATTACCTAGGTCAGAATTCACCAAAGAGTTAGTCATCAGATAAATAGTGAGTTAAAAAATCATTATCTGTGGAGTTTTCTGCTTTTTGTGTTTAGTAATTCCATCTGATGCTTGTAGAAAGTTTTAAATAATATTCCTGTTTTCAAAAATTTTATATTTTTTCAAAATAACCTTTGACTTCTCAAAGGGAAAATGAAAAACCTGAACTTTGCACCATATGCTTGAAGGCACTGGTCTATGTGGCCCCAGTCTATAATTCTGATCTCAGCTATCAAACGTGTCCCAGTGCTGCTGATCCAACCATTCTGGCCTCTTGAGTCTCTTCCAATAGACTAACCATAACCTTGCCTTAAGGCCTTTAACCAGGTTCTTCCCTAAGTTTGAAACTCTCATTTCCCAGGTATCTGCATAGCTGTAACCCTTCATTTCAATTAAGTGACTACTTTAATGTTAAACAAGCAGAGATGCCTACCCTAAATGGCCTGTCAGATATGGCAGTGTCTCTTCTACATAGCAATCCTCTATCCTATGACCCTAGTTCATTATCATTCTATTTCACACAAGCTATGGTGCAGATTAATTTACATACATGTTTGTCTCTTCCCACATAGTGTAATTTTCACAAAAGAAGAACTCTGACTGTCTTCTTTATACGGTAAAACACATTGTAAATAGCAGATTTCCACCCATATATGTCAAATAAATTTATGAAAGAAAGAATGATTATACTCTGGTGTAACTTTTTTCTTAAAAGATTTATTTCTATTTATTTGAAAAGCAGAGTTATAGAGAGAGAGGGAGAAAGAGAGCTTTTCCATCTGCTGGTTCACTCCCCAGATGGCTGCAACAGCCGGGGTTGTGTGAGACAGAAGCTTCTTCCAGGTCTCCCAGGTGGGTGCAGGGACCAAGCACATCGGCCATCTTCCGCTACTTTCCCCCATGCAAGAGCACGGAGCTGGATCGGAAGTGGAGCTGTGGACTCAACTGGTGCCCTATGCGATGCTGGCATTGCCACACCACCAGCCCCTCTGGAATAACTTCTAAGAACATTTTCTCAAGAATAATAAAATATGAAACTTTTCACAAATTAAGTGACTAAAGTTTTCTCTTCTTATAAAATTAACATTTACAGGAATTATCTAAGATAGAGAACTAAGATTTTACTTGAGGATATTCTAATAGTCTAAAGTGATGGTAAAATGAAAGTACATATTTTGCTGAAGATTTCAGTCCCTTTCTTATTGATGGTTTTATTCATACCTCAGCATAAGGCAGGACTTTGCTTCCAGTTTTAAGAGTTCAGTTTGTGAAAGTATGAAATGAAACAGAATGTTTAACAGAGAGGGGTGAGTCTCAAAGTCAATTAAACTCAGCTCAGTTGTTTTCCTCTTATTTTTCAACAAGAATAAGACAACATTAATTTAATATGTTCAAATTCAGAAGTCAATGACTATCACTGACAATTTCTCAGAAGTTTGCTTCTTATCATGATATCACAAAACTTTGATTACTGAAAAACAACTTGACTTCCTAATAACAAAAAGTTAATTTCTTTCTCAAAAATAAACACATATTCATATTTAGAGATCATCTGAATTAAATAACAATTTTCTTTATAGAAATCACATTGGATTTAAAAAATGGTTATGTTATTATTGTTAAGATTTTCTGGACATTGTTTTAGAAAACTGTTTTATTCATTTTTTCAGAGAGAATCTTGGCTGAGATTTCCAATTACAATATTCTTTGGCAGAAGTGTTGATTGACTGAAAGAATATAGAGACCTTGTGTCATTTTCAATCATAGGCTATAGTTTTGAGACAAACAATTATTATGTGAAAAACACTGAAACGTAGTAGAATGTTTTATTATATTCCCATTGCAAATACTCATTAAGTCTATAGTTTAGCTAAATTTAATATTTTGAATATTATCAATAGAAAAGAAATAAATTTGTATTACTGTTGAGAGATATATGGTCAGAAAAATATATGGCATAACTAATGCACACTAAAATACCCTTGTACTACTTGATATGTACATATGCTAATACATAATTTTTCTGTTACATGCAAATATGATTAATTGTCCTCATTTGCACATTTAGAAAGCATTAGATTTTGTCATTATTGCCATACTTTGGATTA
Organism: Oryctolagus cuniculus; assembly: GCF_964237555.1. Lineage (NCBI taxonomy): Eukaryota > Metazoa > Chordata > Mammalia > Lagomorpha > Leporidae > Oryctolagus > Oryctolagus cuniculus. The sequence continues at coordinate 91,731,159 of NC_091438.1, forward strand.
CCACCAGCATATGTAATATTTTAAGGAATGGATAATTTTGGTTAAAATTGTTTTAAAATAATTTTATTCATAGTTTGACTACGCTATGCTAAATTGCTCATCTTGTGAAGTATTAATATAAAGTTCACTTTTATGTGTCATAATGTATATTATTCTCAGGACTTTCTACTCTTTTCTTGATAATAATAAATAATGTTTAAAAAACCAATAGAAGAGTAACTGGAAATGATCAGAAAAACATCAGAGGATTTGCAAAAAAAAGTAAATAAATACATAAATCCAACTTTGGAAGTAGAATCATGGTGCATTTTATTCAAAATTAATTTGTTGTTGTTATCAAAGAGAAAAAAAAATCTTCTTAGAACTGTTATGGATAAAACAACATATGTAATGTAGTTGAATTAGCAGTATAAATACTATCAGCCTAGTATAAAAGTTTGGTATTCAATCACTTATGTATTCAAAAGCATGATTAAGGATTCACTCAGTGTTGGTCACAAAAATGTTATCTCTTAAGAAGCTGCAATGTAGGAACAAAAAATGCATTGTATATAATTGGAGTTTAGCATTGAATGTAAGAAAGCAATGCATATCTTAGCTATGAGCAACAGAAAATTGAGCTTACTGTGATAACAGCAATCTATTTTTCTGACATAAAAGAAATCCTGGCTGTGAGTGAAATATTAATGTAGGGTTGGTGACTCAATAATGTAAAGATCAGAAAAAGTATCTTGCATTTTTCTTGTGGAAAGAGTGTGTAAGCTCTGGGCAACTCCTTTTCCATGAGGAGTAAGAAAAGAGTGAAAATCAATAGACAAGCAAACTTTCCCAGCCACCCCAAGAAATCAGCCACTGACACATAGAACTCCCAGCTGCAGGAAGACTGGAAAAGTGAATATTGAGTTTTCTCAGACTCTTCAGTGATGGGAAGAAAGGGAAAGGTAATTGACTTCTGGGTAAAACATGTAAATCAGAATGGGTGAGTCAGGCATGGCTTCCCAGGAGAGAATTTGTGAGCTTCTGAAGTGAACGTAGCTACTTGTTTAAGACATAAAGAATATTCCAGACAAACGCATTCAGCTAGTGAAGTCATAAATGCTTCAATCATAAACATCTGATTTATCACTGGAACCACAGTTTGCTGTGGCTGAATAGACGTTCAAGGAAAGAGCTAGAGGTTAAAAACAGCTATGGGCGAGTAAGGAAGAAAGGTTTAAAAGCTAAAATCAGGAGTTGAATGCTATTCTAAAATTAGCAAAAAATTATTAAAGAGTCTAATAAGAGATGGAATTTGATCAGACATGCATTGCAGATGTGGGTAACCTTTTTTTCTGTCAAGGGCCATTTGGATATTTAGACCATAATTCTCTGGCTATATAAAACGATCAACTTAAGACTTAGTCTGCTAAGGATGTATTAAATTTCAGGTTCTGTATGCAATTGTCTTGGCAGGGCCAGACCAAATGATTTCTGGGGCATTACATGGTCTGGGGAATGGATATTCCTTGCCCCTACTAGAGATAGCTTTGAGTACTGAAAATAAAAATCAGAGAAAATAAGACTGATTAAAAGTAAACTGAAAATAATCCTAGCCAGAAGTATTCTTCGTGGAGAAAACAGTAGCAGGAATGCAGAGAAAACAAATATGGCAAAATAGTATTTTAAAAAAGGAAAAATTTAGTACAAGACTGAACTATCACCACAATCACTCAGACTTCAGTGTTCCTAATGAGTTATTTCCATCACACCTGCTCTTCAATCTCATTAAATCCTTCTCCTTTTATCCCTCTACATTCCGTTCCTTATCCAAAAAAACACTCACAGCTTCATGGGCTTTCCATTTGCTCTAAATCCAATGACATATACTTGCCAATATCCTCACATATCGTGTCCCTTCTTTCTTTTCAATGTAAATAAAACATAAAACCCTTGGACTAAGCCAGCAATATTCCTTCTAGTTACTCAAATTTAAGGTTCTGGAAATCGACTTAGAGTATCACGGATTTAGACAGAGTAGTACAATATACTACATGATTCTCAATGTTCTCTGAGCATTTCTTTAAATCTTAAGATAGTCCCTATGATTTCTTGATTACTATGCTTTGTGGTCTGTAATGGTAGGTATTTGAACCTTTTTCATGTTGTTGAAAACATTTCACCTTTCAATTCTCCAAATCTTCCTTCTTGTTAGATGGTTTTCTACACATGGAAAATGGAAGCTATCAGAGATGAGCTCATATGTTCTTCTTACTAAATCAATACATCTGCTTGTATTTGATTTTTCTTTGATACAAGAGGAAGGCAGAGAGAAAGGGACCTAGAGAGAGAGAGAGAGAGAGAGAGAGAGAGAGAGAAAGGGAGAAAGAGAGAGAGGGGGGAGGGGAGGGGAGGGGAGGGGAGGAGAGGAGAGGAGAGGAGAGGAGAGGAGAGGAGAGGAGAGGAGAGGAGAGGAGAGGAGAGGGGAGTTTCCATCCAGTGAGTAAATTTCCAAGGGCCCACAACAACCTCTGCTGGGCAGAGACTGATGTTGGGAGCCAACTACTCAAACCAGATCTCTTGCCTTGGTGGCAGAATCTCAGTGAAGAGCTGGATTCAGGATACAGCCAGGTATTAAACTCAGCACACCACTGTGAGATACAGACATCTTACCCACTAGAGTAAACACACCTGGTTCCGCTGACATTTGAATCTATGATCTTTTCCTTAACCAAAACAATGAAAGGCAATCTTTTTCAAATGACTGAACCCTTCGCTTTTGTAGAATTTCAATCCTATCTAGTGTTTATGACACTTTGAGTACATTTCTCTCTACTAGATTCATGAATGATTTTATAGTGTTGGTTTCATCTCAGCATCACTTGATGAAACTGGATTCGCTTCTTTTAAGAAGCACATTGATGAAATTGATTTCCTCAAATATTCCATCTCTCCAAGTTCCATACACTTGCTACACCCCCTTTATCGTCTCATTCTATCTCCCTTACTCTCTCTCTAGCTCCCTCTTTCATCCTCTGTCTCCCCTCCCTTTCTCTTGTCTTTTCACCCTCCTCATGTGTCCATCTCTGTTTTCACATAACTTTTTCATGAATATCAAAGGAGCAGATATAATCCAGATATAAATAATTTGAAATTATATATTAAAAAACCTGAGAAAATTAAAACTGCATATCCTTACTTTCCAGAGGTTCCCACTATGATATTCTCATAGTATAACTTTATGGCACAGTTTCTAGATGAAACTTTATAGAATATGCATGGCTGGACCAAATAGATGTAGATACAGACCCAAAATAAGATTCTATGCATCTTCTGATCACTTAATTTTTAGTATATTTTCAGAGCAGTAAATTTTCTTGTCATCTAGTGTCTTGATAATATTCAAATTCTTTTGGTAATTTCAAAAATCCTGGGGCCAGCATTGTGGCACAACAGGTTAAAGCCCTGGCCTGAGACCCCGGAATCCTGTGTGGGCACCGTTTCTAGTCCCGGCTGCTCCACTTCCAATCCAGCTCTCTGCTATGGCCTAGGAAAACAGTAGAAGATGGTCGAAGTCCTTGGGCCCCTGCACCCATGTGGGAGACCTGGAGGAAGCTCCTGGCTCCTGGCTTTGGATTGGCGCAGCTCCAGCCATTGTGGCTGTCTGGAAAGTGAACCAGCGGATGGAAGACCTCTGTCTCTCTGTCTCTACTTCTCTCTGTAACTCTATCTTTCAAAAAAAATTTTTTAAAAAATCTTTAAAAAGAAACCCTATACAAGATGGTTTGTCAAACTGATATTTATTAAGATCATAGGCTGTATCTTACTGTGATGCTTTCTGTCCTTTTCCTTTAGCCTGAAATCCTTTTCCTTTTTAATAAATGACTCACTGCAGAAAGTAAGCCCACTGTTCTATAGAGTGCTTCCCTTTATGGGAGGATTCCTGGTTACTCTCCAGTGGTGCCTTTTGGATAATTTTTTTTAAAAATTGATGGCTCGAGATATAGTCATCTGAAATTTATATATAAAAGGATTGATGAATGCAAACTAAGCACTTTGACTAAACTATGAAACAAGTTATATGAGCTTCAAGCTACAAAGACTGACCACTGTTTTAACAATATTGACAGTCTATTTTTTTCTTTTAGTTTTCACACCAATTAGAAGGTAATTTTATGTTTTCTATACTATACAAATCATCAAATCATAAATATTCATAAATAATGGTTTGAATTGGTAATTTTATTTCTTTATAAAATCATAGAATTAAAAAAATGCTTTTGTATCTTCTACATTGATTTTATAATCCAGTGCTTTTCTCATCAGCTGGATCTGTTCAATTACTCAGAAATTTTGTTTTTCTTGTAAAGGAACTTCAATGTTCAAAACAAGGAGTTGGTGTCATGTTATCCCAGATGTTGGAAAGATGGTGTGAAGCAGGTTCACTGTCCGCTGGTTCTGAGCTTGTCTGGTGAGACAGCACCCCCACCCACACACAAGTTATATGAAGCTGTTTTACTACCAACAGATAGACAGCAAGGGACGAGGGAAACCTAGGACTCATTGTGATCCAGTTTCTCAGAGCTCATAAAAGCTTCCTCAACTCCACGTGCACCACTTGCGCTGCAATGGGGACCCTTGGAATGCAGCCCACACTGGGTTTTACACACTGGAGGCCACAGGGCATGCTGAATGAACATGCTAAAGGGCATCCTATTTGGGAGGAAACTGGAACAGAGGCCAGGCTTTCCCAGACAACTTACTCAGAAATGACAAAAGTAGCAAACGGAGTCTGTCCAAAACCATCTGGAGAACTCTTCTGCAAGCATAATGCATGTTCTGCTTGTTTGTTTTACTTTTCATTTTTGTTCTGATCCCTTGATTTTTTGGTGGATTTGATCTATTCTGTGTGGATTCTCAACTGTCACATTTTGAATTTGGAAAATCATTCCTGGTCATTTCAATATATTTTTGGCATAATTGTTTTAATAGGGAAAGTTTTCTGGTAGTAAAAGATGGTCTTGGGGGCCAGCACTGGCCAATAAACCACAACTTACAATGCACAGTAGCACATGTCAGGGCACCACTTTGAGTCCCAGCTGCTCTTCTTTGTACCCAGCTCCCTGCTAAGGTGCCTGGGAAAGCAGCAGAAGATGGCCCAAGTATTTGGATCCCTGCCACCCACTAGACGACCCAGATAGAGTTCCTGGCTCCTGGCTTCAGTAGGGCTCAGTCATGGGCATTGTGACCATTTGTGGAATGAACCAGTAGCTGGAACCCCCCTGCCTTTCAAATACATAATAAATCTGTAAAAATGTCAAGGATTTACTGTACATTGCCAGTGGCCAAACCAGAGTAAGCCATTTTTACAAATATTCCACTTCCATTAAATAGGAAATAGAATTGGAGGATGCACTGTTAACCAGGGATGTTCAAAACTGTGGAGTGATGAAGCTTTCAAACATCTTTACTAGGTGAAACTTTACTGAATAAGCAGAAAAATATTTATAATATTTTATATTTTTCATATTTTAAGTACAATTTTAATACTATGGAGTTTGATTTAATATCTTTCCTTTAAAAATGTCATCTCCGTTTTATTTGTCTTGCTTCATAAAGTTACTTAGGGGTGTATTTATTTATTTATACAGTTGATTAATTTACACACTGCTCCATTAATAAATTTATTCAATATATTGTACTTTAATTCCTTGGAATATGTCTTTTGCTTGTGACTTTATTATTAATTTTTTTTTTATTTATTTGACAGATAGAGTTATACAGTGAGAGAGAGAGACAGAGAGAAAGGTCTTCCCTCTGTTGGTTCACCCCCCAAATGGCCACTACGTCCGGAGCTACACAGATCCAAAGCCAGGAACCAGGCACCTCCTCCCAGTCTCCCAACGGGTACAGGGGCCCAAGCACCTGAGCCATCCTCCACTGCCTTTCCGGGCCACAGCAGAGAGCTGGACTAGAAGAGAAGCAAGCGGGACTAGAACCCAGCGCCCATATGGGATGCTGGCGCTGTAGGCAGAGGATTAACCAAGTGAGCCATGGCGCCAGCCTCTATTAATTAATTTTATGCATGGTTAGATTCACCTGTTTCTTTGGTTTTTCATCTATAGTTAAAATGATATAATGTATATATGTGATTAAATGTTGAAACCCTTTAGGTAAGGTAAGCATAGACAGTGTATTTTTTTTCATTGTTATCCTTCTGCCATATATTTCTTTTCCTTCTCTTATTTTTATTAAATTACTGATTATCCTTATAGATGTTTGTGTGTATTGTGAATTTAAACAAAACAACATATGTATTGTTTATCACTTTACTACATGATAGCATATGATACACACTATTCTGCACTTCATTTTCTTAAGCTTCCAGTATATCCTGGAATTCTTTTAATGTTAATTCATAATTTTTAAATATTGCTTATTATGTAGATGTACCATCATCTCTACTGATAGCCATGCATGCTGTTTTTAATATCTTTCTAATTTAAACAATATCATGATAAATAACTTTATACATATGCTATTTGTACCATTTCATTTTTATTTGGAATATATGTATATGTTCCAACTAGGTTCCTCAAATTGAGATTGTCTGTCAAAGTATAAGTGTGGTTGTAATTTTGATAGATATCCAAATACTTTTCATATATCTTTATAGTTTCTTTTTACAATAGCAGCAATACATGGAAATGTGTTTTTACAGTATTCTCAACAAATATTTGGATTTAAGCCATTTCTGATATATAAGAAATATTATACATATGTATATTAAATATAGTTTTAATTTATATTATTTAATATAAGGGAAGTTGATTATATTTTTAGATGTTGAAAAAACCTTTATCACATATTTTTGTGAACTTTTTGCTTTTTGCCATTTTCATATTGATTTCTTTGTCTTTCTCCTATCAATTAACTGTTAACACTCATTTTATGAAGGGTATTAACCCTTTATAATATAGGTGGCAAATATCTTAGTTTGCTATTTTCATTATTATTTTCTTTATAGGATGAATTTGCTGTGCTGTGTTTTTAATTTTTAATGTTCTCAAATTTGAGTATTTTTTTAACATAAAAGACTGACTTACTGTGGTGAATTTACACATGCACCATATCCAGAATGTTAAAGTGACTCAAGTCAATTGGTTAGCGGAGGTAGGATGCACTGCAGTTCTGTTCCTGTACTTTCACATCCTGCCAGAAAGGCTTATATGTTGTAACTCGCATTAACCTTCATCTACCACCACAACAATGCCTGTAGATTCTGTCTTTTCTGGCCTAGAAATCTCACGCAAGCATTGCTTTAAGTGATAAGCAATCATGATTAAAAATTGTCTTTTTTTGTTTATTTTGCTAAGTTTTATTTGGATTTGTATGTAATTGTAACAAAATATTTAATAGGGTTCATTTACAGTATAGTTTATGCTCATTGCAGCATAGAAATGAAGTATAATTTGTATTGAATACCAAAGAATGCCATTGCATCATAAACATGAGCATACCAACTATGAGTGCATTAAGTGTTAAATTATTAAATAATTGATGTTTTAAATGCTCTATGTTGTGCAAAAGTCCTTGAAGGATTATTTTATTGCTGTTAAAGAATGTTTGTTGACATTTCAGCAGATTAGCTGGAGGATGTGGATAGGCCAATTTTACTATTATTTCTGCCATTTAATGTAACAGAATATCAGCTCCTTCCATCTGAAAATTTGCTATCCATACTGTTTTCAAGCATGAATTAGATTCAGATCATATGGCTTCTTGAATTGGAATGGTTTATTTTCTCTTTCTTTTTTGCTTACATTTAGATCTTTGATACATTGTGATTTATTCTGGTGTCTAGTGTGATTCCTATTTTAAAATTTTTCACTTTTACATATGGCTACTCCGCTATCCCAATTCCATTTGTTACTGGAGTCCATATTAGGTCAGATGGTTGAGACGCTATCTCATAAAACTATATTGAACCATATACTTGTGTCTACCCATCCCCTAAAAATTATCCTTCTTCAGGTTTTTACCTAGGTTCTCTTATCTTCTTCTATATTCTATCCTTAAGTAATCTTAACCATTTTTAGAACTTTGCTTTATTTTCTGAATGCTGATGACCCTCAAAAATGAAATTCTTGCTCCACTGTCTCCCTGGAGCGGCATATCTGCCTACCTGTTTGTCTGCTTTCCTGTCCTAAAGGAGGTCCAGCCCAGCCTTCAAATGCATTTATTATGGCCAGATTTATTCTCCATTCATGTACAATATCTGGTGCCCTCTATTTTAGCTAGGGACCCCATTGTCCATGCAGTTACTCAAATACTGACTTTCTCACTTTTCCACATTCACATCCAAGCATTAATTGTGTTCTCTGGATTTTTTATTAACTATCAAAACAATTATATTCTCTACACCCTCAGCGCTGCTTTCATTAGCTAAGAAATTATGGCTGGAATCTCTCTCTTCACATCCCTTTGTTCCACTAGAATAAACCTTCACACTGCTTCATACAGAAAGATTACATTTTAAGTACAGATTTGATCATGCCACTTCCTGTATTACAGGTTCCGCTGTGTTATAGGCTCCTGGCTTCAGCCTGGCCCAGCCCTGGCCATGGTGGCCATTTGGCATGTGAACCAGCAGATGGAAGCTCTCTCTCCCCCCACCATGCTCTCGCTCTCACTCTTGCTCTTGCTCTCTCTGTAACTCTGCCCTTTCATGGTTTGCAATTCTCCCTTACAATAGGCTAACCAACCACCTCTAGACATAAGGACTCCCTTCCAGTTCTAGAATGCCTAATGCTTTTCCTAGTTCTGATTTTTCTCTTTCTACTGTTGTTCATGATCCTTGTGTTTTCAAGCCCTATTATGTAACAACTTATTTCATTTTACTTTGGAGGAGCTCTTTATAAATTGTCCTTCATGATTAATATAATAATATAATATATATTCTTTATAATATAAATATAGCCCCATTTGGGATATAGAATGTGTCCTAGCTGCTTGTGCATTACAAGCATCCAAACCAAGGGAAAAACCGACATCACTAACTTGGAAAGACACTGAATCCTACTGAAGACTTTTTTTAATGAAGTTGCACTTGTATTAAAAAGAAAAAAAAAGAGCTAGAAATACAGAGTTCAAAAGGATGTTAACTGGTGATAATGTAACAAGGCAATAAGCAACTTTCAATAAAATTATATTTCCTTAATGAAATAGGAACTCTAGTTTTCTCTGTTCATCAGATGTTTTGATACAACATTGTGGGAGAGCAGATGCTAGTGGACTCAGAAAACAGTTCAATTACTTGCTTCTTTATTTAAAAAAAGATTACACTGAAATTAGCCTAAAAGAAATACCATGACATAGTTTCCCTACAGCATCAAGAAGAATTTGACTATGGTAAATTTTTATCCTTTCATTCAGATACAAACCCAAAGTTCCATATTGTTAGGCTTCATTTGTAAACTAATAGTATTTTTTATGATTGTTGACTTTTAATGCTGTACCTAGAAAAACTGCTTTCAAATATTTTTTCTTGCACTTGCTCCTGTGTTTCCCCTTGCCTTTAAGATCTGTTGCTTATCATTAGTGCAGAGTTGAATCAACTGATGCACTGTCCCTGTGTCAACACAGTCAGTATGTTTGCTTCCTTATGTACTGTATTAATCTATGATGTGGCAAGTGGAAGAGTAAGTAGACGTGACTACAAGGGGCAGAAAACAGCATTCATAAATATGAGAGAGAGCAATGCAATGCAAATTGATGATCAGAACAATAATGTTGTGAATAATGTGCCCATGGAGTGGAAAAAAATATATACGCTGTGCAATTGCTCCACTCCCTGTGCCTGATCTTGCATGCTGTTTAGCTATCTTTGAACACTTTGAGGAACAAAACTAAGAACAAAAGATTTAGAACACTCCAACAAGCAAATCTTTGTCTGACTTGTCAAATTGTACATACTTACTTTACAATTTATCACAGCTGGTATTCCTGACCTGACTCCAGGCTAAGAGATTTGAGAGCAGCATGTTCCTATACCTTAGCATACTCGCCTATAGAGACATTTTGATAGTTTCTTTGGAAACGTGTATCACTCTCAAAGACAAAATAAAGAAGGTTTTAAATCTCAGAAGTGCTGAAATATATTTTTTTCTTTACTTTTTTAAAAAACTAATGATTTATTTTGTTTCACGTGGGGTTTTATGTTTTGCTCAGCTAGGTTATCAACTCCAATACTGTATAGAATTAATTATAGTGTCTAATATAGTACCAGCTACCACACACTACGTGTGCAACCACAGAATGTTGAAGTTGTGGGAAGTGGAGCTTCCTCATTTATGGATAAACTCAATAATTGTGTACTTCCCACTATGTGGTCAACATTATGCTATATCCTAGAGAGGCAAGTGTGATGTGACCTCTATTTATGACAATTTTCTATTTATGTACAATTACATATATAGAACTAAAAAGTCACTGAATAGTAAGACAGACATTGTTCCTCTACATGAGAAGTTATATTGTACAAGGGATAAAGATGGTAATATGTATATTTTACTTACAATTTAACCATTCTACAAACACAAACAAATATATAGGGCATCATTAATGTTTATCAAAGGGATGAAATCATTTTTGAGAAAATGATTTTTGAGTTGGCTTTAGAGACTGAAAGGATAGGAAAGTAGTACCACTATGTTCCTAAATCTGTATATATGAAATACATGAATCTTGTATAACTTAAAATAAAATTTAAAAAAGATTGAAAGTATTGATAGATTGTAAGAAAAAGAATATCTTGGGGTCGGCACTGTGGTGTAGCGGGTTAACACCTTAGCCTGCAGTGCTGGCATCCCTTCTGGGTGCTGGTTCAAGTCTTAGCTGATCCTCTTATGATCCAGCTCTCTGCTATGGCCTGGGAAAGTAGTAAAAGATGGCACAAGTGCTTGGGCCCCTTCACCTGCGTGGGAGACCCACAAAAATTCCTCCCTTCTGGCTTCAGATCAGCTCAGCTCTGGCCATTGTGGTCATTTGGGGAGTGAACCAGTGGAATGCAAGACATCTCCCTCTGTCTCCGGCCCTACCTTTCTCTGTAGCTCTATCTTTCAAATAAATACAAATAATTATTTAAAAAAAAGGAAGATCTAGAAGTGGGAAGTTAGCTTAGTAGTAAAGACACCAGCTAAGATATCCTTATCTCGTATTGCAGTGACTTGGTTCAGTTCTCAGCTACAGCTCCTGATTCTAGCTTCCTACCAATGCAGATTCTTGGAGGCATTGTGATAGTTCAGGTAATTTGAATAATTCCACCCTCATGGGAGACCTGCATAGCATTCTGGCTTCCAGCTTTGACCTGGCCCATATCTGGTGGTTTCAAGTATTTGGAGAGTGAACCAAGGGATGAGAATTTTCACTTTTTGTCTATCTCCCTCTCTTCCTCTGCGTCTCAAACAGATAAACAAATAAATAAATAAATAGTTTTTTAAAATTTTTTTAGAAAACCTTTATTTAATAAATATAAAGTTTGAAAGCACAACTTTTGGGTTATAGCAGTTTTTCCCCCATAAACATTACCACCTTCCCACCTGCAAACCATCCCACCTCCTATTCCCTCTCCCATCCCATTGTTCATTAAGATTCACTTTTAATTACATACATTTTTAATTATATACATTTTAATTATATAATTTTATATACAGAAGATCAACTTAGTATATACTAAGTAAGATTTCAACAGTTTGCACCCACACAGACACACAAAATATAAAGTACTGTTTGAAGACTAGTTTTATCGTTGGTTCTCATAGTACAATACATTAAGGACAGAGATCCTATGTGGGGAGTAAGTACACAGTGACTCTCATTGTTGATTTAAAAATTGACACTCTTATTTATGATGTCAGAAATTACCTGAGGCTCTTGTCATGAGCTGCCAAGGCTATGGAAGCCTCTTGAGTTCACAAACTCCAGCTTATTTACACAAGGCCATAATCAAAGTGGAAGTTCTCTCCTCCCTTCAGAGAAAGGTACCTCTTTCTTTGATGGCTCCTTCTTTCCACTGGGATCTTACTCACAGAGATCTTTCATTTAGTTTTTTTGTTTTTTTTTGTTTTTTTTTTTTTTTTTTTCTGCCACAGTATCTTGACTTTCCATGCCTGAGAAACTCTCATGGGCTTTTTAGCTAGATCTGAATGCTTTACGGGCTGATTCTGAAGCCAGAGGGCTGTTTAGGGCATTTGCCATTCTAGAGTCTGCTGTGTATCCTGCTTCCCATGTTGGATTGTTCTCTCCTTTTTAATTCTATAGATTGTTATTAGCAGACGTTAGTCTTATTTATGTAATCCCTTTGACACTTAATCCTATGTTTATGATCAATTATGAACTTAAACTGATTGCTTTAATAAGATGGTGTTGGTACCTGCCAATTTAATGGGATTTGGAGTCCATGGCACATTTCTAGCTCTACAATAAGGGGCAAGTCTGAGTGAGCATGTGCTGAACTGTACATCTCCTCCCTTATTCCCACTCTTATTTTTAACAGGAATCAATTTTCAGTTGTATTTAAATGCCTAAGAATAATTGTGTGTTAATTAAAGAGTTCAACCAATGCTATTAAGTAGAACAAAAAATACTAAAAAGAACAAAATAGCAAGCTGTCCCTCAACAGTCAGGACAAGAGCTGATCAAGTCATTGTTTCTCACAGTGTCAGTTCCACTTCTACAGGTTTCCTTTTAGGCATTCAGTTAGTTGTCACCCATAAGGGAGAACATATGATATTTGTCCCTTTGGGACTAGCTTATTTCACTCAGCCTGATGTTTTCCAGATTCCTCCATTTTGTTGCAAATGACCAGATTTCAATTTTTTTTACTGCTGTATAGAATTCTATAGAGTACATATACCATAATTTCTTTATCCAGTCTTCTGTTGATGGGCATTTAGGTTGATTCCATGTCTTAGCTATTGTGAATTGAGATGCAGTAAGCATTGAGGTGTAAATAGCTCTTTTATTTGCCAATTTAATTTCCTTTGAGTGAATTCCAAGGAGTAGGATGGCTGGGTCATGTGGTAGGGCTATATTCTAGTTTATGAGGAATCTCCAAACTGTCTTCCATAGTGGCTTTACCAGTTTGCATTCCCACCAATAGCGGATTAGTGTGCCTTTTTCCCCACATCCTCACCAGCATCTGTTAGCTGATTTCTGTACGTAAGCCATTCTACCTGGGGTGAGGTGAAACCTTATTGTGGTTTTGACTTGCAGTTCCCTGATGGCTAGTGATCCTAAACATTTTTTCATGTGTCTGTTGGCTGTTCGTATTTCCTCTTTTGAAAATGTCTATTTAGGTTCTTGGCCCATCTCTTAAATGGGTTGTTTGTTTTGATGTGCAGAACATCTTAAGCATCTTCCGTAGGACTGGCCTGGTGGTAACAAATTCTTTCAGTTTCTGTTTGTCATGGAAGGTCTTTATTTCACCTTCATTTATAAATGAGAGTTTTGCAATGTATAGGATTCAGGGTTGACAGTTTTTTTTCTCTTAAGCTTTGGAACATATCTCTCCATTCTCTCCTAGCCTGTAGGGTTTCTGATGAGAATTCCACTGTGAGTCTAATTGGAGATCCTCTGAAAGTAATCTGGCATTTCCTTTGTGCACATTTTAGAATCCTTTCTTTATGTTTTACTGTGGAGAGTTTGATCACAATGTGTCATGGTGAAGATCTTTTCTTGTCATTTCTATTATGAGTTCTATGTGTTTCCTGTACTTGGATGTCCCTTTCTCCAAATTAGAGAAGTTTTCTGTTTTTACTTCACCGAAAAGACCTTCGAATCCTTTCTCTCTTTTCATGCTTTCAGGAACTCCTAGAATCCATATGTTGGGTTCATTTGATAGTATGCTATAGATTCCCAACACTGTTTTTTAGTTTTCTAATTTCTTCTTGTGTTTGGTCTGACTGTCTAATTTCGTATGCTTTACTTTTAAGTCAGATATTCTTCTTTTGCTTCACCAATTCTGTTGTTAAGGCTTTCCACTGTATTTTTAATTTGTTCTATTGAATTCTTCATTTCCAACATTCAAATTTGATTTCTCTTTAAGATCTCAATTTTGTGGGAGAAATTTTCTTTCATGTCATGTATGGATTTCATTAGTTCATGTGTTTGCTTCTGATTACTTCTAAGTATCCTATGATTAATTTTTTGAATTTCATTTCTGGCATTTCTTCAATCTCATCATCTTCACAATCTAGTATTGAAGTGTTGGGTTCCTATGAGGGTGTCATGATGTCTTGCTTATTCTTATTTCTTGAATTGGTGCATTTGTTATTCAGTGTTTGTGGGGAAAATCATTGGTTTCTTTGTTTTTTCCACTGTTGCGTCTTTTATCTTTGAACTATGTCTAGTGGATTAGTGGAGTGTATGCTTTCAGGGCATATCTAGAGGCATGTCATGGGTGTGGCCAGGGAGCCCTGTTCAGTGCTCCCAGGTGAAGGGCATGTCTGAGGTGACACAACCAGATTTGGTGTGATATATATATATATTTTTTTTAATCAGAGGGCAGGTTTCTTCTTGCCTGTTGGCATAGGCTTAGTTGAGCTCCTCTCTTTGAAGGAGATCAGTGCCTAGGTGCTAGCTCCAGTGAGTATATTATTTGTCTGCTCTGCCACAGGGAACACACAAAGGATCTGTGCAGTCCTCAGTGTAAGCTCAGATTCCCCCAGCAATGTCCTTGCCGGGTAACCAGGGACCCCTGATCCTTTGTTGCCTCTCACAGTGACTGCCCAGTGTTTCAGCTGTACCATGAGTCTTCTCATGCAGACCAGTGTTTTGAAAGCCCCACAGTCTCAGTGTTTTCACAGTCCTGGCACACAACCCTTCCACAGTCACAAGCACCCAGCTCCTTGTCTGTTCTCCCCACCAGACAGAAGTCTCAGCTTGGCTGGTTGCTGGGCTTGACATGAGCTGGTGCATCTGTTATGTATGTCCAAAACTGTGCCTGCTCTCTGTCAGTTTGTTGCGGGATGCCTTTGCAGGGTGATTGGGGAGACAGAAAACACGCCCCTCTTTGTTTCTTCTTTTGTTTGGCAGGTACACTATCCCTCACGGGGCTCCAAGCCTGATTCCCTCTAGGCTCTTCCTGCAGCTTTTTCTCCAGTGGCTTTGGCTGCTGCGGTCTGGCCTCACCTCGGTCTCAAACACTGGTGTGGAGGCTCTTGGCTGCTGGGGTCCTAAGTTATGTGCATCCTCACCATCCACATAGGTCCCAGTGTTCCTCAAATTTGTGTAGAGTTTCCTCTGCTGTTTTCTCCCTAACTCTCCCCTGAGACTGCACTCTTTTAACAAACTTTTTCAAAATTTCTCCTTTTAAATAATTCAATAAAGTATTCCCTTTTATGTTTTCTGTGCTGCATTTCATTTAAAACACTTCATTTTCTCAGTAGTCAAAACAGTAGTTTAGTTTGCATGTATTTGTTATGATTTGTACCAAAACAAATCTTTATTTAAGGGGCTCCAGTAAAATAAAAAATGACTTGAGTCTTTGCCTTAAGCATCTTGCAACTTAAAGAACAGAAGTATGTCCCTCAGTGCAGTACTCTTAATACATACTAGCACCCACTGGCTTAAACTTGTATACTTGATGACCATTTTTCTGTAGCATGACTTTTTCACAAGAAAATTCTCTGTCTTCAAACATTGGGAAATTTACCTTTCTAGGCCTTGGTAATTTAATCTTCAACAGTTAACATTCAAGGGAAGAAAGATCTTCAAATATTCTTTAACTCCTGCAAAACAGAAAAGGTTGGAAATTGGACCACCATGATCAAGACAAGAATTAAAAAGAACACAGGAATTTAATTTCCTCTGTTACTGTTCTCTCTTCAAAGGGCAAGAGCCATTGGGTGTTCCTATAGAGAATGATACTCTCTTACTCTTCCCTTCCTACTCATGTTCTCCCTCCATATATGTAGCATGAATAATAAGTTGATCGTTAAACAAGTCCTTTGAAGAGAAAATGTAATTGCTCTGTCTTGCCTTGTTCATGGCTGGGTCATCAGTGTAATTCAAATCAACATAATAGGTTATAGGGGATCCCCTAGGGGAAAAATTATTTTGAGGTTCCAGAATTTTTGCTATTTTAAGAACAACACACAGCATATAATGAGGTGACTGGTTTATTATCCCTTTCAAAGTTAATATGTATAAATAATGTGGAGTTTTGATCAGTAATCCTAAATTTCATACATTGTCATTACATCGCCCAAACTTGTATACACTGTATACACTGTGTTTTTCTGTTTGTTATGTTTTGTTTTGTTTTTTGTTTTTTGTTTTTTGTTTTGTTTTTTTTTTTTTTTTTTTTTTTGCTAGCTGGTGAATTTTCCACTGATTTTGGAAGTTATTTGTGGTTACTAGTAGCTTTTTGGTTTGGGAATGATTGAGGAATTGTGGGCCTATTAGATTTAGGTTAAGACAGAAAGAGGTTGAAATACTTGTTGACAGAGGCCACCTTTGAGCTGGAGTATAATTGGTTTTCTGGCTTACACCCATGGAAGCACCAATCGGAAATAAATCATTATTTTCATCTCCTTTTCCTTAGTTCTCATATGATTCTGTTGGCAAAAATCTAGGAAGGATTTTTGTTTTCTAGTTTTATCACACAAAACACCATGAAGTAGATTTCTTCACAAATTGCCTTTTTATTTATTTACTTAGGGAGCTAGGAAGGGAATCTAAATTTCCTAATTCCTGGTATAAACTTCTATTCTAATTTAGCTACCATTATAGATTATATACTTTTTCTCATTACCTACATTTACTAAATTATTTCCTTCCATGCACAAGTAAATTGACTTTTGATAGTAACTTTTAATTAACCTCCCCAACTCGATGATTTTATTTTGAACTTTATCCAGTAAAGCTTGAACCTTTTGACTACCTCATTCATAATTAACTATATTTGGCTTCCCTGCTACTGTGTATTCTGAGTTCCTTTATTAAAATTTGTTTAGCAAACATTTACTTGTAGTTAAAGTTCTTACCATAACCTCTCATAGCATACTATGTAGATAACTTTTCTTTTCCCTCCCTTCACTTTCTTCCCCTTTTCTTCTTCCTCTTCCATCTCTGTCTCCTTCTTCTTCCTCTTCTTTGTAACACATGGCTTATTTATACATTTTTCTTCCAACAGGAGGGGCCTTGTTCATTTATGCCACTTAAGCCATGCTTCTCTTACTCTTTTTGCTGTTCTTAGCACTTCAGAAAGTTCATGGAATAAAGAGACTCAACAAATATTTATTAATTCAGGGGACTTTTATTTATTAAGAAAAATGCTCATAAATGCTCTAAGTATGGTGTTTAATTCTTAGAGAAATACAGATCTAATCATTTATTATATAAATTTTGTATGGCAAATAGAAAACAGCTTTACTATTATTTAAATATTAGAATAAAAATCTTTTTTTATAAAAAGGGAAGACTTGGTATAGGAGAACTTGTTCATCTTTGCATCTCTAGATTTTTGCACATAATTGATGCCTAAGGTAAACGTGGATATCTACTTTTTCAACTCTATACTCATTGATTGATCAGCTATTAAGTACCAGTTACCTCACAATTTCTTTTTCTTTTTTTTTTTATATTAGGTCACAGGGGTTGAGTTTCGTGTAACAAAAAAAAAATGTTTTTCACAAGATTGGAAAGATACTTGGTTTTGAAATGCAGGGAGACTTTATATATATATATATATATATATATATATATATAATTTTGTGTGTTTTATCATCAAGAAACAATCTCAGAAAAGAGTGAACTCCAGAAAAAAGGGGAAACTTAGGGAAGAGTGGACAATTGCCTAATTTCTCAGGTTGATTTTTCAATGATTTTTTCACTGTTTAGTTTATAAGGAGGAAGAACAATATTAACTGCTAGTAGCCACTTACCTGTCTTGATTCAGGCACTTTGTGCACATCATAAATATAATAACAGAAACTCACTGAGTACCTCACTATGTGTTAAGACTCAAAGATATCAAAATTGTCGTCACATAGTTTGTCAGTGCAAGAGGTAGGACTCTTCCTAGGTAATGTGGCCCCAAGCAGAAAATCAAATCATCATAGGTATTTCCTTTTTCATAAAAGTATAAATCTCCTGAGATTACAGACTATGAATTATATACTGCTACAATCCATGTAATTATGACAATTCTTACCATAAGAATATAATTTTCTTCCACAGATCGATTGAGCAATATGCAGAATTCCCTTTTCAGCTCTTTAACTGTAGCAACTATCACCCAAAGACCCAGATTCTTCACTATTTGGAGCTTAATACCTAATCAGCAAGACAGTGTTAATAAAAATATCAATTTCAAAATGAAATCACTGGGAGAAAAGAAAAACAGGAATTATATATGAGATAACAGACAGAATTGTGAATTTCTTGAGATTCAACTAAAATTGAACCCCTTACTATGGGTAAGGGGTTTATAGATCCTGGGGAAGAGGCAATGTAGAAATACAAGCATCTTGAGTGTGAGGAATAGAAAGGAAAGTCATAACAATTGTTAGAAAATTGTGGAGGAAGTAGAACTTGGAAATAAGCTCAGGCATGGACATGCAGGGTTTTATAGATTGCCTGAATGTTCTTATATTTGTTTGGAAAAGAAATGTACCTAGCTAAAAACAGTTAAGCAAGCAAGATGACTGCCAGTACCTGTGAGGGGTCTGAAGTTTTATCCGACTTGTCCTCTCACAAGTACAGTGAGCGCCAGCAGAAATGAAACTCCTGGATCAGAGGTGAAGAAACTTAGAGCAACAGCAGCAGCCATGTTCTCTGAAACCCAGTTCCCACGGGGTAACGCCAAGGTGACAGGTGACACCTGCTGTCATGGTGTTTTGCCTTTCGTTCAGGAATCTAATCTTTCATACTGGGCAGCAAGAATGTCTGATTTTACTTCAGAGAAAGATACTACCTTTGTTTTCTTAGATGAGAAACTCACCTGTCATTTATTCAAGATGCATGCGTGGTGGGAAGAGCACTATCGCCATATTTCAAAGCCATTTTCTGTACAGGGGCCCTTGGTAAGATAATGCAGAATGAGGTGATCAGTGCCCCTTCTCACAAGCTGTGCAGAGGTATGTTGCGATCCATAGAGAACTTTCTTCCAATAATGTTGTGATAAGATTATATTTGTCTGAAACTAAATATGAAGACTACAAAACAACTGCTTTGTTTTTCTAGTCTTTTTATAAATGATCTATGTTTTTCATCATGGGATCATCAGTTATTAATTAACTAACACTAGTTGCCCCAATAAATAAACATATGTAATTTTAAGTATGTAATCAGCTTTGTGGTTACTTATTTAATTGTATAATCATCCTAAGGACTTTTAGAAATCAGCTATCACTCATGACTATCACTAAATCAGAATATATATTATAACTGGTATGACTCAAATGAGGGTATGTTTTAATTTTAAACATTCTCTTTGAAAATAGCCATAGGTTGTAAATTCTTTTATGATAAAAGAATGGAGTTTTTATTAGCTAGTTGTTTGTAAAATCTTGAGAACTATTAACCTCTTCTTATATGTACCTGAAGGTAGTTATAAGGAGTGAAGTCATATTCATCAGGTTGTATTGCTTTCAATATATTTGGTTTCAAACAACTTGTTTATATATATAGCAGAACTTCCTTCCTTCCTTCCTTCCTTCCTTCCTTCCTTCCTTCCTTCCTTCCTTCCTTTCTTTCTTTCTTTCTTTCTTTCTTTCTTTCTTTCTTTCTTTCTTTCTTTCTTTCTCTTTTTCTTTCTTTCTCTTTGTTTCTTTGTCTCTTTCTTTTCTTCTCTTCTCTTCCCTTTGCTTTGCTTTTCTTTTTCATAGTAATCTAATGTCCAATTGGCCTTGAGACAATTTGAAGTCATTTGAGGATTTTTATTTCATTTACTTGCAAATGTAACAGATTTTCTTTTCCTGTAGTGATTTGTGTTAGAAAAGGAAATAAAGGCTAATAGGAGCACAAATGAAGTACAAGGGAAACCAACTCTGAATACATTCATTGTTTATAAAATATACTGTGACTTTTAGACTGCAAACTCATACAATTTTAGAAGAAATGAAGTTTGGAGGGAAGGAGCAACGCAGCAACATACAAGCTTTATTTTTAAAATTTATCACATTTTTATATTCTATATAGGTGCTTCAATGTTTCTGTTTCATGGAAATTTGAGGTAGTTAAACCAAAACTTATTCTGAAAACAGACTCAGTAAAATAACTATTAAATAACAGTAAATTATCTTGTTTAAAAGATCCATTTATTTGCTTGAAAAGCAAAGTGACAGAGAGATAAAGTTCGGAGAGAGATCTTCGGATTACAGGTTCACGCCTCAAATGCCTGCAACAGCCAGGGAGAGGCCAGGAACTCCATGCAGGTCTCCCACGTGGATGGCAGGAACTCAAGTACTTGAGCTATCATTGGCTACTTCCCAGACTTAGCAGAGAGCTGGATCTGAAGCAGAGCAACTTCGGACTCAAACCAGCACTCCAGTATGAGAGAAGGGCACAGTAACCAACAGCTTAATGCTGTGCCACAACACCAGCTCCTCAATAAATTATTTTTTTATTCCAACTATGCCAGTTAGTCTTTGATAATGAAAGTACCAAAAGTAATTTCACGAGAATCAGTTAGAATTATTTTGACTCCAAAAGAAAAAATAAAACTGGAGAGAGGAATAGCTGACATGAGACAATGAAAATATTATGAATACTGTACAGAAGGGATGTTCAATGGGGCAATATTGACCCCAAGGGCAACAAATTTGGCTTGATAGGATAAGGAGCAAAAAGCTCTCCAAATGAAGGCCTATTCTATAGTGTTTAGTAAGTGTTGTTAGCATCTCTCATCTATTCTTATAGACAATAATCAAAAATGATTTGAGTAACTCTGCTGTAGTGCATGCCAAATATTTTTAATTCTATAAATATTGTAATTCTTAAAAGCTAAATATTTGATGGCTGGCACTGTAGTGTAGCAAGTAAAGCCACCAACTGCCAGGATCCCATATGGGCACTGGTTCAGGTTCCAGCTGCTCCACTTCTGATACAGCTCTCTGCTATGGATGGGAAAGTAGCAGAAGATGGCCCAAGTCCTTGGGCCACTGTACCTGCGTGAGAGACCTGGAAGAAACTCCTGGCTCCTGGCTTCAGATCTGCCCAGCTCCAGACATGGCTGCCAATTGGAGAGTGAACCAGTGGATGGAAGACTCTCTCTCTCTCTCTCTCCCTCTCTTCCTGCCTCTCCTTCTCTCTCTGTGTAACTTTGACTTTCAAATAAATAAATAAATCTTTAAAAAAAGAAAAGCTAAATATTTGTATGTGAAAAGCAACTATATGCTTTTATAAGATTTACTTATGAATGTAATAGTTACCATCACACATCTCTGATACATTCTTCAAGTAGATTGATTCGAAACTTAATTTCTAACCCCCCAAAAAATTATGAAACTTTGCTCTGAAATGTTTTATACAGGTAGATAGACAATATTTCAGGACATTTCTCCTCTCCTTCTTTGGTTTTACTGTTTTCCCATATGTGAATTAAGCCATCAGAACAGAATTTATTTAAGATCTTACTAATACTTTGAGCCAAGGAGGGACTAAATGAAAATAATTTTGCTAATGAAAAGAAAACTAAATAAAATAAGCTCGCCAGATAAAAGCACTTTTAATGAGTCTTTACTTGATCCTTTCTGTAAATGCAAAATTCTAATATATTCTTTTTTGTAAAGACTTTCGTATGCATTGACATTTTTTCAGATTTTTTTAAACAGTGGAACAACACTGACATCCAGTAGTTAGTTCAGTGAATCTCAGCCCCATCTTTGCTATTGAAAGAAACATATGTAAGTGCACACAACTGGACACATGCACATATTCCGCATCAATTTCACTGAACAGAACTTCTGAAATGTGTTTCTGCATTTTTGTTGTCTGTGTTGGATAATTTTAGGACATAGTTTGGAGCAAAAGTTAATGTTATCATTTAAAATATTATTCCACATCTCCATATGATATTCTATAGTCCAGTGAATAACCCATCATCAGCCCACTGCCACGCAATTCCCTGAAGTTTTACTTACAAAGTTCAACATCATAGTGCAAACAAATCAATCTTGTGATTTCATAGCTGTACTCGCAGGAGAGGCCAGTGAGGCTATAGGTTAGAAACTGAAACTATGAAATAAAGACTAAAGACATCAGGGAAATGCAATGTCACAGCTATCTCTGCATCTCTTCTTAGTCTTGGTAATACCATTCCTCAAGAACACTACTTTCTTGTTAAAAACGTACATCTTTCTCTCAATGGCTTCAAAAGGAATTCAGGTATGTCCTGAAAAGGGCGCATGTGAATTAAAAACTAAAAAATATAAAACTATGTGCTCTTGCTGAGGTGTAAATTGTAATTAAAATTTATGACATAGGGGCCAGTGCTGTGGCATAGCAGGTGAAGCCAGCAGCTGCAGTGCCAGCATCCCATATGAGCACCGGTTCAGGTCCCAGCTGCTCCACTTCCGATCTGGCTTTCTATTATGGCCTGAGAAAGCAGTAAAAGATGACTCAGGGCCTTGGGCCCTTGGACCCATGTGGGAGACCCAGAGGAAGATCCTGGCTCCTGTCTTCATATGGGCATAGATCCAGCCATTGCGGCCATCTGGAGAGTAAACCACCAGATGGAAGACTCTCTCTCTCTCTCTCTTTCTCTCTATCTCCATCTCTGCCTCTCTACAGCTCTGCCTTTCAAATCAATAAATAAATCTAAAAAAAAATTATGATGTGGAAAAATGATGAGGACCCTTAAGTAATACTTCTAAAAGGTAAAAACAAAGGACAAGTGAATTACTCCAGCCAAAAATAGCCAACTATTGGTAAGCCCTGTGCTTTTACAGCTCAGTTTTTTGTTGTGAACCATAACAAATAGTTCTAAAACCTAAAAGCTTAAGGCAAAATAATATCTGACTCTTACACAGCCTCATACTCAGGTCCCAGTGTTTAATGCTGTACACAGAAACAAACCATGCTCCTCTGTAAGGCTCACTGGTTAGGGTTCCATCAGTGCATAACTGAAGCATTACCACTTGGGCCAGGCAAGGGGAGGAGGAATTCAAAACCTAATGAGCTGGTAAATGCTTTTTAGAAAAAGTGCAGAACATTTTCGTGTAAATGATACATGCATTTTTTATGAATATGAATTTTATCCCTAATCATAATTCAGAAACAAAGTTCTGATTATAGCTGCAGCTCAAGCTAATGTTCTGAGCATAAGTAGAGAAATCACTTACCTCTATCTGGAACTCCAGTCTTGACATGAAGTCTTCCTTGTGAATAAATGACTATTATAATATCATATATTCTGGATCATGCCATATTCACTTTCCAAAGAAAATCATAAGCAACTTCATTTGTGGTTTTGGGATCACTTCAGAGGTAGTATCTCTTCAAAGCTATCTACTTGCTTTGCAAATCCTTTTTCTTCCCTCCGTGCATTCACATGTCTTAGGGGGAAAAAACAGCTTCGCCAAACTGACTGCATCCGGGAACTTGCTGTGCTTCTAATAATTACTCACCTTGCTGCTCTTCAGCTGCAGCAGAGAAAGCGCTGTGGAGAAAAGCTCTGGTAGCCTAGCATAGAGAAGTAAATGCGTTTTTCTGACAGCCATCTCCGCTTCATTGTAGATCGAGTTGAATGCTATCCAATTTACCAGAAAAAACAAGATGAAGACCTTGTACCCATACTGCATTTTTCTTAAATATTATTAATAAGGGGGCTAATAACCTTTTCTACTTTGGTACATGAACTGCCTAGTGTATCATTGATGTGCATTGGCCTAAAAGGACTGAAGTTGGCACTAATGCAGGATAAGGACAGCTGTTCCCATTTCTTCCCCTGAAGGGGTCCCTTGCTTTTCTTTTTCCTGGCAAAGTAATTAGAGAATTATGTCCAAAAAAAATAAACAAATAAGTTCACGAAAGAGAATTTGTACCATAAAATGAAATAATGTACTTTAACCAAAGTTGATAGTTTGTAATATAAAGCTTCTAATTAGTCAGTAACAATAAATAATATAGTATGAATTTTGACATGGTTCACACTTTATCATACTATTCTGCCAACTGTCAACAGTGAAAATACTTGTAAATATGTTTAAATTTCTTATCCTGCTATATTCTGTAGGCTTTGAACAATTATTTCATTTATTCAGTAACTATTATCTTAGTGTATATTTTATACTACACTTTTGGAAAGAATGAAAAACTTACAAATGGAAAGGATTGACTCTTGTCCTAAAAGACTCATATAATTAATAGTACGTCTGATGGATGTAACTATTGCTATGTATGTACCTTTCTATAAAAATAATATACATTCTCCACCTGATTTATTTACAATTTCAGGCAATAAGTTCAAAATGAAGGTCTAACTGTTTTGTAGTATGTAGACAAACACTTGCTTTTGTTTTTAAATTCAATTTTTATATGATATGTAATTCCTTTCTCATAAAATCTCATCTGAGTAAGACAAAACAGGGTAATGAAGTAAATCCAAGATACATCCTGATTGATAATGGCTTAATATAATTCTAACTGCAGGAGTAGAAATTAATTATCAGTAAAGTTTTAAATTAAAATATTATGTGTTTCAGTTTTAAAAGACTAGTTGAACATATAGAAAAGTATACTTTTCTACAATGATACAGTGTAACTCGGGAGGTTTGTAGAAGTATAAATATGATATTTGCAGCATAGAAGAATGAAGAAACTACTACATATACAACATTACATTAATTTTGGGGTCAGCCTTGACTGAATAAAAATTAACTGCAAAAATCATAATTTTCCCATTAGAAGTAGCAAGAAAAAATAAGCTTTCTTCAACAAAATGTTACAAATATTTTAATGGCCTATATTTGCAAAGTACCAGGTTAGTGGAGTTACAGGAAAGGCTAAGCTTCAAATATTACTATGAAAAGAGAAATTTACATGTTAGCCTAAAGATGCACTACATCTTAGCCCATAAAATATCCCAGTGTTCCTGGATATCAGAATATCTGGATAGCTAATGGTATCTATCAGTTGGAGGAGTATACATTACAGAGGTAGAAATCTACAAAGACCTGAGATATTACACTCAACATTATACAAGAAAGATGTTTTTATTTTATTTTTGCCAATTTTTATTTACTTTGTTTCTTTTCTAATATCATTCTTATGGTACCTACCTAACATTCCAATATTTTTGTTTAAGCATATTTGTTTAAGATAATATTCTACTATCTGTCCCTTTCTTTTAAAATAATTGTATTTCCATATTTATGGGTTACGGTGTGATAAGTTCATTTATGCATACATATGTAATAATCAAATCATAGTAATCAGCACTTCTATCATTACACTTACCATTTCATTGTTTTGGAAAACTTTGAACTACTCAATTCCAGTTCTTTTTAAATAGCTAATACATTGTAAATATAGTCACCATTCTATACAATAGAACATTAAAACTTATTCTTCCTTTGTAACTATATTTTGGTACCAGTTACTCAGTCTTTATCTATCTTACCTGCTCCCTCACATGCCTTATTCCTAGTGCCCACTTTCATACTCTCTACCTCTATGAAATCAACTTTTTCAGCTTCTGTATACAAGCAAGAACACGTTGTATTCATCTTTTTCTATCTGGCTTACCTCTTTTAAGGTCAGGTCTTCCAGTTCTATCTATGTTGTTACAAATGATGGGATTTTATTTTAGTCCTTTTTATGCCTGATTAATATTTAATTTTATGTATATACCACGTTTTCTGAATTCATTCATCTGTACATGGACACTTTGGTTAACTGTATCTCAGCTTATTGCTACAATAAACACTGGACTGCAGGTATCTCTTTGACAGACTGATTTAATTTCCTTTGTATTTATACACGATAGTAAGATGGCTGGATCATATGGGAGCTCTGCTTTTCAGTTTTTGAGAAACTGCCATTATGTTTTTCACAGTAGATGTACTAATTTACATTCTTACCAACCAACTCCTTGTCTCCACCTCCTTGTCAGCACTTGTTGTTAATTAGCCCTTTATTAGAGCCATTAACTGGAGTGAGATGATGTTTCATGGCGGCTTTCATTTATATTCCTCTGATCATTAGTAATGTTGGGAATTTTTGCATATACTTGCTGGCTTTTTATATATCTTTTACATATCATCTTCTTTAATGAAATGTCTATTAAGATGAGTTGCCCGTTTCTAATGATATTATTCATTTATTTTGGTGTTGACTATTTTGGAGTTCCTTATATATTCTTGGCTTTAATCTTTTGTCACATCATAGTTTAACAATATTTTTTTCCATTCTACAGGTCGTCTCCTCACTGACATGGCTGTATCTTTGGCTGTGCAAGATTGTATAGTTGGCTGTGCAAAATTTCTTTGTTTGATATAATCCCATTTGTCTGTTTTTACTTTTGTTGCCTATGTTTTTAAGATCTTATCCAAAAAATCATAAAGTGTGTCGACTGTATTTTCTTCTAGTAACATCAGTTTCAGGTTTTACATTTACGTGTTTAATCTGTTTTGAGTTGTCTTATATATGTATTTTGAGAAACAGGGGTCTATTTGCATTCTTCTGTGGATGGACATCTAATTTTCCCAGTACAATTTATTGAAAAGGCTTCCTTTTTCTCGTATGTTCTTGGCAACTTTGTTTCGGATCATTTGGCTGTAGATAGGCAGACTTATTTATGGATTCTCTACTCCGTTCTATGGGTCTCTATGTCACTTTCTGCTATCGCTATGCTGCTTTACTGAAGCTTTGAATTGTGTTTTGATATCAGGTATTGTGATGCCTTTTTCTTTATTCTTTTTTGGCTAAGATTGCATTGGTTGTTTAATGTGTGTGTATGTTTCAATCTGATTTGTAGGATTTTTTTTTTACCTATTTCTATGAAGAATGGCATTGGTATTTGACGGTGTAAAATGCTTTGTAAAGAATGCACATATTTAGTCCTGCCTCCTTAGCATAGTAGGCAGCGCATCAGTCTCATAATTTGAAGAATGTTCATATTAATTCTTTTTTAAAATTATTTATTTATTTGAAAGGGAGAACTATAGAGAGGTAGAGACAGATACAGAGAGAGAGAAAGTGGTCTACCATCTGCTGGTTCAGTCCTCAAATGGCCGCAATGGCCAGAGCTGAACTGATCAAAAGACAGGAACTAGGAGCTTCTTCAGAGTCTCCCATGCAGGTACAGGGGCCTAAACACTTGGTCTATCTTCTCCTGCCGTCCCAGGCCATAAGCAGAGAGCTTGATCAGAAGAGAAGCAGTTGGGGCACCAACAGATACCCGTATGGGATGCCGGCACTGCAGGTGGCAGCTTAATCTGCTATGCCACAGTGCCGGCTCCAACAATATTAATTCTTTAAATCCATGATTGTGGAATGTGTTTCCATTTTTTAAATATCTTCTTCAATTTCTCTCATTAGTATTATAATTTTCTTTTTTTAATTACTTTATTTATTTGTTTATTTATTTTTTGACAGGCAGAGTGGACAGTGAGAGAGAGAGACAGAGAGAAAGGTCTTCCTTTTCCATTGGTTCACCCCCCAATGGCCCACTGCAGGCGGCGCGCTCTGGCCCACACACTGCGCTGATCCAAAGCCAGAAGCCAGGTGCTTCTCCTGGTCTCAAATGCGTGTGCAGGGCCCAAAGACTTGGGCCACACTCCACTGCACTCCCAGGCCACAGCAGAGAGCTGGACTAGAAGAGGAGCAACCAGGACAGAATCCGGCGCCCCAACCGGGAATAGAACCCGGGGTGCCAGTGCCGCAGGCGGAGGATTAGCATATTGAGCCGCAGTGCCGGCCCAGTATTATAATTTTCATTGTGGAGGTCTTACTATCTTGTTTGAATTTATTCTTAGGGATTTTTGTAGCTATTGAGAATAAAATTTCTTCCATGGCTTCTTTCCCAGAAAGTTAATTATTGGTATATTAAAATGCCACTGATTTTTTTTTGCATGCTAATTACAAGTTAATTGGATTAATTTATCAGTTCTAGTATTTGGTGAATCTTTAGGATTTTCTGAATATAAAATCATATCTTTTGCAAACTGAATACTTGGATGACCTTTATTTCTTCCTCTTGCCTTATTGCTCTGGTTAATAATCCTAATAGTATGCTGAGTGAGAGTAAAACATGCATCCTTGTCTTATCCCTACTCTTAAATAAAACAATTTCAGCTGTACCTCATTCACTATGATGCTGACTCTAGGTCTGATATATATATATATATATATATATAGGCTTCATTTTATTGAGGCAGGAACATTCTTTCTATGACTATTTTTAATTTTTTTAATTTTTTTTTCTGCCAAGGCTATGGAAGCCTTTTGAGTTCGCTGACTTCGATCATATTAGACAAGGTCACAGTCAAAGTGGAGGTTCACTCCTCCCTTCAGAGAAAGGTACCTCCTTCTTTGATGGCCCGTTCTTTCCATTGGGATCTCACTCACAGAGATCTTTCATTTAGGTAGGTGGTTGTTGTTGTTTTTTGTTCGTTTGTTTGTTTGTTTGTTTGTTTTTTGCCAGAGTGGCTTGGCTTTCCATGCCTAAAATACTCTCATGGGCTCTTCAGCCAGTTACGAATGCCTAAAAGGCTGATTCCAAGGCCAGAGTGCTGTTTAGGATATCTGCCATTCTGTGAGTCTGCTGTGTATCCCACTTCCCATGTTGAATCGTTCTCTCCCTTTATTATTCTATCAGTTAGTATTTGCAGATACTAGTCTTGTTTATGTGATCCCTTTGACTCTTAGAACTATCAGTATGATCAATTGTGAACTGAAATTGATCACTTTCACTAGTGAGATGGCATTGGTACATGCCACCTTGATGGGATTGAATTGGAATCCCCTGGCACATTTCTAACTCTACCATTTGGGGCATAACCCAGCCATCCCACTCCTTGGAATTTACCCAAAGGAAATTAAATTGGCAAACAAAAAAGCTGTCTGAACCTAAATGTTTATTGCAGCTCAATTCACAATAGCTAAGGCCTGGAATCAACCCAAAAGCCCATCAACAGTAGACTGGATAAAGAAATTATGGGATATGTACTCTATAGAATACTATACAGCAGTAAAAAAACAATGAAATCTGGTTAATTGCAACAAAATGGAGGAATCTGGAAAACATCATGCTGAGTGAAATAAGCCAGTCCCAAAGGGACAAATATCATATGTTCTCCCTGATCAGTGACAACTAACTGAGCACCAAAAAGGAAACCTGTTGAAATGAAATGGACACTATGAGAAAGAGTGACTTGATTGGCCCTTGTCCTGACTGTTGAGGTACAACTTAATACCTTATCCCTTTTAGTATTTTTTTTGTTCTACTTAATACTATTGGTTGAACTCTGTAATTAACACACAATTTTTCTTAGGTGTTTAAATTTAACTGAAAAGTAATCTCTGTTAAATATAAGAGTGGGAATAAGAGAGGGAGGCGATGTACAATTTGGGATATGCTCAAGCTGACTTGCCCTAAATGGTTGAGTTATTTTTAAAATTTTATCTAAAGTGTTATTAAATTTTATTGATTTTTTTCTACATCTATTGAGATATCATTTTTTAACAGGTAGATTTAGACAGTGAAAGAGAGAGAGAAAGGTTTCCTTTCTGTTGCTTCACCCCACAAATGGCCGCTATGGCCAGTGCACCACACTGATCCGAAGCCAGGAGCCAGGAGGTTCCTCCTGGTTGCTCATGCAGGTGCACAACCCAAGCACTTGGGCCATCCTCCACTGCCTTCCCAGGCCACAGCAGAGAGCTGGACTGGAAGAGGAGCAACCAGGACAGAATCCAACATTCCGACTGGGACTAGCACCTGGGGTTCCGGCGCCGCAGGTGGAGGATTAGCCTAGTGAGCCATGGCACTGGCCGAGTTATCATTTTTTATCCTTCATTCTTTTGATGGGATGCAATACATAACTTAATTTCATGTTGTACCTTCTTGCTTTTCTGAGATAAATGATAGAGTGATTTTCTAGCCTGCTATTTCATTCAGCTTTCCAGTATTTTGTTGAGAATTATGCACCATATTCATCAGGGAGATTAGTGAGATGTCTGTAGATTTATTATTGAGATGTCTATAGATTTATTTTTGTAGTGCTCTTCTATGATTTTGATATAACAGCAATTATGATATCTAGAATCATCCAATTTGCAAACTGTAAAGTTTGAGAAAACTGATGTCTATGCTTCTGTTTTTAGTTGAAACATTTTTTCTTTACAATTTTTAGCATTTTGCCACATTCACTTTTAATATACACTTTACATATAAATACACATTTATATTATTTTTTCTTGAAATAGAGATATTAATATAAAAGTTTGGGGGCTGGCGTGGTAATGTAGCGGGTTAAGTCACTGCCTGTGAAGTCCGCATTCCCTATGGGTGCTGATTAATGCCCCTGTTGCTCTACTTCCTATCTAGCTCCCTGCTAATGGCCTTGAAAAAGCATGGGAAAATGGCCCAACTACTTGGACCCTGGCACTCCTAGCTTTGGCCTAGCTCAACCCTGGCCATTGAAGCCATCTGTGGAATGAACCTGTAAAGCCACCATGAAACACATCAAACACCGGAGTAAGGGAAAGGGTTTATTTTTGGTGGAGGAAACCCGACAGATCGGAGGGAAGGGACAAAGAAGGAAAAGAGAAAAAAGGAGAGCCTAAGAGAGAGAGGTCAAGAGACAGAGAGAGAGAGAGAACAGGTTCAGGAACAGGTCCTCTTAAAACTTTGCCAGGAGGTGGGCAGGAAGTAGGAGCAGTGAATCCCATTAGGGTAGGGGTGGAGCTGACACCGATGGTTGGGCCATGGGGTCATCTGGCTTCCAGCCTTGGCAGTGGGGGCTAGAGCCTAGGATGGTGTCCAGGGTTTAGATCATGCCACAGTTAAGTCTGTGCCATTTTACTAACAGAGTTAGTGGATGGAAGATCTCTCTCTGTTTCTCCTTCTCTCACTGTAACTCTGACATTTGAATAAATACATAAATCTTGGAAAATATAAAATAAAGTTTGGTAAATGCAGCAGTGAAGCCATCTGGAACTTGGACTTTTCTTTGTTGAGAGACTTTTTACTACTGATCCAACATCATTATGTGTAAATATTCCTTTAAAAGTTTCTATGTTTTGGCAATTGAATTTTTTTTTTATCTTTTATTTAATGAATATAAATTTTCAAAGTACGACTCATGGGTTACAATGGCTTTCCCCCCCATACCGTCCCTCCCACCCACAACCCTCCCCTTTCCCACTCCCTCTCCCCTTCCATTCACATCCAGATTCATTTTCGATTATCTTAATATACAGAAGATCAGCTTAGTATACCTTAAGTAAGGATTTCAACAGTTTATTCCCACACAGAAACATAAAGTGAAAAATAATAGATGATTTTTTTTTAAATCATGATGAAATCAGATCAGACCTATTGTCATGTTTAATCCCAGTGAGAGTCAAGTTGGGAATTGATAATTTCTTTTTTTTTTTTTTTAACAGAAGATCAGTTTAGTGTACATTAAGTAAAGATTTCAATCGTTTGCACCCCCTTAGAAACACAAAGTGAAATATACTGTTTGAGTACTCGTTATAGCATTAAGCCTCAGTGTACAGCACATTAAGGACAGAGATCCTACATGAGGAGTAAGTGCACAGTGACTCCTGTTGTTGACTTTACAAATTGACACTCCTGTTTATGGCATCAATAATCTCCCTATGCACCAGTCATGAGTTTCCAAGGCTATGGAAGCCCCTTGAGTTCTCCGACTCTTATCTTGTTTAGACAAGGTCATAGTCAAAGTGGAGGTTCTCTCCTCCCTTCAGAGAAAGGCACCTCCCTCTTTGAAGACCTGTTCTTTCCACTGGGATCTCACTCACAGAGATCTTTTTGCCAGAGTGCCTTGGCTTTCCATGCCTGAAATACTCTCATGGGCTTTTCAGCCAGATCCGAGTGCTTTTAGGGCTGATTCTGAGGCCAGAGTGCTATTTAGGACATCTGCCATTCTATGAGTCTGCTGAGTATCTCACTTCCCATGTTGGATCACTCTCCCCTTTATTTATTCTATCGGTTAGTGTTAGCAGGTACTAGACTTGTTTATGTGCTCCCTTTGACTCTTAGTCCTTTCATTATGATCAATTGTGAACTGAAATTGATCACTTGGAATAGTGAGATGGCATTGGCACATGCCACCTTGATGGGATTGAATTGGAATCCCCTGGTATGTTTCCAACTCTACCAATTGGGGCAAGTCAGCCCGAGCATACCCCAAATTATACATCTCTTCCCTCTCTTATTCCCACTTTTATGTTTAACAGGGATCACATTTCAGTTAATTTTCAACACTTAAGAATAACTGTGTGATAATTACAGAATTAAACCAGTCATATTAAGTAGAACAGACAAAAAAAAAAAATACTATGAGGGATAATATATTAAGTTGTCCATTAGCAGTCAGGGCTATGCTGATCAAGTCACCGTTTCCCATAGTGTCCATTTCACTTCAGGAGGTTTCCTTTTTGGTGTTCAGTCAGTTGTCACCGATCAGGGAGAACATATGGTATTTGTCCCTTTGGGACTGGCTTACTTCACTCAGCATGATGTGTTCCAGATTCCTCCATTTTGTTGGCAATTGAATTTTTGTAGGACATATGTGTCCAAAATCTTATCCATTTCTACTATGTTTCCTAACATGTTATTGTATACTTGCTCATAATGGTCCTTATTTATTCCTTGTATTTCTGTCATATCTGTTGTAATGTCTCATTTTTCACCTTTGAGTTCCTATATTTGGTTTTGATTTTTTTCTTGGTTAGATTAGAGAAGATTTATCAACTTTGTTTATCATTTCAAGAAAGACTCCTTCTTTCACTAATATTTTTATTTACATTTTTAATATCTATTTCATTTATTGATGCTCTGATCATCATTATTTCCTTCCTTCTACTAATGTTGCATAAATGTCTGTTAGGTCCACTTGGTTTAGAGTAGAGTTGAACTCAAATATTTCCTTGTTAATGTGATGTAAATCTTCAAATATTATTGAACTTGAATTTGATCTCTTCTTTTATATTGATACTTTTTGCTTTGTTTAATTTGTCACTCCAGATTTGGGTGCACACATATTTACCAAATTGTCATTCTCTTTGGTTGAATTGATCCATTTATCACTTAAAGTGACCTTTCATTACTGCTTCTCAATTTTAAGTTAAAGCATAATATTTATGATATACATTTAGCAACTCCTTCTTACATTTGGTTTCCATTTTGGTGGCGTATTTTTCCCCTATCCATTCACTTTCAATGTTTCCATTCTATTATAAAAAATCATGAAAATTGTGCATTATGGAACCTATGCATGGATTTCAAAATTTTCTACATAAAATGAATTTATCATTTAATTATATCCTTCACAAACTTCCTGAAGTGCCCATATATATGTGAGAATATGCAGATTTGTCACTTTGCGTGGTTTATTTCACTTACCATATCCCCATGGTTCAAATGACAGAAATCCCCTTGCTAGAAATGACAGAATTTTGTTTTTTGCTTTTTGCTTTTTAAGGATTAACAATACCTAATCTGTATGAAACACATTTTAGGTTGTTTCCATTTCTTGGATACTGTGAGTAATGCTGCAGTGGATGTGGGAATGCACACAACTCTTCTGCTAATGATTTCAATTTCTTTTAGTCAAGTACCTATTTGTGAGGTTGCTGAACTACACATGTGACTTTTAAGTCTTCATTTGTGAATTCTGGGATTGTATGATTGCTATCTGGGAATTCCTTTTATCTTGTAATTTTGACAGTTTGATTATAATATGTCAGAGAAATTTTGTTAGTGAATCTATTAAATACCCTGTGAGCTTCCTGGATCTGAAGTCCATAGAGCTCTCAATATTTGGAAAATTTTAGATATTATTTTATTGAATAGATTTGTGTGCCCTTTTCCATTTTGCTTCAGTAATATGCATAATATGAAAATTTGTTTCCTTAATGTTTTCACTTAAATCTTTGTAGGCTTTCTTATTGATAAATTATCTAAGCAAAGTATTTTTAAAAATGGTCTTTAAGTTCAGAATTGTTTTTTGTTTCATATAATTTGTTGTTGAGGCTCTCAATTGTATTTTTTACTTAATTTGTTGAATTACTTAGCTTCAGGATTTCAGTCTTGTTCTTTTTTTATGATCTCTATGTATTTATTAAATTTCTGAATTAGATTACAAATTGTTTTTCCAATTTTATTAAAATGTCTCTGGATCATATAAAAAGTCTGCAATCCCATTCTTGGGTGTATACCCAAAAGACTTGAACACAATGTATCAAAGAGATACCTGCACCATGGTGTTCATAGCAGCACTGCCCACAATAAAAATCTGGAACCATATAAGGTGTCAGATGAATGGATAACGACAACAGAATATATATACACAATGGAATACTATTAAGGAATATAAAAAGATTTAAATTTTTCCATTTGTAGCAAAACGGATGCAACTGGAGACTATCATGCTGAATTAAATAAGCTTGACCCACAAAGAGAAGTACTGCATGTTCTCCCTCATATGTGGAAGCTAAAATTTAAAAAACAAAAAATAAACAAAGAAATGTATGTGTATATCAGTATTGCTGCAAATATAGTTTTACAAAACTTTGTATTATAACTTTGTCAAACCAATGGTTTAGAATGTTATACTACTATAGTATTAAAGATCTGTAATTATTTTAAAATTTACTGTATATGGATGAAATGGTCACCTTTCCATTCAGTTTTTGTTTATAACCACTTTCTGTATTCCCACTAAACTGCAATCTTTTTGCTTTTTACTTGTTAAACTTTGATGTACTTTGATGAAGTACATGAGTACTTTGATGAAGTACTCAGCCTTTTCACTGTGATGTAATTTGCCTCAAAAACTGAAAGAAAAAAAAGACAGGAAGAAAGAGATAAAGAATGAAGGTGGAGAGAGAGTTGGGAAGAGAGGGAGGAACATTATGTTCTTAGGATTGTATCTAATCACATTGAATCTGTTAAACACTAAAAATTTAAATTTAAATATTGAATAAAAATGAAAAAGAGTTATTTTATTCTCATTTACTTTCCTTGAAATTATTATTTTCAATGCTTTTTCAGGCAGTTCTTTAATTTTCTTTACTTTGAGGTCTGTTGTTAGAAGTATTCTTTGGGATTACCCTTTTTTTCTATAATTCTTATGTCCTGATGTTAATTTCTATATATCTGTATATCTGGACAACTACCAGTTTATAATGTGGCTTTGTCAGTTAAAAAACAAAGCAAAAGACAAAACCAAACCAAAAAAAAAAAAATCCTTTCTTCTGGATATGTAGGTCGGGTGTTGGTTGTATAGAGTACATTGGCTTTGGTTTCATGGGCTCAAGAGTGTAGTATTAGTGTAGCTTCTTCCGCTTTAGTTAATGTTGGAGACGCCTGCTGAGTCCCTCACTGGACTGGGCTCCATGGGTTTGTGGGGAAGCTATGTCAGCTGGAAAGTAGCTCCATCAGGTAGCTAATTAACTGGTAGCTCTTGATGTTATTTGCCTGACTGAAGGTACAGGGTGCCTCTGCATTTCTGTGGGCTCTGCAGGATAGGGACACTTGGATGGATCCCGGTAAGCATGGCATGGAATGCCCACTGAGAAAGCAGTGTGTCTGTCATTGTCTGAGCTCCAAGTGGGGCCTGATCCACACCAGTGGCCTGGTTGAAGCACATATTAGTGTCTAAAGGCTGCCTAGTGCATTTGCAGGCCTGTGTGGACTCAACTGCACAGAATCGGAAGCTTAGCTGTTTCCTACGACCGCAAGTGAGTGAGTCCATCTTTCTGCTTGGCGGGGAGGGGCGGGGGTTAGGGTGGACTGCTTGACATTTTCTAGGCTTGGGAAGTTGGGCAGAGCCACCACCTGGTTCCAATAGTCAGGTTTTCTGAGCTGGGGGGTAATTCCCAGCTGCTTCACAGGACTTCCGGTGGGTTGGGCGTCAAGATGGCACAGTGCAGCAGGAATCTGGATGGAGTAAGGGGCAGCACTGTGTGGGAACTTTCCCTGGGACAAAGAGCAGAGGGGATTCCCCAAAAATTCTAAAAACTGAGCTTAGAGTCTGGGGGACTACAGGCTTTTCTGGCGACAAAGACTTCAGGTTCACGTCGTTAGTGAGACCTACTGTAGCCTCCTCCTTACCTTTTCCCAACAGTGAGATACCCTTCTTGGTTCAGGGTTGATCTCAACCGGAGAGATACAATTCAAGATGCTGAGTTTCGTATTTAATAAAGCTGCTGTATGTTTCCATACTCTGATATTTCTGCCTCATTTCTGCCACAATTCAATCTGACTCAAACATGGCAGTTTAGCAATTGGTTCTTGTTATTGTTGCTGTTTTTGGTAGTTTTTTGTGAAGGGAAGTGCACAGTGCACCTCTAGTCAGCCAACTTGCTGCCATCACTACTTAATAAAGTATTGTTTAAATTAAAGTATATGTCTTAGGCCTTTTTTTTTTTTTTTGGACATAACACTATTGGCTACTTACTGAATTGCACTATGACAGTTATATTCACTAGGAAACAAAACAAAACAAAAAATTGTGTGACATTATGTGACACTTTATTCACTTACTGCAGTAGTCTGGAATAGTACCACAGTTTCTTAAAAGCACACCTGGAGTTACGGTGTCTAAACCAGAAATAGCACCTGATCAACATTTCTTGAACAAATGAGTGAATCTTTAACACACTTTCCTGTAATGAGGAGTGTTCATATAATAGTACATAAAAACAGAACGAGGTTTAGGGGGAAAAAACCTATTCTGAGATCTCAATTTCACCCATATTTTAAAAAGTATATTTAAAGTCATGATAAATATACAAATATTTTTAAATGGCAACAAGAAAAATGACTTTACAACTGGCTTTAATAGAAATCAAATTCCATAAATTATCCTTTCTTCTAAAATATTATTTCTGCACATCTTTGTTTTAAGGCCAAAGAATGTTATTTCTGGATATCTGTATATCTATATATATACACACTATATATAGTGATTGGTAGAAAAATATGTAATAAGGAAATTTTTGAATAGGGAATTCTCTGTTCATATTTCCTAAAAACTCTTTTGACAATATTGCTTGTTTAACCTTATATTAGGTGAGTTTATCTCTCACTGGCAATTATAACTAGAAAGAGCCAACCTGTTATGCTTATAGCAACATGTACATTACTGATAATATGATGTAACTCTTACTTTTAATGAGTCTGGTAAATTTTACAAACAAGTATGCCAGGCACATCCTTTCATTACTGCCTAAGACTCATTAATATGATTATTTTGTCAAATATCTTGACTGACAAGTTAAATATTACTGTCACACTCATTTGAGTTGTAAGAATACAACAGCAAAGCAGGAAGCTCTTTGGCTCTAATTAACCAGGATATTATCTTACTATTGTTTTCTAGGTACTACATTCTTTTCAGGTTCTGCAAAGTAAATATGCAATTGAAAATAGCACGCTCTCTCTCTTAGCTGTACATGCACAGATAGTTATTTCCGCATGATATCTCTTCAGTTACACAACCTTTTACTC
The DNA here is from genome assembly GCF_964237555.1 of Oryctolagus cuniculus. Taxonomy (NCBI): domain Eukaryota; kingdom Metazoa; phylum Chordata; class Mammalia; order Lagomorpha; family Leporidae; genus Oryctolagus; species Oryctolagus cuniculus. The sequence goes on from NC_091438.1 coordinate 91,768,843, forward strand.
AATCATGTGTCCAAGAATCTAAAGTTGTCTTCATATAAATAAGCAATTAGTGGTCTGCCATGATATAGATGTTAGATAGTAACATATTTCTAATGTATGGATAATAAAGATGTAGCTTTGGTTTAAGATTGAGAATGTCCACTGTAAGACCACTGTATTATACATTATATACTAAAAAAAAAAAATTTTTAAAACAGCAAAATCTTTTGTAAACAATATATCTCATAATGTATTGATTTTTATTAAGAAGTTATACAAAATTTTTATATTCATATGCTGTATTATATGTTAAATCACCAACTAATTAATAACAAAGTAAATATAAATTACCTCTGTGTGCTATATAAATGCATATATTTTATAAGTCTACAGATTACATATGAGAATTTCATATCAAAGGATATAATATGTCTTAGACATTTTTCTATACATTTCTATCCTTTCACAGTGAAAAAACTGAAGCAAAGAGGAGTAAATGACTTATCAGTATCTAACAAATCAGTTACAAGGATTGTGGTTGAACAGTATTTCTGTACAATCTCTCACCATTTTTCTTTCCATTTGGGGGGCAAATTACTAGTGATGGATTATGGTGAGATATAAAAATATTTATTTTGAAGGATAAACTTGTACAATATAATGTAAACCAATATTTTGTTAGTTTTATAATCTTATTTCCAGGGCATATTTTTGAAGGGTTTAGTTTTCTATAAATATCAACTGTTCTCTTGGGGCTGGTGCTGTGGCATAGCGGGTAAAGTTAACGCCTGCAGTACCGACATCCCACCTGTGCACTGATTCAAGTGACTCAAATCCTGGCTTCTCCACTTCTGATCCAGCTCTCTGCTATGGCCTGGGAAAGCAGTAGAAGATGGCCCAAGTCCTTGGGCCCCTGTACCTGCATGGGAGACCAGGTGGAAGCTCCTGACTCCTGGCTTCCGATTGGTGCAGCTCCAGCTGTTGCAGCCAATTAGGGAGTGGACCAGCGGATGGAAGACCTCTCTCTCTCTCTCTCTCAATCTCTCTCTCTCTGCCTCTCCTTATCTTTCTGTGTAACTCTGACTTTCAAATAAATAAATAAATAAATAATTTAAAAAAATCAACTGTTCTCAAACCTACATGAAACCTAGATTTTGCTTCCTGTGCAAACACAGTTCAAGAAAAGTCACCTAATGCTTCCCTACCCCTACTACCCACTCACTGCAACTGCCCCTCCAACATGGAAATTCTAGAAATGTTCATTTTAAGAAACCAGTTTAAGCAAATGTGACTTAGCAGGAAAGAGGCAATTTAATGAACTTTAGAGACATTCCCATTCAACTTATGCTATTTGCTGATGAAGAAATCTGCCTCTTGAATGTCACCATCTCCATATTTGATGTAGATATGCTGTCTTTGGTTAATAATTAGAATTTGTTAAACTAATTCCATTTAATGGAACGAGTTAGATCAGTTCGACACCACTATAACTCCTAAATTTATATTTCTCCATCTTGAATTGTGATCAGAATGATGGAGGGCTCTGAAATAGTAAGCAAATACTACAATTGAACTGATTTACATGAGAGGCATATTATATGATTAAGACTATGATGTAATCAGCAATCAATTATGGAAATAATAGCTGTTACTTGTTAGGAGACACTAATTTAAATGTTTTATCTTGATAGTGTCATTTAATCTCACAACAGCCCTATGAAATCGTTTCCCAATCGCACTGCAGATCTTCAGGGAGTTTTATGGGATGTAGAGCCTCCTGGACACTAACTGGTGCTCAGATGCATACCTGTGTCCCAGGGGCAGCTTAAGCCACAGTGCTACAATGCCAGCCCTTTCTTTCTGTTGCTGCCACTGTGCAATCGCTCTTTGGGTGGTACAACTTTGATATTACACTTCCCTTGAACCAATTTGATGGTATCTGCTCTCTAACAATTTCTTTATGGGCTCTTCATCAAAATTTTTCTTTCCTTTGTTTTCATATCCATGGGAAGTTCAATATTTTCAATCACTCCAAAAGTTACAAAATATTCTTTAATTTGCCCTTTAGAAAATTCGGGGTTTCTATCCATCTACACGACACTTTTTAAGGGGTTCTTCTTTTTTAAGCTTGGACCTCTTGGGGGCTCTCAGTGTGTCCCCAGTTTGTGTACTTTTGGCTCCAAAACTTCATCAACACTAGAAGCATCTTTGGAAAACACATATCCAGATTCTCTTGATCTTTTAGTAACTGAATCGATTTTTATTTCTACAGCTTCCCCAAATCGAGACAAATAATCAGTCATAATTTTCTTGCTCTATCCCAGCTAAGTCTCCAATAAATATTTTACAGTCATCCTGCTGTTTCTTGCTCACTATGATTCTGGATCCCTCCTAATTCCTGGTACCACACCCATTCATGTCCTCTGTGGCAGTGTAGTGGTCGGCAGTGGGATGCTGGTGGATGGTGTGGATCCTGAAGCAGCATTGGCAGAGCTTTGATTGAGCTGGATCTAAAGTAGCATCGGAAGAATAGGAGGTATTTAGTAAACGATTGTTCAATACACTGAAATCTCATGCTCATGAATGTAAATTTTGTGTGTGTGAAACCTAGACATTTAAACAGGAACATGTCGTATTTATTTGGTACAAGACAGAACAGATTTACAGATTTTGTCATAAAGAAACTTAAACATACCCAAGTCAAATTGGTTTCTGTCCCCTCAGAACAGTTACAGAACTCTGAATTCTGGACACAGATGGAACCTGAACAGCAGGAGGGCGACTGCAGCCCAGGGACAGGGGAGGTCAGACCTGACCTGGGCTCCCTGCTGCTGTTCCTTATGGAACGCTAGTGTTGCCACTGCCTTCTCAGGACCCAGTAACTCCTGGGTAGTCCTTACAGCTTTTTAAGCAATTTCTTTTTCCAAATGCAGCAAAGTCAGATTTTCAGTCTGCCAGGGAGAAGGCAGCAGGAAAGACCTCCCTTTTTTCACTGGCCTATTTTTCTCCATCTCTATATTATTTCACTTTAGAGAACTAGAAAAGAATAAATGAGCAAATGAATTTTAAATTACTAGTTACATGTTCCTTACACTTAACCTTTACAAAGTTCCATAGAATCAGTTAATTAACCCAATTTGTGATTGAAATTGTCATGCTGAGCTTTCATGTAAGTAATTTTTAATCCATGTTTCTTTCACTAGAGGACCAAGTTGTTCTTGTCCTACAACTTAGAAATTAAGCTATATTTAAATATAATCAAACTTACATTTTAAAATGCCTTCAATTTCCATTTAATGTTTTGTCCCATCTAATTTTTACATTTTTATTTTAAAAAAAATCAACAGTGTCTCATAGTTAAATACACTCTCATTACATTTTGCTTTTTAGTATTTTTTCTCAATGTCCTGTTAAGTTCTTATTATGATTAGCAAAAGGCTTGGCTTATTCTAGTCCCTCGTTATGCCTATGGAGACACTCATGTGCATGGACTTTAATAATATTAACCTCATCAAGTTAGATGGCTGGTTGGATATTTAGATGGACGACAAAGTTCTGACCCAACATTACACATTTTTTCTTGATTAGCACTTATGATTGAAATTGATTGAGATCAGGCATTTGGCCTAGCTGGGTTTTTGGTTCCCAAATCTTGCTCCCTACTCCAGGCCCTGGAAAGCACAGCAGAGGTGATGGTTCAAGTAATTGAGTTCCTGACACCCACGTGGGAGTCCTGGATTATCCCTGCTCCCAGCTTCTGTTTTCAGCCCAGCCTTAGCTGTCGTCAGCATTTAAGAAATAAGCAAGCAGAAGGGAGTGCTCTCTTCTCTCTCCCTCTCTCTCTATATATATTCCCATATATATATATATATATATGTATATAAATGTTCCTATATATAGATATACCCTACATATGTATCTCTCTGAAATAAAAATATTTAAATGTATCAAAGAAATCATTAAATGCTTTTAGTTTAATCAAAGTATGTTATACCTAAAATGGTAATATGCAATTTTTCTCATAAAATTTATATCATATGATATTTAATGGTTTTTATATTTTATCCTTAAATAAAAATTGTAATTACCAAGATATATGAGAATAAAATGTGTTCTATACAAGTACCTCCTTCTAAAGCACTGTATTTAATTTTACTGAGAATTCCTAAGAAAATATAATCCATGCTGACTTGATGGAAATTTCATTTGCAACAAAATGGAGGAATCTGGAAAACATCATGCTGAGTGAAATAAGCCAGTCCCAAAGGAACAAATATCATATGTTCTCCCTGATCAGTGACAACTGAGCACCGACAAGGAAACCTGTTGAAGTGAAATGGACACTATGAGAAACAGTGACTTCATCAGCCCTTGTCCTCACTGTTGAAGAACAACTTAATACTTTAGCCCTTTTAGTATTTTTTTGGTCTACTTAATACTATTGGCTGAACTCTTTAATCAACACACAATTATTCTTAGGTGTTTCAATTTAACTGAAAAGTGATCACTGTTAAATATAAGAGTGGGAATAAGGAGGGAGGAGATGTATAATTTGGGACATGCTCAATCAGACTTGTCCCAAATGGTAGAGTTAGAAATGTGCCTGGGAATTCCAATTCAATCCCATCAAGGTGGCATGTACCAATGCCATCTCACTAGTCAAAGTGATCAATTTCAGTTCACAATTGATCATACTGATATGATTAAGAATCAAATGGATCACATAAACAAGACTAGTGTCTTCTAATACAAACTGATAGAATTAAAAAGGGAGAGAACGATCCAACATGGGAAGCGGGATACACAGCAGACTCATAGAATGGCAGATATCCTAAACAGCACTCTGTCCTTGGAATCAGCCCTTAAAGTATTCGTAACTGTCAAAAAAAAAAAAAAAAAACACTAAATGAAAGATTTCTGCGAGTGAGATCCCAGTGGAAAGAACAGGTCATCAAAGAAGGAGGTACCTTTCTCTGAAGGGAGGAGTGAACCTCCACTTTGACTATGACCTTGTCTAAATAAGATCAGAGGTGGCGAACTCAAAAGGCCTCCATAGCCTTGGCAACTCATGACAAGAGCCTAGGGTGATTGCTGACACCATAAATAAGAGTACCAATTTGTTAAGTCAACAACAGGAGTCACTGTGCACTTACTCCCTATGTAGTATCTCTGTCCTTAATGTGTTGTACAATGTGAATTAATGCTACAACTAGTACTCAAATAGTACTTTACACTTTGTGTTTCTGTGTGGGTGCAAACTGTTGAAATCTTTACTTAATATATACTAAATTGATCTTATGTGTATCTGTATATAAAGAGAATAGAAAATGAATCTTGATGTGAATGGAATGGGAGAGGGAGTGGGAGATGGGAGGGTTGCTGGTGGGAGGGATGTTGGGGGGAAGGAAAGCCACCGTAATCCATAAGCTGTACTTTGGAAATTTATATTTATTAATTAAAAGTTAAAAAAGAAATTAATGAAAAAGAAATATATATACTAGCATACTATATTATTATACCATTACATAAATATATGTATATAATATATATACTAGTGAAATCATGTAAATATTTTGTTTGATAATATTATATTATATAAGATTATAAAAAGTATGTTTATATATATTCACATATATTTCCTACAAAATTAAACAAATAAGAATTTTTAAAAATTTGAAGATTTGTGTCAAAATATATCTAATATTCATTTTCACCTTGATCAATGTCAACTTGTCAGGAAATTATTTTGGATTTTTTTTTTTTGACAGGCAGAGTGGACAGTGAGAGAGAGAGACAGAGAGAAAGGTCTTCCTTTGCCGTTGGTTCACCCTCCAATGGCCGCCGTGGCCGGCGCGCTGCGGCCGGTGCACCGCGCTGATCCGATGGCAGGAGCCAGGAGCCAGGTGCTTTTCCTGGTCTCCCATGGGGTGCAGGGCCCAAGCCCCTGGGCCATCCTCCACTGCACTCCCTGGCCACAGCAGAGGGCTGGCCTGGAAGAGGGGCAACCGGGACAGAATCCGGCGCCCCGACCGGGACTAGAACCCGGTGTGCCGGCGCCGCTAGGCGGAGGATTAGCCTAGTGAGCCGCGGCGCCGGCCCTATTTTGGATTTCTGAAGTAGTCTTATTTAACATCTATGGTGAAATAAATATTTTACAGGGAAATCTTGAATAAGCAGAAATGAAGTTCAAGAAGAAGAATAAGGAGTTATCAATTTAAGATTTATGCTGAAGACTGTTAAGCTAAGTTTTCCTCACTGAAGAAGTTCTATGTCTAAAATGGTTAATATCTAAGGATTTTTTTGAGGCAAAAGACCAAAAAAATACAAAAACACTGCACTGTGGCATAGTGGGTAAAGCTGCCACCTCCAGTGCCAGCATCCCATATGGGCACCACTTCTAGTCCTGTTTGCTCCACTTCGATCCAGCTCTCTGCTATGGCCTGGGAAAGCAGTAGAAAATGGCCCGTGTCCTTGGGCCCCTGCACCCGCATGGGAGACCCAGAGGAGGCTCCTGGCTCCTGGCTTCAGATTGGCACAGCTCCAGCCATTGTGGCCAATTAGGGAATGAACTAGAAGATGAAGACCTCTCTTCCTGCTTCTCCTCTCTCTGTAATTCTGACTTTAAAATAAATAAATAAAATCTTTAAAAAAAAGAAACCTTAAGTTCCTCCAGTGGGGAGTGTGTTATTTCAAAATAAACAGATAAGATGATTTATCTGCATTGTGGCCATAAATGTATAATAGAAAAATCTACAAGGAAACCACACTATTGTATATAATTTTTCTACTTAAAACGAACATTTCTTCCACTTGAACTGAATGCTGTACAAGAACTGGGCATCTGTTCATCTAGGGAGCCTCAGGGATGTTCAAATTGGCTTTTAAATAATCTGGAAATGGCTACCATGTACTCATTTGGAGAAGGGATGGCATAGAACACCTGTGATCTAAGCATAAATTTAGCCACAGGTGTACAACTGAAAATCATCCAAAAGGAAAAAAAGGCAATATGAATCATTTAGTTTGGGGACTTTGGGAGCCATATTCTGTATTTGTCATCTTAGAGTCTACTTAAACAGAACAGGTAGGAATGGCTAACAATTAGGACTGTATGGAATGAAATGCTCCAGAAGATTACTGTTTGTTATAGCAACACAAAGTTGTTTTCCCCTGCAAACTTTGCCAGACACTGTAGTTATCAAAGAGAGAAAGTGACAATAGGAGGTTCAGCAAAGAGGCAGCTAAAGCACCTCAAAGCCATGTGTATTTACCTAGTAACATAGCCTTATATAAAGTAAAAGTTGATGGAAGTAAAAGAAGATCTAGAAAAGGGCCCCAAAATAGTTGGGTAGTTTTAAACACTTCCCTTTAGGAGTTATAAAACAAGCAGAAAAAAATAGTAAGAATATTAATGACTTGGAAAATATAATTAACCAAGTTTACCTGATTTACTTATAAAGAATTCTACAATCAGAATGATCCAACATGGGAAGTGAGATACACAGCAGACCCATAGAATGGCAAATGTCCTAATAGCACTCTGGCCTCATAATCAGCCCTTAAGGCATGCGGATCCGGCTGAAATGCCCATGAGAGTATTTCAGGCATGAAAAGCCAAGACACTCTGGGGGAATAAAAAACCTAAATGAAAGATCTCCACGAGTGAGATCCCAGTGGAAAGAATGGGTCATCAAAGAAGGAGGTACCTTTCTCTGAAGGGAGGAGAGAACTTCCACTTTGACCATGGCCTTGTCTAAATATGATCAGAGTCAGTGAACTCAGGGGGCTTCCATAGCCTTGGCAACTCATGACAAGAGCCTAGGGTGATTACTGATGCCATAAACAAGAGTGTCAATTGGTAAAGTCAACAACAGGAGTCACTGTGCACTTACTCCTCATGTAGGATCTTTGTCCTTAGTGTGCTGTACATTGAGATATAATGCTATAACTAGTACTCAAACAGTATTTTTCACTTTATGTTTCTGTGTGGGAGCAAACTGTTGAAATCGTTACTTAATGTATGCTAAACTGATCTTCTGTATATAAAGAGAATCGAAAATGAATCTTGATATGAATGGAAGGGGAGAGGGAGAGGATAAGGGGAGGGTTGCGGGTGGGAGGGACGTTATGGGGGGGAAGCCATTGTAATCAATATTCTGTACTTTGGAAATTTATATTCATTAAATAAAAGTTAAAAAAAAATATTTCAGTGATACACTGATTTGAATAAAGTAAAAACAAACAAAAAAAAGAATTCTACAATCAATAACTGCAAAATACACATTCTTTTTTTTTAAAGATTTTATTTATTTATTTGAAAGTCAGAGATACAGAGGGGGGGGAGACACACACACACAGATAAAGAGAGAGTTCATCCATCCCCCGGTTCACTCCCCTAAATGGCTGCAAGGGACAGGGGTTGAGCCAGGCCAAATGCAGAGGCAAGGTGCCTCACTCAAGTCTCCTGCTAGGGTGGGGAAGCCCAAACACTTGGAACGTATTCTACTGCTCTCCTCAGGCTCATTAACAGGGATTGGAAGTGGAGCAGCTGAGACTTGAACCAGCAACCATATGGGATGCCACCATTGTAGACCGTTGCTTAACCTGCTAAGTCACAATGCCATTCCAGGCTAAATGCACGTTCTTTTCAAGTACTCATGAACACCTACAAAAATACCCATCTTGGGCAAAATCAGTTATCTATGATGATCACTATAGGTTCATTTTACCTAATATATTAATTTATGGTGGTAAAGATTATAATATTGCTTATCTTTGGGAGACCTGAGTGTGAAGAAACACAGTAAGCACCACGTATTTTCTAACTTTTCAAATGATTAGTGTTTATAAAATAGTACACAAATGTAGAAATTCATGAATTAGTGCAACTAATAATGGTGATTGTCTCTGATTTCTATCACAATAAAAATAAGTAAACAAACAAGCAAAATATATTTAACAAAAATGTGGGGTTCTATCCATATTAAAAGTTGCATTTACTTGACATAAAATTTCTCCATGTGTCCCCATTCTTAAATAATTATTTAAAAAATAAATATTAAATGATATGAGCTCTTTCATTAATAATACAATTGCTAATTACCACCCCCACCACAGGGCATCATCTGCTTTTTTTTTTTTTTTTTTTGACAGGCAGAATGGACAGTGAGAGAGAGAGAGAGAGAGAGAGAGAGAGAGAAAGGTCTTCCTTTTGCCATTGGTTCACCCTCCAATGGCCGCCGCGGCCAGCATGCTGTGGCCGGCACACTGTGCTGATCCGAAGCCAGGAGCCAGGTGCTTCTCCTGGTCTCCCATGGGGTGCAGGGCCCAAGCACTTGGGCCGTCCTCCACTGCACTCCCTGGCCACAGCAGAGAGCTGGCCTGGAAGGGGGGCAACCGGACAGAATCCAGTGCCCCGACCGGGACTAAAACATGGTGTGCCGGCGCCACTAGGTGGAGGATTAGCCTATTGAGCCGCGGCGTCAGCCATCATCTGCTTTCTAGCACTTAGCTATACTTGTTTGTTGTTGTCTGTTACACTGATTAATTTAAATTATCCATCCTCCTAAGGATTCCTTTAGAGTTGAGCTGGACCTGTGACCCACTTTAACCAACCAAATGTGGAGGAGGGGGCCTAAGTACAAATTTTGCCCTGTGACGTAAGTAGATCTACTTCAGAAACTTGAAAAACCAAGAAAGTTAACTGTTTTTCTGGGAGGCAACATGAAGTGAGCACATAAAGAACCACTGTGAAGGGAGAGAGGCCTTGAACCACATGAAAAGATAGAAAAGCAGCTGTCGCCAGTTCCTAGTCAAGCCCAATCACTAGCTAGCCTACTACCTGAATCTGTTTAGTCACTAAACCCCCAGCAACCTGACCAGCGAAAGAACCACTCAGCTGGATAGAGCCCAGATTGTAGGATTGTGAGCAAATAAAAGAGTTGGTCTTTTAAGCCATTAAATTTTGGGGTGGTTTGTTATGCAGGAATAGATAACTGAAACATTGTGTCATTAACTTAGCTTGGGGTTTAATGTTAAGTATGGTAATTAGGCAGAACAAAAATGGAATGGGCATTGGGGTTGCCACAAGAGTGACTTTTATGTTCACCTCAAGTGAGAGTGATGAAGCATATAATGGATTTTGAGTCTTTTAAAATCTAGCCTGAATTTCTATCAAAAGAATTCTCTTTATCTTAATTGGAGTTGAGTTAGTACTATGTTTGTAAAATAGCCACAGGGAGGCCTACTGACCTAGCTTTTGTATAGAAAATCAAAGTGTGAATCTTAATTTCACAGGCATTTGAGAAGAATCTTGCTTGTGTGTTTGAATCCAGAGGTTATCATATTTAAAGGGTTTTATATTATATTATTAGGATAATTTAAAAAGAAAGTGAAATATGTGGATTCCACAAAGGGGAGTGTTTCTTTTAATTGCTCAGATAATTCCAGAAGAAAAAAAAAATCTCAGATTGCATAAATAGGAAAGAATAGCATGTTTCCAGATAAAATACAGGGTGTCCAGTTAAGTTGGAAATGATTAAAAATGAATAATTTTTAATATAAGTATGACTTGTGCAATATTTGAAACATACTAAAATATTCTTAGCTATATATAAAATTCAAGTTTAATTTGCACCTGCTGTTCTTATTTAATAAATTGAGCAATCTTAAAATAGTGGTAAAGTCAACAAACATTTGTTGAGTCCAGTAGAAGAAACAGTGGATTTGAGTGTGAGGCAAGATAAGCAACAGAGGAGGAATTGGAGAGAGTCAGGGAAAGGACCTGGTAAAGCAATTCGAGAAGAGAGTGGGTACTGGAGGATCACCATTTTGGAAGTGGGAAAGTAAACATGCCCAGGAAGCATAAGAGAACCTCAGGAAAGTGTAAAACAGGAAGACATTAAAATGTAATTCATCATTATATTTTTTATGAATTTTATTTACAAATGCAGAGAGACAGTACACAGAGATTTCTGGTTCACTCTCCACATGCCTGCAGCCCAATCCAGGTGTCCTATATAGGTGACTGTGACCCACCTACCTGAACCATCTGCTGCCTACCAGAGTTGCATCACTAGGAAGCTGGAATCAGAAGAGCCAAGATTCAAACCCAGGAACTCCATGTTCCCAAGAAGCATTCTAATGGCTGCACCAGATGCTCATCCCTACTTCATTATTTTCTATAACTGGCCCAAGTTTTCTTGTATTCTCCATGTAAATGGGAGCAGAGACTGGCAAATTAATTGCATCTCATTTGTCATTAACTTGTTTAACTTGTGTTTTGGGGTGACTCAATGTATTCTGAAAGAATGCTTATCTTTCAGATTCTGGCTCTTTCTCTTCCCGCTTGTCCTTGAGATGATGCCGAGGGAACCAGGAGGAGCTTCTGGGACCTGCTATCCTTGGGGAATAGGAACACCATGTGTCAGCTCTGAGTTGAAACACCTGCTTTCACTTGAGTCTACATATACATCCTGGAGTTTCCTTGTGAACCCTGCTGGTGACGGATCGGGCACTATATAGAGAATATCATGCTGCCCACTGCAACTGATGGGTGACACCAGTACTGCCTGCCACTGCTGCCTATGTATTATCCAGTCACAACTGGGCTTTTCTTAGATCAATTTATCCAGGAAGAAAGAGGCTGAACCCAGTATTCTTATTCTCCCACTTTTTTTTTTTTTTTTGCCATGCAAATGTTAACAGTATTTATTGTGAAAATTTTGCCAAAATTCTCTTTTTTATTTTACCAGAGTAACAATACTTAACAAACAAGGAAATTAGACATATTATTTAAGTGTTATTTGATCTATTGTCTTACATACAGGAAGGTCAACACCTACACCATTCCATTTTAATGAAAACACTTTTGCAAAGATGTGCAAAAAAGATTCCAGTAAATCCTTGTACACCTAACAAACTCCAACATCAGGAAATTCTTTCTTGTGGCTAATTTAAATTTGTTATCCTACAGCTTAAGCATAGTTCCTTTTGGATTTTTCTTAAGTACAGAAAGCAGATGTTTTTTCATCCTGAGTATATTACACATTCCCACATATCTACATTTAGCTTTGTCCTCAGCAAACTCAATAATCCCAGAACCTATTTCCCTCAGGTTCTCTATCTAAACTCTTTCATTGCATTCCCAACTTTCCTTAGAAATATTTCCAACTTTCCCATGTTTCTCTTGTCACAGTCCAGAAAGAAATCTTCAGAATTTGGACCCTTTTTACAAATTCTATTCTATGATAATACAGCAGCAGTAGTTGGAAAAAATGTAATTCCCAAGAAAATTATATTCTATCAACAGAAAATAAAATCTTCTCACTATATTTTGTCTTTCTCTTGCTTGACGCTACCTTCACAGTTATCACCCTGTTGGGCAGAAGTCTTGGCTCACAATCCAAGTTTCCAGGTCCAAAATTGGCAGAGCCACCTACTCTGTTTTCAGCCCACCCTGACCTCAGAAAGGCCAACACTCTTCACCATCAACATTGGAAAAATTTCACTTGTTTGCAATCAAAGCTTCTAAAATATTTTATACTCAAGTAGCCCTCACAATCTACAGAACTCTTTAACATGCATGTTCTCATGGATTCTTTTTTTTTTTTTTTTTTTTTTTTTTTTGGTTTATTTTTCTTTATTTGGTTTCTTTGGTGCAACCTTGTATCTTGGAAATTCATATATTTTATTGCATGTGGTTGTAGTCATTTCTTCTTCATTGCTACATGGTATTTCATCAAATGAAAATATGTTTTCATTTTACAGTTGAAATTTCAAACATTTTAACATATAATGTTGTAAAAAATGTTGACTCTCCCTTTTCCCCTTTCTAGTCATTCTTTTTTTTTCTCAACAATGACCCTTTTATCCACCTGTTTTTTTTTTTTTTTTTTAAACTTTTATTTAATGCATATAATTTTCCAAAGTACGACTTATGGATTACAATGGCTTCCCCCCCATACCATCCCTCCCACCCACAACCCTCCCCTTTCCCACTCCCTCTCCCCTTCCAGTCACATCATGATTCATTTTCGATTGTCTTAATATACAGAAGATCAGCTTAGTATACATTAAGTATGGATTTCAACAGTTTGCTCCCACACAGAAACATAAAGTGAAAAATAATAGATGATTTTTTTTAAATGATGATGAAATCAGAGCAGACCTATTGTCATGTTTAATCCCAGTGAGAGTCAAGTTGGGAATTGATAATTTCTTTTTTTTTTTTCTTTTTTTTTTTTTTTTTTTTTACAGAGGATCAGTTTAGTATGTATTAAGTAAGGATTTCAACAGTTTGCACCCCCATAGAAACACAAAGTGAAATATATTGTTTGAATACTCGTTATAGCATTAAATCTCAATGTACAGCACATTAAGGATAGAGATCCTACATGAGGAGTAAGTGCACAGTGACTCCTGTTGTTGACTTTACCAATTGACACTCCTGTCTATGGCATCAGTAATCTCCCTATGCTCCAGTCATGAGTTTCCAAGGCTATGGAAGCCCTCTGAGTTCTCCGACTCTTATCTTGTTTAGACAAGGTCATAGTCAAAGTGGAGGTTCTCTCCTCCCTTCAGAGAAAGGTACCTCCTTCTTTGATGACCTGTTCTTTCCACTGGGATCTCACTCGCAGAGATCTTTTGCCAGAGTGTCTTGGCTTTCCATGCCTGAAATACTCTCATGAGCTTTTCAGCCAGCTCCGAATGCCTTTAGGGCTGATTCTGAGGCCGGAGTGCTATTTAGGACATCTGCCATTCTATGAGTCTGCTGAGTATCTCACTTCCCATGTTGGATCACTCTCCCCTTTATTTACTCCATCGGTTAGCGTTAGCAGGTACTAGACTTGTCTATGTGTTCCCTTTGAATCCCAGTCCCTTCACCATGACCAACTGTGAACTGCAACTGATCACCTGGAACAGTGAGATGGCATTGGTACATGCCACCTTGATGGGATTGAATTGGAATCCCCTGGTATGCTTCCAACTCCACCACTTGGGGCACTTTTTAAAGGCAAAGATATGGCAAGAAGTTTTTGAAAAATAATTCATAATTTGGCTTATGTTGATAAAATAGTTTAGACTTTGAGTGGCATTATTTTGTATTTTCTATTTTAAAAACTTGATGGTTCTATGAAGTAGCAAAAGATCAAATATTTATGAAAATGCAGGTAATGTTTAAGTATATACTGACAGATGGCCTCCATAGATTCTCTATTTCTATCTCTCTGTTGCTTCCACCAATCTTCTTCATCCCATTTGAACTTAGTGTTTACTTGGGGGTATATCAATAGTTCATTTGTTTGATTTTAAATAATAATTTCTGTATTGTGTCCTAGTGAGACTTATTTTTCTGCTTTTTAAAATGTAGTAAATACCCAGAATTTATAAAGCCTAAATTTTTATATTCAGAGAAAGCTAATGCTTTGTTTCTAAGAAAAATGAAAACCAATCTCTCCAAAACATTACAAAAAAAAAAAAAAACACAAATATCTTAAATATGCATTGGAAATCATTAATGGTATAGGAAGATCTGACTGCTATAAAGTTTCCATGGTATATCCTCTTACCCCTTTTGGCAGTTGAAGTTAATTTTTCAGTGTCAAGAATTTAAAAGAAAAATAATGGCCTAGTATTTATCTAGAGACTAATTATGCTTTGTGCGTCTGCACAAAACGTTGCAGAATTTTTTCTCTGAGATGAATGAATATTTTCTCAGTCTTTAAGTCATTAAAATGTGTTTTCTTCTTTGGTAGTGAACTTGTATTCCAGCCAAACAGCTGCAGCCATGGGATGCCAGAATTACTCTTCTCACACTTCCAGGTCACTGATTAAGTTACTATATACATAAGAATATTCTCCCAAAGATGGATTGAAAATGGACATGGTTATGTTAATTGTATTACTCTTAGAAGAGAAATTCCTTAAAGAAAAATCCTTTGTTGAAATTTTAGTACACTGTTTTTTGTTTTTCCAACAATATTTGGCCCAAAGAATGAAATCCAATTAAGTTTCACAACAGATCATTTAAGATTGACATTAGTACATTTCAATTGAATTCAAAGAACTTATATTACATCTTTTTATGTCAGTCCTATATTAGAAAAAGGGCAGGTACTTCTCTTCGTTCATCTTCAGCGATAAAACTCAGTTAAATCAACTTTAGCAAATGCTAATAAATAAATGCTATGTGTAAGTGGTAAAAGAAGTTCCAGTTTGCTCTGTTCAGCACTCCATCAGTTACTTCAATTACTTCTAATAATTGAAGATTTAAAGTGTGTACCTCTATATGCTTTCATTTTTATTTACTTTTATTTACCTTTTTATTAGTATAAAGAAAAAGATTAAATGTAATTCATATAATGATACTTCTCTTCTTCCCCTTTTTCTTTTTTTCTGTGTTCTTTCTTTATCTTTGAGATAATATATTTCAATGTACTTTATAGTCAAAAGCTTAATGGTCCACTATATAAATGGCTCCAAGTATAAAAAGTAAAAGGACTCCTGTTCAGCAGGAATATAGACAAGGGCTATAAAAATGACCAAATAAAG
Organism: Oryctolagus cuniculus; assembly: GCF_964237555.1. Taxonomy (NCBI): domain Eukaryota; kingdom Metazoa; phylum Chordata; class Mammalia; order Lagomorpha; family Leporidae; genus Oryctolagus; species Oryctolagus cuniculus. Next base: position 91,784,374 of record NC_091438.1, read on the forward strand.
AAATGTCAAGTTCACTCTTATACAGTCATTTTTCATATTCTCTATGTATATCAACTAATTTATTTTCTAAAAGTTTAACCTGAAGTGTGAGTGGATTGAGAAAAAGCATAGTTGCTTACTTCTCCTAATCTATATAAATCCATGTTTTGTGAATCTGAGTTTCAACTGTGAAGCCAAGACTGAAATGACCTTATTATAGAGGCTGCAAATAAACATTAGAATTTTTCTCTTATTTTGTGTTAACTTGGGAGTGGGGGGATTAACTTTGTAATTGTAGTAACATTAGCTTCTTTGCAAGAATAGAAGCAATTACACTATGTATTGCACATAAAACATTAGCAGGGCAGGACCAACAATCAGAAGTCCTATCTGACAATCTTAGTTAAGCACTAGATATGTCTTTCAAATAGGCTAACCTCTCTAGCAGGAAAATTATTTTGTGATAAATTGAGTCCCAATGTATTATCCAATTGTCAAAATTTACCATGCATTTATGGTACTATGAGTTTACTGCATTTGGATTTGTTCAAATAATGTCATATATCTAGTAGAAATTGTATCTTATCTGATGATTTAATCTAACCACAGCTGCAGCTATGTAAATTATACTTAAGACTATGCTGATTGATTATAATCAGTTGTAATCATGTCTTATAATTACATTGCATTCTAGCAGCAGAGGCTGTTTAAGCCTACTCAGCACCACGCTATATAAAGAAGATTATTTGTTACATCTGACGATCTCAGTCAACATTCAAAACTTCCTGCAAATAATAAGCTTTATTAAATTTATTGTCCAGGCATAAAATTTGTTTCTTGTTGTCCACATGAGATTAGATGGAATCACAATCACAAGCCAGTCTAAAGCTTATTAACAACTATTTAAGCTAGAAAATGCGTTCTTTAAAACACTCATAATTTAGGCTATGAGTTACATTGACATATAAATTGATCAAGTACAATGTATTTCAGGTACGTAAAATTATCCGTTGGTCACGTTATAAAAATAGGAAAGTATAGGTGAAACAAAATTGGCAAAATATTGATGATTTATTAAAGAAAGTTAATATGCATATGGGGATTTGTTATACTATTCTTTTTAATATGTGGTATGTTTGAACTATCCATAATAAAAAGTTATACTTGTATATTTGCACATATGAAGTCCTCCTATGATAAAGGAAACTAAGCTTGTCATGTCCTTATACAGCCATGAAATACATGTTCTTCAAAATTTAGATATCTAAGTTGCTTTATTTCTTACCTCTAATTTCTTTTTTTTTTTTTTATTTTAAAATTGTTTATTTTATACTTTTTCAGCATATTTTAGATTTTTTTTTAAACTTTTATTTAATGCATATAAATTTCCAAAGTACGACTTATGGATCACAATGGCTTTCCCCCCATACCATCCCTCCCACCCACAACCCTCCCCTTTCCCACTCCCTCTCCCCTTCCATTCACATCAAGATTCATTTTCGATTATCTTAATATACAGAAGATCAGCTTAGTATACATTAAGTATGGATTTCAACAGTTTGCTCCCACACAGAAACATAAAGTGAAAAATAATAGATGATTTTTTTTTTAAATGATGATGAAATCAGATCAGACCTATTGTCATGTTTAATCCCAGTGAGAGTCAAGTTGGGAATTGATAATTTCTTTTCTTTTTTTTTTTTTTTTTTTTTTTTTATAGAGGATCAGTTTAGTATGCATTAAGTAAGGATTTCAACAGTTTGCACCCCCATAGAAACACAAAGTGAAATATATTGTTTGAGTACTCGTTATAGTATTAAATCTCAATGTACAGCACATTAAGGATAGAGATCCTACATGAGGAGTAAGTGCACAGTGACTCCTGTTGTTGACTTTACCAATTGACACTCCTGTCTATGGCATCAGTAATCTCCCTATGCTCCAGTCATGATTTCCAAGGCTATGGAAGCCCTCTGAGTTCTCCGATTCTTATCTTGTTCAGACAAGGTCATAGTCAAAGTGGAGGTTCTCTCCTCCCTTCAGAGAAAGGTACCTCCTTCTTTGATGGCCTGTTCTTTCCACTGGGATCTCACTCGCAAAGATCTTTTGCCAGAGTGTCTTGGCTTTCCATGCCTGAAATACTCTCATGAGCTTTTCAGCCAGCTCCGAATGCCTTTAGGGCTGATTCTGAGGCCAGAGTGCTATTTAGGACATCTGCCATTCTATGAGTCTGCTGAGATTCTCACTTCCCATGTTGGATCACTCTCCCCTTTATTTACTCCATCGGTTAGCGTTAGCAGGTACTAGACAAGTCTAGTACCTGCTAACGCTAACCGATGGAGTCTTACCTCTAATTTCTAAAAACCCCAACAGATTAATCATCTTATAATACATCTAAGATCATTTTCCTAGAGTCAAAGCCCCATCTTCCCCTTTAACCTAACTGTCCCTTTCTCTCTTATCATTATGCTTTTTTTTTTTTTTTTGCATCTGAACTCTCAATAAGCCATAGTAAGCAGTCATGAAGAAAACAGCGTGCTGTCTTATCACGAATGTATTATTGCTAAAAGTAGTTACCATTTACACAGTGAAATACAGCCCCACAAGAAACATATTAATATTCTGAGTAAGTTGCCAGGGACAGTTTGATTAGAATTATACCTGTCTTAGAGTAAAAGAATATACCTATAAATGTGTATACACACACACACACACACACACAAATTGTCACTATTACACTTAGAAAAGTTCCAGAAAGGAGGAGGGTAGAAAAGGAAGGGAGGAGCAAACCAAGCCCATCTCTAGCTCTGGTTTTTCGGAACCTAGATATGTCCTAAGCCGCAAGGAAGGAGGCCTGGGAAAGTGCTGAGCTGAGGAGAATAGTAGCATCCCCAAGCCCGGTGCTATCCCAGTGGTTTAGGGTGCCTCTATACCAGATGGCTAGGCTATTTACAAAACGCCCGACAACAGCCAGAACTCTGAGAATGGTCATCACACTGACTTCTGGTAAAGTAGAAAAGCATGTTTTCCTTATTTTTCTTTCCTACAGGAATTTTTTTTTCCCCTGAGAAAATCTGAGGTCTTTTGACATTTGGGAAGGCGTAGTAATCATATCAACAAAAGAGATTTTGGAAGAACAATGAATGCCAGTGGAAGAGAAACCCAAGTCTTAGATTTGTTATAACCACAGTAAGTTTACTTTTTGTCATTTCTTCTCATGATTGTTTCCATCTCCAGCAAGAACCTCTGCCCACAAATTAAATTAACTAAAATTTTTAAAAGGAAAAATAAAATACCAAGCTTACAAAACAACCTCAACTACCAATGAGCTCTCCTCATACCCATCTTCACCAGATCGCTGGTTCTCAGAATTTCTTTAACTAGGAAATAAGGATAAAAATAAAAGTTTTATAGTGTGGTTATATTGTTCTTGAGATTGTGGAACTGTGGAAGGTAGATAGTGAATTGCTAAAGCTAGTAAAATGCCTCTATTATACAGATAGATTTTTTTTTTTTTTGACAGGCAGAGTGGACAGTGAGAGAGAGAGAGACAGAGAAAGGTCTTCCTTTGCCGTTGGTTCACCCTCCAATGGCCGCCGCGGCCAGCGCGCTGCGGCCGGCGCACCGTGCTGATCCGATGGCAGGAGCCAGGAGCCAGGTGCTTCTCCTGGTCTCCCATGGGGTGCAGGGCCCAAGCACTTGGGCCATCCTCCACTACCTTCCCGGGCCACAGCAGAGAGCTGGCCTGGAAGAGGGGCAACCGGGACAGAATCCGGCGCCCCGACCGGGACTAGAACCCGGTGTGCCGGCGCCGCTAGGCGGAGGATTAGCCTAGTGAGCCGCGGCGCCGGCCTATAATACTGTTTTTGTTCTGCTTTGTTTCATTTTTAAGAGGTATTAATACCTTCCCCTGTTTGGATTTTCATTTTATTTGAAAAACAGAGAAATTGAGAGACATAGACAGAGACAGAAAGTCAGACACAGAGAGAAATCTGCCATCCACTGATCTCATCCCACATGCCTGTAATGGGCATGATTGAGCCAGCCTGAATCCAGGAACCAAGAACTCAAGCCAGGTCTCTCACATGGGTGGCAGGACACAAGTTTTTGAGCCATAATCTGTTGCCTTCCAGGTTGTGTGTTAGCAGGAACCTGGAATCAGAAGCAGAGATGAGGCTGGAACCAGGCACTATAATGTGGGATGTGGGCTTTTCAAAGAGCGTTGCTACCCCTGGATCAAATACATACCCTGTAATACATTTTTTGAAAAAATCAAACCAAGAAGAGCTAAGGACATTGAGAGCACGTTGTAACAGCACACAGCAAATAGAATATGAAATCTTAGGTTATATTGCAGGTGCTCCAGTAGATTAACGGAATGGATCAATTACCAACCTGCCAAATGCCTGTCATTAAGTGATTAGCAGAACTCCTTTGTAACCAAACCATTAAATACAGAAATTACCATCAAATCACTGAAGCAAAATGGTTGAGAGATTGAAAGTTTGACATTTAATGAAATTCAACTATCTAAGACTGAAAATGGGACTGTTTGGTAATAGGTAAAATTGATTTGCAACGTTTAGGCATGTGCTATAGATGCTATTAGTACGGAGGAAGCTTTGTCTTAGGGGGATTGGGAACCTACTGGTAACAGTTAATTCAGTAACACATTGGATGTGCACATATATTGATTTCAGGCTTAGCAAATGACTTGAAAACTGCTCAAAGAATATGATAAAATTAGAGAATTATTATCCAAAGGATTTTTTTAATTTTTTTTTTTTTTGACAGGCAGAGTGGACAGTGAGAGAGAGAGACAGAGAGAAAGGTCTTCCTTTGCAGTTGGTTCACCCTCCAATGGCCGCCACAGCTGGCGCGCTGCGGCCGGCCAGTGCACCACGCTGATCCTATGGCAGGAGCCAGGTACTTATCCTGGTCTCCCATGGGGTGCAGGGCCCAAGGACTTGGGCCATCCTCCACTGCCTTCCCGGACCACAGCAGAGAGCTGGCCTGGAAGAGGGGCAACCGGGACAGAATCTTCTGCCCCAACTGGGACTAGAACCCGGTGTGCCGGCTCTGCAAGGCGGAGGATTAGCCAAGTGAGCCGCGGCGCTGGCCTATCCAAAGGATTTTATTAGATAATGCCTAACCTCAAATGATGGTATGCAAAGGAGGACCATTGATTATGAAGAGGAAATCCTCTTCCTTCAACAGACTTGAAGTTGGCAATCTAAGTAAATACAAAATTCTAATCCAAAGTCGTAATGTGCAAAAGTTAAAGATCATCAAATATCACTGTTAGACAAGCAAATGGATGGTTCAGTGCTTAGGGGAAACCTACACTTACATCTTTTCCAAAAGTGAAATTGTAACAGGCTTCAGCTACAAAGTGTTTGCTGGTGCTGTTACAGGCTAGACCTTTTACGTGTCCTTACTTAATAATTACTAGGAAAGATTTTTTGTTTGTTTGATATTTTAAACCTCATTAAGCTTTTATTATTATTATCATTGGGATTAATATAAGAATGATAATGAAAAGTAGCTGCCTACTCACATGCCATTTCAAACTGATTAGTTTCTTGCAGAGCTGCCTAGTGCCGTACCCAGGCACTTCAGGGTGTAATGCCGGGTACACTGGGAGTGCCCAGGAGAGGGGCGCGATGGCTCATACCACACATCTTGACCTAATGGCATCACCCAGTGGTACTTTCCCACGTCTCTTGAAAGAGACCACATTCAGCTTTCATAATAGGTCATTACAACCACACTTCCAAATGAATGTTTTATGAGATCCAGTTAGGCAGTTTATTTGCTGCGGTTCACATTTTAGGGGAAAATAGCATTTTTTTTGCAAATAGTACAAAATATTGGAGTCAGAGATTTTGAAAGTCATCATTATGTAACACCCTAGAAATACTTTAAAATTTGTCTCAGACTTGCTGAGTGCATGAGTCATACCATCTTATTGTTGTCAAACAAATAACTTCATGAAAGGTTTAGAATCTGAATACCAGTGTTATAAAATGCCTGGTAAACACATAATATAAATGCTATTTGTTATTTTTCTGCATTATTTTTGAACTGAAATTGATATGCCATGTAAGAACTTTTTTAAAAAAGATTTATTTATTTGAAAGTCAGAGTTACACAGAGAGAGGAGAGGCAGAAAGAGAGGTCTTCCACATGCTGATTCACTCCCCAGTTGTCTGCAGCAGCTGGAGCAGCGCTGATCCCAAGCCAGGAGCCAGGAGCTTCCTCCAAGTCTTCCCACATGGGTGCAGGGGCCCAAAACTTGAGCCATCTTCAGCTGCTTTCTCAGGCCATAGCAGAGAGCTGGATCAGAAGTGGGGCGGCTGGGACTTGAACTGGCACCCGTATGGGATGCCGGCACTTTAGGCGGCGGCTTTACCTGTTATGCCACAGCGCCAGCCCCCAAGAACTTCTTTAAACATACTAACATGTTTAAGTATGATCAAATGCTAAAAAAGTTTAAATTTAGTAACTGATATAACCTGGATTTCCTCATATTTTCTAAGCATTAAATAAGCCACTTATAAAAGTGAAATTAGACAAAATCACTTTTTGTCTTCTTCTCTTTATAACTTACCTGAAAAATAAAATTCCAGAAGGAAATTGTGAAGATCAGGTTGAAAGAGTAGATTTGAGGTTTTCTCGAATTACACTTAACCAATACCATCTAAAAGACTTAATCAGGGCTGGCACTGTGGTGCAGTGGGTTACCGCCCTGGCCTGAAACTCTGGCACCCCATATGGACTCCAGGTGGAGACCCGGCTGCTCCACTTCCCATCCAGCTCTCTGCTATGGCCTGGAAAAGCACTGGAAGATGGCCCAAGTCCTTGGGCCCCTGCACCCGTGTGGAAGACCAGGAAGAAGCTCCTGGCTCCTGGCTTTGGATCAGTGGAGCTCAGGCCACTGCAGCCAACTGGGAAGTGAACCATTGGATGGAAGACTTCTCTCTCTCTCTCTCTCTCTCTCTCTCTCTGCCTCTCCTCTTTCTGTGTAACACTGACTTTCAAATAAATAAATAAATCTTAAAAGAAGACTTAATCAATGCATGTTTCAACCTGAATACCTGAGTTTCCACAGCTTCAAAATTTCCTGATTATGGAATTTCGTGTAGTTGTTTATCCTGGTTTGGTTTTTGATTCCTTAACTGTAAAAATGTAGATATTAATGCCATATAGAGATGTATAAGGCTGCAATAGTCACTAAATCCAAAGTATTTTGCCTCAGTTCCTGTGGTATATAATAGAGACTTTGTGAAAGTTAATTATTAGTATTAGGAGATCTGTTTAGGAGTGTAAGATTCACATAAACTCATGCACAAATACATACATATTTGTTAATGAAGTGAAATATCACCAGATTTTCAACATGCATAAATATTAATTTTTCAAATTATAAATTCTTCCTTGCTTTCCATAAAAGTCTTGAGTGAAAGGAAAGAAAATGTAATATGCAACTGTTTGCTATTTAACTACACAGGCTCTTATACCCTATAGGTGTCAATTCTGTCTCAACCCCTAAACATGTGTTTGGTAGATGTTGGCCAGTAGAAACCATGGTGAGGTAGACATAAAGGAATATGGTTGTGGATTAGGTGTTAGTGTGGAATACAAATAGAAACTAATTCCCTTATTTACAAAAATGTTCTTATTAATGATTTTTCCCAATGATTTAATTATAGCCATTATTTGTTGGAAAAATTTGGTTGGGACTTCATTATGCTGCTGTAACATTGTGCAGTAATCACTAGTAACTGATTATGACAATTTCTAGATACTTCTGGTCATGACAATGGCTCAGAAAGCAATTTTGGGTAATATGTGCTCAAGCAACAACACTATAAGAAAAAGGGTGCTTTTGCTATGGCTATGGTATTGGCCAAGGTCAGTAAGCTATCTGTGATTTGAATCTATCTCATCTTTCTTACTCCTTTAGCACTGGCCCTAAAGACAGTGGCGAATGCTCGTAATCACATGGCCCGTATCAGTTAGGATCCCTGCCTTGTGAACGACCCTGTGCTCTCTCCTAGTAGAGGGAAGTACTAAACATTTATAAGATTCTTCTACCTTATTTGATTGCCTGATTAGGAGATATTCACTGCAGAAATAAACTAAGAACTAGGAAAGACTTACGTATTTCTTCCTTTGAGAACAGCTCTAGAAAATGGTCCTTCCCAGGATAGATTAATTCAACGTGTTCAAAGGGGCTCAGATTGCTTCACTTAAACTTGAAGTGAAGAACTGAATTTCTTGTAATTCAAGCACAAAAAACACTTGGTCTCTTGGTCTCCACTATTTAAATATTTCAGGCAAAAGAGTTTCTTGGGCCTGAATTATTAGTGGTTGCCCTGGGATCCATTCTACTTCGCATAGGTAAATAGAGTCCAAGCATGTATCAGTGATTTTAATGTGCTTGGCCAGGCTAAACCCCTAATGAAATGGTTTAAGAAGAAAACCAATATATTTTAACTCCAAGTGATGCATTGAGAGAACTGAAAAGTCACCTGGGAATGATCAGTAGAACAATTAGATGGACAGAGAAATGCTACCAATTGCTAATGATCTGCTAAAATATATGTGGATGCCTGGGATGTTACTGGACAGGTATGGGATTCCTTTTGACATTTGTCTTAGATTTAATGTCTGACATTTGTGTAACTCCCAGTTAGAATGGAATAAGATGATAATTAGATAAGAAAGAATCTGTTGGTTAAGCTCTGAAATTTTACCACATTCCTTACATACAGTAAACTTCACTACTTTGACATTTAACTAATATTTTGGTTCTGGTTCTAAGAAATATGTATTAAGTTGACTAATTTTATCATATTTATGCAAATTTTTGAGAATGATATTCTAGGCAAAATATAGATATATATTAATATCCCATTAATATCCCATTTTAAACCTATATGTACAGGTGATATGAAGCCAATATACACTAATGTAGATATACTTGATGTCCTACAGCAGCATCTATTCTGATTGGTCAATTCCCTTGTCTCACTGGTTGGTGTTTACAGAGTGTCAGTTGGTAAAATTCCAAGAATCACCCTACTTTATGAGCATTATAAAATGTTTCTTTTTGCTTGTACTTAGACACTACATTAAGGTCTGGAAATGGTTTAAAATATAATGATTACACACTCTCCTATTGAGAAAATAATTTATGTGGAACAAATGGTGAGCTCTTATTCAAATAAAAAGTGTAGATACTACTGATTATTGTTCCAAGTTTTTTCTATGGATATAATTTAATCATCTAAACCTTTTCAATGAGATTATTTACTTAAATGATCCATATAATTTGGCTTAATGATCAGGTTATTTTGACTGTTTAATTATCCAATTTAGGATGCATGAATACAAATAACTACAATACAACCGTACATATTCAATTCCTCTGTCACTCTTTTTGTACATAACTAGTACGCTTGCTTCCTGGTAAATTTCCTTTTCTCTGATTTTATTTTCTTTGTCCACCAGGTTACTTTAAAATAGTCTCCCTAATTTCAAACAGGAAAGAAATAGGAAGAAGGTACAAATTTCATCTATCAACTCTGAAACACATTTTAGGGGAAAGCATATTTTTCTTGAAAATTATATTTGAAAAAAGAAAGCTTTTTTCTCATATGCAATGGAAACATTTATTTAACATTTTCATGATAATTTCTCAATCTGGGCTTACATACAGTTTTCAGCTCTAATGTTTCTAAAATTCATCAGGAAATTTTAAAGATTCATAAAAGTGGGTGAAAAGTAAAATTCAATGATGTTCTGAAGTAGGAATCCGTGTCTTTTGAGCAGGTAAAGAGCTATTTCTAGTGCTTAGATACACAGCTGAGAGGCAGAAGTAGTCAAGATACAAGGCGATATGAAGGTGATAAGGACACTTCACCCATGGTGTCCACTGCAACTCTCAAGCTTGGTTGTGGCTTTGTGTACTTGAGACGAATAAATACACTTATGGAATGACGAGTAGGGTATATGAGTACAGATGGGTACACTAAAATGTAAGTACCTACCTATTGGGTGCTCATGTTCTAAATAATGTATACTACACTTTATATTCTATAATTATGTGATTTTATGGTATAGACAGATAAAGCTATATACACACAATATATTATATATATTTTATTAGTGCCATTATACAGACTGGAAATGGGAGAAGTTAAATATTTTACCCAAACAGATGATTAAGTGGCAAGTACAACTTTGAGATCTATCTGGCTCCAAAGTTCATGCTTTTTAAATCACTACTCTCATGTACTGAAGGCTCTAAGAATATGTGTGGAGGCCGGCACTGTGGGGCAGCAGTTTAATGCCTTGGCCTGAAGCGCTGGCATCCATATGGGCACCAGTTTGAGACCCTGCTGCTCCTCTTCCTATCCAGCTCTCTGCTATGGCCTGGAAAAACAGTGGAAGATAGCCCACATCCTTGGGCCCCTGTACCGACGTGGGAGACTCCGAGGAAGCTCCTGGCTCCTGGCTTCGGCCAATTGAGGAGTGAACAAGTGGATGGAAGACTTCTCTCTCTCTCTCTCTCTCTCTCTCTCTGCTTCTCCTCTCTCTGTGTAACTCTGACTTTCAAATAAAACTAAATAAATCTTTAGAAAAAGACTATGTGAGGAATAATTTTTCAAAAAAATAGAAAAAGTAATACATAATTCTGATATATATAATTAAAAAGCTCATATTTTATAAACTGTGCATGGATTTCAATTTATAAAATTACCTTTTAATTACATTCCCATGAACTTTTTGAAGTCTCCTGGTATGTATGAATGTTAATGTATATTGAATATGAAACATATAACACAATTTTTCTGTGAGGAGAGATTCAAAAAAAGAGATCAATGCAGAGGTAGATATACAAAGAATGTAAAGATACCAAAACATATAAAGATAACTAATATCTCCATAGGAGGTAGTAAGAAGCAGGATACATACCATAGTAAATGAAATCAATAAAATATATACTGGATTTTATATTCTATCCAGGAATGTCCCAGATCTGACTTTCAACCTGTTTTTATCCACTTTTTCTAGGTCCAACTTACTTTCTATTCCCTGGCGTATTGTTGAGTAAATTACGTTTGACTAGTTCAGTGTTTCTCAGTGTTGGTGCTGTTGACATTTTTGGGCCAGTTAATTGAGTGGAGGGCCATATGCCTGACTTTTACTCCCAAGATGCTAGTAATATTCCCCCTCCTTCTACCCCAGTGGTAGCCAAAAACAAAAACAAAATGAAACAAAACAAGAAAACACACTCTGGATGACAAAATCATCACTCTTAAAGACTACTGGATTTGTTCAACAGAGAGAACTATATCATTCTTTCATTTTAATTCATCTGGGTTGACCAGCAAAAGTTTATAAAATCAACATTGAGAATCCCATGCTAAATGTTCTCTATAACAAATACAGAAGAAAAAAAAAAAAAGGAAAACGTACCCTCTATTATAATCAAGAATTTCTCTACATTCTGTGGCTTGCATTGCTTTCTTACAGGGCTATTTTCTGTCCATCTCTGAAAATTACATACTAAAGAACAGAGAAATAGGAAGATTTTGAAGAAGCTAATGGGGTTTGGTGTAATCTATAAGCTAATGTATAAATTTTGCAATTACTTAAGGTCCTAAAATGTCACTCCAATGTATTGTCTTTTATTCAAAGTAAGTGTTTCATTGGAATTTTGTGGTATAGAAGAATACAAATAGAGATATTTCTAAAAATATTGATTACTAATTTTGTGACTTATTTCTAGCTCTCTATGGAGTTATAACAATATTTTCAAAATTCTTTATGGTTTAAGAAACATAAACTTGAGACAATGTGATATAATTGGTGAATATTTTCTATGCCTAAATTGGTTTTGATTCTCTTCAAGTTTTAATTTCATTTTTTGTCTACAGTGAATTGCTTTAGGATACAGCATGTTCTGATAATAGACACTTGGCAAACCCGTCACTATGGCCTTCTCTACGAGGTTAAACACTGTTTTTAGTCCATGTCTTAGTAGCTTCATCCTCTTCTGTTTTCACTGGTAACAGCAATGAATTTCACTGAAATTTTGCAAACCTCTTTGGCACCTGAGTTTTTACAGTCTTGTCTATGATTTTTCCTTATTCTACTTGGCACTTTTTTCTGGGAGGGTGTATTTTCATTTGTAACCTCTCATTTAAAAAATAAACTCAAGGGTTACAAACACTTAGAGAGACACACTGAGTCTTCTAAAAGCAAACAGAGAGAAGAAAATATTAACTGAAATTAAGTTTTGTATCTTTTTCTGAACATTCCAAACCATGGTTTCAAATGAATATGTAGCATATAATACCATATGTGCATAAATATAGTCTACTTAATTTGTGTCCTAGGTCTATTACCTAGCAAGTGAAGCAAAAAGCCCTTTAACAGTTACACTACAGGCTAACTCTGAACCATACATTTGTGGGAATTAGCCTTACTCTAAATATGATTGAAAGGAAAATGTTGATATTATTCCAGTTTGTAATATATTACCATTTCCTATTAAAATGTCCAAAGATTTACATAATTTTTCATACAATCACATTTACACATCATAATCACAATGTAGCTATTTCCTTCTCTATTCCAATAGAGGTCATTCTCAACAGATAACTCATATTTCAGTGCCTTTGAATAAATTTCCTCTTTATATTTTATCTTAATGTATTTTGCAGAGAAGAATCCAAATCAATCCAATATTTTCATAAAGTCACAATGAAAAAGCCCAGCATACTTAAGATGTGTTTGGGAGTGAGTGTATGTGAAGCGGATGAGGGGAGTTAGAACAGAACAGAGAGGGAAACAGAGATACAGGGAATCCTCATTTACTTTACTTTGTGGCGAAATTTAAAAGATGCTGTGTTGGAGTATGTTGATCTTTCTCACTGTCACTCATTGCTTTTATTCAGAATCTATGATGATCAGACTCTACAGGAACTAAGGGTTATCCCTGAAATTGTGATGAGCACTAAGGGATAGGGAGGAAACAACTATGATCTAAATGAGAAAGGAAACTGCTTCAAACCTGAACTGATGGCCTGAGCCTGTCCCTTTGCAGTCCAGGGACTTGCACATTTAACTGCAGCTTTCTAGACTTGAACAGAGGAACTATTCAGACAATAGCTGACTGTTGTTTAAAGAAAGAACCCTTTAAGGCATTTGGAATTATCTTCCCCTCACTATCACACAGGAATCAAAGTGGGATTATAATAACCACCATATATTCAGAGCTTACTACATGTCCTCAGTGTGACATGTGTTTTTTACAACAAGCCAGGGAATTATAAACAAATATGTTCATTTTATTTATAAAGGATGTGAAGTTTAGAGAAGATGATTGTTCCAATAATTATCTCCTTTCAAATGTGGGACACTAACTCAGATTCCTACAATTACAATATTTTTGCTTCTAAAATTGCTCTATGAGTCCAAAATATATAGAGAATATGTCAGAGACGATTTAGGATATTTCTTATAAAAATTTTTAAAAATATTTCTGTTAATATATAACTTCAGGGGTTGGTATGAGCAAATCATAACCACAGTAATAACACCTACAAGTCATGTGCTAGATTTTCCTAAGTGATTTATATATACAAATTTATTTCATGTTTCCCCCAAACCCTTTGAAGTATGTTCTGTTTTGGTCCCCCATTTTAAACATGAGAAAAAAGAAGGAAAGAAAAGGGTCAATGAGCACCAAAATAACAGGGGTTTTTATTTTAATAATTTAAGAATCTTACTTATTTATCTGAGTGACAGAGACAGACCAAGGGACAGAGAACTCCCAACCATTGGTTGGCTCCCCAAATGCCCACAATGGCTGTGACTGGCCCAGGCCAAATGAGGAGCACAGAGTTCAATCCAGGTCTCCCAAGTGGGTGACAGGAACTCAACCACCTGAGCTATCACTGCCACCTCCCAGGACCTGCATCAGCAGGAAGTTGGAGTCCACACTCAGAGCCAGGAATCCGATGCAGAAACTCTGATGTGAGATGTAGGCATTTTAACCACTAAGATAACCACTCACTCCCATAAATAGCAGAAATATTTAACTTTCAAAATAGAACTGGATAGTTTCATTGATGTGATCAGGGACCTATGTCTGAGTATGATTTGACTAAAATATATCAGAAACAAATGATAAGTATTTACATAGTGCCAGTAGAATAAACCACAGTTATTACATATGTCTTCCTGAGTAGTTATAAAGTAGCATTCAGAGCAAAGAGGGAATTTTTTTTCTATCCTGGAACTCAGAGGAAATAAGAAACAGGAGAATCAGCATTTCAATTCTGACACTGTGGTTGGAGAGGTATACAAGTATAAAGTAGCCTTCTTCCATAGGTATAAGACACATGTGGGAGGAATGAAAGAGAAAAGAGCATATCTCTGCTCTATTTTATGGTTTTAGTTTCATGCGTCTATTGGAGTCATGATCTGAGATTAAGACTCATGTAGATCTGAGGTAGGAGAGTTAGGAAGAGCCAAGTCAGGGGTCAATGACCCCAAGTCCACACTACCTTGAAACGAATAATGCTGTAACCATGAGGATCTTTTATTAAATATTTTTATTTTATTTTAAAGAATATAGACAAAATGAGAGACCTTCTATCCATTGGATCATTCCCTAAATGTGTGCAATAATCAGGTATGGGCCAGAGTTTTATCAAAGGTCTAGAACTCCAACCAAATCTCCCATATGGTGTCAGAGACTCTAGTATTTGAGTCATCATTGGTTGCCTCCCAGTTTTCCCAGCATCAGGAAGCTGGATTGGAAGTGGAAGATTCACAGTACAAAGACAGCACTCCATGTAGGATATGTCTGTTCCAGGCAATGACTCAGAGCCTGCACCAAACACCTGCCTCACCATGAGGAACTGGACACTGATTTCAAAGAAGGTAGCAAAGTCAGGGCTGTGTAAAAAAAAGTCATTCTCATCTCTCATTTTCCCCAGAAATGGGTCTCCTTATTTCAAACATGCCAGGTGTCAAAAAGCACTGAATTACCTGAACAACATGAGCAGAGTAGGCAGCCCCAGAATACAAATCCTAGGAGTTATCATAGAAAGCATTCTACAGTAGGATAGAATTGTCAGAAGTAAAACTCGAAAAATAACAGATATTAGTCAGTCCCACAGTTTTGAAGGGCAGGTAAATATTGGTAGGGACTCCAGGCTATTTATCAGGTCAGGTCTGGAATTTTTTTAATAGGAAACCAGGCATTTATAATCAACAGCAAGAAAAATAACTAGGTAAATCGTACTTTACTAGCCAGTTCCTGGCACAGGCAAAAAGAATAAGTACCAAAAAAAAAAAAAAAAAAAAGGTGTGTGTGTGGGGGAAGCACAGAAGGGTGTGAATTTCAGAGTATACAGAATGAGATAGATGGTCTGAAATGCCAGAAAACTAAACAAAACCTATCTGAACTCTGAATTACTTCCAGTTTCTTTGGTACTGACCTCTCTTCTAGACAGGATCTACCCAACAGCTTCAGGGTCCCTTCCAGCCACAATTAACCCTCAGGCCACCCACGGGCAGTAGTGACATAATATATGTCAGAGATCAAAAGTCCTTATACTGGAATCAGAGCTCATGTGTCTCTTGCTTAAAAATTCTTTTTCCCCTCTGACTTCCCCAAGTCTTGCTTCTTCATACTGCAACTGATTTCTTGATTCACTCTGCCTAGGGCAGTGGTGCCTGCACTCCTTTGAGTCCTGCACCCACCTCCAGAACTTGATGTTCACTGCTTTTCTCTCTCTTGCCCTTCCTTTCCATGTAACAAGACATGATTTCCATGAGGACTGAGAACTGGGACTATTTCAAGGTGCCAATTATATATTCATATTCACTAAATGCATCCATTCATAGATTCAGAAAGTACCTTCCACAGTGTAAATCTCTGTGCTTTATTTTTCTCATCTATTCAAAAGGTGGAATAATTGAACCCATCCAATGTTGCTATGAGGATTGAGATAAAGTAAACAAAACACTTAACACAGTGGTATGCGTTACGGAAAGTTTGCCATCATCATTTTTATCATGGAAGACAGGAAATCGAATAGGTACTGAAATCCCAAACCCAGCTCCACCATATTACCACAATCCCATTTCTCACTGCTCATTGACCCATCACAAAGGTCAGAAGGTCAGTCAACTGCAGGAACTAAGGAAAAGCTATTAAATAAGGAGTGCAGATACCTAATTCCTGTAGAAAGAAATTGCCTTCTTAACTGAGGCAAGATTTTGCTTATTTGCTTGACTTTTTCTACTCAGCCACAAACTCAGAGGTTTAAAATAGTGTCTGGGAATATAAGAAGCAAGCCCAGCATGTCATACCTGGATGAACTGGTAATTAAGAACACCTGGCTCAGGTGGAGGGCTGCTCTCTGTACAGAGTACGGCAGCTGGCTCCAGCAGGCAGCCCCTGGTGTTGGTAACAGGAAGTTGAGCTGGTTGAACTATTCCTAAAGCTATTCTTGTAATATGCCTGATCTTCCTTCCCACCTCATGTTGCCCTACACTCCTACTGCTATTTTCCTCTGAATTTTTGGTTTTGACAGTGTGTAAGTCTGGTGCAAGGCGAGGAGAAGTTTCACTTGGCAAAATTCATTACTGCAAGGCTGACAAATAGGAAACGTGACAGCATGAAATTTTCCCACCTCTGGTTCAGAGATCCCTACAGGGTTTTGGCATAAGAGCCCACTCGTGGAACTGCTAGCTGTTCTTCTCATGATTACTGCTAACCTACCTCTGCTTTGCTTCCCTGTTGGGTTCCAGTGCCTGCACTAGTGGGCTCCCCTGGGGCTAAACTCACTTGTTCCATCATAAGCTGCTCAGAGAAGAAGTTAAGATGTTACCATGCAAGAGTACTGCAATATCATGTAAAGCAATTGAGGATGGATTATTAAATTAATGGTCGAACCAATAAAGACCATTAATCACATAAAAAAAAAAAACATGGAAAAAGAAAGTAAGTGTAGCCAATATAAATGCTTTAGAATTAGTCATTTGCAGCTAAAGCAACATTCATATTATGTCTCCTATGGAATTTTCAATTGCATAGCAGGATAATTACATAAGAATTCAGTCTTTGCTTGGTAGAGATATTGCTACTTCGTTGTTACTAATAGAAAAAAAAAACAGAAATCTAGTGAAGTGAGAAAACATGAGAGGAAAGAAAAATGTCTTACCATTTTAGCTATGAGAAATTCAAAGATGAGTGAAGCAAAAAAAGTGACCTTCGACGAGCCTCTTTGTCTGACTGAGGAGTTCTGAAGTGTGAAAATAACTTCTGCATCCCCTTCTAAATGCTTTCATATTGAGAATGAGGTGTCTCCGAGTGGAGAAACAGTTTAAAGTCTCAGTTCTCTGATGGAGAAAGCTTTCCCCCATCTTGAGGGCTTAACCCTAGGAGCTGGATGCTATAACCTGTGTCTCATAAAACATAAGCACTAAATTTAGTGTGCCCGAGTTTGGACAGACTCAGATCCCTCCCCATCCAAGGATTTAGTTTAAAATGGAGTCCAAATTATATCTTTAGCAATTGTAGGAAATGGAAGGGAAAAAGGCTATTTGACCTGATCCTTTGAGTGTGATAGAAACAAATCTCTTCTTTGAAACTGCATTAACTCGTATCAAGTACCCAGAATCCATTTAATAAATTGCTTCTTTCTAGTGACCTGAAAGAGTTAAGATACCTCTAAATGGCAAGCAGTTCTCAACTTCAGGGGCAGTAGGAGGTGAGATGAGTTATTAAGGGGAATATGAAGTGTAGTTGCCAAGGGGGGGGGGATGTGATTATCCAACAAATTTCAGTGATAAATGCCACTTCAGAAAATACATATATTAAAACAAACAATGCAGACATAAAAGGTATTAAGCACACAAAGGGAGCTGAAAACAGAGAAAGTTTGGAGTACTTATGGAAAATAATGTGACATAATGGATTAACTATAGTAAAATCGACAAATGCTTTCCTATTAGCCTACATTGGAATTAATGCACACTCATTTCTTTGATGTCTCATAAGGAAACCCCTTCCGCTCCTCTGATATATCTGAGAAGAGAGGAGACCCAAAGGCCTCTCCTGACTGTGGACAGTATGGAGAGAGAGGTCCCTGATGGGCGACCTCTGAGGACACAGACATTGCTTCTTCCCCTCCGTAACCTTCTTCACTCAGTGCACCTGAAATGATTGACATTTGATCACATCTTGATTGCATCTAGTCCTTTCTCCAACCTCATCTTTTTAATATAAAATGAAATTTAAAAATAAACAAAGCCCTTGTAAAACTAATGTGTATAGGAGCAATAAAGCTATTTTATCATACATATACTGATCATATTCATCTTAATCAACTTAAGCAAGTTTTATATACTATGTTAAGCTACTTAAAGAATAACCATTCCTGTGTTGGATAAGTTAGGTTTTTCTGTTACCAGTATCTCAATATAGGAAAAAAACTACACTGTGATTAAGTACATTTTTTTTAACGTTTATTTAATGAATATAAATTTCCAAAGTACAGCTTATGGATTACAATGGCTTCCCCCCCCCCATAACTTCCCTCCCACCCACAACCCTCCCCTTTCCCTCTCCCTCTCCCCTTCCATTCACATCAAGATTCATTTTCAATTCTCTTTATATACAGAAGATCAGTTTAACATATATTAAGTAAAGATTTCAACAGTTTGCACCCACATAGAAACACAAAGTGAAAAATATTGTTTGAGTTAAGTACATTTTTTATAAACAATACTCACTCTTTGGGATTATTATTCACTACAAACTATGTATCCCTCTCAGAAGTGCTTCAGATTTTGGAATTTGTCAGATTTTGGAACATTTGCATAGACTTTTCAGGTCATGTATCCCTAACCTGAAAATTCAAAAACTGAAACATTTTGAATTTCATGTCAGTTCAAAAGATTTCAAATTTCAGAGCATTTTAGATTTCAGATTTTAGGATTAGCAATGTTCACGCTTTATACTGAATTTATAGATTAATAAAATATTTATTGGCACATTTTAAGAATTTCACTATGTATTGAATTTATATATATATATATATGTCTGATTCTTCAATTGTTTTATTAATGTAACAAATCATAAAAAAGAGGAAACATTTTCAGCAGAAAAACCTAATGGGATGATGTCAAACGCCCAGTACCTACTTTCTGGCATATACTAGATGTGATCACAACTCTTTCACAGGACATTTACTGATAGGAATTAAGCTTTCAGTTATTACCTCAGAGTACATAACATTTGAATATTACTCAACTTTGTTCAAGTCCACCATTTTAAATTTTTGCATGATCGTTGAAAGTGGTTGCCCTGTTGTAAACACTTATAGCATACAAACATAAAACTGTCAAATTTCTAAAAGATAGTTAAATAACAAATAACTTTTTAAAATAATGCATGAGATGAGTAAAAAATCTTATCAAGAAAATTATAAATGCCTTTAGTTTCAGCAATGATTATTGGATTAATACTACTTAATTGATTAATTAGACAATATTTGAAGAACTCCAAAAGGCTTGAGGGTAAAATGATACATAGAATTCTTAACTATAATCCACAATTACAGCTTTATTTCAGTTTATAATTTGCAATCAACAATGTAAATAATATTCTTTTGGAGTCATATTTCTCAAAAATGGCTTTTCTGATATCTTTGGCACTTAGCTTCAGTTGACTTTTTTTTGTTTGTATTTTTTTAAATTTTTATTTAATAAATACAAATTTCCAAAGTACAAGTTTTGGATTATAGTGGCTTTTTCCCCCATAACCTCCCTCTCACCTGCAACCATCCCATCTCCCGCTCCCTCTCCCATCCCATTCATTTTGTTTGTATTTTAAATACAAATTTTGCTCTAAACATGTAATTTGATGAACTCAGGGAAGTATTAAAATTAGTAGTATTTTGCAAGACACAAACAGGTAGATCCATGCATGTCCACTCAAGTAATAGTAAGTTTATTATTAAACTGGGTAACATAAGGGAGCTATATTGAGGAAGACTATCTGTATAGAACATGATCTAAAGGTGTAATCCCTGTGTTTATATGTTAAACTATAGATCAATGAATTATTTTACTATGTTTATATCTACCTTCTTGGGTCATTTTGCTTTCTACACTGAGCCTGAGAATGTGTAATTTGTTCAGCAGTAGCCCTGTTAGCTGTCGCCATGTTGTATGGGTGTTTGCTGAAGAGTTCCTCTGTGGCACTGTTCTGAGCTTTCCAGTCACTACCGAGGATTATTTCAGCATCCTTTATATATTATACACACTTGTACATTTATGTGGTTATACATATTTATAAGTTTTTAAAAGAATCATTTTCTTTACTCGTACAGTTCAAGTTTATTGGGAAATATATATTTATGAATGTCTTAAACCATGTTATAGAGTATATGAATACTCATTTAGTTACTTAGTTCCAAAGCTGCAAAAATTTTTTTGCCACCAATGACTGTACATTTTGTTTATGGTAAATGCTTTGCAAAATTCAACTTTGTAAATTATTTTCTCTTTCCAAATAACAATACTAAGGATTGCTAGATGATCATTCACATTTGTTTTTAGTAACCATTTGGAAACTTCCTGTAAAAAAAGCAAATAGGATAGTGAAGAATCATTTCTAATTAGAAATAAAGCTACAGAAAGGCAGCAACTTTTTAAGTTGTTCTGTCTACTCTTTAAAAAGTCAGCTGAATGCTAACTTCATTCATAGAGATTCATATTTGTTGTGCGCCTCCTCTGCAGCAGAAAATGGTGCTGGAAAAATGCAGATAGAAAAATGAAAAAAAATATACTCCCATTCTCCAGTTGCTTATGCTTAAATATTATCTAAATTATCTATTAATTTGACTCATATTGTTATAACATATAACGTGTTAGATTGTGACACCTATAAACACTACATATTCTTTGAATATATACGTTATCACTTAACAAAATCTAGAGGGATATACTAATCCAGTTACCACTCAATTGTTTTATCTTCTTCATGGGCAATACTTTAAGTTCTGAGCACTCATAGTTTTGATAGCTTCCCCTCTCACTTAATAGTCAGTATACTCACATCTGAATTCCACACAGCACTTCATCTGAACTTTGAATGAAGTTTCCAGGAATTTCTAGGTTACTAAACTCAATGGATATTTACAAGCCCACATCTTCCTAGGTCTCCCTGCAACTTTTGATACATCTCCTTCCTTCCTGAGTGTTATTGTCCCTTGGCTTCAAAATCACATCCTACTCTGGTTTCCCTTCTACCTCTTTGAGTGTTAATACTGTCTCCGTTGAATTCATTCTGTTGTATTGTTCTTTCCGGTTTTCTGCCTACCTCCTTAGCTTCCTCATTTGTGTGATTCAAAGTCAATTTAACCAAATTGTCAATAGAGTTCAGTATCCCCTGAATCGTCACAGCCTTCCTCAAACTGGTCATTTTCTTCTAATTTCTGCCTCAGGAAATGGCACCATCACTCATCTGATTACTTCACCAAAAATCCATGAACCTTTCTTCCCACCTAATTCTCTTTCACTTTCATCTCTAATTTACTCCAAATCTGAACATCTCTCATTTACATATGTAAATACCTTATATGCACACTCTTCCCTGCTCACCACAGGGAATTAAAACTTTCCAGTTAATTTCATATATTCTGTAGATAAAAATCAAAATCTTTAACCAGACACACAGCACTGTGTCTGACCACCTATTTAGGTGTTCAGCAGGGCCTGTGTTCACACTATTTTGTGAATGTCTTTAGTTATTTTCTCTCCCTTATTTAATCTTACTTAGCTCTACATGACCCTTTCTTTTTTTTTTTTTTTTTTTTTTTTTTGACAGCCAGAGTGGACAGTGAGAGAGACAGAGACAGAGAGAAAGGTCTTCCTTTTCCATTGGCTCACCTCAGAGTGGTTGCTGTGGCCTGTGCACTGTGGCCGGCGCACTGCGCTGATTCGAAGCCAGGAGCCAGGTGCCTCTCCTGGTCTCCCATGCAGGTGCAGGGCCCAAACACTTGGGCCACCCTCCACTGCACTCCCTGGCCACAGCAGAGCACTAGACTGGAAGAGGGGCAACCGGGACAGAATCCAGCGCCCGACCGGGGCTAGAAACCGGGGTGCCAGCACCGCTAGGCGGAGGATTAGCCTAGAGAGCTGCGGTGCTGGCTGTGAACCTTTCTTAATACACTCTAGAATAAATTTCGCTGTTAAATGTTCTCCAAGGGCTGTATTCCTTTTCACAAGGCCCTATTTCATTTACTTGATTGAGTTTGAACCCTGGCTTCATCTCTGATTTGCTGTGTAGTCATAAACAACTTACTTAACTTTTCTTCCCTCTGTTTCCTCTGTTATAAAATAGAGTTAATGATAATAACATTTCCACAAACTTGTTTGGGGACTTAAATGAGATAATGTATTTATGACACTTGTAAAAGTACCTGACACACAGTAAGTCTTACACACACATATATTTTTTTGTGCTTTTGTTTGCAATTGCATATTCATTATCGTGATCATTGTGATTATTTTATCAGCACCTCCTACTATAAATAGATATGCAATTTCAATGGTAGTCAGAATCACAGGACTTCCTCAGAAATGAATGTGCTTTTCACACATAGGAGCCACCATTCCAGATTTGTGGAATGAACAAATTAAAATAATACTTAAAGTGATTAAAAAGTAAATAATGTAGAAAGTGAAAACTAAATGAACATTACTGTACATATATGGAAAATAAACATATACAGCCTTTATGTATGCATGAAGTAAGCAGACATGTATATACACACAAATGTGTGTTACATACATATATACACATCTACACACATGCATAACAGCAGGTGTTTGGTGTATTGTTTAGGACATCCATATCTCACATCAGAGGACCTGGGTTGGAGTCCCATCTCTGGTTCTCAGTTCCAGATGCCTGCCACTGTAGACCCTATTAGGCATGAATGATGGTGCAAGTAATTGAGTTCCTGACACCCAGGCGCCTTATTGAAGTCTCACTTTCTGGCTTTGTCCTGGACCAGCTTCAATTGATGCTGGCATTTGGGGAGTGAGCAAGTGAATGGGAGTGAGCAAGTGAATGGAAGCTCTGTCTCTCTGTATCTCAAATTAATTGAAAAAGAAACCATGTCAAATCTAAAGGAACTACCCTGTAAAGGTTTTCACAAAATTCAGACACAAGATAATAACTGCTTACTGGCTTTGATCACTTATCATGTTTCTCAAAGTATTTGATGATGCAGTTTGCAAAGGAAATGGAAATGAAAAGCAAAAAAAGGTTATAAATAAATTATTTGCTGATTATATGTTCCTGTCTTGAAAACAACCACAAAATTCACCTTTAAACAATTATTAAATAGAAATGCCCTCAATTTCAAGATGCAAAATTTTTCACATTTTAATGTTTCCCAAATTTTCCAAATGATTCCAGAGTAGAAATGTACTTTAAGAGCTTTGTGTAATTTTGACACAGTAGGGTTTATTTCTTTAGTTTTCTTCATTTTTAAAAATTTTTCATGAAAAACTGTGGTAAGTCAGTCACTCTTTTAAAAATGTTTAATGTCATAAGTGCAAAATATATGATTGTTTATTAAACTAATTGATTATACAAACATTTTCAATAGATTTCATCTACATGAAGAACAATTAATAAATAAATATAGGGGAAAAAAACTTCCTCCCAAATCCAATTTTAAAAGGTCAACTAAACAAGAGAAATTAGAATAAAATTAATGTAAATATCTGTATGGTAAGTAGGAAAACCACAGATTTTTACAGAAGAGCACAAGACATTTTAGCAAATGGAAAGATGTCTTACAAATAATAGACAATAACAAATTTGCTTATGCAAAAAGAAAAATAGGTTTTTATATTCCAGCATTGTCTCCAGAAAACCAGCATACATAATGGTTCAAGTAGGAAAAGAACAGGTTCTTTCTCTCAAGTTTTACATCTTACTGTACATTCTTATATATAATCATTCTCTAGAATAATAACTTGTAATTAGTTTCATTTGCTTTCTTTGAGTTCCTTAAGTAGGAGTATGTGCTATATAGAGTGTCCAAAAAACATAGAAAGATAATTAATTAAGGAATAATGAGGGCCTAACTCATTATTGTGTGAATTAAGGAGGCATATGTAGAAGTACAAATGCAAATTCCTGAATTCTATTCCAGAATCATAAGCATCTTAAGATTTATCTTATAGTAATTTAATTACCTTAAGATCTCATGAACCAATTTTCTCATAAACTGAAAAAAAAAGCAATGTGCAGGAAATGAACTTAGGTGGCTGTATAGATTTGTGCTTTCATTTATAAATTAACTTAGTGTATCATATGTGCTGAAAGGATTTCTTGCAGAATCCAGGCCTATCTTTGTTTTGTAAATGTGTAGATATTCATATAAAATGTACTAAATCAAAGTCATTTGATATGGAAAAATTTTTAATTGACTATGACAAAGTTTTACATAATCTGTAATTTCACTACTCTGTTCCAGTTTCCTGGATAAAAATCTCTTGACTAGTGTAAATAAGTAATTTCATATAAGGATGAATACAGATTATTTCAGAAATCTCAGGTTATCACTGGTCTGGCTGATTTGATGTTTAAAATGGATACAATATGAGAGTGCTTTTAAAAATCCATAGAAAATAGAATTAGATGATAAGTTTAGGGATGATGATTTGGCATAGTAGTTAAAATGGTGCTTAAGACACCTACATTCTAGTTTCAAAGTGCCTGGATTCGAGTCCCAAATCCCAGCTCCACTCCCAATTCCAGCTGCCTGCTAACGCAGTCTGTGGGAGGCAGTCATTTGTATTTGGGTCTCTACCCACGTGGGACATCCAAATTGAGTTCCAGGCTCCTGGATTCAGTCTCGTCCAGTCCTGGTGCGTGTGGACATTTGAGAATGACCCAGTCAATGGCAGATTTCTTCTCCATCTATCTGTATATCTCTCTTTCTCTCTTTCAATGAAATATTTTTTAATTAAGGCAAGTTTATTTTGTTAAAAAAAGTGTTTGAAATCCACGCAGAATTTGCTCATAATAATGTAGGCAGACACATAGGAAAAATTCAGTTAGGTTTGTGAGCTGGAAGACCACACCACCCCCATGCCCCTTGTGTGATCTCATGCCCCTTCCTAACCACAGCTGTGCACCCACCTGCCAATCAACTAATTAACCACTCCCCTTTGGAAGTGGATTAAAGGCCTGGAGCACAGTGGGCCCAGCCCTGTTTTCCCTCTTTGCCCTTGATAACCTTGCTGCCCCTTGCCAGGCACATGGCCTGCGGGCCACCGCTCCATGCTTTCCAGCCAGTATGCTCCTCCACATGGATGGCTTTTGGCCTACTCTCTGCTTGGTATGAATCCAGATTTCCCTTTCCCTTTCGGGTAGAACCCTTACTCTCCTATGCATTTCTCTCACTGATAAAAAGCTTGAAAACTGACCATTCTGCCTGGTTTATTTGAGCCAGTATTCAGATTTCTCTGAATTCTTTGCAAGAGCCCACAAGGCTTATTAATATGGAAATATTAATAGGCAAATCGGTATCAATAACATCCATTTCATGAAGTTTCTGAAGACCCTTCATATAGTTAATGAGATACAGGGGCTGACCTCTTGCCTGGAACAAAGGTGTAATTATTTATTTTTGGGAAATGGTAACTGCACTTTCACTGTTTCTTGATACTGCCTCTAGCTCATTTGAAAATATATTTATTGTAAAATAAAATGCAGGCAAATAATACACAAAATTAAATATATGACTTAATGAATTATTGCAAGGTAAATACTATTTTTTCATCTACTACAAAAATCAAAAATAGAACTTCAAGTTCCAACTCAGGAGCCCCTTGTAAATTCACTGCTCCAGTCACAGACTACTCTAATAATCCTACCTAAATAACCACAATTCTAACTTTTATAGTAATGACTTCTTTACACTATTATTTTTTAAACTTTTATTTATGGTATTTAACTGGAAGTCAGAGGGGCAAAGAGAGAAACAGAGAGCTGCCATCCACTGGTTCACTCCCTAGATGCCTGCGACAGCCTAAAGCCGGAATCAATCCAGGTCTCCAGACATGAGTGGGGGGGCCCCAATGACTTGAGCTATCATTTGATGCTCTAAGTAGAAGGCAAGGACCTGGGATAAAAATTAAACCCTACTTTCCTAACTTTACTTTCAAATGGATAGCAGGGCACCTAAGCATTTGAGTCATCATCTGCTGCCTCCCAGAGTGCATTGGCATGAAGCTGGATCATAAGTGGTGCAGCTGGGACACAAACCAGCCCTGTGATTTGAGATGCAGGTATTCTAAGCAATGGTTTAACCTACAACAACACAATGCCAGCCCCTATGTGCTCTCTTAATTCCCAGGTATTCTAGAACTTTCTTCTTAGTGAATACTTAGAGATAACATGTAGGTCATTCAGCTCTTGGAGATTTATCCATAGTGTAGATTCCACTTGCCATGTAGTATTGTTGTAAGCGTTGTCTATGAGCATTGTCTTTAAAATCTGGCTGCTTTCATGCAGTGATTAAGAAAGATTAAGAAGATATGCTACTGATACCATCATCCCAGAATTTGTATCTGGTGCTCTTATGAATAGTCTTTCACTAGGATGTATTGAGTAGTTACTATATGCCATTCATTACCAAGCTTACACTTTACTTTCATTTTGTCAGTTAGTACCTAAAACTGTGTTATGAAGCTGATATTGTCAACAGATACATTTAAATGGCAATTATGCAAGTACTCCAGAAATATAATAAATATTTTGTCAAGTATGACAAAATGACATACTGTCAAGTATGACAAAATGACAGCTGACAAGTACCTCAGTCTAAATTCTAACACAGAAGTCTGATTTCAGAGGTCACACTTTTCAAAAAGGACAAAGTGATAAATTCGTAATACAAAGTTATGAAAAAGTGCAAAAGTCAAGACACCGGGTAAAATGGCATTCTAATGGAAAGGCACAAAACTGGGAAGAGCCGCCTGTGGAACAGATCTTAGAAAAATTAGAGAGCATGAGGACATGAAAAGGGTACGAATGGGGTCCTGTGGTCTATTTTGTGCCACAGCTACACACTACCACAGCCTGGGTAATTGATAATGAGCAGAAATTATCGGTGCAATCATTTTCAGTTTCAGATTGAGGTCCTGTGGTCTGGCAAGATCTTTGGAGCTATGTCATCCATGGTGCAGGGCCTGAGAGTAAGAGGGTTCAGAGCCTCTGCGACCTAATCACTCCTCTTTAGGCACCATCTCCCAACACTGCTGCACTGGGA
Source organism: Oryctolagus cuniculus (assembly GCF_964237555.1). Classification (NCBI taxonomy): domain Eukaryota; kingdom Metazoa; phylum Chordata; class Mammalia; order Lagomorpha; family Leporidae; genus Oryctolagus; species Oryctolagus cuniculus. Next base: position 91,811,751 of record NC_091438.1, read on the forward strand.
ATTAGAATCCAACTCCTGCTTTTTGAGAAACACATTCAAACAATAGAACGTGTAGCCAAATCACAGAACCAAAGCGTTAAATAAAACAGCTAAGTATACGCCAAAGATGAATTCCAACAGCCACTCTTTGAAAAGTAGTTTCTGTGCCCTCACTGTAAGAGTCACCATGCTTTGTGCTATACTTGGACTGATAATTTATTAGGTATATTTCCTTCCCTCAGAGATGTTTCAATTTAGCAAGAATGATAAGATGTGTCCATGAATAATTGGAGATAGTAAATAATAAGAAGCATTTATCGCTACAAATAATGAACACTTTAGGAGTTCAGAAGAAGAACAGATTACATGTGACTAGAGTGATAATGGACATGTAAATCAGAGCTCAGAGGTTAAGGGAGAACTGAAGAGAAAATAAGAATCAGAGGAGAAGCATAAAAATAATAGCAAGTTAACTGTGAGATAAGAGCCGTGAGTAGAGATGGACATTTTGGGCAATGAAAAAGCCTATAGGACTTGCTCTGAGACTTCAGTAGTTTATCCGTGTTTCACAGATCTGGAAAGAGAATATTTTAAATGAAGAGAGAAAGGAAGATAAAATCCATTGCTTTCATTTAGAAGGGGAAGAGTCTGGGTATCAAGAAAAAAGAAAGACAAAGAACATAGGCAGAGGATGCGGACAATGCTTTCCAGGAGGCTAGGGTAGAGAACCAGGGGCACTCACGCTCCAGAGAATATATTCAGGACTGGATAGATGGCATCATTGGCATCTTTATAGGAATTGTGAAATACATGGACTGGGTACCTAGACATCTGTAGTGATTTATATGGGTCCTTATGTTTTCCGAGTGTCCTATAGCAAGCTGTTCTTTATCAATCATCTGCCACCAATCATTTTTGAGGCCAAGATCTGAGGGTTACACTTGGAGATGTATTAATCAGAGCTCCTATCAGAGAAGATGACTAGCTGGTTTGAAACCTCAGAAGCTGCCTTGGTAATAGAGACATAAAGCTCCCTCTGAGTACTAATGAACATGAAGTTCTTGTCAGAAACCTCAGAAAAATTATAAAAGTAAGGATTCAGGTTCCTGAAAGGATAAACCATATCACCACCAGGTAGGTAATCCTAGAAGCCATTTTAATGTCATTTTGCACAGAAAACAATTTTCCAGAGTAGAAAAGCTGTCACATTGCTTCCCAGAGAAACAGAAATAGGGAAAGGATGACCATTGTTCTGGTCTTTCATCTGGAGGCTTAGGGTATCTTCATTAAAGATGCTATCCAAAGAAAATAGGTCCTCAATTACTTTAATTTAAGGAATTATTCAGTCTTTGGAAAATTGAAGTGCATTAGTTTTCCAAAATATATTTTAGGCTTCAGTTTCTCATAAAATACAGTTATGGCATCTTAAGATAGGCATTTATGTGGATTTTGGTACATTCATCTAATTGTGTATTTTCTGGAATACATAAATGGATACACAATTTGTATAGTTTCTAAAAATGCTTAAGGCAAATATAGAAAATACTTCCAACCCTAAAATTAGTTTTATATTCAATAATTGACCCCCCAAAATAAAATGTCAATCGTGTTCCCTAGTTGGAAACTGTAATTTCATTCAAAATAAACTGCTTTCACAATTTGATTTTATGAGAATGCTAGATCAATGCTATTGACTTAAGAGATTCATTCATTATTTATTTTAAACTTGGTTTAATACCCAAGTTTCATATAAAGACTAATTATTTAGATGGGAAACTGCAACTGTCTGAATTAATATTAGGAAAATTGAGCATTTACCCTGAGGGAGCAAAATTGGACTTTGTCAGGAAACTCATCTGAGGTTGCATGCTACAAAATGCCCAAAATTGGCCATTAAAGGGAAATAATCTACAGCCATTATTTCCCGGTAGAGCACAATTAAATATAAGCAATAAAGGCTGCATTGTCTCTTAACTTTCAAATTTTCCACTTGCAAAAAATGGGCCCTGAATGGCAGTTGTCAGTGGAGCTTGGCTTATTGACACCAACCAGTTGAAAGTTTCTAATTGTGTAATCCCTGAAGAAATAGCACCTTCTTTTGTGGGATCACCTTTGACAAAAGCAGGGGATTCTATAACCACAGGCAGTGGCAACTCAACAAAGACCCAGCTTTAAAACACAGCTAGATAAACAACTGCCCTGTACAACGCAGGTCACATTCAGAACAAGCTGGCTTTTCATTCACAAAAGCAACTCTCAATATTGCTAAAGGAAAATCAACAGAGGGCTGGGACCCAACCCTTTTAAAATTTGCTTGGGGGCTATTGGGTCACATAAGGATAATCACTCAAAAATTTTGACAGCTACTCTCATTAGTAAAATCTTTTCCTATTGTAATGCTGTCATTTATGAACTCATTCAATGGCCAGAAAATCCTCCAAGAAATTTGTTTTAGCTTCTTATTCAAACATGGGATTAGTTGTGAACCCAAAACTGGGTTAGTAATGGGGTAGGTATTCAATGCAACTCACTATTAAATTTAAGTTCATTCTTTTACTCTATATGAAAAACTATATTTATGGTATAATCTAGATACTAAATACTATAGACATTTGGCACAGTGTATATTATCTGTATAGAATACACATTATGTCCCTGTACTCTTAAGCTTCAGAAGAACTGAATGAATATACCCCGAGTGAATATTTGACTATATTTTTATGAATGTTATAAATAGTATGTCTAGGTTTCTTTATAAACCTATACAAAATCATGCAATTAAGAGAATACACAGAAGTAAAGAATTATATTGTCAAGAGCAAACACTGATTATCAAATGCCCTAGTAATTATTTAACAAGGATTGGTAATTTATAGAGTTTAAATCCTGCTTATCATTGAGTAATAATATAACGATTAGGACCGAAGTTTAAAAACCAATGTAAATGACATCATTAAATGTTTTCTCCTCTTTTTCCTTTTTTCCCTCAGTTTTCCTCCATCTCCTTGTTCTCAAAGATCACTTTCACAGGGGTGGGTATGTGGGTCATCAGGTTAAGCTGCTGCTTGGGATACCTGCATTCCTATCCTATACTGGAGAGCCTGGTGAGGGTCCCAGATATGCCACTTCAGATCCAGCTTCATGTTAATGCACCTAGGAGGCAGAGCTGAACGCTCAAATACTTGGGTCCCTGACACCTGTGTGGGAGAATCAGATGGAGTTTCTACTTCCTGACTTCAGTCTGTCCTATCTTTGGCTGTTGTGTGCATTTGGGGAGTGAACCAGCAGATGGAAGATTCTCTCTGGCTGATATTTTTCTCTGTTTATCTCTCCTAACTCCCGTCTTTCAAATAAGTAACTCTTTAAAAAAAGATTGCTTTCGCTTGCATGCCATGCATTATTTTGTAATTGTTTCTTTTGGTTTTAGAAATAAATGATAAATAACAGTTTTTCATAAATGCAATATAGAAGTCAAAATATTCTAGAAATAGAAGTTTGTCATTTACATATATTTATAAAAGTATTTTGTTTTAGATCATAAAAAGTATTATAAATAAATTAATATAAAGACACAACTATCACTGAAGCTCTATGTCTCCACTGAGATACACTAAGTTGCTCACCACATGTATGGATTTGCATGCCTAACCAGGTGAGTAGACTGGTGACAGATGAGCTATGAATTCTGTAAATACATTAACATTGTTTCCTCTCTCCCAGGAGATTTGTAGTTCTTGCCAAATGACTGCACCAAAGAGCTATGCCAGCATAATGCACATTCCAGCTGTTTCTCACACTTCAGGTTTTTTCCCATTCATTTCTTGGTTGCTCTGATTGTCCCATTAGTTAGCTTTAAATCCCCTGCTCTGTCCACATAAAATTATTACTATGCAGAAAATATCAAATTCATATTTTATGAAACTATCTAAAATGTTTTTCAAGTCAGGATTCTTAATACCATGATAAGCATATCATTTATGTACTCCATTCTCACTCTAAGACATTGAAACCTAATAGAATATGACTTACTCCTTTTTGAAGAAGGTTTTTTGAATGGGTTTCATACAAACTGAAAGAGGCAAATTCTGTTTTTGATAAATTCCTTCTTCCTTTTCTTAACATATATGCATTTCTCTAGGGATGATCTGTAAATTCAACAAGGACATAAAAATTTTAGGGTCCTATTTAGCTGAACATTCTGGTTCCACAGGTGCCAGGTGTAGCGGAACACCAATTTCCACACATTAAGCTCACTGAGACAAGTGCAGACTTAGACCAAAGCATCTCCTGTTGGTCTGGCCTATCTGGTCTGGTAGAAGTTGAGAAGATGAGGAAAACACAGAAATACTATTTCAATATGAGATGAATGGAATAGGGAAAAATCTGATATGTTAAAACAGGAATTTGCATGACCTTGTCAACATATTTTAATTATCTATCTCAAATCCAAAGAATACCCCATAAGAATTAACATTTTTTTTGATGGATATTGCAGAGGCTGGAGGATGACCATCTCTTCATATGAAATATATTTTAAGGAACTACCATTTATAAAGAGTGGTATTGGGTACTGAATCCACATCAAATAAATAAAACTTTAAGCCTTATTTTTCATTTCACAAACATATAAAACTCAAAGTTTAATAAATACAGGTATACAAAAAATTCCTATTCAGTTGAAGTGATAAATATCATAAATTAGAGCAATTAGGAAAGGCATGAGCAAGGTATTGATTTTTACTTCCTGCTTTTTTTCCCTTATGATTTGTGTGAAAGGAAGAATTACAGAGTGGGGGAGGGGTTATCTTCTGTCTGCTGGTTCACTCAGCAAATGGCCACAATGCTTTTGGTGGGTGAAGCTGCAACCTGGAGCCTGGCACTCCATCTGTTCTCCCTTGTGGATGACAGAAACTCTCCTCTTCCTCCTCCTCCTCCTCCTCCTCCTCCTGTACTTGGGTCATCACCTGCTGTTTTCCCATTCTCATTAGCAGGGATCTGGGTAAGAACTGGAGCACCCTGAACTGGAACCAGCACTCCTATGGGATGTTGGCATTACAGGCTACTTAACCTACTTCACCACAACACCCAGCCACTTGGTTTTTTATTTCAGATAATCCTTGAAGAATAAGTTGGATTCTTAATGACATTAATCATTGATCAGTACCCTAATAATTTTCACTATTAGATATACTGATCACTTCTTAAAAAATAATGTGAGAAAGCTTCATGGACATTAAAGGACAGTTAGCAATATTTACCATGTCAAGTATTCAAAATGGGTTTCTAAGGATTACAACAGATTTTCAACTATGTGAATCAGATTAAAATAATTAGGGCCAATTAAAAAGACTCAAACAATAAAATGTTCTTTCTAGTAGTTTTCAGGTCAAATAAAATGTAGAATACAATTAAATGGACTCTGGTCTTCCAAGAGAAAATGATAGATTCTTAAAGGGTTGAATTTTTACTAATAGCATATCTAATTACCCTTTATCTTCTTTAGAATTTTAATCAATAATTTGAGCAAATGATTTAACTCAAAAAGAGTTCCGAAGACAACTTGATCAATGTGATTGGCCATTGTATTTGGCATTCACCCTCTAAATACTATGTAGTAGCAATTAAAATGACATCAACCATAAATACAAGTCCATAATTTTGAAATAAATCTAACAGAATGCATTTTTTTCAGAAGACAATAATGACTTCATTGTAGGACATTGCTTGAGGATTACTTACTGATATAGTTTTCTTGGGCTTGGCTTTTGCAAAACTCTCAGATTTTTCATAGCAGTCATTATAACTTTGAAATTACCCTCAATGTTAATTATTTTTTATTGAAGTTGATACATTTGTGGGAAAAAATCATATACAGGATATAATAGCATATAACATAAGTCATTTTTTCTGCTCATACTTTTTCTTCAATTTGATGCATGATGCACAAGAAAAAATTCATTCCTAGTAATACCAAAATGTAGGAAAGAAAATTAGTATCCTTTGAGTTTGACATATTTAAAGGAGAAAAATCAATGACACCTATTGTTTTTCTAAAAATGTCACCTTGACAATTTATGGCTGTAAAATCTTATTTTATGGATTTAGACTCCATGTATACTAGGAAAAATGGTAGAGCCCACACCACATAATTCAAAATAGAAAGATTGCTGAATTTTATATGTGTAAGGGTATCCAACAAAATTCTAAGATTTGCTAAGCTGACTACTTAGCAGTTTCGATATATACGTAGATATATTTTAACATATGCCTGAGCAAATGCTCTATCAGCTTATTCAAGAGGCCTTCAGTAGAGAAACAAAGCATGGACTGAGCAACACACAATTCAGTGGATGTGATTTTCTTGCCATTGTCCAGATTCAGTTATAAATAGAAAGGTACTGGCGTACAATGCTTAAAGCTGCAGGCTTTATAGCCAGATGAAATGAGTTTAAAATTCTCCCTCAATTTACTAGCTGCATGCTTTTGGATAAATCAATTTAACATCCTTGTTCTCATTCAGTTTCACCTTCTGAAAAACAGTAATAATAACATTCCTACTTCTTGTGTTTTTTTTTTAATTATTAAATAGATAATGCCTGCAAAGCATAGAACAGGACATGGCACACAGAAAACAATGAATGCTAGCTGTTATTATTGCAGCACTCAAACATGGATCCTGTAAAATCAGAAAGTTTGTACACAGCATGTTGCTTACTAACACTTTGATGATTCAAAGCACTGAACAACGGGAGTTATCATCTAAATTTAGGAGAAACTTTCATTACATCCAGAACAGGAGCCCTAATGAGCTGCTGGTGTCATCTCAGTAAGGACAGGTACAGAAGACAGAGGTTGTCACAGTCACTAGGTCATTGGTAAAAGCACATATTCAAGCCATAATGTAGGTCTGGGGACTGTTGCTGCTGCTACCACTGTATCATCTATGAAGGCTGCTTTGTCTTCTTGGATGATTAATATTCAGCAAGCTAGTTTTGAGCCCACTGCCAGAGAGGCAAGCATCTCCCAGGGAGTTTGTACTTGATCCTATAGCCCCCAGTGTTGCAGCTGCACCCTTTACAGCTAACTCCCAGACTTTCCAACCTGCGGGAAGGTGCCAGCTGGGTCTGCTCCATTCCAAGGCAGCAGCAGATTCCTGGCCTTTAGGCCTGGTGATTACTGGTCCTTTTGGCTCTTTCGTTGAGAGTGCCTGGGAGGAAATATAATGACTAATGGTTTGCGGCCTTTTGCTCACAAACTCTTATTTCATCTTCAAGTAGTTATGCTTATATATCATTTGTATCATCCCAAATAGCATGCAAAATGAAAAGGCCTGGTTAATGCTTTTTCACTATAGTTTATTTCCACCAAATTATCTTTATAAAATCTGTGAAGTTGATTAAACTCAGAATGTTTACTTTCACCTAATGTATTGCATAAAATAAAGGTATCTTGTTTTAAATTGACAAAATATTATTCTCATTAATTTCTTTAAATACTTTCAGAAAAATTATTGGCTTAATTGTTTAGGGATAAAATATTGGATGTTTGATATATTTCTTTCTGGTATTTGTTGTTGTTTGCTAAGGAGAAAATATATCATTTGCATTCCAATATAATGTATTATTTTTTTCTTGATCCTCACTGTTGTTTGTTTCTTCCCACAAATTGCTGCTCTTTTTCCAGTCTAGGTGATGATGCTGATAATCAATAATAATTCTATGCATTTAAATAGGTCTTACGGTATACAGAATACCCCCACATACATTTTTCATTTGGGTCTTACAGCCACCATGAGGTGGGCAAAGTAAGGAATATGAACCACACTTTAATCTGAAAAAAAAAAAAAAACAACTAGGACCTAAATAAGAGTAAGGATTTGTCAGTGATCAATAAGGTGGAAATGGATTCCAGGGTCTAGACTTCAAAACGCCTGCCACTCCACTACTGGCTCTCAGGTGAGGCAGCCTGAACAAGGATGGGTTTTAGAGGCAGAAATACCTGAGTCTGAAATCGGGTTCTGTTACATCTATTTGTATTCTTTAAGGTGACCAAGCATCCTGGTTTACTTTGAGACTAAAAGTAGAAGATACAAATCGTTAAAGAGAGATAGCATTTAACAGAATAATTGAAACAAAGCAAAGCAACAGAGGACTAAAAGTAATTGGTAAGCATGACTAGTAGTCATTGGCTTCTTTGTATTTTCTGTCATTTCTAGACAACTAGGAACATTGTTCCAATAAGAGTAGTTTTTGGTTGAACCATATGAAATTACAAAGTGTTAAAAAGGACCAAGAATCAACAATACCATATAGCTCAATGTAATATTTAGAGAATCTTGAATTGTCATATTCTCTCATACCTTCATAATGGTTTTGTTTTGTCTTATTTTGGCTTTGATATCTTTTTCTAAAATTATTTTGATGAATATATCACACACATATATATTTTAGAAAGATCTAAAAGGCTCAAAACATTTTATAGAAAAACTTAATTTCTCACTCACCTCTTTTTTCTAACCACCCAGCATTCTAATTTGAAGCAAACACTGGTGCAAAATATTAATGACTTTTTCCAAAGACATTTCACTGATTTATAAGTGAACATATATAATTTAAATTTTATAGTTTTTTTTTTTTACTAAATGGTTTGTTAACATATTCATTTTTATCATTTGTCCAAATACATCCCATGGGTGAACAAAATGACTGCAGAAGAAAATTGTCACAGAGTCCTTGAAGGAGAAGGGCTGCTAGTTGGAAGAAAACCACAGATTTAGACTCTTTAACCAAAAATTCCAGGCTGGAATAGTATCCCCAAGTCAGTGTTCCCAGAGCCCCTTAAAAAGCAAGTATACATAAAATGCTGTATATATAACATTCTTACAATTTACTGTGAGTGCTCAGAGGATAGGAAATTGAATTTAAGCACATTTAACTTTTGAAAAACAGATAGCATAAATATGCTTTGAGGTCAGAAATGAATACTATGTTACTTGCTGATTCATGAGAAAAATTTCAGTAAGATCCACTTGGCGTTGTCATAATATTACCGCCCAATGTTTATCTTCTCTAAGCAGGTGTTTTCCCAAGTGTAACCTATCTGTTTTGAAACTCTTATTTTTCTAAATCTTGGTAAGCAATCTGAGTTTCATGTACTTGAAATAGAAGACTAAATTAGTTATTTGTTTTAAATCTGTGCTGGTGGTGGGAAAGGTTCCATCCTGACAGAAATCCTATTGTTATTGTTAGCAGAAAAGGTGAATGGAACAGGTGAGGTATTTGGGCAAACCACTGACCCATGAAGCGTATAGAAGAGCTTGGTGCTTAATAACATTTATAGGTGATCATTGCTTTGGATTGAGCCCCCACTCAAGGCCCAAACAGGCAAAATCAAAATGAAGTCACCCCAGCTAAATTCCCATGATCAAATGTTGTTGTTTATCTGAACTTCAGAGAAATCAGGAGAGAGCTAGAGAGACTGGTCAAATCCAAACAGGTCAAATGGAGCTGGCATGATAAAGGAAGATGATTCTACTTTAACCCTTATGAGGGACAATAGCCTAATTGTAAACAATACACTTTTGTTCTTTTTTTCTCCTTTCTTCATTTCTTTTCTCCCTATAAATTCAACTTTTTCTGCTTAGCTTATTGAAAGAGCCATTGTCTTGAATGTGCAGCTCAGTTCTAGAATTGCTAATAAAAGTGAATTAGAACTTTAAATTTTGTCTTTTGGCAATTGCAACTGATCCTCATCCTATGATCAGTCACTACTGCAGACCTGAATTGCTGCAGAGAACATAGAATTGAAAAAGTTGAAAGCATTTCTCTTGCATGTTCAGCTTCTTTTCATGGGACAGAAAACATTTCTAATCATAGCACTATGCACCAGAATAATGATTTTTAAGTCTAATAACACAGGTGTACACATAGCATTAAGCCAGGAAGTACTTGGATACCATAACCCAAGTCCTCAAACATACCCATTCCAATCTCCTCCATTCCGCAAAGCCAACATGCAGGTCTCAATACTGGGGATCCCTGTGGCTGGGATGTTTATGTCCTTCACAATGCAAGTACAGAAAACTGACCACAACATAAAGAGATTAGAAAGTGAGACTGGATCAGATCATGGTGCCCTCCCTTAAAAAGAAAATTATAGAGAGATCCCTTGCCCCTTTCACCTTGTGAAGAAACAGTGAGAAGGCTGTTTATGAACCAAGAAAGGTGCCCACAGCAGACAAGGAATCCACTGGCTGCTTGATCCATGATTTTTCTTATGGCAGTCCAAAGTGACAAATGCAAGGACTGGCTGAAATAATGAAGCTACTGAAAAGAGAAACTATACCAGACTTTGGGGACCATCATGTGGCAAGGCAGGTTAAGCTGCCACCATGATGCCAGCATCCCATATGGGCACCGATTCCTCTCCTGGCTCTCCACTTCTAATCTAGCTCCCTGCTAAAGTAACTTGGGAAAGGGGGAGAAGATGGCCCAAGTGTTTGGTCCCCTTCCACTCACGTGGGAGACCTGGAAAAAGCCCCTGGTTTCCATTCAAGCCATTTGGGAGAGTGAATCAGTGATTCAGATGTTTCTCTCTCTCTGTGTGTCTCTTCCTTTTTCTCTGTAACTCTGACTTTCAAATAAATAAATCTCAAAAAAAAAAGTGGATTTGATTGTATGCTAACAATAAAGACAAATAGAAAATTAAAAAAAAAAAAAACAAGTTTCATGGAGTTTCTCTACACATGCAACTATGGGTTTAACTCAAATTGTTATTAAGCTCAATATTTATATATATATATATATATATATATATATATACTTCCAATTGTTACTAGGATTAAATGAGGCTTTGCAAACTGAGAAGAATTATTTTATTATTGTATTCATCACACAACTAATACATGCATTGCATGCATGATATGCTCAAATGTTTTGGGTTGAATAATATAACATTTATATTCTAATTAGAATGAGATCTTAGGGATTGAACTTTCTTACCTTTTTTATGTCTTTAAATAAACATGGGATTTTAAACTGATACAAATTTAATCAATTAGGAGATTTATTTTCCTTCATGAAATCAGATACCATCAGATTGCAGACAACGGAGTCCACAGCTCCATAATGAGCTCTGTTTAATTCAAAATTCAACCTCAGTGCCTAGCATGATCCCTTTCACATGTCAAGAAAAGGTAAATATTTGTTGAATAGTGCTTGAATTCATAACATCCAGTTATGATTACAAATAAGAAAATGTCAATCTATTAGTCAAAACCTTGAAAAGCAGACTGATGTTCTGAAATCTTTTGAAATCAAACTCTTGAGTCAGTGCCTCTATTTCAAACCCAAGGACTGTGAACCAATAGTAATAGAAACTGAAAAGAACTAGCACATAAAAGAAAAGCACAGATTCTAACAACAATTTCAAATTTATGTCTAAATGACAGACTGGAGTTTGTGTATACACCTTATTTACAGAGTTTCTTTTTCATCCTAATATAATTTGTCCTACACAGTACTGGGCACCTAAAAAATACAGATCATTACTTGCTGAGTTAAAATGATAATTGCAAGAGGTAACTATTCCTGCAAGCTGCAATTTGCCTACTCTGTAATGTCACTGAAGCATCTGGTTCCTGCTCTGTCACTTTCCCCCTATGGCTTTAAAAGAAAAGCTACAGAGGAAAACGTGGGGTCATTACATATATGGCTGGAACAAAAAGCACACTGTGTGTATTTTGCAACATATTTCTGCAGTTTCATAAATGGCCTGTAATTCGATAATAATCGTCAAAACCTTATTAGTTTCATTTCAGTTTGGCTATAAATGAGTTTGCTTCTTAATAAATCACTCATATTCATATTTTCCACCATTTTAGTGGTAGTTATTAGCATAATGATGATGGTCTTTTCTACAACAATTACAGTAGACAAGTTAAGACCAACCCTATAACTCATAATATTTTTTAACAGGGGACAAATTATCTCTTTTTCAAACAAGATTCTCTTTTTTACAGAAAAAGATTGATTTACATTATTTGTTTTTGGTTACCTCTAAGATTAGTAAGATTAGTAAATTCGTTTTTCACTGATTGTTATTACAAGAGAATTGCCAGCGAACAGTTCCTACATTATACAACGCCCCTTCCCATATAGGCAAACTGTTTGATACATTCCATGATTATGTTTTAAAGCACAACAGTTGAGAAAAAAGTTAAAAATGTTAGCAGTACAGAATATGTTTAAGTGACTTAAAATATTTTCAAAAAAGAAAATTTAGTGTTGAGATTAGTGATATACTTAAAGTTTAGGTTCATCCGTTGTTTAATTTATTTACTTTAGCAATGTATACCTTAGAGGCTGTGAATATTTGTGACTTGTAGGGTATAGAAAACTATTTTCAAAGGGAAAACTATTTTCTTCTGTTAAGGCAAGATTAACCTATGTTCCTCTGGTATTATTGTCTAAAAATATATATAGTAATGTAGGAAGCACTGTTAGAATTTTAAATATTAATATCATGTAAACATCAAAATCTTACCAAAATGTTCTGTGTGTTTGCTTCTCTATCATCATTTATATGTGACCATGAGTAATTAAATAAAAATATTTTAAATAAATTTCTTTGCCTTGGTATTCTGACATGCAATTTAACAAGCTAAGAGATGTCCACTGTTACAAATAAAGCAAGAAAAAAATTTTAAAAAATGAATATTGTGACTCTAATCTTTGGCAATTTCCTCTGAGTAAAATGTAAATTTTGGTTTTCTGTCATTGTTGTTATGAATCCTAAAGTTGACCTATGCATGTTAGACTTTTAGAGAGTTAAATAATTAGAAGCATTAATTAGAAAAGGCTTCATTACTTTCACTGTGTCAGGAAAATCAGCTTTTGAATGTGTGTTTATTTAGATCAATTCTCTATAAAAATGTTTCCCATAAAATTTTGGAATTTTATCGCCACGGCGTGTTTTCCCTGGATACATGCTGCATTTTAAAGGGAAGAAAATCTAAGTAACAGGGTTAGAGGATTATTTTCCTACAATAACTGTTTACCAAACCAAGTGTTTATTTTTTAGTGGTATTTATTCCACTGGTTCATAATCTATCTTTTGGCTAGATGATTACATTTTTAAAAACAAATCCATTTAAGTGAGTTTATTTAGTCAACCAACAATGACAAGCTGTTCACAGTTGAATCATGTTGCTGCTGTATGACAGAGGGATGGAATTGCCACCTTGGTTTTTGGTTCTTTTTTTTTTTTTCCTAAAAAAATCTAATCGTAGCTTTAACACTAAAATGCTGTCCTTTCTTCAAGAATGTTTTTATTTCTACAAATAATAGTCAAAATGGAAAACTATTATCCCTGATAAAATTATTGGATATTATCAGCTTTCACTAATTGGCTCCTCACTTCTCAACAATTCAATCTTTTATTTCATTTGAGAAATGCACAAATGGATTAGCATTTCATAAAATATTTTGTGTATTTGGTGGCTTTACACTAAATGTATTAACCTTCTAATTGAATCACATTCTAATTGTTAAAGCTCATATAATGGTCAAAGTTCCCCTCATAATCATTTAAAGTGTTTTGGTGAGCCTGCTAATTTTGAAAATGTAATGGTCCATGATATTTTCTTGGAATTCATTATGATCTATTTCGTGAGTATTTTGGAAAGACTGATTCTTGACCTTTCATAGTTCAGATTCAGTCCAGCAAGCATCTATGTTAGACAAAAGTGAACACCATCAGCTCCTTTTAACACGATAAAATAACAGTCCTGGTTATACAGACTTCATATTCAGGATTGATTTTATTGAAGGAGAAAAGATGTTTTACACTGAAGCGCTTCAGGGCTGTCTCCTATTAAGGACTCTTTATACACAATCTTAGATATAAAGTAAAATCTAATTAGTGCAGCTCTTTGGAGAAGCTTAAGGACTGTCCGTGCTGTGCCCAAACAAACATTAGCGACAGCTCTCTCTCAAGAGTTGTGAAACTCATTCTTCATCAAATATATTAATTGTAAAATATGGAGGCAATGGACCACCAAAAACAATTTCTCTACTCAGTAATTGTGTAAGAGTGTGTATGCTATGTGAATGAGATGATATTTATTAAGTGGCTTTTTTTACATGTATCTATTGAGTGGATATGTGCATTTCTATGTGAATACATAAGTATTTTTATTGAAATGGACAGAAGCAGTCCACCAAACACACATTCTTGAGTCTTATTTTTTTTCAGAGAATTCAGATTTTGCAAGTTATGCTAAGTAAACATCAGGCATTGTAGTGGAGTGTCTGGCACTATGTAATTCTTTATTTAATAGAAGAACAAGAGAGCATTTATAGTAAAATATTCATAAATTGTCAGCACATCTGTTATTACTGCCCCTAGGGATATATTCACTTAAGCCCTCTATTTTCCAGACATTTTTCTATTTTCAAATATACATTGTCCTTTGATCTGGCACATAACCAATCAAGCAGCCTTTTATAACCTGGCTACACCTGTTTCTGCAGGTGTGGTAACAGAGAGGGCACTTTCAGGATGAAGGAAAGAGCTTCCTGGGATTTCTTTTGAGCCAGGCATCTCCTCACAGCAGCTCAGCAGGCAGCTTTGGGGAATTTTTCATGTGGCATATCAGCAGGATTTTTCTCTTTTTTGTCAATGTGGCTTTATTTGTAGTGAAAACGGCTCATAGAATGTTTTTCAAATGAGAGATCTATAACTAAGAGAACAGTATTTTAAAATAATTTTTAAAATTACTTTTCTTCTTTGGAATTTTGACTTTTAAACTTAGCTATCATGGAAATTTATCTTGTGTTTTGTGTGTGTGTGTGTGTGCATGTGTGTGTGTGTTTATGTGTCTTGTGTTTAGGACCACTACTTTGTTATTTTTATTTTCTATCAATTCATCTATTTGGTTTCGTAAAGACTTATTGATTTATTTGAAAGCCAGAGAGACAGAGAGAGAGAGAGAGGGAGAGAAGGATTTTCCATTCTCCAGTTCACTCCCCAGATGCCCACAGCAACCAGGCCTAGGCTAGACTGAAGCCAGGAGCGGCATCTGGGTCTCCTCTGTGGGTGGCAGGAATCCAAGCACGTGGGCCATTATTAGTGGGCCAGTCATTAGTAGGAAGCTGAAACGTAAGGGCCAAGTCTCCAGGCCTCAAACCCGAAACTCTGATGTGATATGTGGGCACCGCAAGCAGGGTTTTTGACCCACTTCACTATTTGATAGGTGCTGAGGATCTGGGCTCAGCAATCACAGATCTCTTAGCCTGCTGCCCATTCAATCTGTTCACCCAGTCTCAGGCACACGTCTTTCCTCCTGTAGAACACACTTTTAAGTTGATGCTCACAACACACTGCAGATCTGCAGCCATTGCACTGCCTTGACCATGTGCCATGCTGCTTCTGCCAGATGACCTGTTATGCTTCCTAGGAGTCAGGAGCTTTGTTCCACAACCTTTTAAACCACTGGGACTTTCTATGGCACCCAAGCAAACATATTAATTATTGCCGGAACTGTAATTAAAAAAAACAATGTAAGAATGATTTGTATTTTTTCCTGTGAAAAGCATCAATGCTTTGCAGCCTTCCAATAAGTCAGGTAAGTCTTCAGTGTTATTGAATTTAGATGTGAACATGAAATGGCAAATTATTTGGTGGTGGTGGGAGGCAATTGGCTGAGAAAATACAGATCTAGAGCTATGCTGTTCAGTACAATAGCCACTAGTCACATGTGGCTCTTATAAAGTTCAACTGAATTAGAATTTAAAAACTCTAAAACTTAGTTCCTAAACTGCACTGTGATCAATGACCACATGCAAATTGTGGCTGCCAAATTGAACAGTGCAGCTATAAAGCATTTCCATCATCACAGAAATTTATATTGGATAGCCAAAGGGAAATTCTACACTTGGATAACTGCAGTGTTCTTATTCCTTGCTTAAAAGAGAAGCAAAACTAAAAGAAAAGCAAAGAAAGAAAGCAAAACTAATAATTGTTTATGAATAATATCTTTAGGTTTTAGGCAAGAAAATGATTCCAACTTTTACTAAAATATTGGCAAATTATCTACATGCATATTTTTGGTTTAAAAATATTAAACATATTTTTATGGCTCTCATTTTAATTTTTGTTTCAATTTATTTTGTACTGTCCATTCTAATATAGGTTCTCTGATGTATAGAATAATGATTAAGTACATCTACAGCAAAGAAAACTGATTGTGCCATGACTCTATTACTAATGTTTTGTGGAACTTTCAAGTTATTTTCAGCAAATAACTTGAGTTTTCTAAACATTTCTTAATTTACAAAATATAAATAGTAATATAACTCTTGCTAAAAGGTTATAAGATTATATGAGTTAATAATTGTAAAATGCTCTTGTCTTTGCTTAATAGCTAGGGAAAAATTTTAAATAGTAATAACAATATAATAGTCAAAGAGTGGCATAGATAATTTACTAGATACCAATAATACGCGATATCTCATTTAATTCTCAATTAATCATTTTCCTTGTTTTAGAAAAGGGATCTCAGAGATTCAAAGCCAACTACTAATTGTATAAGGTGATCAATTCATTTCATTGGTGTTCATACTTACATCATCATATTCTTCTTACATAACACTTTGCATCACGAGCCACTCAAAACAGTATGCATAATGGTAAGTTATTTTGATTTGCTTTGTTGCTGCTTTATTACTCATTCAGATTTTATTAAAAATAATCACCATGGATGAATGCTGTGATTGAAGACACTGAAGCCTACTGAATTATTTTCTTTGATGTATCTAGACAAAAGAGTATCTCAGCTATGTTTTGAAAAAAAAAAAAAAGTAACAAAATCATTTTCTTCCAGCTGAGCATTCACCAATGAGTTCATATAAACCCATTTCAGATCATCAGAAGACAAAGGGCATTTGAATTTATACATTTATCTCCACTTTCAACATGGGCTAGATGTAGCATGAGGTTTCTCATGTCAAATCACAGATCAACGAGTGAAGAGATGCAACAAAAATACTATAATACAAAGAAGGTCATGTTGAATAATAGTAAGACACTAAGAGATGTGTACAACACTATAGGTGTTTAAAAAGCATTGAATTTTCATCATTTTAGGAATATGGCACCTGATTTTATGGAAGAAGTGAATTTAAAATAGATGTAAAGAAAACCTAAATTATGGATAAGAAGAGACAAAGCAAAACAATTTCCCCTGTTTGGAAGGTGAGAAAATTTTCCTTTTGACGCATCATTTCTGACGTTTTCTGCACTTTGTTGTATTTTAGGGATTCAAATCTGTGAAACTACATCCCAAACCCCTTTGCCACCAGAGACAAGGCTTAGGTTCTGTCAATGAGTAGACCACACATGAATTTGAAAGAGATTGTATGTGTGCACATGTGTGTGAGCATGCGTGTGTGTGTGTATGTGAATGTTACAGTACCTAATATCAGAAGCCCAGTTTTGGACTCATAAAGCTACAACAGACTAATGCGGTTTCCTGTGTCTGCTAAATGCTGACTCTCGATGCGGCAGCCACGGGGGAGTATACACTCAGGCAGTACCATACACAGCTTCTTACAGTTTTTGATATGAGTAATGCCTCCCCTCCCCCTTTGGCCCCTTCTATCAATTTTGATGCCTAATTCTCTTTCTGCTTAAAATATCTAAGCAGAATTCTATTTTGTTGATTGAATCCATAATAATAGAGTCAGGAAAAAGTAAAGAAATATTATGTATGCGGAGAAGTCAGGGTACACTTGACATAAAGATAATATTTCCATTTCCATGAAAATTGGACGAAGAAGTAACTTTGGATCTGTCTTAAATAGACATTTTAATACTCGACTGTTCAGTTTGCTATTCAGTGATTTATCATGTGATTTCTCTGACCATTCCTTATAGACCTCTTAAGAGTGAGTGCTTTACATAGTCATGTATGCTTCATAATTTTTAGCTTTGAAAAAATGGGAACTCATCAAAGCCATAATTAACAAAAATATATTTCAAGGAAGCATGTTCTGAAAAACATAGTAGAAGGGATAGCAATTCAGGCAAAGCCTTTGATAAAGCTCAGCAAATTTATATGGTGAGCTACGAACGTATTAAACCACACCAAGCATCATGAGAGTAAGGCTCAGAGATGTGAAGCAGATAAGTAATGATGGTAAACAAAAACCCTAATCATATAAAATGAAATTCCCAGATAATATTCACTGTATTCTGTAGGTTGCATAGGTGAGCAGCAAAACTAAAGAAAAATCTTTCCATAAATCTCTTATTAATAGGGGATAGCTCAGGACACTCACTTTTGGCCCTTGAAAAATTAAATAAATGTGTATTTAGGAATATGCATGAGAGTTTAGAAAATGATAGGTATACTATTCCACCTCTGAGAACAAAAAATCTGAACAAAGAACATCCAGGCACCTGAATAAAAGACTGGAGAGAAAAACAATAACAATAAGGCATAGAAAGAAAACACAAAGTTGTTGTTAGCTGGGATAAAGATACCTTTCAGTACCCACTAAAATTTGTAATACATTAAAATCAAAATTCCCTAGATTAAATACAAATGTACAACAAAATCAAAACTCCAAAATCAAATTCAAGACAAAATACCTTAAATGCTATACAGAAACATAATTCATATCTCTAGATGTGGAAATATACTAAAACAAGAGACTGGTCACAAACTTTCATATACCTAAAAAAAAACTTAAAATTATTCATTATATAAAAATTAACCAAAGTTGACAAATCTAAAACAATAGCAAGATATTTTGTAACTCCTCTGTCAGAAACAAACATAAATTAAACCATGAAGCAAATAAACATATCAAATATTTCAATAACACAATTGAGACATCTACTAGGTCAATATGTACTCTTTCAAAGTAAATAGAGATTTCATGCTTTGAAAAGCATCAGCAAAATACTGATAGACTAACCATTTGTTGATTCATTCAATCAACAGCAGTCCGTCCATTTGACAAATATGTATGGAATATTTTCTGTATGTCGTACACTGTTCTCTCCCCGAGGATCCTGAATTGTGGCAGGGATGACAACTGCAACAATAAAGAGATTGGAGAAATGTGATATGATTTACATTTCAGAAAGATCAATCTGCTGCAGAGCAGAATCTCATAAAACACAATTTTAACTTGTAAAAACTAAATCTTTTTCTCAGAATTGTATGGTAGAAAATTTAAATAGCATCTGTTACTTAAATCAATATTTTTTGTGTCACACAAAAGATACGTGGGTCATGATTTGCATGTCTGCGTCTCCCCAATATTAGGATGTTAAAATCCTAAACTCCAAGATGATTGTGTTAGGAGGTAGGGCTTTGGCAAGTTGATTAAGTCATAAAGATGAGGACTGAACAGAATTAGTGTTGTTATAACGCAGGCCTGAGAAATCTGGTTTGTGATCCCAAATAAGGACAAACTAAAAAGGTGCCATCTGTAAACCAGGAACACAGCCCTCCACAAACAATGCATCGCCTCGTTCCTTGATTTTGTACTTCCTACTCTCTAAAATTATGAGAAATAAATTTCTGTTGCATATAAGCTCTTCTTTCTGTGTTGTATTGTTACAGTTAACTGAATGGACAAATACAAAGATTATTAGGAGTGAAAAAAATTATGAAAGAAGCGTGTTTTTCTTGATTTTCTTCTAAGAATTAAACAAGAGTCATCATATTTAAAATAAAAGATTAAGGGGCCAGTGTTGTGGTTCAGTGGGGCAAACTGCTACCACCTGCAACCCAGGCACAAAATGGGCACAGGTTCGAGTCCTGACTGTTCCACTTCGCATCCAGTTCCTTGCTAATGTGCCTGGGAAAGCGGCTGAAGATGATGCAAGCACTGGGTTTCAGCCTAGCCCAGTCCTGGTCGTTGCAGCCATTTTGGGAGTGAATCAGCAGACTGAAGATCTTTCTCTCTGTGTCTCTCTGACCCTCTCTGTGACTCTGCCTATCAAATAAGTAAATACATTTTTAAAAATTAATACATTGGCCGGTGCCGCTGCTCACTAGGCTAATCCTCCGCCTGCGGCGCCGGCACCCCGGGTTCTAGTCCCGGTTGGGTCACCGGATTCTGTCCCGGTCGCTCCTCTTCCAGTCCAGCTCTGCTGAGGCCCAGGAGTGCAGTGGAGGATGGCCCAAGTGCTTGGGCCCTGCACCTGCATGGGAGACCAGGAGAGGCACCTTGCTCCTGGCTTCGGATCAGTGCGGTACACCCGCCTAATGGCCATTGGGGAAGAACCAATGGAAAAAGGAAGATCTTTCTCTCTGTCTCTCTTTCTCTGTCCACTCTGCCTGCCCAAAAAAAAAAAAAAATACATTAAGGAACACAGAAATTGACATAAATGTGTACTTTGTTCTCATACACCAACCAGTCATATTTTAAGGGATAATTTTTAAATACACTATTTTCCTCTTTGTTGTTTTTAGATTTTCATCACTGAAAATATTTCTCCATTGAACTGTGCTGTTGAAGCGTCTGGGAAAACATTCATATTTTTCTTTCTTGGTAAGCTTAACTGCCTATGGGAATGTATACAAGAACTCTTTTGGAAGACAATTTTAATATATGCTTTCTTATTTAAAATGTCAAACAACCTAGAAACTCAATTCTTTACTTTTACCCTAGAGATGTATTTATAAATATGGACAGGGAAATAATTATAAGCATACTCATTCTAGCATTGTTTATAATAATGAAACATTGGAAACAGCCTAAATGTCTCTCACTAGATGAATGCTTAAACAAGTTAAGGAATGTTGTTACCATAGGACACTATACAGCAGTTCAGAATAAGGAATAAAACACAAAGATCTTCAAGACATATAGAGTGGTGTATCTCACACAGCTGGCTACTATTTAAGTTAAGAAAGACACACTTACATGTATGTGTGGAAAGGCTACATCTGAAGTGATTTGTTTCAGTCGCAAAAGGTAGGTTTAAAGAAAGGGGAAGAGAAAACTTAGACTTTAGATTTAGGTTTGTTTAAAATATTTTAACTTTAAAATTTTATTTTCATTTTATTTGAAAGGTGGACAAAGAAAGTCGTGGAGAGGAGCAACAGCAGTGCTACAGTAAGAGAGAGAGAAAGGGAATCATGAATCATCTGTTGTTTTCCCCACAACAGCCAGGGTCGGGTCAACGGAAATCCAGGAGCCTGGAACTCAATTCTGGCTTCCTGTACGGGTGATAAGTAGCCAAGCACTTTAGCCATCACTTACTGCTTCCCAATGAAAAAATTAGTAGGAAGCTGAAACAAAATCAGAGGCATGAGCACCCGACCTAGGTGTTCAGACATCGGATGCAGGTGTCCCAAGCAGCAACTTACCTGTTATGCCAAAAAACCTGCCCCTTGGATTTCTGTATAGGAGAATTCATTCCTATGTGAACGAAGCATTCAAACAATTGTAATGTAAGACAACTTAGATGGAAATAGAGCATCAAATACTCAAAATGTGGTTTCAAAGGCCAAAACATGACCCTTCCAAATCTAGAATGGATACATGTCTGAAATTTTATTGAACTGATTAATGAATGAGTTAGTAAAATGATTGCATTAATCTGAAAGACTTTGAAGACTGACTTCCACAGTCATCCACAAAGGTGTAGTTTTAAATTTTAAGGACATGTTTGTCAAATTTCTTACAATATTAATATTCTATAAGGCCTAGAGCCATAACTTTAAAATTATGTTCTCTACTGGATAGAAATCCAAAACTTAACACATAACTTCACAGTATATGGATTTTAACCTACTCATTAAGTCGCAAAACAAAGTGATATACATTGTCCTGGAGAATTAAACATAGCCTGGGCTAGTTTGCAAAACAATGCACCAGTATGACATTAAAAATATGTTACTCTGGGGCCTGCTCTGTGGTGCAGCAGGTTAAAGCCCTGGCTTGCAGTGCTGCAATCCCATATGGGTGCCGGTTCTAGTCCCAGCTGCACCTCTTCTGATCCAGCTCTCTGCTATGGCCTGGGATAGCAGTAGAAGATGGCCCAATTCCATGAGCCCTGTTTCCACGTGGGAGATCCGGAAGAAGCTCCTGGCTCCTGGCTTCGGATCAGCGCAGCTCCGGATGTTGAAGCCAATTAGAGAGTGAACCAGCAGGTGGAAGAACTCTCTCTGTCTCTCTCTCTCTCTCTGTAATTCTGTCTCTCAAATAAATAAAATAAATCTTTAAAAAAAAAAAGCACAGGCTTACATTATTTTAATCATATTTCAAGGATGCATGATTTATTTCTGGAAAAGTCTATAATAGAGCTATCCACATACAATAGTAGAGATGTAGCAAAATGTACAATAGTAATAACTACAGAAAGATAGAATTAAATTCTTTGCAGTTGCTATGTAAGTCCTTATACTAAAAATATCCATTCTAATGCTAACAGGAGTATAACGCAAAATAGGATAACGGTTTTCAGATGAGACCAAGATCTAGATTGTCATTAGCAACATGCAGCCAAGTACGCCTATTGAGTGCAGATTAGATATAGAATTTATTCTATATGTTAATTTTTGCATCTATATTTTCAAACTGAAATTAGTTGTATAGGAAATTCCTCCTGGCCATTCCATGCTGTGTGCATGAGTTTCTTGTTGTTTGTTTGATTGTTTTTTAAAGATTTTATTTACTTATTTGAGAGGTAGAGTTACAGACAAAGAGAGGGAGAAACAGAGAGAGCGATCTTCTATCCGCTGGTTCACTCCCCAAATGGCCGCAACTGCTGGAGCTGGGCCAATCCAAAAGGCAGGAACCAGGAGCTTCTTGTGGGTCTCCCAAGCAAGTGTAGAGGCCCAAGGACTTGGAGCATCTTCCACAGCTTTCCCAGGCCATAAGCAGAGAGCTCGATCAGAAGAGGAGCAGCTGGAACACCAATTGGCACCCATATGGGATGCCTGCGCCACAGGCAGAGGATTAGTATACTATGCCAGAGCGCCTGCCCTCGAATATGTGTTTTTAACACAGTTTTATGCTTTACACAGAATGCTATAAATCTCTCAAGTTACAAGCCTGAATAAACTTGAATTCCCTATTACAATCAAGATTTAGGTGACCACTGTCAGTACCAAGTAAAATACTATTACTGTTGCGCAGTATGTCATATAATTATAAAACATTTGTTAATAAAAACAATCTTTCCTATAATTTATGCAAACTATCATCTTCAATATGACTTAGACTCAAGTCAGGATTTGCCTAGTGTGATATATTCTCGTATGTCTGTACTGAATTCATTATATCTTAATTACCTGAAGAAATTTTGTTTAATAAATTACAACACAAATCAAGATTGAATCTATAAAAACAAAAAGAACCCCAAAGGTGCCTGAAAACTAGGGAATATATGCATCTTAACACCTTGCATGCTAGTTGAACTTTCTGATATCCTAATCCTGTCTGTCGAAAACCTAGCAAAGATGGTCAAAGCCAGTTGGTTAATAAAAACATAGCATCAAACTCTAGCCCAAAGTTGAAAAAACAAAGAATAAATTATGCCATATATGTTTTACTTGAAGGGACTATGATTAATCATTATAGGGCTACTTAATAGTACTAAAGGTGATTTTTGCCCACTACTTTTGAAAGACAAAACTAAAAGCTCCTCTAAGATAAAGAAACTTAAAAGTGTACTCCTTTCAGATAATTTAGGGCACATATATTTATATTAGTTTACATAAAAGGGAACTGATTTGCATAAATTTGCATATCCTGCTCAAGTATGTAAAACTAATTAATACAACTGAAAACAATGCATTCAAAATTCACATTTAAGGTCATTCCAAAGAACCGAGGTCACCTAAGTTTTACGAATTAGGAAATCTGACTTCACCAGGGTATTTTTCCCAAAGTAGGGATCATTTCCTAAGTGCTTTGCCCAAAGACATAGTCCTGCAAGTTGATGACTTCGTAAAAGCAAATGGCTATTTCCCAAACAGTGAAGGAAGAGGGCCTTAAATATTTTGAGTGTGCTTGGGGCTGCTATTCTCATTGGCTCCCCTTGTCCGGAGATGGTGTATTATTATTGTATCATTCTGCCTGGCAGAGGAGGCTATCAAGTGAGCTGCCTCCACTGATCCCGTTCATGATAGCAAGCATTCAGCGCTCTAAAAATGGCATACAACCTCAAAAAGAGTCTTTAAAAATTGTCAGCTCGGCTTTTAAACCTTAGTGGCTTAAGCTGTTTATAAAGGAGCCTAAAATAAGAAAGGTTTTCTGTTTTAAATAAGATAACCTATGAAGTTTTAAAAGGTGCAATATTTGGGGCATTATATTTTCCTTTCCTGAGTTATGAGGGAACTTTAATAAAAGTGTCAGTAATCTCAAATCCATTTAAACTTGTTTCCTGGGATGTTCTGATTTACAGACCCATGATCTGCCTGTGATGGATCATAGCTGATCAGGTCATTTGCTGATAAACATATTTAGAGGATTTTCTGGTGGAAATTCGTATACTGTAATGGCATGTCCTTGTAGAGTTTGCTCTGAATCCCAGCTTTCCTTTTCAAGAAAATCTATTTCCTAGAAATATAGCTCACCCCCTAAGACTAACTTTGCTATTTAAAGATGTGGAGGCTGTCAACTGAAGTGCCAAATTTTGAGATAAAAAGTACATTTAATCAATCAGTCAACTTTTGCACTCATGGATTTTAAGCTTGGTTAGGTGTTTAAGTCTCACAATTACTTGGCAAAAACTTTTCCTATGTTAGAGAGGTTTTTTTTTTTTTTTTTCCTAGACTTGGGTTTTAAAAGTATGCTTCTGATTATCCGATTTCTTTTGAATGGCCCCTTTGTCACTATAGCCAAAACACTGTAACAGTCTCAGCCAAAACACTTAGAGAAGGGACCTACCACCTGGTGCTTCTACACTGCATAGTCTGACTTAGAAGTCCCTTAATCTCTGGAGCTATCTAACAGTCTTTTTTGGTGACTTTGCTTTAGGTTTCAATTGTCTAAAACATTGGTCCTCTCCCTTATCTAAAAATGACTAAAAATTGGTCATTTTTTTCATGACTGCTTTGTTTCATTTCATCTTAACTAAGCCCTGGCTCATAATTTGGTAAATCTCCCAAATCCCCAAGTATTTATTAATTGTACCTTCACTGATATACTATTTTTGTCATTTAATTAAATACAATTTTTTAACTTTTGTGAATTATTTAATGATCAGCATATTTTATATATTTTTTTGTGTCTCAAATCTTAGATATCCCAAATTTTGTGGCCTCACAAAATTTCAATGCACTTATAAATATTTGAAAAAGCAGAGTGTTAGAAAGGCAGAGGGAGAGAGAGAGAGAGACAGGGAGAGAGAGAGGCAGAGAGAGAAAGAGAGAGAGACAGAGAGAGAGAGAGATTCCCTTTTCTGGTTCACTCCCCAAACAGCTACAGAAGTCGGGGCTGGGTCAGGCTGCAAACAGGAGCCAGGAACTCCATTCTTGTTTTTCACACAGGTGGTAGGGGCCATGGTACTTGAGCCATCATAAGCAGCCTCTCCAGGAGCATTAGCTGGGGGCTGAACCAGAAGCAAAGGACATGAGACTTGTAGCAAAACTCAAATATCAGGTTCAAGAAGCAGTCAAAAGCAGAGGCTTAACTTACTGTGCCATTAGGTCCACCACAATGCATTTCTTATATTAAAAGTGTTAAAATTGATGGCCGGCACTGTGGCATATTAGGCTAAGCCTCTGCCTGCGGCACTGACATCCCATATGGGTGCTGGTTTAGGTCCTGGCTGCTCCTCTTATAATCCAGCTCGCTATTTATGGCCTGCGAATGCAGTGGACAGCCCAAGTCCTTGGGCCCCTCCAGCCCTGTGGGAGACACAGAAGAAGCTCCTGGCTCCTGGCTTTTTCTGACCCAGCTCTGGACTTTGAAGCCATTTGGGGAGTCAAGCAGTAGATGAAAGATCCCTCTCACTGTCTAACCCTCTCTCTGTCTGTAACTCTGCTTTTCAAATAAATCTTTAAAAAGAAGTATTAAAACATATCAATTAATGTGGCCGGTGCCGCGGCTCACTAGGCTAATCCTCCACCTTGCCGCGCCGGCACACCGGGTTCTAGTCCCGGTTGGGGCGCCGGATTCTGTCCCGGTTGCCCCTCTTCCAGGCCAGCTCTCTGCCTGTGGCCAGGGAGTGCAGTGGAGGATGGCCCAAGTGCTTGGGCCCTGCACCCCATGGGAGACCAGGAAAAGCACCTGTCTCCTGCCATCGGATTAGCGCGGTGTGCCGGCCGCAGCGCGCCGGCCGCAGCGGCCATTGGAGGGTGAACCAACGGCAAAAGGAAGACCTTTCTCTCTGTCTCTCTCTCTCACTGTCCACTCTGCCTGTCAAAAAAAAAAAAAAAATCAATTAATGAAAAGATGAAAAATAGATTGAACAATATTTGGGTCAATTTTTCAATTATGTAAATTAATAGAAATTTATTGATATTTTTATACCAGTCACTGTAAATTTAATCATAGTTTTAGAAAAGAAAAAATTGACAATGTATTTGAAGGAAAATCCTTATAGCATTAGAAAACCATATTGATATTGAAAATGCATGTCTTTAAATATGTTAAGATTATTTAATACTTAGAAATGGTCTTAAAACTGGAATGAGAGTATAGGTGCAATTTTCTAATTTTATTAAATTTCTTTAGATATGTGTAGAGTTTTTTGGAAAAACTAAACAAAAATAGTTCCCCAAAATTCTGGGCATTATTCATAAATAAAACATTGAAATAAGGGTTGTATGATTATTCCTGATTCTGAGCATTTAATATGTCCTTAACTATTAAAAAGTGCTGCCATATAACATTGAAAAAGATCAAATGAAAGAGTACAGTTAACTCTTTTCCTTTCATGTAGTTAATATTGACTTGATTTTCCTTTGATGCTCATAAAATATTAACTTCTGGACTGTAGAGGCAAAATCCCAGTATACCAATAAGCAGAGAAAGAAAATTTATCTTTCCCCTCCGTGGATGTTATCTTTATATCTCTGATGCATTGTTTTATATTCTTTTTGTTCATTCCTTTCTCTTCTCCTTTATTTTTCCCTTTTATTAACTAATATTATTTAGAATTAAGATGAAATAATTTCATTTCACCTCTACCATAATTTTAGAGAACCAGATAAAATACTTTATATTTCTGTTCTTAATAATAACCAATTAGGAGCTTGGCATTGTGGTGCAGCAGGTTAAGCCACCAGCTGCAATGCTGGCATCTGATATGACCAATGGTTCAAGTCATGGGTGCTCTACTTCTGATGCAGTTCCCTGACAATGCACCTGGGAAAGGAGTAGAAGATGGCCCAAATGTCTGGGGCCCTGTCACCCATGCAGGAGACTCTGTTGAACTTCCACGCTCCTGACTTCCAGCCTGGTCCAAATTTAGTTATTGTGGTCATTTCGGGAGTGAACCAGTCCATGGGATTTCTCTTTGTGTGTCTCTCTTTCTGTCTGTAACGCTTCCAAATAAAGAAATGACTCTAAAAAGGCCAAATTAGGAGAAAATATTTTCAAAGTGCATAACTGTAAAAGTAATAGTACCCAAAATAAGAAACTTTTAAAACTCAGTGAAAATAATCTAATTATAAAATGGGCAAAAAGCATAGACATTTCATTGAAGAGGACATACAGATGGCAAATAATCACATGGAAATGTATTTAACAACTGTAGTCATCAAGGAAACAGACATTAAAATCATAATTAGATATCTTTATGTGCTTACCAAAATGGCAAAAGAAGGAAGGAAGGAGGAAGGGAAAGAAGGGGGGGAGGGAAGGAGGGAGGGAGGAAGGAAGGAAGGAAGGAAGGAGGGAGGGAGGGAGGGAGGGAGGGAGGGGGGAGGAGGGAAGGAGGGAGGGAGAGGGAGAGAAAGGCTAGCCAATATCAAATGCTGGTTAGGGTGCAGAGAAAGTGGGTCATTTATACATCACCGGTGGTGAAGTAAAATGTAAAATCACTTTGGAAACTAGTTTGGGAGTCTCTTAAAGGCTAAAAATTCAATTACAGTGTGCCCAGAGTAATTTCACTCTGAGAAAAATATCCCACAGAAATGAAAACTTATGTTCACATGAAAACTTGTACACAAAAGCTAATGATAGCTAGCTGAATTTCTAACAGTCAAAATTTCAAAAAGTACGGGTATCCTTCAACAGATGAATGCATTGTGGGGCATAAACATCATGTATACGACTCAGTTTAAAAAGGAACCCAGTAGTGATACACAAGACACAGAATTATGTTGGATGAAAACAGCTAATCTCAAGAATAATAATACTATGTGAATCTGCACGTATATTTTCAAATGACAACACACTGAAAATGAGACCAAGTCAGGTTTGTCAGGGCTTGAGGATGTGGCTCAGGTTGGGAGGAGGTGGTTTTGTTTCTGAAAGGGCAGCATGAGGGATCCTGTGCTGACTGAAGAATCTCAATATGCTGGTGGATACAGACTCACCTCAGTAATAAAATCACATAGAATTAAATACACACAAACACACACACACACACACACACACAATGTGGATGCTTGTGAAACTGAAAAACTCTGTAAGATTTTGAGGTTCTGTCATGGTCAGTATTTGAGTTTTGAAAAAGGTCACCAATGAGGAAAATTGAGCAAACTGTGCAACAGATCTCTATATATTGTTTTTATAATAGCATAAATCCACAATTATCCCAATAGGAATTCTAATTAAATCAGTAAAATATTCTAGCACTTTATATAACATTGAGTAAATGAAAGTATAAATAATGAATAAATAAAACCATCAAATGGTTATAATTCTGAGTCAGTATTCTTACATAAATATTGATATTTAATAATAAGAAAACATGTTCATAAATCTATTAATGAGGTTAGATCTGTTATCAAAATAAAGAATGGATATATAAATACTAATATGCAAAATACGTGCAGAGTAAGAAAGTAAGAGGAGACACAGTATCATATGAACTATAAAGTCATCGTTAAGACAGTGTCTCTGATACTTGGTAAAGATGCAAACGCCATACATGACCCTGGGGAGTGTTGATTCAGTAGATCTGGATGGGGTTTTGTAATCCTCCCAGGTCACCATGTTAGCATCAGGTCACAACATGATTTGAAAGACATTGATATAGATACTCACTGAATGCCAAATGCAGTATATACTCTTTGAGGATATGGAAGCATATAGGTAATTATCACCATTAATTGATTTAATATATATTATACACTGACCATTTAATCCAAAGAAATCAAGAACACATCTACGTGTTGCATTGCTAAATGAGTAAATACAACTGGGTAGAAATGCTTCAGGATGCCAGTTTGTGGGTAAGGCTAGGGAAACTATTCATGTTCCTTATTATAGGATTCAGTCTGGAAATACAATATGTTCTCCTCATAACAAGAGGGAAGTATAACCACACATCAAAACTTTGAGCCTTTTTTTCTTTTGGCACTGCTGACATGCCATTGGCTCAGTAACAGATCAAACCAAGGTTACAGAGCAAGGAGCTATACTGTAGACTTCAACTACAACAATGCTAAATCAAGGTCAAGGACATATGTACCTTTACGTGTGCAGAGTGTTAAATTAGGCAAAATCCATAACTCAAACTTCATCATTCTTGGCAAGCAACTATGAGGCCACATATTTATCTCAATTAACTATTAACAGGAGGTGTGAATTTTATTGTTTCCTTACAAATCTTAATTCTAACTAAAATCAACTTTGAACCGCTCACTCCATGGCATCTTTAACCTATGTAATACTCAGCTTCTACAATAATATCTTTTAATATCTTTATCAGTTATCTTTTGCAATGTAACAAATTATCCCCAGAATTAATGAATTAGAACAATGATTCCTTATTTGCTTATATTTTTTAAAAGATTTGTTTACTTATTTGTCTTTTTAACTTTTATTTAATGAATATAAGTTTCCAAAGTACAGTTTATGGATTACAATGGCTCCCCCCATAACTTCCCTCCCACCCGCAGCCCTCCTCTCTCCTGCTCCCTCTCCCATTCTATTCACATCAAGATTCATTTTCAATTTTCTTTATATACAGAAGATCAGTTTAGCATATATTAAATAAAACTTTCAACAGTTTGCACCCACACAGAAACACAAAGTGTAAAGTACTGCTGAGTACTAGATATAGCATTAAATCTCAATGTACAGCACACTAAGGACAGAGATCCTACATGAGGAGTAAGTGCACAGTGACTCCTGTTGTTGACTTTACAAATTGGCACTCTTGTTTATGGCATCAGTAATCACCCTTGGCTCTTGTCATGAGTTGCCAAGGCTATGGAAGCCTTTTGAGTTCGCCGACTCTGATCATATTTAGAGAAGGTCATAGTCAAAGTGGAAGTTCTCTCCTCCCTTCAGAGAAAGGTACCTCCTTCTTTGATGACCCGTTCTTTCCACTGGGATCTCACTCACAGAGATCTTTCATTTAGGTTTGTTGTTTGTTTGTTTTTTTGTTTGTTTGTTTGTTTGTTTTTGTGACAGTGTCTTGGCTTTCCATGCCGGAAATACTCTCATGGGCTTTTCAGCCAGATTTGAATGCCTTAAGAGCTGATTCTGAGGCCAGAGTGCTGTTTAGGACATCTGCCATTCTATGAGTCTGCTGTGTATCCTGCTTCCCATGTTGGATCATTCTTTCCCTTTTTTATTCTATCAGTTAGTATTTGCAGACACTAGTCTTGTTTATGTGGTCCCTTTGGCTCTTAGTCCTGTCATTACAATCAATTGTGAACAGAAACTGATCACTGGGACTAGTGAGATGGCATTGGTACATGCCACCTTGATGGGATTGGATTGGAATCCCCAGGCACTTTTCTATCTCTATTGTTTTGGGGCAAGTCCAATTGAGCATGTCCCAAATTGTGTATCTCCTCCTTCTCTTATTCCCATTCTTATACTTATTAGGGATCATTTTTCAGTTAAGTTTCAACACTTAAGAATGATTGTGTATTAATTACAGAGTTCAACCAATAGTATTAAGTAGAACAAAAAAATTACTAAAAGGGATATAGTATTAAATTGTACAGGAACACTCAGGACAGGGGCTGATCAAGTCACCGTTTCTCATAGTGTCCATTTCACTTCAACAGGTTTCCTTTTTGGTGCTCGGTTAGTTGTCACCAATCAGGGAGAATATACGATATTTGTCCCTTTGGGACTGGCTTATTTCACTCAGCATGACGTTTTCCAAATTCCTCCATTTTGTCGCAAATGACTGGATTTAACTGTTTTTTACTGCTGTATAGTATTCTATAGAGTACACGTCCCATAATTTCTTTATCCAGTCTACTAGATAAATGATGGGCACTTATGTTAATTCCAGGTCTTAGCTATTGTAAATTGAGCTGCAATAAACATTAAGGTGCAGACAGTTTTTGTTTGTTTGTTTAATTTCCTTTGGGTAAATTCCAAGGAATGGGTTGGCTGGGTTGAATGGTAGGGTTATATTCAGGTTTCTGAGGAATCTCCAGACTGACTTCCATAGTAGCTTAACCAGTTTGCATTCCCACCAACAGTGGGTTAGTGTCCCTTTTTCCCCACATCCTCGCCAGCATCTGTTGTTGAAAGGCATAGTTACAGAGATGCAGAGAGAGAGAGAGAGAGAGAGAGAGAGAGGTCTTCCATCCACTGGTTTACTCCCCAGATGGCTGCATTGGCTACAGCTGGGCCAATCTGAAGTCAGAAGCCAGGAGCTTCCTCTGGGTCTACCACATGCGTGTAGGGGCCCAAGGACTTTGACCATCTTCTACTGCTTCCTCAGGCCATAGCAGAGAGCCAGATTGGAAGTGGAGCAGCCAGGACTCGACCCAATGCCAGCACTGCAGGCGGTGGCTTTACCCGCTACACCACAACGCCGGCCCCTGCTTATATTTTGGGTTAATAATTAGACTGTGCTCTCAGAGAAGAATTATTTTTCATTTAGAATTCTGAATTGTATTTTCCCTAAGTGGTCCATCATCCTCAAGGAAACATCCATAAGGCTTTTGCTCATGACTGCAGTGTGCCAAAAGGAAAAGTACCAAACAATAAGAGATCTTGGTATCTAACATCAGAATTCACATGCGACACTTCCTCTGCACTTTAGTGACCAAAGCAAGTCGCACACCCATTCCTGATGCAAGAGGTGGAAAATGGTTAGTGATGTTCCTTCCTAGGAATATGTGGTTGTTAATGCGCAGATTTTGACAACTAAAATATTTCAAATGTCCTTTTCAGTCTTCGGTTGTCAGAATGTGTTCAGATCCTCTGTTCCTCAAATTTTCACAAGTTCTTTAACTTTACTGAAAGAGTTGGATGTTTGATCAGAGGTACTGAAAACCTTTTTAAATCATGCCTCACTACTTCTTTTTGACTTTACTCTCCCATATATAAATTTATTTAATAAAAATATAATACTAGTAATGAACAGGGCATTAAATTTTCTTTTTTCAATTAATAAAAAAGTAGGAAAAACCTTTGAAAATGTTTCATGTAACCTCAATGCATTCCTTGGGACCACTGTGTTAGACAGTTAGGTATTTTTCCCAATAAGCCACCAGTTAGGGTGCCCATGGATCATATTGAAGTGCTTGGGTTTAATGTCCACTGCCTCCAGCTTCCTGCTAATGCAGACGATGGCTCAACTAACTTGACTTCTGCCACTCACATGGGAGAGAACTGAATTTGGGGAGTGAACCAACAGATGGAATCTCAATCTATCTCTCTCTCTCTCTCTGTCTCTCTCTCTCTCCTATCAAATAAATGAGTTTAAGAATAAGTTTTAGGGGTCGGTGCCATGGCTCACTTGGTTAATCCTCTGCCTGTGGCATCAGCATCCCATATGGGCACAGGGTTCTAGTCCCGGTTGCTCCTCTTCCAGTCCAGCTCCCTGCTGTGGCCCAGGAAGGCAGTGGAGGATGGCCCAAGTGCGTGGACCCCTGCACTCACATGGGAGACCTGGCTCCTGGCTTTGGATCGGTGCAGTGCCAGCCTTTGTGGCCATTTGGTGGGTGAACAGTTGGATGGAAGACCTTTCTCTCTGTCTTTCCCTCTCACTGTCTGTAACTCTACCTGTCAAATAAATTAAAAAAATAAGTTTAAAAAATCAGAAATAACAATAATTTTTCTAATTTACATAATAGTACTTGGCTGGTGGTCCGAACAGTAATTCCAACATCCAGGCTTCTTTTATATAGTTGTTTCATTCCCTCAAGAAAAGAAAGAACTTCTTGAATTCTTTTCATTTAGAGGGAGGCTGAATTCAGGAAAATTATTGATCACAAGCAAGTGAGATATTCCAGTGTGGAAGCAGCACACATCCATAGATCCCTTGTTCCATCTGCACGAACTCATTTACATAGCCACACCTCAGTGCAAGGGAGGGTGAGGAATGTGGTGCAGCTGTACACCAGCATGGAAAGGAAATGGCTTTGGAGAACACACGGCCCTTTCTACATCAGTAGAAAGTAAGTGGCAGATTGTCCTCTACTCTTTTACTGGCAGTCACTGATGTGTAAAGCTTTCGTTATGTCCTTGATTTTTGACTGTCAGACTGTTCAATTCAACAAGGAGAACTTTTCAGAGATGACGCTGGATAGAAGTCTAGCCACAAAGAATTCCCCTCCATGTATGGTTCTTGGGACTTGTTAAAACAGACCCCAGCTGCTATTCTTTAGACTATAAAGTAAGCTTCTCATTAATTCTGCCCCTTTAGCAGCTGACAGGCAATTTGACTGCTTAGAAAACACACTGAGCTTTTATGACCCACACGTAAGTAATCATAACCAGCCATATGTAAAACCACATAGCATAAATTGATGGAACTAATGCAATTTTAACCAACAACATTAGAGGCTGTATTTTAAAATGACAAAGTCCCTTTTAACACTTCAAAATCATCCTGTAGAGGGGCACTGGGTTTCACTTTCCTGTAGTTTCACTAAAATTGTTCATTATGTTCTATTGAACTTTTATCTTCTTCTTGCAAAGGCTGTATTATTTTTAGATCTCATCATATTATATATATAAGGAATTTTTGTTAATATAATGTTAAATTCACATGTAAAATTTTAGGAGATATTTGAGAGGAATATATTAATAAAAAAGTCATTTTCCAGTGTTTTTTTCAAGGAATACATTTTTTAAAATATTGTTAGAATAGTAGGCCAAGCATCTTATAGATGTTTATCTTGGTTTAAAATAAGTCGTTTTGAGTACAAGGAGTTATTCCTAATAGGGCATTGTAATATAGAGATAGCAATGTGTATATTAGAGAAAGAAGCAGACAAAGTCAATTTTTGAAAAATGAAGCAATGTGAAATACATTAGCTATTTAGCAGTTGAAAGCCAATTTATTTTTCAATAACTTTTGAATATTCAAGATTGTAAGTTATTTTAAAGCTCATTATCTAATACAACTTAGTAAAAATTTATCTAATTATATCCCAGAGAAGAAACAATGAAATTTAATGAGATGTCAAAAATTATTAGAGACATACAAGTATAAATCTAGGGAATTGCTGACTTTTGCGTAAATTGTTACTGATCAGCTACATGTTCAATATAAAAAGAATGAAAGAAACACAAAATCCAAAGTCCATAGAGTTGTGTTTCTTGAATGATATTTAAACTAACTCTTTCATATCTATACAAGAAATTATTCTATATAGGCAATTACAATTACTGGTAGACAGAATTGTGGCAAAGTGGGTAAAGCTTCTGAATGCAATGTTGGCATCCCATATGGTTGCTTATTCCTATCCTGGCCTCTCCACTTCTGATTCAGCTCCCTTCTAACGGTCTTGAAAGGCAGCAAAAGACAGTCCAGTTCATTGGGCTTCTGCTACCCACCTGGGAGATCCAGAAG
Organism: Oryctolagus cuniculus; assembly: GCF_964237555.1. Lineage (NCBI taxonomy): Eukaryota > Metazoa > Chordata > Mammalia > Lagomorpha > Leporidae > Oryctolagus > Oryctolagus cuniculus. The sequence goes on from NC_091438.1 coordinate 91,846,653, forward strand.
ACTATCTTGGCTGCTGACTTCAGCCTGCCCCAGCCTTGGCCACTGGGGCCATCTAGTGAACCAGCAAATGGAATAACTCTTTCTTTTTGCTCTCTCTTTTTCTGTAACTCTGTTTTTCAAATAAACAAATCTGAATAAAAAATGAAAGCAAATACATTTACGAAAGCATAAGAGCTACTCAGATATCCATTCCTAATCCCATCTCTGGAGACTTGTGACTCTTTAAATGAACTGCTCATCCCATCAAAATTCAATATTTATTCATTTTGTTTGCCCTTATTGTGTTCCAGTCTGTAATAAATGCATTAATGATCAACAGCAGTAATGTATCTCTGTTGTTTCTTATAAATTCAAGAGATTTCTGTGTTGAATTAGATTCCAGCACTTATAATGATTCAACTTATGATTTTCAGTCTTACAATGGTGTAAAAGTGATATGTATTCAGAAGAAATCATACTTTTCCAGGCTAGCAAAATGCAGTATGAAACACTGATTAGCCACTCAATCATGAGGGTAAATAATCAATACTTTCCTGTGTACTGCCCTGCTAACCTATGATGTTCCTCAGGATAGAAGTGTCCAGTGCATTTTTCTGCTTGGGATATCTTCAACTATGGATAGGTTTATCAGGGTGGAACCTATCACACACCAAGGAGCAATTATCATTATATTTATAACAGCTAAAATAGTTGCATATGTAACTCAATTTAAACTCCAAAGATCACTCACTGCCCAGCTGGGAAGATCAGAGGAAGAATGAAACTGGAAACAACTCAATTTTTGAAAGGTATGCCATCCATAGTCACCAAGGGGAAGAGTATGGAGCGTCCTCAAAATAGGTTTACATGATCCATATATACCATTTCTCTGTATATATCCAACAGAATGTCCTAAAGCAAAATCCCATTATTTACAGGAGATACAAGGTAGAACAATGACTTGTCATTCAGCTTTAAAATGAGGGATATTCAGATGCATGCTGGAAACTTTGAGAACATTACATTAAGTGAAATAAACCAATCAAAAATGACAAATACTATACAGTCTTACTTATATTAGATACCTAGAGTTATCAAATTAAAAGAAACAGAAGATAGAACAGTGGGTTCCAGAAGCTGGAGGGTGAGGGAAATGGGAAATTGCTTGAAGAGTGTAAAATTTCAGTTTTACAAGATGAAAAAATCCTAATGCTTCATTGCAAAACAATGTGAATAAACTTAATGAACTCAACTCTCCACTTAAAAATGGCTAACATGATAAATTTTATTATGTACATATGATATTATTTAAAATGCATACTATCTTAAAATGAATTTATACAGTTTTTTTAAAGGGCAGGTATTGCTTTAGAATTTACTTTTAAAGAATAATGTGTGACTAACAATTATGAAAGCATAATAAATAAACCACATTATAGTGTCTACATTAAAATTCCAGAATACAAAGTGCATTCATACCATTTTTTTAAAGATTGATTTTATTTATTTGAAAGAGCTACAGAGAGATAGAGCCAGAGATAGGAAGAGGGAGAGAGAGAGAGAGAGTCTTCCATTTGTGGTTCACTCCCCAAATGACTGCAATGGCCAGAGCTGAGCTGATCAGAAACCAAGAGCCAGGAGCTTCTTCCGGATCTCACACATGGATGCAGGGGCCCAAGGACTTGGGACATATTCTACTGCTTTCCCAGGCTACAGCAGAGAGCTGGACTGGAAGTGGAGCAGCCAGGATTTGAACCAGAACCAATATGGGATACTGGCACTGCAGATTGGGGTTTTAACTACTGCACCACAGCACCGGCCCCTACTTTCATACCATTTTTAGTGGATTGTTTTTTATTTTATTTTATTTATTTATTTTTTGACAGGCAGAGTGGACAGTGAGAGAGAGAGACAGAGAGAAAGGTCTTCTTTTTCCGTTGGTTCACCCTCCAATGGCCGCCATGACCGGCGCGCTGCGGCCAGCACATCACGCTGATCCGAAGCCAGGAGCTTCTCCTGGTCTCCCATGGGGTGCAGGGCCCAAGCACCTGGGCCATCCTCCACTGCACTCCCTGGCCACAGCAGAGAGCTGGCCTGGAAGAGGGGCAACCGGGATAGAATCTGGCGCCCCAACCAGGACTAGAACCCGGTGTGCCGGAGCTGCAGGCGGAGGATTAGCCAAGTGAGCCACGGCACTGGCCCACCATTTATAGTGGATTATGATACCAATTAAAAGTGAAACATGGAGTTGAATGACTCAGAAGAAAAAAATATTTTGTATTTTCTTAAAATAACCATGTTTCTCCGCGTGTGAGATCCCAGTGGAAAGAACGGGTCATCAAAGAAGGAGGTACCTTTCTCTGAAGGGAGGAGAGAACTTCCACTTTGACCATGGCCTTGTCTAAATATGATCAGAGTCAGTGAACTCAGGAGGCTTCCATAGCCTTGGCAGCTCATGACATGAGCCTAGGGTGATTACTGATGCCATAAACAAGAGTGTCAATTTGTTAAGTCAACAACAGGAGTCATTGTGCACTTACTCCTCATGTAGGATCTCTGTCCTTAGTGTGCTGTACATTGAGATTTAATGCTATAACTAGTACTCAAACAGTATTTTTCACTTTATGTTTCTGTGTGGGAGCAAACTGTCGAAATCTTTACTTAATGGATGCTAAACTGATCTTCTGTATATAAAGAGAATCGAAAATGAATCTTGATGTGAATGGAAGGGGAGAGGGAGTGGGAAAGGGGAGGGTTGCGGGTGGGAGGGACGTTATGGGGGGGAAGCCGTTGTAATCCATAAGCTGTACTTTGGAAATTTATATTCATTAAATAAAAGTTAAAAAAAAACTATCAAATAAAAACAATCAGTGAGGCTGGCCAAAAAAAATAAAAAAATAAAATAACCATGTTTCATAAAATATTAAAGAATATTAATTCAAATGTTTTCAAAAAATGTATAGATGTATAAAATAAGACCCAGATTGGTAAGGTAAGTTAAGAAAGATGTTAAAGTTAGATCTCCAGGCTCACAGATTCATTCTAATACACATTACTTTTCTTTAACAATGAAGTAAAATGGAATTCAAGAAGTTTATATACATAATTATATATACATAATTATTGGTATTTTTAAATTTGGGATTTTCAATTTGCTTATTAAAATTACTCATATCACTATAAAATTTCAGTTTTCAATAGCCAGGATATTAGCTTAGTGGCCACCTATCTTATCTCTTATACTAGAGAACCTGAAACTGAAAAGGATTTTCAATTAACTGCCTTTATAAAATCATGGTGATGATAATAAGAATAAAGTAGATATGGAATATAATTGTCTTTAGATTTCTAATGTGTAGCATTTAAGTGATATTTACAACCAAGTATGTATGATTTTCCTGTTATATTAATAAAAATATTTGAATATTATCATCTAACAAATATTGTATCTTACAGATTATAATTTTAGCTATTCCAATCCTTTTAAGTGGAATTTTTTGTGGTTCATTATTTAAGAATTCCTGGAAGAAAAAAGTAAATTAGGAGTTCCCTGGAGTGCAAGTAAGCTTAAGTATAAACATAGGCTGTTATTTCAAATATAGTATAGCAATGCTTATACAAGGTGCCTGGGCCATGGGCCCTGTGTTTGAGCCCCAAATCTGTGCTGGAAGATTACATAACTCTTTGACCTAAGAGTCACCCCTGTGATTAGGTTTTTGCTCTTGAATCAAGAGACGGAGGACGGCGCTTTTGAATTGAAGCTTTCCAAGGTTTTCTCTGCCCTTTTCTCCACTCTTGGGAAATCCACAAGGGAACATGCTGAAGATGGATGTATGTTAGTGTCCACAGAAAGAAGACCATAGGTTCAGGTAGGTTTTTGTTATTACAGATAAATATTACAAAGATTAGGCAATGCAAAATTTTTTTATAAACCCTTGAAAACTGTTAAGTCAGATACTAAACAAAATCTGTTCTTAATTAGTTTCAAATATACCAGGCTTATTTGGTCAGTGGCAATTGTTCTGCTCCTTTAAGATCATCAATAAAATTATTTTTTCTTAAGCTTTATATTTCTGGATGACTACAAAATTATATTTAATTATTTATATAAATTATGAAAACACGGAAGAAAAAGGCTGCAGAACAAGAATTTCAAAACTTACCCCTTTGCATTTATCCAGTTTCAAAGTACTCAGTGTGTGCTTCTCATGTTTTCTGCTTTATCCTTTCTACAGATGGATAGAAGTGCAACAATGACAACAGAAAACACTCAGAGGAGAGACAGCAAAGGAAGTAAAAATAGCTGAAGGCACATCTTGACATGGAATGGCTCACCCAACAACCTCATCATATGCTCTAATTAAGCACCTGAAAGCAAAAATCTGAAATAATTGATAATATTTAACAATAGTACTGGAGCAGAGCAAAGCAAACTACAAAGCCAAGATAATGAACTTCACTGTTGAGACATCTTAATGGAAGTCATCTGTATTATCTGTACCTTATCATTTGTATGTTGATTTCAGTATGCATATCATTTATCATATATTCATACAGATATAGACAGAATACTTAAACTGTATCCTTAAATGTCTAGAACATAACAGAAAGAAGTCTTTTGCCTAATGACTATTATATAGGTATATAACATACAGATACACAGACGCTAATGAAACGAACATTTCAAAAATCTTTTATACTGCATAAAAGGAATGCATCCTAATTTTTTTTCTGCTCTTCACTTTAAATTTTTTTAATGTTGATAGAAATCTGTTACATGATTTCATACTCCATTAGTGGATTGCAACAGTAGTTTGAAAAGAATAATGCATATACATTTACATGAAATAAATGTTTCCCCTACTAAATTGCTTTTAAATCACTTTCAATTTATTATGAAATTATGAGGAATAAATTGCTTGATATTAAAATGTTATGCAAAATATTCTTCTATGTCATTATTTCTACCTTCCAAATTCTACGTAATTCAAATTTCATCTCCTCTCTGAACCCTTCCCAATGTCAACAATTAAAAGTACGCTCTACTTTGCTTAAAATCATAGTGAGTATAATGGGCTGCTCTTTCACTGGCGCTTAAATATTGTCCTAGTCTCCTTCATTAGACAGTAGGCTCCTTGTGACATTATGAATGTTGTGTAACTCAATTTTTATTCCTTACGGTTCGAAAATGATTATTTCCAGGAAAGAATTTAATACATGTTTAGTGAATGAAACTTAGGATGTAAGGAAAGAACAAAGAGTAGATACTCATATAGATATTTCAGAACCTTGTGATAATTAAGAGTGAAATTTAAAACATCAAAATTGCAATTCAAACTTATGAAATTTCCATCTTTTTCCATTTCAAGCACCCTTAAAATGTTTGCCCTATGAAGAATTTTTAAAACTATTTTATATGTGAATATACTTTTAAGTTCTTCATAGTAATAATTAAAAATTCTCTAACACTTTATATTGTTAATTCTACTTCCACGTGATTCACTTACAAACTGACACAATTCCAGTCAAAATGAAGATTATTGATCAGTCTTTTCTATGCACTTCTAATGGATATCTGAGACTTACATGTTTCTAAGTAGTAACATATTAGACAAGTAGTAACTGCTTAGGTTGAGACAAAGGATGGAACAGATCTCTGGTTGCTAAAATGATGACATTCAACCTGACACCAACTTCAATAGACAGAATGGTTTAATTAGTCAAATATATCCTGACTTTGCTTTGCTTATTCATTTTTCTAACCTGTATACGTTGCCATGTAAAATCCCAGTCTACTTCAGTTGGTAATTTATTTGATATGGGTGATTCATTTCAGGGGACAAGCCATATCAGAGGCTTAGGTGGTTCTCCTTCAACTCCTCCTCCTCCTCCTTCTCTTTCTCCTCCTCCTTGTTCTTTCCCCAAAAGAAGATTTATTTATTTGAAAGTCAAAGTTTCATGGAGACGGAAATACACACATGGAAGCCAGGTGGGGGTGTATATAGACACACACACACACACAGAGAACTTCTATGCACTGGTTCACTCCCCAGTTGACCTCAAAGGCCAGGGCTGAGCCAGGCAAAAAAAGGGGTCTCCCACATGGGTGTAGGGACCCATGAACTTAGGACATCTTCCTCTATTTTCCCAGGCACATTAACAGGGAGCTGGATAGGAAGTAGAGCAGCTGGGACTTGAACCATGGGATACCCATGCTGCAGACAGTGGCTTAACCCACAGCGCCATTGCACTGGCCCCCAGATCCTTAAGTTCTAACATATTTATAACAGACTGAACTTAATTGACATCATCCCTAAATGGTTGAAGATAGATTATAAGAGAATTAAACCTGGCATCATAAAAAATTTAAAAAATACATGGTAAAAAAAATAGCCTTAAAAACAGAAGGTAGGTCTTTAACATTGAGTCATGAAGATAAGAATACCTATTTAGCTGACTTACCTCAAACGGTAGAGTTAGAAACATACCAGGGGATTCGAATTCAATCCCATCAAGGTGGCATGTACCAATGCCATCTCACTAGTCCCAGTGATCAATTTCTGTTCACAATTGATTGTAATGATAGGACTAAGAACCAAAGAGATCACATAAACAAGACTAGTGTCTGCAAATACTAGCTGATAGAATTAAAAAGGGAGAGAATGATCCAACATGGGAAGTGAGATACACAGCAGACCCATAGAATGGCAGATGTCCTAAACAGCACTCTGGCCTCAGAATCAGCTCTTAAGGCATTCAAATTTGGCTGAAATACCCATGAGAGTATTTCAGGCATGGAAAGCCAAGACACTCTGGGGGAAAAAAAAAAAAACTAAATGAAAGATCTCCATGAGTGAGATCCCAGTGGAAAGAACGGGTCATCAAAGAAGGAGGTACCTTTCTCTGAAGGGAGGAGAGAACTTCCACTTTGACCATGGCCTTGTCTAAATATGATCAGAGTCAGTGAACTCAGGAGGCTTCCATAGCCTTGGCAGCTCATGACAAGAGCCTCGGGTGATTACTGATGCCATAAACAAGAGTGTCAATTTGTTAAGTCAACAACAGGAGTCACTGTGCACTTACTCCTCATGTAGGATCTCTGTCCTTAGTGTGCTGTACATTGAGATTTAATGCTATAACTAGTACTCAAACAGTATTTTTCACTTTATGTTTTTGTGTGGGAGCAAACTGTCGAAATCTTTACTTAATGTATGCTAAACTGATCTTCTGTATATAAAGAGAATCGAAAATGAATCTTGATGTGAATGGAAGGGGAGAAGGAGTGGGAAAGGGGAGGGTTGCGGGTGGGAGGGACATTATGGGGGGGAAGCCGTTGTAATCCATAAGCTGTGCTTTGGAAATTTATATTCATTAAATAAAAGTTAAAAAAAAGAATACCTATTTAGGAAAAAGTCAAGATTGATGAAAATATATTAAGTAACACATCTTCATTAAAAGGCTTATCAGAAAAAATAAAGTCCTTCTATGTCTTCCAGGTTGAAAAGTATTTAACAAGAAATGATTCTTACCTTAATTTGGTAAAGACTGAAGACCTGAAAATGTGGCTGGCCTCTTAACATGGGTCCTGTTGTAATCTGTGGAGAGGGAAAGTTGCTCTGATCACCTAAAAGTGAGTAATCTATGGAAAACGTCCACTGGTATACTAGCAGATGAATTAAATATGACCTTCAGGGGAAAACTTTTCAGTTAAAACTAAAAATTACCTTACACCTTCCCAAATCTGCCATCTCTCCCAGAAGAATAATGGTTTTATTATATTCTTCTGTCTTCTCAATGTCACGCAAATGAAATTAATGCTTAGCAGTACCTAGAGCGTATCAAGAATCTTTTAGTAAACTGTGGTTGGTGGGTGGTGAACAAAGTCCATTGTTAGACATTAAGCATAAGAAGCTTGTTGTGGAGAACTGAAAAACAAAAAAACAAAAAAACAAAAAAACAGAGCAATGAATGGAAAGAATGGGGCCCCTTTGCCATGGAAGTCTAGAGGCAGCACACAGTACATGGAAATAAGCATGAAGAGACATCAGATTTTAAGGAAAAGAATGAAGCTTGGGCCTTGGGTGTTGCATTAGAAGCTTCTGATCAGGAAGATAGTTTCAGAATCAGGGACAACAGTAGTCTGACACGTCAGAATGTTAGCCAAAGTCTCATCCTGTCAGCTAGGTGACTCAGTCCGTTTTCTGCTACCTTGGCTGAATATCACAGGGTGGTGATTTTATAAAGAAAAGAAACCTTATTTTTGAATATTTGGAGGCTGGAAAACTCTACAGAATGGTACCAATTCTGTGTCATGCATGCCAAAGGACAGCACATCATGAGAGGGCAGGTGAACAAGGGAGATGGCTTATGTGACCGTGCACTCTTATAGCAGCTACCCTACTCCCATTATACCACCACTGATCCAGAATGAGGGGGGCCTTCATGACCTCAACATACCTTTTTTAAAGATTTATTTATTTATTTGAAAAGCATAGTTACAGAGAGAGTGAAAAGGGGAGACAGAGAGAGATCTTCCATCTGTTGGTTCACTCCCCAAATGACTGCAATGGCTGGGCCAATCTAAAGCCGGGAGTCAGGAGCTTCTTCCAAGTCTCCCATGTGGGCACAGGGGCCCAAGCACTTGGGCCATCTTCCACTGCTTTTTCAGGCCATTACCAGGGATCTGGATCAGAAGTGGAGCAGCCAGTACTCTAACTGGCACCCATATGGGATCATGGTATTGCAGGCAGTGGTATTACCCACTACATCACAGCACTGGCCCTGTTAAACATATATTAAAGCCTCCAGTTCCCTTCTTGTCACATTGCCAATTACGTTTATTTTTTTAAGATTTATTTATTTATTTGAAAGTCAGAGTTACACAGAGAGAGGAGAGGCAGAGAGAGAGAGAGAGAGAGAGAGAGAGGTCTTCCATCCGATGGTTCACTCTCTAATTGGCTGCAACATAAGGAGCTGTGCAGATCTGAAGCCAGGAGCCAGGAGCTTCTTCTGGGTCTCCCACATGGGTGCAGGGGCCCAAAGACTTGGGCCATCTTCTACTGCTTTCCCAGGTCATAGCAGAGAGCTAGATCAGAAGGGGAGGAGCCGGGACTAGAACCAGCACCCGTATGGGATGCCGGTGCTTCAGGCCATGGCATTAACTGCTATGCCACAGCGCTGGCCCCAATTATATTTCAACATGAGATTTGGAGAGGACAAACACTAGCACTCTAGCCATTGGCAGGAATACCAACCCTTCTCCTGGCATGATCAGGAGGCTTTGCCTATGCCTTCTGATTGCAGCTATAAATCTTGTTGAACTCATTATCATGACTGGATGAGTACCTGTCCTCTTCTTGATGTAACTGAACATGCTGGAATTCAAGCATTCCAACTGACCAAGATTGAATGCTTTAATTATTGGAGAATAGCTAGTTTCCATGAAACCAATCGTTTTTCTGTCTTGGATGAGTTAACTTTTACAGCTCTCTTTCAACTCCAGTTCTTAATCATTTTATCCCGAGCCAAAAATTTCATTATTTGGTGCACTAACAGATTTAAACTTCCATTATATATGACAACATTATTATGTAAGTAGTATTACTTAAGCACAGTCTTTCTGAATATTCATTCCCATCATAATATAGACTATATCCGCATCATTCACCATGCAACTTTGCACCTCACATTAGGAAATTCAGAGGATTTTTTTGTTGTTGTATAGAGATGAATCTTAACCATATGACTTGCTTGGACTTGCAGAATGTTAGCAGATGTGATATGAACAGGAGACTTCAGCATAATTTGTTTTCCTATGTTTTGACATGAGAAGAGAATGTTACCTCTTTGGTCTAGCTTTAGAAAGTTCCTGAAGTAGACCTTCATCCTTTCAGATACCTGAAATCTAGTTTCGTTCAGCTGAACTTAGTCCAATACATCCTACCGTTAGCTGACATGCATCAGTGAGTATGTAAGTGATAATATTTGTTTCCTATTCACTAAATTTTTGAATGTTGCAGCTCTGGTGTTTTTGTTACATAATATAAACTAATAATGTTTCTTGCTTCAATTTTATTTTATTTTATTTTATTTGACAGGTGGAATTACAGACAGTGAGAGAGAGAGACACAGAGAGAGACACAGAGAGAAAGGTCTTCCTTCCATTAGTTCACCGCTCAAATGGCCGCTGCGGCTGGCGCACTGTGCCGATCCAAAGGCAGCAGTCAGGTGCATCTTCCTGGTTTCCCCTGCGGGTGTAGGAGCCCAGCACTTGGGCCACCCTCCACTGCTTTCCCAGGCCACAGCAGAGAGCTGGACTGGAAGAGGAGCAACCTGGAGTAGAACCCAGCACCCATATAGGATGCCGGCGCCACAGGTGGAGGATTAGCCTAGTGAGCCATGGCGCTGGCCCCAATTATCTTTTATTTTCATTCTGCCTCTGAGTGTGTCAATATTGTGACGCATCACTAGAAATCCCCTTAATACCTGAGTTAATACTTCCTGTATTCATTGTATGATAGTAAATTTAGTTGCCCTTTAAAACGAGGTATACCTCAACCAATAGAGTAACATTTTTTTCTTTGCCTCTTAGTTCAATAGCATGAGAAGCCCAAAAAGTGAGAATCCCAAAATCTAATTAAGTATGGGCATTGCTGTGTCTTCTGGAGAAGTATTTACTTTTTGGTGATTAAGACATTTGCAACAGAGAATATTAAGGGTCAACAAACACTAGTGCCCTCTTCACGTCCTGAAAATTGAGGTGGAGCCATGTGACAGTTCTGGCCAATGGGTGTGTGAGTGGATGTAAAGTATAACACAATTGACCTGTGACACTTGAAAAATGACGTATTTTACTCATCACTTTTTGTTCCTTGTCACCAATATATAGGAGACCACATTAAGAGTAGAGTGCTACAAAATAATTGTGTTATAGGGGAGGGGGTCCCCAGATGGATATATTCCATATTGTCTCAGCATAAGAGATTAATTCAAAGAAGAGACTTAGATCAAGTGCAAGAATGGAAGCAGGATTTCTTTAACAAGAGAATACACACTTAGATATGATTGCTGATAATCTCATGGGAAGAATTGTGCCCACCTGTGTTCAGTTGCCCCCTTTATTATGTTTGGGGAAGTGCCCTAATTGAGTATACAAATGAGATAGAGCTTGATAGGGAGATGTGTGTGTAATGATTCCAGGGGTTCCATGGCATCTCCACTTGGAGCTCTTCATACACGTATTTGTTATGGCATCTTCATGATTAAGGAGACTCAATTGCATCATAGAAAAGTGAGTGTGCTGAATTGGTATGGAAGGGGGTGGAATTTTCAGTGGTGTGGTACATGGCAGGAAACTTCTCACCTCCATTGTTGTAGCCAGTCTTCCAATGACAAAGGTCAAGGAGAGGCTCCACCAAATTGTACTAGTATTATACCATTGTGGAGTTAAGCCACTGAGATTTTGCTATTTGACTAAAATTAATTAGCATGATTACTCCACACTATAACTCAGCAACAACCATAGTTTCAGAGAGAGGAAGCAATATATTACTGAGTGGAGTAGATTCAAGAGATATGCTGATTTTCATTCTTTTGCACCTATATTAAACAAAATGTATAGTCTATATGTAAGAGAAAGAACATTCTATGTTGCTCAGCCATTCAGATGTGCTTAGAACATCACCTGAATCTCCAATTTTTTTCCAATGGGTACAGTAACTAGTCTTCAACACTTTATTTCAGCATTCTTTAACATCAGCTGCATCAAGGAAAAAGTTAATGTTAAGACCTCTACATCATATAGGGTACAATGATTGCTACATTTGTTTTGCTTTGGAATTTGTTCCTTGAGCAGAAACTGAACATTTTATGTATAAAATTATAATTATGCAAAAATTGATGGATGTGATACTAACTATAGTTTTGCAATAGAAAAAGAAAATCCATATCCAGAGGAAGTCATTTTCAGTGCTGAAAAAAATTTTCTCTACAATCGAAGGTGTCTGATCTAATTAACTTGATTTTTATGCAGCTGTCTATTTCCAACATGTAACAAGAAATTAGAAGATAATCCAGTGCCAACCATGCTTAGCCCAGTATTACTCATATTATTCTTTGGCTTCCAATACGATGAATGGTTGACAAAATTAAATAATCATATTATAATGAAAATCATATTTATTCCAACTTGACTATTCAATATTTATGCTGGGTAATAGGATTGTTGAGTTTACCTCCATGGTGTATATTTTATTAACAGAATGGGCAAAAATATGCTAGCTATTCACCAAATCTGTTCCATTGTGTTGTGAAGGAATATAACTAGATTATTGTGGCAGATTGTACTTTTTGATGATATTTGTCACATTATGTCCCATCCATGGTGCTCTCATTCAGTGTGATATTGCCATTCTCCCATTGAAGAGGCTATGTCTATTTATATACTCCTTTGAAATAGAGTGAATTTTATAAACAACAGTATTTACTAGAGGTAGCATTCTCCCAGTTGCTGCATAATTTCATATTGAGCCACAGCTGCTTCTTCCTGTTCCTTGGAATGCTTGTTCTTACTATGCTCACCCTAGAAACTCAGCTGTCATGGTTCAAGCATCTCACATCACATTAAAAGCCACATGTTGATGTTCTTGCCAAAAGACCCAGCTGAGTTATCAGCTAAGAGGCAGTATCAATCATTAATCATCTGGGTGAGTTTTATTGAATTTGAGGACATTTGATTAACCTTCCTGTGATTAGTGACCCAGTCAACCTCAAACTGAAATCATAATGAACCCTAAAAAACTATTCTGTTGAGAACAATTAGCACTTCTTTGAAGAATGAAAGTATGAGGGTGGTTTGTAATTTGGTAATAAGTAATCAAAACAATTATATCCCCAAAATTCTTTTTAGCGTGGTTCTGACTTTGGCAATTTAACTGTGTTCTGGCTCATGAGTAAATACTGTTTCCAGATTTTGGCCCATAAAATTTTTCCAGGTAATGCAGTATCATTGTCCTTTCATTTTCTGGAGATTGATGCCCAAGGTGAATCTAGAAATTGTAAGTGGAAGAAAGCAGAGTCTAAGCAGTCACTTATAGTGACTACATATAGTTTTCTCTAACAATAGAACTGAGGCAATGAACAAGCAATATACTTTCTTGAGTTAAACAACTAACTTTTGAGGATGTGTGTTATGGCAGGTAAAGTTATATTAACTCATATAATATGATATTTATAGCCTTTTTAAAATCTTTTAATCTTTTATTTAAAGTATACACACTTCGTGCATTTCATAAATACAAATTTAGGAACACAGTGATTCTTCCCACCCTACCCACTCTCCCACTCATACTCTCACCCTTCTTCCTCCTCAATCTCTTATTCCCATTCTTATTTTTTTTCAAAATTTATTTAATTATTTATTTGAATGTCAGAGTTACATAGAGAAAGAAGAAGAGGCTGAGAGAGGGAAAGAGGTCTTCTATCCATTGGTTCAGTCCCAACTAGTTGGAATGATTGGAGCTAGACTGATCCAAAGCTAGGAGCCAGGAGCTTCTTTTGGGTCTCCCATGTGGGTTCAGAGGTCCAAAGACTTGGGCCATTTCTACTGCTTTCCCAGGACATAGCAAAGAGCTGGATCAGAAGTGGTGCAGCTGGGACTTGAACTGGTGCCCAAATGGGATGCCAGCACTGTAGGCGGTGGCTTTACCCATTATGCCACAGTGCCGCCCCCCATTTGTATTTTTTCACTAAGATCTATTTTCAGTTAACTTTATACACATAAGATTAACCCTATACTAAGTAAAGAATTCAACAAATAGTATGGGAAAAAAGAAAACAAAAAAACTGTTCCTCAACAGTGGAAACAAGGCCTGTTCAAAATCATCGCATTTCAAAGTGTCAATTTCACATCTATAGATTACCTTTTAGGAGCTCTATTAATTATCACAGATCAGGGAGAACATAAAGTATTTGTCCTTTTGAGATTGGCTTATTTCACTAAGTATAATGTTTTCCAGTTGCGTCCACTTTGTTGCAAATGGCAAGGTTTCATTTTTAATCACTATGTAGTATTCCATGGTGTACATATCCCATAATTCCTTTATTTAGTCTTCAGTTGACTGGCATTTGGGTTGATTCCATATCTTAGCTATTGTGAACTGAGCTCTAATAAACATGTAGGTGCAGATAACTCTTCTTATACTGATTTCGTTTCTTTTAGCTAAATTCTCAGGTGTGGGATGGCTGGGTTATATGGTAGGACTACATTCAGGTTTCTTTTTTTTTTAATTTTTATTTAATGAATATAAATTTCCAAAGTACGATTTATGGATTACAATGGCTTCCCCCCCATACCGTCCCTCCCACCCACTACCCTCCCCTTTCCCACTCCCTCTCCCCTTCCATTCACATCAAGATTCATTTTCGATTATCTTAATATACAGAAGATCAGCTTAGTATACATTAAGTAAGGATTTCAACAGTTTGTTCCCACACAGAAACATAAAGTGAAAAATAATAGATGTTTTTTTTAAATGATGATGAAATCAGATCAGACCTATTGTCATGTTTAATCCCAGGGAGAGTCAAGTTGGGAGTTGATAATTTCTTTCTTTTTTTTTTTTTTACAGAGGATCAGTTTAGTATGCATTAAGTCAAGATTTCAACAGTTTGCACCCCCATAGAAACACAAAGTGAAATATATTGTTTGAGTACTCGTTATAGCATTAAATCTCAATGCACAGCACATTAAGGACAGAGATCCTACATGAGGAGTAAGTGCACAGTGACTCCTGTTGTTGACTTTACCAATTGACACTCCTGTCTATGGCATCAGTAGTCTCCCTATGCTCCAGTCATGATTTCCAAGGCTATGGAAGCCCTCTGAGTTCTCCGATTCTTATCTTGTTTAGACAAGGTCATAGTCAAAGTGGAGGTTCTCTCCTCCCTTCAGAGAAAGGTACCTCCTTCTTTGAAGACCTGTTCTTTCCACTGGGATCTCACTCGCAGAGATCTTTTGCCAGAGTGTCTTGGCTTTCCATGCCTGAAATACTCTCATGGGCTTTTCAGCCAGATCCGAATGCCTTTAGGGCTGATTCTGAGGCCAGAGTGCTATTTAGGACCTCTGCCATTCTATGAGTCTGCTGAGTATCTCACTTCCCATGTTGGATCACTCTCCCCTTTATTTATTCCATCGGTTAGTGTTAGCAGGTACTAGACTTGTTTATGTGCTCCCTTTGACTCTTAGTCCTTTCATTATGATCAATTGTGAACTGAAATTGATCACTGGGACTAGTGAGATGGCATTGGTACATGCCACCCTGATGGGATTGAATTGGAATCCCCTGGTATGTTTTTAACTCTACCATTTGGGGCAAGTCAGCTTGAGCATGTCCCAAATTATACAACTCTTCCCTCTCTTATTCCCACTCTTATGTTTAACAGGGATCACATTTCAGTTAATTTTCAACACTTAAGAATAACTGTGTATTAATTACAGAATTAAACCAGTCATATTAAGTAGAACAGACAAAAAAACTACTAAGAGGGATAATGTATTAAGTTGTTCATTAACAGTCAGGGCTATGCTGATCAAGTCACGTTTCCCATAGTGTCCATTTCACTTCAGGAGGTTTCCTTTTTGATGTTCAGTCAGTTGTCACCGATCAGGGAGAACATATGGCATTTGTCCCTTTGGGACTGGCTTATTTCACTCAGCATGATGTGTTCCAGATTCCTCCATTTTGTTGCAAATGACTGGATTTCATTGTTTCTTACTGCGGTATAGTATTCTAAAGAGTACATATCCCATAATTTCTTTATCCAGTCTACCGTTGATGGGCATTTAGGTTGGTTCCAGGTCTTAGCTATTGTGAATTGAGCTGCAATAAACATTAGGCTGCAGACCGCTTTTTTGTTTGCCAGTTTAAATTCCTTTGGGTAAAGTCCAAGGAGTGGGATGGCTGGGTTGAACGGTAGGGTTATCTTCAGGTTTCTGAGGAATCTCCAGACTGACTTCCATAGTGGCTTGACCAGTTTGCATTCCCACCAACAGTGGGTTAGTGTCCCTTTTTCCCCACATCCTCGCCAGCATCTGTTGTTGGTAGATTTCTGCATGTGAGCCATTCTAACCGGGGTGAAGTGAAACCTCACTGTGGTTTTGATTTGCATTTCCCTGATTGCTAATGACCTTGAACATTTTTTCATGTGCCTGTTGGCCATTTGGATTTCCTCTTTTGAAAAATGTCTATTGAGGTCCTTGGCCCATCTCTTAATTGGGTTGTTGGTTTTATTTTTGTGGAGTTTCTTGATCTCTTTGTAGATTCTGGTTATTAACCCTTTATCTGTTGCATAGTTTGCAAATATTTTTTCCCATTCTGTTGGTTGTCTCTTCACTCTCCTGACTGTTTCTTTTGCAGTACAGAAACTTCTCAATTTGATGCAATCCCAATAGTTAATTTTGGCTTTGACTGCCTGTGCCTCCCGGGTCTTTTCCAGAAACTCTTTGCCTGTGCCAATATCTTGAAGGGTTTCTCCAATGTTCTCTAGTAACTTGATGGTGTCAGGTCGTAGATTTAGGTCTTTAATCCATGTTGAGTGGATTTTTGTGTAAGGTGTAAGGTAGGGGTCTTGCTTCATGATTCTGCACATGGAAATCCAATTTTCCCAGCACCATTTATTGAATAGACTGTCCTTGCTCCAGGAATTAGTTTTAGATCCTTGATCAAATATAAGTTGGCTGTAGATGTTTGGGTTGATTTCTGGTGTTTCAATTCTGTTCCATTGGTCTATCCATCTGTTTCTGTACCAGTACCATGCTGTTTTGATTACAACTGCCATGTAGTATGTCCTGAAATCTGGTATTGTGATGCCTCCGGCTTTGTTTTTGTTGTACAAGATTGCTTTAGCTATTCGAGGTCTCTTGTGCCTCCATATAAATTTCAGCACCATTTTTTCCAGATCTGAGAAGAAGGTCTTCGGTATCTTGATTGGTATTGCATTGAATCTATAAATTGCTTTTGGTAGAATGGACATTTTGATGATATTGATTCTTCCAATCCATGCGCATGGAAGATTTTTCCATTTCTTGGTATCCTCTTCTATTTCTTTCTTTAAGGTTTTGTAATTTTCATCGTAGAGATCTTTAACATCTTTGGTTAAGTTTATTCCAAGGTATTTGATTGTTTTTGTAGCTATTGTGAACGGGATTGATCTTAGAAGTTCTTCCTCAGCCATGGCATTGTCTGTGTATACAAAGGCTGTTGATTTTTGTGCATTGATTTTATACCCTGCTACTTTGCCAAAATCTTCTATGAGTTCCAATAGTCTCTTAGTAGAGTTCTTTGGGTCCCCTCGCATTCCAGCGCTGGTGTGTTGAGTCTGCCGCTGGTGTCCCGAACTGTGGGCTCCCACGCTCTCCACGCAGGTCCACTTCCCTTCCAGCGCCGATGTGTGGACTCAGAGCCCTGGACGTCCCAAGTCTCCCCGCTGTTGTCTGTGTGTCACGCACTCCCCTTCGAGCACTGGCGCGCAGACCCTGCAGCTTGCGCAGCTCGGTCCCGCAGCTCGGCTTCTGTGGCTCGGTCCCGCGGCTCGGTCCCGCGGCTCGGCTTCCGCGCAGTGGGCGACCTTGTTCTCCCAGTAGGTCCTCCGATTCACGGCCACAGGATCCAGAAGAGTTTCCTCTGCAATATTTTCCTGGTTCTTTTTTCTGAGGCTACCATAACTCCCCTTTTATTAAACTAAATTTTCCCGGACTATCGGTGCGCGCCCTCACTATTCCGCCATCTTGGCTCCGCCCCCCTACATTCAGGTTTTTGAAGTATCTCCAAACTGTCTTCCACAGTGGCTGCACCAGCTTGCATTCTCACCAACAGTGGATTAGGGTACCTTTTCTCCCACATCCTTGCCAGCATTGGTTGTTTGTATATTTCTGTATGAAAGCCATTCTGATGGGGGTGAGGTGAAACCCTATTGTGGTCTTGATTTGCATTTCCTAGAGAGCTAGTGATTCTGAGCAGTTTTCCATGTGTCTACTGGCCATCTGGATTTCCTTTTTTAAGTCCTTTGTCCATTTCTTAACTGGGTTGTTTGTTTTGTTGTTGTTAAATTTCTTGATCTCTTTATATATTCTGGTTATTAATCTTTTATCAGTTGCATAGTTTGCAAATAATTTCTCCCATTCTGTCAATTGCCTCTTTACTTTACTGAGTGTTTCTTTTTCAGTGCAGAAGCTTCTCAATTTGAAGTACTCCTATGGTCAATTTTTGCTTTGATTGCCTGTACCTCTGAGAGATTTTCCAAGAACTCTTTGCCTATGCCAATGTCTTGTAGCATTTCACCAATGTTCTTTAATAATTTGATGGTATCAGTTTCCTTCTCTCTTTTTTAAAAAGATTTATTTATTTATTTGAAAGAGTTTCACAGAGAGAGAAGGAGAGGCAGAGAGAGAAAGAGAGGTCTTCCATCCATTGGTTTACTCCCCAACTGGCCACAAGAACTGGAGCTGTGCTGATCCAAAACCAGGGGCCAGAAGCTTCTTCCAGGTCTCTTACGTGGGTGCAGGGGTCCAAGCATTTGTGACGTTTCTACTGCTTTCCCAGGCCACAAGAGAGCTGGATTGGAAGTAGAGTAGCAGACTCAAGCTGGTAATCATATGGGATGCCAGCACTGCAGGCAGTGGCTTTATCCTCTATACCACAGCACCAGCTCCTCAGTTTCTCTTCAATGTTCATCTCTTTAATTTCCCTCACTGTAAAATGGGAATAATGAGCTCTGTATTCATGCTTACAAGTTCCAACAGAGAATAAATTTCTTTTTTTTTTTTTTTTTTGACAGACAGAGTTAGACAGTGAGAGAGAGAGAGACAGAGAGAAAGGTCTTCCTTTCATTGGTTCACCCTCCAAATGGCAGCTACGGCCGGCGCTCTGCGCCTATCCGAAGCCAGGAGCCAGGTGTTTCTTTCTGGTTTCCCATGTGGGTGCAGGTGCCCAAGTACTTGGGCCATCCTCCACTGCCTTCTCGGGCCACAGCAGAGAGCTGGACTGGAAGAGGAACAACAGGGACAGAATCCGGCACCCCAACCGGGACTAGAACATGGGTGCCTGCGACGCAGGCAGAGGATTAGCCTAGTGAGCCACGGCGCTGGTGAGAATAAATTCCATAACCAGTTTTAAGATGCTTTTTATAGAGAACTGAAGAATAAAATAGCAACAATATAGAAAATTACATTTCTAGTTTTTGAAACCGAGTCTTTCAAAATTTGAAAAGGACCACAGAGTATGGATTTTAGAAATCAGATGTATGTGATCCATCAGATATTATTATAGTACTTATAGAATTTATTTGGACTGTTTATGAACATAAAAGATTAGAAAATATAATTATCTATAACTACACATATTGTCCAGTAAATTCATATTTCTTTACTTCTATATTTGAAGTTTTTTTCTTTATTTATTTGAAAAGAAGAGTTATGGGGAGAGAGACAGAGAGATTTTCTATCTGCTGGTTCACTACCCACATGGCTGCAATGGCCAACACTAGGCCAGGCTGAAGCCAGGAGTCAGGAGCTTTCTCTGGCTCTTCCACAAGGTGACAGGGATCCAAGCACTAGGGCTATCCTCTACCACTTTCTGAGGCTCATTTGCAGAGAAATGAATCATAAGTGCAGCAGCCAAGACACAAGCCGGTATCAATATGGCATGCTGGCATTGCAGGTGGCGGCTTTACCAGCTCTGCCACAATTCCGTCCCTATTACTTCTTAAAAATAATGATGTCAGTTTCTCTGACTGCTCAAAGAAAGTAAGAAACGATCATTTCTATCTTTGAAAGCCAAAATGCATAGCATGGTGCTGTGTATACCACAGCTATAATGAAACATTTTCTGATTTGAATAAAATATAAAAATCAATGCATACATACATAAATAAAATGTCAGTTTCTAAGAAGAAAATTCATTACCATTCACGGTGACAAGAGTAGAGATCATTGGCTGGCATAGTGGAGTAGCCAGTCAAGCCTTCATCTGCAATGCCAGCACCACTTATGGGCAGTGTTTCAAATCCTGGCTGCTCCACTTTTGATCTAGCTCCCTACTGATGTGCCTGGGAATGCAGCAGAAGATGGTTCAAGTCCTTGGGCCTCTGCATCCCCATGGAAGACCTTGAAGAAGTTTCTGTCTCCTGGCTTCAACCTGGCCCAGCCCTTGTTGTTGCAGCATTTGGGGAGTGAACAGAAGATCTCTCACTCCCTCTCTTTCCTTCTCTCTCTCTGCCACTCTCTCTCTCCCTGTATATGTGCATCTCTCCTCCTCTCTAACTCTTTAAAATAAAAAAAAAAAAAACTTAAAAAATAGAGATTATAATTGACTAGCTCAAACTTAGAAATTAAGTAGAAATTCCTATTTGACTTCAATTTTTCATATTTGGGGCCTAATTATTATTTTTTAGTAATTAGATAACATTTTTGTTAATGAGAAAGAAAAACAGATCTAATAGTTTACCCTAATATCAGCAAATAGTATGATATTCCTCTTCACCTACCTAATATTTAATTATGTATAAACAGAAAAAATCAAGTGATTTAGAGAACAATTGTCATTTGAATTTCATGGCTGCATAGATCAATATTGCTTGATCCAAAAAGTTTAATACAGAAAAAATGGAGAGAATTATAATTTCAAAAATGTGGTCTTGGCACATATTGAAAAGAAAAGTTATACAGCATAAATGCAGTTAGCTTAGGGATTATTTGCAGTTAAAAGAGAAGCTTTTGAGATGAACTTAGAAGTACAATGTTTGGGATTTCAAAGAGACTGGGTCATTGGTGCACATTAACATAAGTGCACATAAATATTCTATCTCTTTTAAAGATTTATTTTTTTGAGAGGTAGATTTAGAGAGAGAGAAAGAGAGAGAGAGAGAGAGAGAGAAGTCTTCCTTCTGCTGGTTCACACCCCAATGGCAGCAAAGGCCAGAACTGAGCCTATCTGAAGCCAGGAGTCAGGAACTTCTTCCTGGTCCGCAACATGGGTGCAAGGGCCCAAGCACTTGGGCCATCCTCCATTGCCTTCCCAAGCCACCAGCAGAGAGCTGGATCAGAACAGGTGCAG
Source organism: Oryctolagus cuniculus (assembly GCF_964237555.1). NCBI lineage: Eukaryota > Metazoa > Chordata > Mammalia > Lagomorpha > Leporidae > Oryctolagus > Oryctolagus cuniculus. The sequence goes on from NC_091438.1 coordinate 91,867,742, forward strand.
CCAGGACACCAACCATCACCCATAAGGGATTCGAGGCCACAGGCAGAGGCTTGTCCTATTATACCACAGCACCAGCCCCATAGATGATTCTCCTAATAAACAATATGACAAATACACAAATGTTTAAACATTTAACAACTCAAGCTATCTTTTCAGAACTATAGTCAATTAAAAGTGCTATACACACTGACTAATACAGAATTCAACAAATTTTTTCCATTGAAAATGGTGCTGCATTGCCAACTGTTTGTGACTTCACCTGAATAAAACATTTTATCAGTTTCTGTCATTTTACATGTAATAGGGGAAAGAAACACTTGATCTCAATGTGTGGATCTGCTAGAAACAATTTTATATTGTGTGGTCTCCTGAAATATTTCTAATTGGAAAGATACTTTACAAATTTAATATGTCTTCATCTCTGTTTCATAATTAACTTGAAAACTGGAGTCCATATGGCAGATGAGCAACATTTAATAAAAATAGCTTCTTGGCTTGCCAGAAATGGTGATGTTATGGTGGAGAGATTTGCACATTACATAATTCATGATTTTTATGGGAGACATAGGGTTAGTCATAAGAACTGTTTTGAGTTTAGCGTCTAACTAAGATATAACACAATTTCAATACTAAATAATGCAGATAACATCTACCCTCCATGAACTACACAGAGACAGCAGCTATCCGAAACATCTCATTAGGAAAATAAAACATTAGCAACAACCAAAATCTTTATGGAGAATCCTGAAAGACAGCTTTTTTTTTTTTTTTTTTTTTTTTTCAGTTCTTGATTAATTTGTAAAAACAGGCTTTCACATTTTCTATTTTGTACAGGCTTTGGCAAACCAGAACTAATTAAACAAAGTGATCTCTTTTTAAAAAATATCTTCAAATAAACTGACAAAGCATTTTATCATGAAGATTTATATGGTGCAAATGATGCAGACAATCAACATAGTAAGACTTTTAAAGAGAAATAAATAAAAGTCTCTATCTGGGACAGACACTTTGAGCCTTCTCATTATAGCATCCTCTTAGCACAGGATGAGAGTTTGCATGTTGTCAGCACTTCCACAACTCCTGTTTCTGTTGATTACAAAAATGGAATGAAACAGATCCATATCAGATTCCAACTTAGACTTATGTAAAGTTTACTTTTTATGGACAGCTTTCTGGGGAAATTGAAAATGCAAAGTATTCTCTCATAGTAAATTGAGAGTGTGTAATCCCTCAAACCATAAAGAAGAAAGAATTTCTCCATTCTTCTCTGGCCTCAGAAAGGCAAATTTTATTTTTTTCCTCTAAGTATTTGATTGCGAATTTTCTTAGTGCTTTAAAATAATAATGTATAAGATGGACTAATTATAAAATTCCCTTTAATCTCTGTTTACATTGGACATGGCTTAAAAATTGAGATCTAGGAGCCAGTGCTGTGGTGTAATGGGTAAAGCTGCTCCTTTCAGTGCCATATACATGTCCGTTTGAGACCCAGCTGCTATACTTCTGACCCAGCTCTCTCTCTGCTATGACCTGGGAAAGCAGCAGAAGATGGGCCAAGTCCTTGGGCCCCTGCACCTGAGTGGGAGACTTGGGAGAAGCTCTGGCTCCTGGCTTCTGATGGGCACAGCTCTGGCCGTTGTAGCCATTTTGGGGGTGAACCAGCGGATGGAAGACCTGTCTCTCTACCTGTTCCCGTGCCTCTCTGTAAATCTGCCTTTCAAATAAATAAAATAAATGTTTCTTTAAAAAATGAGATCTAATTAGAGACATATATAAAATGTTAATGAAAACATCTCTCCCATTCTTTTGTTTTTAAAGAATTTTTATTTGTTTATTTGAAAGTCAGAGTTACACAGAGAGAGGAGAGGCAGAGAGAGAGAGGTCTTCCATCCTCTGGTTCACTCCCAATTTGCCACAGCGGCTGGAGCTGTGCCAATCCAAAGCCAGGTGCCAGGAGCTTCTTCCGGGTCTCCTACGTGGGTACAGGGGCCCCAGGACTTGGGCCATCTTGTACTGCTTTCCCAGGCCATAGCAGAGAGCTGGATGGGAAGTGGAGCAGCTAGATCTCAAATTGGCGCCCATATGGGACACCTGAGCTTCAGGCCAGGGCATTAACCCACTGAGCCACAGCACTGGCCCCTCCCATTCTATCTTTCACAAAAGATACTAGTACTTCCATTAACATTTCTATATGCTTTATAAAGAATTTTATGTGCATTAAATGAAAGATTATATGCACTGTTCCGCATTTTCTTTTCATTTAGGTGCAATTATTTGTCCCTTTCTATACTAGCAGAAATATATTCATAAGATTTTTTTCAGGGTCTATATGAAAATTTTAGGTGGATATGTCAACATTTAATTAACAAGTACTCAATTCAAGGATAATATACGTGGTTTTGCCTCTTTTGTTATTGCAGATAATGACTTAATGATCATCCTCAAGTGTCACATTTGCTTCTAAGTTGGATCTGAACTCTGACCCATTAGTTATACTTACTGTGTCCAAAGAACTTATCTTCCTTTTATATCTCCTTCTCATCAGCCTCTAGTGTATTCTAGTTCAGAAGTAGAATTCTATAAAAATAATATATTGGTGGTATATATATATATATATATATAGATAGATACAGTTTGATTACTAGTGAAGCAAATTTCTAGCAGTGAGATCTGTTAATTGATATATGCATCTTTAATTTTGATAGATATTGACAATTTGCCTCCAGATAGTTGGCAGCAATAGTGTTTGAAACTGAATTACTTCTCCTATCCTTCACAAGCTTGATTATTACCAAATATTTTCATGTTTATCTATAGTAAATTTTTTAATTTTATTTTTATTTTCATTCCTTTAATTATAAACAAGGAGTTTTATTTTCCTAATGTTGGCTGAACACATGCAGTTATTTTTAATTGACCTGTCTGCTTCTCTGATGTAAGTGAAAGATATTATCTTTTTTCAGATTTTTTTAGTGATGAATTATGTACTTTTTGTATTCTAGTTCCAATACATTATATGAAAATTTTACTCCATATGTGTCGCTCCCCCTCTTCGTGGAGGAGCAACACAGGACCCTGCGCTGTTCTTTCGTCTGCTCGGCCCTCCCCGGGTTTGCTGCTGGTTCCTCCCGGGTTGGCCACTATCCCTTCCACCTCCGTGGAAGGGCAGTTCCCCCTGGCCGCATTCCCCACTTCCGCAGGGGAGCGGCACACCGCCGGCCGGCTCGTCTCGGGGGCTGCACGGGTGTTCCTTCAGCTAGATGTTCCCCATAGATGTTCCTGGTGCATGCCGTCTCTCTCCTCCTTTATAGTCCTCCTTCGCCAATCCCAACTCGGCTGAGTACGCTGCTCTCCAATCAGGAGCAAGTCCTACAGTTAATTGGTTGAACTGGAGGCAGCTGTGCGGAAGCTGTTTACTTCTCTCCCAGCGCCATATTGTGGGAGAGCAGATGCATAGAATAAGTCCTAATTCGAGCAACTTAGTCTAGTCCGGATTGCTCCCCACACATATGGATGTATTTTACATAAATTTTATCTCTTTTTTGCCTACAGATCTTAAGATTTCATTTTTGTGGAACATTTATTGGGTAATCTGTTTTTCAAAAGAAATCTACTGAATTATTCTTATTAATTAGAAATGCCCTTTTTATCATAAATTAACTGTATTTTGATCTATTTATAATGATTCTGTGTATCAATTTCTGACTCCCCTTTCATCATAATATGGCCTTCTATGTGCCTCTGTGTCATCACACCACCCTTTTACAAGGACACGGCTTATTGGAATTGCAATCCACTATTATCCAGTTTAGCTCATCTTACCTGCGTGTACCTGCAAATACCTCAGTTTCACAAAAGGTCACATTCTGAAGTTCAGGGTGGTCATGAAGTTTGGGTAGTTCAACTCATTATGCTGAACATACTTTTGAAGTTTCTCTATGTTTCTTATAATATTTCAGCTCCTTTCTCTCTCTCTCTCTCTCTCTCTCTCTCTCTCTCCTTCTCTTGTGAATATACAAGCATATAAACAAATAAAAGCCTTTATTACACTTCCTCATTTCTAATATTTATTTCCATTATCCATTATTTGTAAAGTGTGGAACATTGAAAATATTCTCACAGATAGGTATAATGAATATGCATGTCTAGATTTACCTAAGCTGACTTTAAAAAAAATGTTTATTTATTTGAAAGGTAGAGTTACAGAGAGGCAGAGTTACAAAGAGCCAGAGGCAGAGGGAGAGAGAGGTCTTGCATCCACTGGTTCACTCACCAGACGACTGCAATGGCCAGAGCTGAGCCAATCCAAAGCCAGGAGCCAGGAGCTTCTTCTGGGTCTCCCAAGCAGGTACAGAGGCCCAAAGACTTGGGCCAACTCCCAGTGCTTTCCTAGGCCGTAGCAAAGAGCTGGATCAGAAGTGGAGCAGCTGGGATACGAATCGGCGCCCATAAGGGATGCCCGCACTGCAGGGGTGGCTTTACTCACTACACCACAGTGCCGGCCCCTACACTGAAGTTTAAAATATATCTTCTGAGGAAATTTAGAAGCAAATAAAGCTGGATTTTCTGTAGTGTGCTTTACATCACAATAAATTTCAGGGATTGAAGACTCTTCCACATGAATGGGCATCTCTGTTTCATTCAGTGATGGAATGCCGCAGGTGCCTGGAAAAGGAACAGGTACATAGCAGGTGCTCCGTGGTGTGTTTCACAAGTAAGCATGTAACAGTTCACATATTGCTGGGCTACAATGCAGTATTTCTACATTTCACAGTGTAAACTGATCAACCCAGGCTGCCAACTTTTCCACTTCCTCATCTTTTCTTTGTATTTGGAGTCTACCAGTTCCTATCCCTTAGAACTTTATGTAGTCTATTAGTCCACTTTTCACTGCTTTAAGTAAAATACCCAAGAGGAGCCATGTGGAATGGGAAAGATTTCTTTAAGTTTATGATTTGCAGGTTATAGTTCAGGTTCCAGGTGGCCCCACCGAGTGGCATCTGATGAAGGTCATGGTGGATGTGGAAGAATGATCACGTGGTGAGCCAGAAGCAAGAGAGCAGCTGCATTAAATAGACTCAAGGAAACCATCATCTCACAAGATCCACTCTGAGGACATACCCACAATGATGTAAAAACCTCCACTGTCCCAATTAGCTCACATCTCCACCCTTAACACATTAGTGATTAACAATGAGACATCAGAGTTGAAATATCTGCATGAGATTTGGAGAGACAAGTCTTGCTTAACTCATAACACACGGCATTATTATGAGTTGTAGTTTTTTATCTCTCCTATGTGGAAGTTAAAAAAGGTTGACTTGATTAAGAATAATGATTACTAGAAGCTGGAAATCAGGTTTCACAGTTTAATTGAAGCTTTAAGTTACTTCTATCTTAGTATCAATTTTGATACTAATTTCATGTTTAATTAAAGTGATTGTGATGTGCATAAATATATTAATATATTTTATAACTTCATATGTATTGTGTACATAACTATGCCAGTCATTTACTTATATATTGTGTGTATACAGAGGTACTGACAAAATCATGACAATGGAATTAAAAGATGAGTTTATTTTGTTGCAAAAATGTTTTAATTCCTTGCATATGAGTGAAAACATGAAAATGTAGATTATGAAAAACATCATTCATGAATTGTAAAATATTTTGTACCAAAAAACTTTCATTTCCATTTTTCCACAAACTTTTTGAAATACTCTCATATTTATATATGCAGTGTACACACTTTTGCATAACTATCTGTGAATTTATATAAATATATGTCTACATATGAAAGTACAGTTAATAATAAAACATCAAAACTATATCCAATGTAATAGGGTATGTATGTATATATATGGATATATACACATACACAATGTATGTTTTATATAGTTGTACATAGTGTGCATATGTGCATATATCATATATCCTATTTGTTCTAAGTTTACTGTTTTAAAATCATAGATAAATGCTATATTTTTCAACTCTATCAGCCTACTTTGGTAAATACATGCATTTTTCTCCCTTAACACTTAATATGATATGTTCTGTAAATAATTTACTTTTTTTTTTTTGGCAGGCAGAGTTAGACAGTGAGAGAGAGAGAGACAGAGAGAAAGGTCTTCCTTCTGTTGGTTCACCCCCCAAATGGCCACTACGGCCGGCACGCTGCACTGATCCAAAGCCAGGAGCCAGATGCTTCCTCCTGGTCTCCCATGCGGGTGCAGGGCCCAAGCACTTGGGCCATCCTCCACTGCACTCCTGGGCCACAGCAGAGAGCTGGACTGGAAGAGGGGCAACCGAGACAAAAACTGCACCCCAACGGGGACCGCAGACGTGCCGGTGCCGCAGACGGTGGATTAGCCAAGTGAGCCACGGCGCCAGCTGTAAATAATTTACTTTAGATCATCTATTAAAACCTGTGGTCGATCTTATTTGATGACAGTATATCAGCTTATAACATGTTACTGAATTATATTTCTTAATATTTTCTTTAGGATTTCATCAAGTGAGATTGCACTTCATTGTTATTGCATTTGTACCCTTGCAAGTGTATAGATGTGGAATGTGTGTATAAATCCTATCATATGAACTACCTATGTACCATGTTGGCATAAATAGTTTCTAAAATGATTACATAATTTAAGTTTAGAAAACAAAGGAGAGGTTTGATATACAATGCAGAAACATGCAACAGTGAGATGGTTTAGGAGAGTGTTCAAAATGAACTCATAATTTAGGACTTGAATTAGAATAGAAAGGGATAAGAAAGAGACAGAAAGGTAGGGGCAGGTACTGTGATGCAGAAGGTTAAGTCCCCTGCGATTCGGGCATCCCATATGAGGTCTGGTTCCAGTCCCACTGCTCCACTTACAAATCAACACCCTGCTAATACACCTGGGAAAGCAGTAGAGGTTGGCTCCTGCACCCATGTGGGAGACCTGGAAGAAGCTCCTGGATCCTAGCTTCGGATCAGCCCAGCTCCAGCTATTGTGGCCATTTGGGTAGTGAACCAGAGGATGGAAGATACCTCTCTCTCTCCCTCTCTCTCTCTCTCTCTCTGCCTCTCCTTTCTCTGTGTAACTCTGTCTTTCAAATAAATAAATAAACCTTAAAAAAAGAATGAAAAGGACAGGCATCTGATTCCAAGAAACTAGAAATAATTATTGCATGTATTCTCTGAAACTTGAGAAATGCTATGAGAATCCAGATTGGTGCCAAAACATGGACATCATTGAATGTCATGCTATCATCTTCAGCCTGAGAAGTATAAGGGGGGGTCATTAAAATTTTCTGGGTAGAACTCACACATTTTGAGATTAAAAAAATACTAACCTTACTCTATTTTATACTGATAGCTCTGGCCTCAAAAGAAATAAGGCAAATACTGCATGGTTTTACTTAGTAAATGGAATCCACAAAGGTAGAACTCACAGAAGTAAGACAGTAGAATGGTGGTTCTCAAGGACTGGAGGAAACATGGAGGGAATGGAAAGATACTGGCCAAGAGACTCAAAGATTCAATTAAATCAGAGGAATAAAAATTGTTTTACAGTGTTGGGGTGGAGTTCCTTTTTTCTGATTTTTTTTCAAAGAAACTTTTCATTTAAGGACTACAAGCTTCATGCATTTCATAGGTACAACTTTAGGAATATGATGATTCATCCCATCATATTCACCCTCCCACCCCTCATCCTCTGCCTCTCCCATCCCCAGTCCCATTCTCAGCATGGGTTCCATGGTTAATAATAATGTATTTCCCAAAATTTCTAAATGCTGACTCTAAATGCTAGTACTATAAAAAGATATATAATATATATATATATGGTATATATATAAGGTAAACATATAAGGTAAAAATATTAATTAACTTTATTTAACTTTTATATAATGTGTAGAAATATCAAAACATCACATAGTATATTACAAATGTATCATTATCATTTTACATTAAAAATAAAAGAAATTTAAAAACCAAGAAAGAACAGTTGGTGGATAAATCAGTCTATGCCAGTTGACACCAAGCAAAGTTCAGCAATTTGTGTTTTGGTTTAATATATAAGGAGGATGACCTTTTCAATAAAGGCACAGGGGATGCTAAAATTCATAACTTATCTATGTTCAAATATAGAATGATTGGGATTAAAATTAGAGCCATCTTGGATGCCATTTATACACTAATCTATCATTTCCCTTACTAGTGAGAGTTTAATAAATGTTATAAAATTTCAGCGATTGCCACCTTATTGCTACCATTCATGGCAGAGGACTTCAAATACTGTGTGTGCTCAATAAAGGCTATAACAAAATAAGTCTGCAAGAGGGTTCTTTTGTTTTTCCAGTTAGCTTTATTTTACCCATTTCTGCCAAGAATTAAATTTACAATATTAGACAAGAATTATTAGGACCATAAAGTGGTCATAGACTCTATGCTGCACACAGAACATGTTCTTTTTACTATAAGAGTATATATATATATATATTTCTGCAAAAGTGGAGAATAAAGTTTTCAAATTATTGCATTGTATTCATAAATCTTGAAACAAAACAGAATATCCGTGCCAATTATAAACTGAAATCTGCAAATTAGTGAGGTGCTAAAGTTGATGAAGCATATATGAACCTTTCCAAAAATACAGGTACTTACACAGGTACTTAGTGGATGCCTAGTGCATCACAAACATGTCAATCAGTAATCAGAGATGGCCCTGCCGTCTTTCTGTCCCTTATAGTCAAGCTTGCTTGCAGAAGCAGCAAATGCCCTAATACAGCACAGGTGCTGTGATGGAGCCTCTGCTGGCTTCTTCATCAGCAGATAGCTCTGACTTTCCAAACTAAGAGACATCTTACGTTAGTCACTTTTATACTTCAACACTCGTTTCTAAATACACTTAATTGAGATACAGTGTATATGAGGTAAAATTTATCCACTTTCAAAGAACCATTCTATGAGTTTTGGCAGTTATTCAACTATATAACCATCATCGAATCAGCATACGAACATTTCTGTCACCCAGAAAATGTCCTTGTGCCTCTCTTCATTTAGTGTCCATACCTCAGCCCTTGCCTACAATCTGGTTTCTGTGCTGTACATTATAATTGTCACTTCTAGAATTTCATACAAAGATGTCCTATTTCATATATGTTTCTTTTACACGATTTTTATAATTAATCCATGTCTCTGCATGTCTCGGTAATCTGTTCCTTATTAATTATGAAAAGCCTGCATCCTATTGGCATGCCCCAACTTGTTTATTCACCCACTCATTGAGGAATATTTATCTTGTTTCTAATTTTTTAAATTACTAATAAAATTTTTGGAATTCATACATGTATCTTTTTGCGGACTTGTGTTTTCATATCTTTTAGGTAAATTAGTATGGATGAGTCACATGTTATGTATATTTTTAACTAACTAAGAGACTGTCAAACTGTTTTCCAAAGTTTTTGCACTACTTTACGTTGTTATGAGCAAAATATAAGAGCTTCAGTATTCTTCTTTATTATGAGAATTAAGCAGTCTATAATTATACATCTCATGATTATATATGTATTTCATTAAAGGAAGCTAACTTGTCTTTTTATTTAGTACAATAACAGAAATAAAATGGATAAACAGTGAGTACAAGAGTACAAAATTCATGAACAATAAAATTAAAAGATAAGCATATTTTGGTCTTAAATTTTTTTTGAAATCAATTCATAGTGTTTTTTTGACTTTACTTTCTGTGAAATTTTTGAAGACCCATCATATTTGTTAATGTGGAATCAACTGATGCAAGAGTATGTGTCCATGTTTTAAAAAGAATAATAACTGAGCATTTTGATTTTGATTTTTTGCACAACTGGTAATAAAATTAGCCATATCTTTCCTAGATGTCGTTTTCAAGCCAAGCCTGGGGCTCTTAACATCAGTATGCAGATACTTGGCTTTATTTGGACCTATCAAGTATTGTTTGTACTGTTATCCTCTTTTTTTCTTTTTCTTGTATACTTATAACTCCAGAGATAACCAAAATCAATAAAGGTGTTGATTACAATAGTATAAAGTATTTGTGAATATTTAGAGGTGATGAATTCAATCCTTAATGCTGCCAGCTGAAACATTTTGTAATACACGTGACCATGTCATTTTTAGAGGAAATTTCACCAGGAACAATACATTCACTTACTGAAACACATTTACTATGCACAAAAATGTTATATATATGCAAATGACTAAACAATAATTTTAGAAACACCACTGCAAAAAAATCTTCTTTAGTTTAACTGTCTTTTTTTCCTACAAATCAGTTTTTCTTAGGGGAAAAAAAGAGCGAATGCTTATTGAATAAAATTGTGTTTTACATGATTTTTTTTATACCCATGGCAACACCGAACAATTCAAGAAGTGACTCACTGAATTAAAATGGCCATGATTACCTGCTTAGTCAAAGACAGCAACAGTATTAGACATCATAAAAAATGTGTTTGAGGAAATGCAGCGCACTACAGATGCTTAAATCATTAATAATGCTATCAGGGGCTGCTTTATTAAGAGTGTGGCATGACACTAGCATTGCATTATTTCTTTAAGTACCACGAGATCTTTAACATCTGCCTAGAGAATAAACCATCATCTGTATGCTGAAATTATGAAGGTCAGTTTTGGAAATGATGTGGAACTTTTTTTCTCTCCCCTTACTCTGAAATCAACAGAGATGCATTCAGAGTTTAACAGGAATCCCAATCAAGGAAACAAAAACCACAAAAGAATAGCAACATTCCTTGTAATTTGTGCTCTGTGTGTGTGTGTGTGTGTGTGTGTATGTATGTATGTATGTGTTATTTTGACTATCTTTCCAACTAACGGTTTTGAGGAGGAGAACATTATCTTAATTGTTTTACACTATTAGCCCAAAATATATTCAGTAAGCTAAATATTTTTAGACCACATGTTACTTGGAGGGAACTGATTGATAAAATTATATATTTTTACACTGTGTATAAATTCCCCAAATATTTTTAAATCAATGGTCAATTGGTAGTCTGTGGGTACTATATGTAAAGGAAAAGAAATGATGTACCCCTTCATATAGGGGTATACATTTTATATGTTAATTTTCAAGTACAATAAATAAATATTTTCATTGAAGAATAATTATTTAATGCCCTGCCAACCTATTATCTTGACTAACTACAAAAGGTAAATACTGCATAGTTATTAGGTAAGGAAGAGTGAAGGATCGAAAAGCAGGACTAAAGAATACAGAAGACGTGGGGGGAAAAAAAAGTGGCTTGAGTTAGGCTAGAGAAGAGGAGAGTAGTCAATTTTAAATTATGATAGGGTCATCCGGTGTAGCCTTCCAGTGAAACTCCCAACAACCTGTAAATTTGTTGTCACTCTTCTACCAATAAGGAGGCTGAGATGCCTTACTACTAACATATACATATATATGATTTGTTTATTTATTTGAGAGGCAGAGGAGCAGAGAGAAAGACAGAGAGAGAGAGAGAGAGAGGAGGAAAGAAACAGGGAGAGAGATGGAGAGAGAAAGAGTGGGATGAAGAAAAAAAAATGAGATACTTTTCATTCACTATTTCACTTCTCCAATGGCTGAAAAAGCCAGGTCTGAGCCAAGCAGAGCCAGGAGCCAGGAACTTCACCCTGGTCTCCCACATGTGTAGCAGAGATGCAAATACTTGGGCCATCTATTGCTGCCTTCCCAGACATATTGTCAGGAAGCTGGATTCAATGTGGAGCAACCAGGACTCAAACTTGCAATCTGGTGTGGGATTCTGGCATTACAAATGATGGCTTCACCCCCTGCATCACAGTTCCCCATAGATTTTGTATCTTTCCCCACTCCTACTTTCATTGAGGTATGATTAACAAATAAAAATTGTATATATTTAATGTATACAATGTGATTTTTTATACATGCATACATTATAAAATGATTACCACAATCAAATGTAACAGAACAGAGAGCCCAGAAATATGCCCACATACATATGATCAACTAATCTTTAAAAAGACAAAAAGAACACAGAATGGGGAAAGGACCATTTTCAAATATATTGTGTCATAAGAATCAACTCAAAATAGATTAAAAACTTAAAAATGACACCCAAATCTGTGAAAATCCTAGAAGAATTTAGAGAAAAAATGTGTATTAATATTGGTCTTAACAATGACTTTTGAATATAACACCAAAGACAGGGATGTTGGCACCAAAAAATAAACAAGTATAATATTAAATAAAATAAAAAGAAAAATTACTCTGGGGAATGAGAAAATATTTGAAGACCATATATAAAATAAGAGATAAATAAATATCAAAAATATATATGGAATTCATAAATCCAATAAAAATAATTAACTGGATTAAAAAATTGGCAAAGTATATATTAGACATTTAAATGTATATTTTTACAAGCAATGAGTGTACTTTCTTAGATATTTTCACTTCTAAATGTGGTTTAATAATATTTTCTTTCATTTCAGATAATATTGTTGTAGATATAACAAAGTTTTTCACATGTAGGATGATTAATATATAATTTCCTTTTAATATACCTTTAAGTTTTGTTTAAGAGTTTTAGCATTATAACTTCTCCTTAAAAACAATTATTTTCTGGGTTAGGATGTGAGTCATTCTGACACAGTTTCAGGATGTTATATTAGGGTTCTCTGGAGAAACAGAATCAATGGAATACATTCATTTTCTTAACCATCTGCTTATCTACCTATTTATTATAAGGGATTTTTCCACGTGGCTCCAGAGTTTGGAGAATCCCAAGATCTGCAGATGGCAAGCTGGAGACACAGAAGTGCCAATGGTATAGTTCCAGTGCCATGAATGGAAGGTTCAGTGCATGACCCATGAGCATCCCATTTCAGTTCTGGTCAAAGAACTTAAAAGACAAAATAGATGTCCCAGATCAAGCGATCAAATAGGCAGAGTCCCCCTTACTTGAGGATGGCTCATCATTTGTGTTCTGTTTGTGCTTCAACTGAGCAAATGAGAAATGTGCACTTTAGGGAGGGAAATCCGCTCTACTCAGTCTACCAACTCAAATGTTAATATCAAAAATTTTTTCAGGCATGGAAAGCCAAGACACTCTGGCAAAAAAAAAACAAAAAAACAAAAAAACCACAACTAAATGAAAGATCTCCACGAGTGAGATCCCAGTGGAAAGAACAGGTCATCAAAGAAGGAGGTACCTTTCTCTGAAGGGAGGAGAGAACTTCTACTTTCACCATGGCCTTGTCTAAATATGATCAGAGTCGGTGAACTCAAAAGGCTTCCATAGCCTTGGCAGCTCATGACATGAGCCTAGGGTGATTACTGATGCCATGAACAAGAGTGTCAAATTGTTAAGTCAACAACAGGAGTCACTGTGCACTTACTCCTCATGTAGGATCTCTGTCCTTAGTGTGCTGTACATTGAGATTTAATGTTATAACTAGTATTCAAACAGTATTTTTCACTTTATGTTTCTGTATGGGAGCAAACTGTTGAAATCTTTACTTAATGTATGCTAAACTGATCTTCTGTATACAAAGAGAATCGAAAATGAATCTTGATGTGAATGGAAGGGGAGATGGAGTGGGAAAGGGGAGGGTTGCGGGTGGGAGGGATGTTATGGGGGGGAAGCCATTGTAATCCATAAGCTGTACTTTGGAAATTTATATTCATTAAATAAAAGTTAAAAAAAAATTTGCACAGACCGACTCAGAATAATATCAGACCAAATTTCTGGGCACGCCATGACTTAATCAATTTAAAACATACAATTAACCGCTACAGAGGAGCATCTTAGTAAACTGTACATATCATCTTTTTTTTTTTAACATTTATTCTCTTTTATTTATTTATTTAATTTTTTGACAGGCAGAGTGGATAGTGAGAGAGAGAGAGACAGAGAGAAAGGTCTTCCTTTGCCGTTGGTTCACCCTGACCGGGACTAGAACCCGGTGTGCCGGCGCCGCAAGGCGGAGGATTAGCCTAGTGAGCCGTGGCACCGATATCATCTTAACTTAACATCTCATATACTGGTTTGCTAGCCAAAACTTAGCAGCATTTGAGTTGAGGTGCAAAAATAAATACTTTCAAGCATAAGATTTATTAAAATCCTATCAAATAAAATACTTGAGGATAGGATTTATATCAATCACTGTTACTGACAAGTGAAGGCACTAAATATAAATACTCTTGCCTGAATGATGATTGGATTGACAAATAGAGTCACCTGTTTACAATGTAAAATCTCTTAGACATTTTCCCTTAGTATTTTTATAATGTAGTGATCTCTCATTTTTTATTATCTGAACTATGCAGTTTTGCCAGAAAAGATTTCATTTGCTATTCGGTCAATATACCCTTTGTATTGCTCACCCTGAAGCTGTAGTAAACCCTTAAGTATGTGGATTTTTTTATTTCTAATGTTGTGCTTACCAGAGGCATGGACTGTATGCTTAAATAAGTATACATAAAAGAAATATTTCTTGGGGCTGGCACTGTGGTATAGCAGGCAAAGCCCCTCCTGTGGTGCCAAAGTCCAACAGGGGCACAGATTCAAGTCCTGGCTGCTCCACATTTGATCCAGCTCTCTGCTATGGCCTGGGAAAGCAGTGGAGGATGCCCACACCATTAGGACCCTGCATCCACGTGGGAGAACTGGAAGAACCTCCTGTCTCCTGACTTAGGATTGGCCCAGCTCTGTCTGTTGCAGGCTTTGGGGAGTGAACCAGTGGATGGAAGATCTCTCTCTCCCTCTCTCTCTCTTTCTGGCTCTGGCTCTCTGTAATTCTGCCTTTCAGGGGGCCGGCGCTGTGGTTCACTTGGTTAATGCTCCGCCTGCGGCGCCAGCATCCCATATGGGCGCTGTGTTCTAGTCCCAGTTGCTCCTCTTCCAGTCCAGCTCTTTGCTGTGGCCTGGGAGGGCAGTGGAGGATGGCCCAAGTGCTTGGGCCCCTGCACCCGCGTGGGAGACCAGGAAGAAGCACTCGGCTCCTGGCTTCGGATTGGCACAGTGCTGGCTATAGCGGCCATTTGGCGAGTGAACCAACAGAAGGAAAACCTTTCTCTCTGTCTCTCTTTCATTGTCTACAACTCTACCTGTCAAATAAATAAATTAAAAAAAAATCTATCTTTCAAATAAACAAATCTTAAAAAAAAAAAACAAAGAAATATTTCTTGATTATAAATACCAGCATCTGGTTTGTAAGAACAGGCTCCAGCTCCTTGCTAATGCAGATACTCAGAGGCAGAAGTGATAGCTCAAGATTTTGGGTTACTGTCACTTATGTAGTAGACTTGGATTGAGCCCTTGGCTCCCAGCCTCAGTATATTGTGTGCATTTGGGAAGTGAGCAGCAGATAGAAGCTCTTTCCCTCTTTGTCTCTCTCTCTCTCTCTCTCTCTCTCTCTCTCTCTCTCTCTCTCTTTCACTCTCTGTCTTTGCCTCTCAAATCTATTTTAAAAATACTTCTAGGGGCCGGCGCTGTGGCTCAATGGGTTAACATCCTGGCCTGAAGAGCAGGCATCCGATATGGGTGCCAGCCTGAGATCCAGCTACTCCACTTCCGATCCAGCTCTCTGCTATGGCCTGGGAAAGCAGTGGAAGATGACCCAAGTCCTTGGGCCCCTGCACCCATGTGGGAGGACTGGAGGAAGCTCCTGGCTCCTGGCTTCGGACCGGCACAGCTCCGTCCATTGTGGCCAATTGGGAAGTGAACCATTGGATGGAAGACCTCTCTCTCTGCCT
The DNA here is from genome assembly GCF_964237555.1 of Oryctolagus cuniculus. Lineage (NCBI taxonomy): Eukaryota > Metazoa > Chordata > Mammalia > Lagomorpha > Leporidae > Oryctolagus > Oryctolagus cuniculus. Next base: position 91,883,503 of record NC_091438.1, read on the forward strand.
CTCCTCTCTCTCTGTTACTCTGACTTTCAAAAAAAAAATCTTTAAAAAAATACTTCTGAAAAGAATATGTGTATCTATGGGAAATAAAATTTTCAACAATGCCATTTAACATATTTCCCTGTGCAATTTCTTTCTTTCTCATAGGTAGTCTATATTATAAAGTTGTATTTCCTTGTTTTTACAAAAATCTCAGTAAAATTCCATCTATGTTTTATGTTTTTTTTTTTATTATTCCTTCTTCATCTATAACTTTGTAAAAGCCCTGTCCAATCTTTCAAATATCATCAAGTACATATCTCAGAAGTTTCTTTCTTCAGCCTCTAAATAGTTACAGAAATTCTTTAATACAATCTCCCATGTCACTTCACACTTTTTGTGTAGACATATCATTTTATTATGTTACCAATACTAGATTACATTCTTTCTTGTGCGTGAGATGTTAGACTGTTCATTTTTGTACTTTGCTGAACAATTAATACAATAGCATAAGTGGTATGAAATCAAAGATCAACTCCATGAGACATTATTGCTAAAACAAAAGCAAGAATCCTGCCAGATAAAATTATTGTATGAAAAATTTCCTTTCACGTGGTCCTTCAACAAAGTTTAAAATTCAATTACTGGAAAGTTGGAAAGAATATATTTAAAAAGACATGACCTAAATGAAAGATCTCTGTGAGTGAGATCCAGCAGGGCCATCAAAGAAGGAGGTACCTTTCTCTGAAGGGAGGAGAGAACTTCCACTTTGACTATGACCTTGTCTAAATATGATCAGAGTCGGTGAACTCAGGGGGCTTCCATAGCCTTGGCAACTCATGACAAGAGCCTCGGGTGATTACTGATGCCATAAATAAGACTGTCAATTGTTAAATCAACAACAGGAGTCACTGTGCACTTACTCCTCATGCAGGATCTTTGTCCTTAATGTGTTGTACTATGTGAATTAACGGTATAACTACTACTCAAACAGTACTTTGTACTTTGTGTGTCTGTGTAGGTGCAAACTGTTAAAATCTTTACTTAGTGTATACTAAATCAATCTACTGTATATAAAGATAATTGAAAATGAATCTTGATGAAGAATGGGATGGGAGAGGGAGTGGGAGATGGGATGGTTGCAGGTGGGAGGGTAGTTATGGGGGGAAAAAGCCGCTATAATCCAAAAGTTGTACTTTGGAAATTTATATTTATTAAATAAAAGTTAAAAAAAGACCTGAATATGAGTCAGTGTTGTGGCACAGCAGGTTAGCTGCTGCTTCCAATACCAGTATCCCATATTGGCATGCTGGTTCAAATCTTGGCCATTCTGCTGTTGATCCAGTCCCTGCTAGTGAAACCGCCAATGATGGACCAAGTTCTTGTGTCCCTGTCACTTCTATAGGAAGTCTGAATGGAGTTCTTGGTTTCTGGCTCCAGTCTGACCCAACCTGTCTTTTTTTTTTTTTTTTAACTTTTATTTAATGAATATAAATTTCCAAAGTACGATTTATGGATTACAATGGCTTCCCCCCCATACCATCCCTCCCACCCACAACCCTCCCCTTTCCCACTCCCTCTCCCCTTCCATTCACATCAAGATTCATTTTCGATTATCATAATATACAGAAGATCGGCTTAGTATACATTAAGTAAGGATTTCAACAGTTTGTTCCCACACAGAAACATAAAGTGAAAAATAATAGATGATTTTTTTTTAATGATGATGAAATCAGAGCAGACCTATTGTCATGTTTAATCCCAGTGAGAATCAAGTTGGTAGTTGATAATTTCTTTTTTTTTTTTTTTTTTTTTTTTTTTTTACAGAGGATCAGTTTAGTATACATTAAGTAAAGATTTCAACAGTTTGCACCCCCATAGAAACACAAAGTGAAATATATTGTTTGAGTACTCATTATAGCATTAAATCTCAATACACAGCACATTAAGGACAGAGATCCTACATGAGGAGTAAGTGCACAGTGATTCCTGTTGTTGACTTTACCAATTGACACTCCTGTCTATGGCATCAGTAATCTCCCTATGCTCCAGTCATGAGTTTCCAAGGCTATGGAAGCCCTCTGAGTTCACCGACTCTTATCTTGTTTAGACAAGGTCATAGTCAAAGTGGAGGTTCTCTCCTCCCTTCAGAGAAAGGTACCTCCTTCTTTGAAGACCTGTTCTTTTCACTGGGATCTCACTCACATTTACGACCATTTGGGAAGTGAAAGAGCAGATAGAAAATTCTCTCTCTCTCTCTCCTCCCCATCCTCATATGGTGATTTGAGTTTCAAATAATTCAATGAATCTTTTAAAAATGAATTAAAAATACATACATACTTTTGTAAAGAAAAAATAGAAATCAAGTTTGAGTGATACTGAAAGTATTGATCTTGTTTGAAAAAAGAAGAAATAGGAAATAATCAAGTGTTTGCTCATGGACGTGTCAGATTTGGTAAGTATTTTGTTGAATTCAATTGTGCTCCTGAACAAAAAAAAAAATTCACAGGAAGTACCAAAGATTTGGCAATGGCAAATAAAAAAAAAATTGGTTCAGAGAAGGGCAGACATTTTGTTGCACTCTTTCAAGAAATTTAACTGATAGGGAAAATAGCTTATTGAAATCTCCCATTAAAGAAGATTCAAGATAATACTTTTAGAGTAAGGTGGTTCCATAATTTTTTTTTTAAAGTTTATTTATTTGATTTTTTAAAATTTTTATTTATTTATTTTTTGACAGGCAGAGTGGACAGTGAGAGAGAGAGAGAGATAAAGAGAAAGGTCTTCCTTTGCCATTGGTTCACCCTCCAATGGCCGCCACGGCCGGCGCACCGCGCTGATCCGATGGCAGGAGCCAGGTACTTCTCCTGGTCTCCCATGGGGTGCAGGGCCCAAGCACTTGGGCCATCCTCCACTGCACTCCCTGGCCACAGCAGAGAGCTGGCCTGGAAGAGGGGCATCCGGGACAGAATCCGGCTCCCTGGCCGGGACTAGAACCCAGTGTGCTGGCGCCGCAAGCCGGAGGATTATCCTAGTGAGCCGCGGCGCCAGCCGGTTCCATAAATTTGTAAAGGAATTTCCGCCCCCCCCCCCCATTCTACAACTTCTAAATCATGGTTCACTGCTGATTTAACTACTCCAAGTATCATGTGCACATTACAATCAAAATCAAGGAAGATAGGATGAAGTAAACTATTATGTCTTTACAAAAGTTATGTCCTAGGGCCAGCGCCGTGGCTCACTAGGTTAATCCTCTGCCTGCAGTGCCAGCATCCCATATGGGCACCAGGTTCTAGTCCTGGTTGCTCATCTTCCAGTCCAACTTCTGCTATGGCCTGGGAAAGCAGTGTAGGATGGCCCAAGTGCTTGAACCCCTGCACCCGCATGGGAGACCAGGAAAAGACACCTGGCTTTCCTTGCTTTGGATCGGTATAGCTCCTGCCGTTGTGGCCATTTGGGGGGTGAACCAAAGGAAGACCTTTGTCTCTCTCTCTATCTGTCAAATAAATAAATAAATCTTTTTTTCATTTCTTTTTTTTACTTTTATTTAATGAATATAATTTCCAAAGTACAGCTTATGGATTACAATGGCTTCCCCCCCATAACGTCCCTCCCACCCCTGCTCTCTCTCCCCTTTCATTCACATCAAGATTCATTTTCAATTCTCTTTATATACAGAAGATCAGTTTAGCACATATTAAGTAAAGCTTTCAACAGCTTGCACCCACACAGAAACTCAAAGTGAAAAATACTGTTTGAGTACTAGTTATAGCATTAAATCACACTGTATAGCACATTAAAGACAGAGATCCTACATGAGGAGTAAGTGCACAGTGACTCCTGTTGTTGACTTAACAAATTGACACTCTTGTTTATGGCATCGGTAATCATCGTAGGCTCTTGTCATGAGCTGCCAAGGCTATGGAAGCCTTTTGAGTTCACCGACTCTGATCATATTTAGACAAGGTTGTAGTCAGAGTGGAAGTTCTCTCCTCCCTTCAGAGAAAGGTACCTCCTTCTTTGATGACCTGGTCTTTCCACTGGGATCTCACTCATGGAGATCTTTCATTTAGGTTTTTTTTTTTTTTTTTTTTTTTTTTTTTTTTTTTTTTTTTGCCAGAGTGTCTTGGCTTTCCATGCCTGAAATACTCTCATGGGCTCTTCAGCCATATCCGAATGCCTTAAGGGCTGATTCTGAGGCCAGAGTGCTGTTTAGGACATCTGCCATTCTATGAGTCTGCTGTGTATCCCACTTCCCATGTTGGATCGTTCTCTCCCTTTTTTATTCTATCAGCTAGTATTTGCAGACACTAGTCTTGTTTATGTGATCCCTTTGACTCTTCTTTAAAAAAAAAAAAAAAAAAAAACAGAAAGGAAAGGTATGTCTTATAGCAAGACATTTCTGATAGAATCCTATTGATTGTGTGTGTGTGTGTGAAAGAAAGGTTTTCACTATTCTTATTGCTTAGTTTCAAGCCAGATTTAGCATGCTTGTGTTTTTACACAATTGAATCAAACTGATGTCCAATAAACAGCCAAATGGTTTTCATACTAAAATTGATCCATGAATTTAAAAGTTATTAAATGGTTTTGATAAACAACGTTTTCTTTAAATTGTTTAATGTGTTTCAAAGGGATTACATTATGTTTTATAAACAATTAAAAAATGCTGTATAACCCCAAACAGCACATGATACACGTGGACCATGAATTCTGTCCCTCCTGGTGAAAATGTCATATGTCTCCACAGTGGTATTCCTTCTGCCTAAACCCTTTCTCTGCACGCCATGAAAGGCTTTTAATCATAGCATCCTCTTCTCTGCAGTGATCTGGCATCTGCGTTCTACCTGCCACTGTCGAGTTGAGTCTTGCTCCACCTTGGGAAGCTGAGCCCCTCAGTTTTCTTGACTCCATTTTCTTCTGATCACTGTGATCCTCTCTAGTCCTACCTCATAGTGCTCCTTCCTTAGTATTTTTTCCAGAGCCAAGTGTCCTTGGCTCTTCAATGTTTCATCCTGGTCCATAGGTTCACTTACTAATACAGTATTTCTCAAAATCTACAACTATTCTGCCAGGATCATCTGTGCTGCTTAATAAAAATGAAGACTCCTGGGCTTCATCTTTACTCAGTGAATAAGAATTTCTGTGAGTAGAACCTGCATTTTAATCTAGCTCTCCAGATAATTACTATTGGGAAGACATCAAAAAGTTTTTTGAAAATGGAATTAAAAACTAAGATTATTTTGGTCCAAAAACTTTTGAGAGCCATGCATAATTTTTCATAGTATTTATTTTCTGTGCTTCTTGAGGATTCCTGTTGTGTAAAGACTATTTTCACATAGAAATAAACTTATCTTTCAATTCTATTTCAAAAACTTTTGAAGTCTCCTCGTATCAGCAATGAAGTTTGAGAACCTCTGCTGTATGTTTTCCTTTGGAAATTACATCCATTTTTATGAGTTTAATCATATATTCAGTTCAGATACTCAAGTTGTGAGACACAGCCCTGAACTTAACCCTTCAGTCATAATCAAATACTTTGATGCATAATAAATATTTTCTCATTCATGATTTGCAGATATTTTAGGATCATCATGCTTATAACAGAGTCTTATCATCTTCTTTCCATCCCAAATTCCTTTTATTAATTAATAGCATTGATAAGCATTAACTACTATGTTAAACAAAAGCTTCAGGGTAATTCTTGATGTTTCCCTTCCTTAACCCAACTTCCTCATTTCTAACATCAAAAAATCTCACTTATTTCACTCCATCAATGTTGATAAAATCCGTCTCGTCTTCACTACACTATGACTACTTCCCTGATTTAGGTGTTCATTGTACAAACCATTATGAAATTCTTCCAGCTATTCCACTTGCCTCCTGATCTTTTTCTTGGCAATTTGCCTTGCTCTCCCCATACATTTGTTTCATTCAGTATTTTCTAAGATATTATGAAAGGTTGAAAAATATATATGTATGACAATCTGGGAATGCTTACATAAAATAAATAAATGGCATGTGATGTATAGAAAGAAAAAAAAAAAAAAAAGCCTGTTGTCTCAAATGAATACTATGGCAACCAGAAGGCAAATGGGGCATGTTTTTATTCCAGGTTGCCGTGGATCCAGTTAAAAATAAGGAATTCTGTTACTATGGGAGAAAGAGAGCATATATTGAAAAATATCTTGCAGGTTTAGTCAGAAAAAGTCATTGAATTTTATAAAAAAGACATCTTTTGAGGTCTTTAAGAATACGTTATAATAAAATGGAAAATAAAATCGCAGAGAAAGTAGGAAGAGAATATATTTGTGAAAATGAGATATTTGCATTCTCAATCCAGGAAGACATTTGCCTGTAGAGGAAAAGCAAGAGATCAGAAGGTCTAAGAACAACCACATTGTTAGGAGATGGGGAAGAGGCCTTTGCATTTTGAGGAAACATGGGTTGGAGCCCTGAGGTATAGTTGTGAACTTGCCATGAGAGGAAGACCTCAGAAATCAGCGGGGAAGTTTGAAAGGACTTAAATAAAGAGAGAAAAAAAAAACAAAAAAAAAAAAACTAAGTGGACGATGATGATTATTGGGAAGACTCTAACAGGTAGCCAGTACCCTCTTGGTTGAACAGCAATAGAGACTATGGACCATGAGTGGGGGAAAGGAAGTAAAACAGTCCAGGGAGTAAACAGAAAGTGTTTCTATTAGTGCTACAGGGATTGTATTAAACAGCTGTCTAAATAATATGCAAGGCTATGCAAGGCTCTGTTGGGTGAGAATTGCTTCATCCAGTCTTTGAAGGAAATTCACATATTCATGAACAAATAACTTCATTGAAGAGTTTACCTGACTCGGATTGCCAGATACGCACAACAGCATAGCAATAAACTCTCTTAGAAGTCATAGTTTCAAAAACAGCTATGTTTTACAAAACTGCCATTGGATTCATACCAGCTCTGTTTTTGTTTAATTATGGATTTCTCAAAAATATTTTTCTCTCCTTTAAAATTTTGCTGTCAGAGACAAATTCTTAGATGGTTTTGGAATATTATGCTGGCTTCCCAAGCAGAAAGCTAGTTACATGAAATGCTGAAAATTCACTGCTAGCTTTTTCAGTGGAACTATAAATAACAGCTATATTGTGCTTTGGGAAAACAAGCACGAGCTTGAAACTTTATTAAAAGTTATTTTTTTCCCTTGAACTGCTGTGTAAGTCACACAGAGGCTAAACCTCATAACTTACATTTTATCTTTACCAGAAACGGGAGGTGGTAATGGTTTGTCTGACTGTGGGTCCTTTCCCAAAATATCACAATACATGTTTGGAGGTAGAGATAGAAAAGTTCTAAACGCGTAAGTGACAATATGCCTCTGAGGTTCATTTTTTAAATGATGGACTTAAAGATCTAGTTTGTAAATAATACCTGCCTAGTTTATGTTTTGTGGTCTCCCTAGATTATAAAATTATAAAAATGGTCACCCTAGAATCTGATCTATTATGATTTATGCTGTCCTCCACATGTATTGATAGTATTTGTCACATAATGTGACAAACATGTTTAGAGAAAAGAGGAGTATTTCATTTTATAATTGGCCAAAAGCTCCTGAGAGACAGCAGTTCAGTATTGAAAGGTACCTGCATGAATAAACTGTCTTCTCCACTTAAATATCAAGTTATCACCAGGAATTCTTACTTCTTTGAAGGCTTGATTTCTTTGAGCCAGGATTTTTTTAGTAACTTTCTTTCTTTCTTTTTTTTTTTTTTTTTTACAAAAAGATCAACCCAAGAATAGAGTAGGTGAGTGAAAGGGATGGAAGAGAAAGACAAAGGGAAGTATAATTTACAACTGTAAAACCCCAGGCCATCCCGCAGGCTTTCACGGGTTCCCTTTTCACTTACCCACTCCCACTTACAACCAATGAGTCTACTGAAAAAAAGGCCCTTGATTTCCTTGGTGTGTTTTCCCTTTGAATTTAATGAAATGAAATTCACTCTCTATATTTCTCCCCCAAATCTCAGCAAATCTAATCAAAAAGAATCCATTCACTAAAGAGGATGGGAGCAAATACCTGGCTTTCTGAGGGCTCATAAAAAAGATATAGTCAGCACAATCTATCGTATGCGGCTGAAGGCTCATTTAGAGTGAATTAAGAGGGACTGACCTAAAGGAAGAAGGCAGCTGTGTGTGGGAGAGTCCAGAATCTTAGCTCTTTTGAAAAAGCAGGAGGAGGTGAACGGAAATAACCCGGAGACTTTTGTTTGGAGGGTGCTCTATGGTTTTTGAAGTGCCATTACCTTGTTACAGAAGTAGCTATTCCAATTTCTAATTTCTTTTGTTGCTGACGAGATTTATGTTAGTAAGTGGTAGAGACTCATAGCTGGGTTTTAGATAGGCAGCAAAGTTTTAGCATGGCACTTACTAAGAAAAAAGAGATAGAATAAAGAAAATGAGTTTTTTGCCTTATTTTGGAGCTCTTATGAGAACAGGGTTTGGGTACACTAGTGAATTTAAAATAAAGTAACATTTTTAGCACACACTATGATTTTATAGCAAATATCACATTAAATTGGAATTGGTTACATCTTTCCCTTTTAGACTTTATGCTATTGATAGAAAATATTGTGTTGCATTCATTTCTTCAATCCTCAGCCTGATACCCTGATGCTTGACAGAAATGTTTGTGTGATAAACCGACTTAGCTCTATTCCTCATGTTGTCATCCTCTCTTTGTTTTGTTCATTTTTTCTTTCTCCTAATTTACTTTAGTTTTCTTTCTTTTTTTTTTTTTTTTAAGATTTACTTATTTGAAAGAGTTACACAGAAAGGAGAGGCAGAGAGAGAGAAAGAGAGAGTGGTCTTCCATCCACTGGTTCACTCCCCAGTGGGCCTCAATGGCCGGAGCTGTGCCCATCCAAAGCCAGCCAGGAACTTCTTCCGGGTCTCCTACATGGGTGCAGGGGCCCAAGCACTTGGGCCATCCTCTACTGCTTTCCCGGGCCACAGCAAAGAGCTAGATTGGAAGTGGAGCAGCCGGGTCTCCAACTGGCACCCATATGGGATGCTGGCGCTTCAGGCCAGAGCGTCAACCCACTGCACCACAGCGCTGGCCCTTACTTAAGTTTTCTAATCCGATTTTTACCTCTGATGATTTTAACTATAGATACTATTTTATGAGAACATTTGATAAATATAGAAAATATATTGCAAAAATAAAAAAATGAGGGTGGATATAAAACTATTTCTTGCAAGAAAGCAGCGTGCACATGAGTACAGGGCAATGCAGTGATAGAATTCAGGAGTGGTATGCAAATCCTCCAAGTGCTGCGTATTGAAAGAGCAGAGTGCAACTATGTACAAAAACCAAAAACAAGTCATGGACTTAAGATCCACATTTAGATTTGACAGTTGTCTAAATAAGGAACAGTGCAAATAAGGAACATAGTGCCAGATGCCTATTCCTGGACGTGTATAATTGACCCTGAATTGTGCTCTCTAAAGGATGATCTCAAGAACAATACTTCCTGGAATGAGGAAGTTTATGAACTCTCCTACCATTCTTCTTAGGTGCAGTAGTAACCTCAGCGCTTGTCCAACTGCTAGTTAGCCCCTGATAACGTTAACTGACACATCTCTGGCATAGACTATAACCAATTCTAGATATGAGCTCAATATGTATTTTTGACAACTACTTGGGTCCTAAGTCAAGCAGAGATTAATAAAGATACTTTTTGTCCTCCATAATCATAGTTTTCAAAGTGAGAAAGTAACCAATACATGTTTATGAGCCAATGAGGTAAAATAAATTATTTAATCTTCATTCTTAATCCTAAATACCATGTTTTTCAATGTTTTGTGAATAAAAGGAGAAAGAAATGAAAAATGCACAGATTTAGTCTTTTCCCACCTCTTGGGTTTTTGTATGTTTTAATCCTGGGAAAGAAAACTGTCAGAATCTTGTTATAAAAGTGGTATTTAATTAATTAGACAATGTGTTCATACTTATTAGAGGAACGGGGCTCCATGTTCATACGGATCCACAGTGTTTTCTAGGATCTGACATGGTACACTAGAAAGAACTAAACCAAAGTGCAGAGGAAGATACAGCAAAATTAAACATGAACCCATTTAATGAATGATACTCTGTTTAGAAATATAAATACATATGCTATCTTCCCCTACTATTTGTTTCTATGCAATCCAATATTTTACAAGTCATATTAATATGTTCTTCAGTGTATAAAACTTTCTCACAACACTTGGACTTCGAAACTGCTGTTCTCTGTAAAGAGCTTCGCTTCAGCTACCTCTGTCTAATCCATTGCTGGCACTAGGATCTCCATTTCTGCTGTGTTGCATTAATCGAGCCCAAGACCTGTCAGTTACATAGTTTCACAGCTGCAAATATTAGCTGTTACACATTTATAAATGGTTATATTTATTTTTATTAAACTATTGATCAATGTTTTTCTCCTCCATTATATTATAGACTTGACTCAGGGTTCCTACAGACCCCTATTGTTTACTTTTGTGGTCAGGAGAATACTTGGTGCGTAGAATTTGAGAGTTTGAAAAGAAGTTTAAATCTTAGAAAAGACTGACTTTATTGACACAGAATGTAACCTTCAAGCCTGTCAGCTTTCCACTCAATGAGAGCTACATTTTTCATTTATTGATTTTGCCTGCAGGTAATTTTTTAATGTTCTCATAAAATAATATTACCCCCTTTCAAATAATTCCCAATCATAGGAGTTCTGTAGATGCTTTAAATGAGATTATTTACATTATTTTTCTGTACTTGGTTATGCTTATGAGATTTACAAATATGACCAAGTATCTCAGAATTATTTGTGAGAAAGAAATGGATATTTTTATCATAATTGGAATGTTGATAAATGTGATTCAATTAGCTATCAAGACACAATTGATGCAAGGAAAATGAAGTCTGTCAACCACACTGATTCTACTTTAAATGAAATTTGTGTGAGTCAGTGTTAAACATATTAATAATATGAAATACAATGATATGGGAGTCCCTCTTTTTTTTAAAGATTTATTTATTTACTTTGAAAGTCAGATTTGCAGGGAGAGAGAAACGGAGAGGGGGAGAGAGAGAGAGAAGCACTCATTCACTCCCTAAATGCCCCAGTGACCATGGCCAGCCAGGCCAAAATCATGCTTCATTCAGGTCTCCCAGTTGTGCCATATTCGATTGCTTTTCCCCAGCAATTAGGAGGGACTACTTGATCAGAAATGGAGCAGCGAGGATGTGAACTGGTGCTCACACTGGGTATCCATGTTGCAGCTATACCTGCTAAGTCAAAAGGCTGATGCTTCTAGCAGGTTTTGTCCTAAAACTACACTTTACTAACAAATCATTTATATTCCACTTGATGGGTAAATGAAACAAATTAATTAAACGTAAACAAATTCTCTCGTATAAGCACTGTTGATATTCATTTCAGTTACAGAGATTGTACTTTCTCATCTGGAAAAAAATGGTGCTTTCATGAGCTAGTTTCTTGCCTGTTTTACTATTGGATGACATTAGAACTTTTGGTAAACTAATTTTATGTCACTTCTACATGCTAGAATGATCATCTCAGGTAAATAATACTTTGATCATGGTATTCCTAACTGTTTAATATTTTGATTGAGGAGGATGAAGAAAAATGATGAAAAATCATCTTACATGCATTTTATATGTTAATAATTAGAGAGAAAGCCCTAAATCTTCAATTAAATAATGAAATATTTGTATTGTACTTGAAAATGTGAACCTTTCCAAATATAGGTTCTCACTAAGTAGCACAAATCTCCTCTTGTTTATGTGAGTATTTCTGAGTATTACAAAGTCCTCTATTTTATTGAATAAAATATAAGAAAGCCTATAGTATCTTTGTATTATCTATGGGCATCGTTTTGCAGCTAGCTTGTGAACATATTCCTCTTTTCTAATTGAGTTCAAAATGTTAAAAAAAGGGCTGGTATTTAAAATATAGATGGTAGTTCTATTGTCACCAAATCATATGTGTGTAGTATATTATATTTTCATACATAAAGATTAGTTGACCAGGTCAAGCAGAAAACTCAATAAATTCAATCCATTTATCTTAAAGGATATAGATACTAAGTCCTGTTGGAAATTCTGGTCTTCCTATTTCAACTACCCTTGTTTCAAACTCTTTGTGGTTTGCAGAGTAATAATAATTTTTCTCACAAAGATTATGAAATCATGAATGGTGTACATCAGTAGTCCAGGCCAGACATATTATCTTCCCACAGTTTTCAGATGCCACATATTATATTTTCTTCCTAACTTAATCAGTGTTCTTAAAATTTCCACTTATTTTGAGAAGATAATATAAATGTTTAGAAGAAGAATAAATTTGATTACCTTGACATTTTAGTTGTAAAATATTAACGGAACAAATGTGAGAATATGCCTAATCCTGCTAATGCTAAAAATGTAAGATAATCTAATAAACTAGGCTTCCTTTGATTTCTAAAAACTTGCCTTAGTTTGTGTTTTTGAAGAGGTTTTCTTTAGAGAATGTACAAATAAACTCAAAAGTATTTACATTGCTACTATTGTCTGACTCACTGAATCAAGAAAAGTTAACATCTGCCAATGACAAATGGATAGTTTTTACATATTTATCACCTAGAAGTCATGCTTCTTGACCTCAAGGGGTTGTTAAATCCAACAGAAGAAAATATTGAAAACCTTATTTAATTTGGCTGCTTCTCAATGGCACAGCATACTCGAATCATATTTCTTCTGAGTCATTTTTTTGCCTCACAGTTCATGTCAGTATATTATTATAAAAGACAATATTTGATTATAGTTTCATTATTTTATAATGTGATGAAAGATGAGACATTTATATTATAAAGACAGTGTCTTTGAAATTAATGCCTACCCCAGTTTGGGAGTACACATCAAAATATTTTTGTACAATATGCTACAATCTCTTTATTTAATTAAGATGAAATTATAATATACAGCAATCTAATAGAGAACATTGGAGTGTATTCATTTGTGTGGGTGTATACCTAGCATATGGAAGGCTTTAAAGGGTAAAGAATATTTGTGTGCAATTATGTTATATGTTTAACCCAGGTTATTGGTTAAAATGAAATCAAGAAATGACAGTAGTCTCTTATATAATACACTCTCCAGAATAAGAATGAAGATGAGTAAATTAGTCTTTCCAACCCCTAGTAATATTCAGACAAGATTGATTTCATATGAAATTTTGAGGCAAGATTTTTCCTAGAAATTCAATTATAATATTGTCATTTTCTTGTACTGCATATTATATTTACAAAATGAATATTATGAATATTTCAAATAAAACATAAGCAGTAATATAATTTATATGTAGCATTATATTTTACTTGCAAAACTGTCAGACATTTTTGCTACAGCTATGAAATATATCTAATGAATATCTTTGTATTATTTAAAGTTTATGGGTAAAAATGAATGATGTTTATTTGATTATATTTTAGCACTACAAAGGATGAATATTAAAACAAAAATTTAATGCATAAAAGAATCAAATCTAGAAAAACTTTAGTTTTTATACAAAACTGCCTGTAAAAGTACAAAATGTTGAATTCAGATCAAAACACGGGTTTTGAAGTATTGCATTTTTTTGCATTTATTCATTTATTTTAACTTGAATACTTCTAAAAGCTGTCAGAGTCCAGATTTAACACACTTTCCTTAATTGAACTCTACTTGCTTTATAGTCAGTATGAAGAGAATGAGAATGAAAAACAGTAGAAGAACAATGACATTAATCTTATAAGTTTCATGTAGAATATAACTTACGCAGAAGGGTCAAATGCAGTAGCTGCTTTTTTTGCTGTTAAAAGGTATATATTTTACTATATATAATATAGGTATATACATATATACATATGCATATATATGTATATATATATTAGTGAGCTAATTTATATTCCAGTTAGAAAACTTTGAGTTACAGAGTTGATACAAAAGAAGTAATTAACCTACAAAATAATAATTCAATCTAGTTCAATAAATCTCAAGTATGCATTTCTTAGGGAGCGCCAAAGACTCATATGGCAATCTCAAAATTGATGAAGTGATACTTACACAAATGACACAAATTTATAAAGGAAAAAAGAAGCATCCAATTACGAATGAAATTAGAGCAACTATCCATGCATTAAAAATCTTCACAAGAGCATAGGAATTCTGGAGACATTTTATGAAACCTTAGTATAGTTCAGAAATAGCAAAAGGAGTGTTGACAAGGATAGGAAAGACAGTTCCGTATAATCTATGTCACTCATCTCTTAAGCCAGAGAGCATAGGTAAGGAGAGATACACTCCACATTGGGCATGGGGAAATGTGGATGGGGAGTGAAATGAGAAATGGCTCTACTTTTGATCCCAACATTAATCCTGAGAAGCCCTACCATTGCCACTCTCATGTCAATTGATTTTCAAAAATAAGTGCCAAGAACATGACATGAGGAAACAAGAGTGTGGTGCCGAGAAAACAGGATAGCAACATACAGAAAAGTAACATTGCAGTATCTTACACCATGTGAAGAAAAACATCAAGGAGCTGGTTTTGTGGCCCAACAGGTAAGCCAATTCCCAAGACGCTAGGATTCCACATGAGCACCAGACTCAAGTCCCAGCTGCTCCACTTCCAAACCTGCCTCCTGCTAATGTGCCTGAGACAGCAGCAGAAGATGGCCAAATAAGTGCTGTGTCTGCCACCCACATGTGAGATCCAGAAAGAGTTCCAGGCTCCTGGCTTCAGCCTGTCCTAGCGTTGGCAGTTATGGTCATTTGAACCAGTGGATCAGCAGATGAAAGATTTTCTCTCTCTCTCTCTGTCTTTCTCTCTCTCTTCTCTCTCTCTCTCTTTCATCTCCCCTTCATCACTCCCTTCCTCTCTCTGTAATTCTGCCTTTTAAATAAATAAAATAAAATAATAAATAAATAAAAGAAAAGAAAACAACTCAGCATAGTTTAAGGACTTAAATGTGTGACCTAGAGCCATAACATATACATTAGAAAAATGAAATGAATGTGCTAAGGAGACTAGTGAATGTTTTTTTCATTGGGTTTACATTGGGTTTACAGAAAAAAAGATGGAGCTATAGAAGATGGACAGAGTTTAGGGGCTAAGAGAAGCTCTGCAAACGGGGGAATATGCAAAGACTGCAGCAGGAAGGAGCCTGGAACTTCTCCTAGGAGCCACTTACCTTGCTGTGAAAGTGGACAAAAAGCAAAACAGCACAAAACACAACCTGGTAAGCTCAAGCGTGCAGACCTTTGAGTAGTGTTAGTGTTTACATATTCATTTTTAGCAAAGAAACATTATGGTGTCTTCACTATGCAGTAGCACAAAGGAGATTAAGATTAAGGCTCAAACCAAGATCACCAGCAAAATATAGCACAGCTTCCATTATGATCCTGAAGTATCTGACTACCAGATATCTAGTCATGTCTAAAAGTTACTAATAACATTCTCAAACAATACAAGGACTTACAGTATGATTAAACTGTTTATATCAGTCTTGTTTGCATATTCCTCCCCATTGTAGCATGTCTTAAAGCACTCTATTTAAAGGAACTTTCATAAAGCGATCTAGTGGAAAAGATGAGTCACAAGTTTATATTTCACAAAATTATGGGGAAACTAGCAAATTATTTATGCATTATCTCAAGTACTTAGAAAATATCATAAGGGTTTCTGTTGACAGTTGATACTTTCTGACATCACAAATTCAAATGCAAGCTGTGTGTGATACTACTATGTTTTATGAAGATGTAGTTCTGTACGATAGGCTGTCTTTCTCCTTCCCACTTCAACTGTGACATAAATATATGTTGTCATTAGTCAGGAGTCCCCTTGCAGAGCTTGGTTGTGGGAAGAGCAGCAATAAGTATCTTCAAGGCAGGCCACCTCTGGGATGTGCACCGTACTCAGTAAAATTCCCTATGTTCCTATTGTGCCACGTGATGGAAACACATGCTACTGCTTACCATTCACTCCTGTGATTCTACCTGCTCTTTCTTTTGCTTTTATTCAGTCCAGAAGATTTTTACCTGAAAGGAGAACTCTCGCTCTGCCCCTCCTCACAGAGAGTAAACCAGAACACTGGTCTTGCTACAAGCATCTGCACTCTTCCTAGAAGTCACCACTTGCTTTTCCAATTCTTCTCTTTGTAGTCAGCTAGATGATTCTGCTGCAGTGTGTCCTATCACTCCACCTATGGAAGGTGTCAAAAGCTGGATAGTCTCTGATTTTTAATGTGCAGTAAAAACTTCCGGAGTCATTTTGTAATACTGTTTAAACAAATGTGTTTGGATTTTATATTGACACTCTATTACCAACAGACATTTTGGATTGGCATGTGAATGGTATTAGTGAATTCCTTGGCTATTACTTAAAGTACCTTTCTATAAATAACAAAAGGTCACCTTCTCCTGTCAGTTAAGGCAATCAAATTAGGAAGATTCAGAATTTTGGAAGCAGAAGAGTGGTTGAATATCAGGTGTTAGTTTTCTAATTATTGCAATTCCTTCTTCCAAAGGAAGCAATAGCAAAAGCAACAAATTGCCCAACTGTTTAGAAGAATCTTCAGTATTCTTTAATAAGAATTTGTATATTGTTTTCCTTTTCAACTCTTGTTTCATTTGATTTCTTGTTTGTCTCATAAGCATCACAGAAACTTATAATTGCTCTTAAACTCAATCTGAGTAGTTATTTTTCAGTAGGAAAATTTATCCAAAGTATAAAATAACTGATTTATTGAGCTCTTACTATACTGCAGGTATTTGTTTCATCACTGATTATGTGCTATGCCATTTGATGTTTATCTTAACCCGCTGCTGGAACCATTAGGCATGTATTTCTCCTATTTAAGATGCAAAACCAAGTCTTAGATATATTAAGTGCCTTCCCCAATGTTACAAGATAGAAACCGATAAGGCCAGTCTCCAAAATCAAGCAGTATGCATGAGAGTTGTGCACTCCTCACTGTGTCAATCTGACTCTAAAACATATAACTACTGTGTATAGCCAGACTGTATACAGATAATGCAGGTTATAAATGCACAATTATAGAATTGAAAATATAACTGATGTTTTTCTTTTTGCTATCTTCTGTTTCATTAATTACAGATCTCTTTATTTTTCTGTGTTTTAGGAATTTTACTATACAGTTTTGTTTTTTTGTTTTTTTTTTTAATCTTAGTTTCCAGCAAAAATCCAGGCTGGGACAGTTAATCACTCAATAATTCTGAGATTGTTCTGTGACAAGAGAACATGCACTCAAAACTGGCTAATACAACAGAGTCAATTTGTCAGTTGTTGTAACTACAGAGGCTAGGCATAGGTCAAGGTCCAGGCACAGTTCGCATGGCCCTGGCTTTTATTTTCCAGGACTCTCAGCTCTGTTTCCTGCCATCTCTGTTTTGGTCTCATCCTCATAGCGGCTTTTCTGAAAGCCACAGAAAGCTTCCAGGGCAATCAAAATATGTTTCTTCTAGTAACAATGAAACAAGACTCATAAATTTTCTGCTAATTAGTCCATTATTTTCTGTGGCCAAGGTGAATGAATTAATTGCTTTTAGACAAGGAGGGCAACTTGAAACAATCACTGTTATAAAATGAGTCAGATTATACTAATTAATTTTAAATGAATCAGAGCCCAGCCTAGAGTAAGGGAAGAATTAATTTCCAACAAACCTTATGGTTTCCACATAACAGGGTATGGTGGAGGAGTTGTCAGTGACAAAGGACAGCACCATTCAAGCTGGCTATGTGACTTTTCATCCTGTTTATTTATCTCTGCAGTGAAAATAATCATAGAACTTAACTTGAATGTCGTAAGTAGCAGATACCACAAGGGAAACAAAAAGGATCATGTAAAATGGGTATTATGAAAAACTATGAATGGATTTCAATTATTTTTTGAACAAAAATAAGGTCATTTTTCAAATTCGTTTTCCCCATACTTGTTGAAGTACCCTGTACAAAGTTCTTGCAAAGATCTCGTGTGTAGTACCACTCACAGATGATCATCAATACATAATACCTGGATTTTTTAAATATTCGCTACTTCTTACATTGTTTCATTGACAGTCATTTGCTTTCCATTTTCCCTAAATCATTTCAATAATTATGCATTTATTTATATAAATGTGCAATATTGTTGCTAGTTTCCATTTTAATTAAATAAGGAATTCGAAATCTTTTCTTTCCTTCCAACTAGTTTACCATTTGAAAGCTGAATAATTCAATTCTCTTTTTTTCAAGAGCTATAATGAGAGAGAGAGAGAGAGCAGGAGAGATCCATCTTCCATTACTAGTTCACTCTCTAAGTGATGCAATAGCGGGGGCTAGATAAGTTTCAGCTGGAGGCTGAAACTCCATCCAGGTCTCCCACATAGGTGATAGTGGAACAAATATGTAGGTCTTCAATGCACTGCTTTCCCAGGACTAGTCACAGTGAGCTGGATTGGAAGAGGAGCAGCCAGCCCTCGAACGAGCACTCTGTTATGGGATGCCAGGGTTGCAGGTAGCAGCCTGGTCCACAACACCACAACATGGACACTATTTGTCTTTACTCATAATCTAGAGTTGAAACACATATGATGGCTATCATATTTTTATTACATTATGTAAATTGCCTTTAAAGAATATTTTTCAAATTTTTCTACTTGAGTGGTAGAGAGACACAGAAAAAGAAAAGATGAAAGAGAGAAAGAATACTTGCACCCACTAAACCCCTCCTCCAAATGACCGTAATGGTTGGATTGGGCCAGACTTAAGCCAGGAACCAGAAACTCAATCCAGATCTTCCATATGGAAGGCAGGAACCCAATAGCTCGAGTCACCACTGCCCCCCTCCATGGTCTGCACTGGCAAGTAACACGTGTCAGGATCTGGAGTTGGGACTTGAACCCAGGCCTCTGAGGTACAGACATCGTAATCAGTATCTTAACAACCAAGTCAACTGTCTGCCCAGAAAACAATTTTCTATTAAATTTTCACTCTGGTATACAACATGACAAAAAAAATCTTACTTGGACATTTTGACATTTGGTAATTAGTAAGTCCTAATTTCTATATATTTTTTTAACTTCCATTTGATCTGAAACCTCTTCCAAGCTGTTTCTTTCCATGATCATTCAAAATGTACACTTCTCCCCTGTTTCTTTACACAGCAAAAACAAGTTTACAATGGCGAAGTCTGACAAGCACTAACTCAGCCAGATGATGAAGGTGAATTAATGTTAACTATGATAGGGGATGGCACTGTGGCTTAGCGGGTGCAGCTGCTTCCTTCATAATGCATATTCCAACCCAAAACGCTTTTGTAGATATTTTTCTGAAAAAAAAATCAAAGTTATTTAAAATGAATTTTGGTACCATCTATTAAAATACTGACATTTCACCATATTTCTAACTATGCTTGGGGCTTGATTTAGTTGGTTTTATCTCCCAGTAAACTGGAAAGCCCTTGAGAGCAACTAGTTATATTTGAGTTTTGACGGAACCTAGCACATTGCCTGACAGAGCTGCTAGATAATACTTGTTGGTGAAAGATATCCAAACAGATTTGATTTTGCCACGATGTTGCAATCTCTCATTTCTCAAAAATGAAATAAAGAAACCAGTTTCATCTGTTATGAAATAAAGTATTCAGGCTAAAAATTTCTACAACTCCAACAACTCTGAAATCTATGAATCTAAAAGTCTTTCAGCCAGCTTCTATTCCTTTTGCTGCAGTTTGGTGAATACAGTTTTATCAAAGCCAAAACAGTCCATTTCTCTCTATTCACTATTGTACTGACAATGCAAAAAGACTGGGGACTCCAGGAGTATTCTTAGAACAGCATATGCAGTACTATTCGCTTGTTAGCTCTAATCTTTCCAGAGCCAACACAGAAAATGGAAACACAATCAATGTCCTGTCTCATAGTTTTCACAGGATAAAAATAAAAATGGGTTATTCATGAAAACCATAATTCTTTCTGTTATTGAGATCAGACTTACTTTTATTCAATGTCTCCTCTTGGGAGGTGGGTGGAGAGACTTGAATAATTTCTCTCTCTCTCTCCTTCTCTCTCTCTCTCTCTCTCTTGTTCTGCCTTTCAAAAAAAATAAGCTTTAACATGCCTGTTACCCATACTAAACCATTTAAAAATACAGTAACACAAAATTGCCTGTTACCATTCAAGAAATTAAAATTCAACCATGGCATTACATTTGATTTCACAACCTTTAACTTTTGACAACCTGGACCCCCCATGAGTGCCATCAGACAAATTTATTAATATCTACATTCTTCAGTTTTCTTATCTATAAAACAGAGAGAAGTGTACTTTCCTTTTTAGTAAATGCAGGAGCAGGTGAGGCAATAACAATAATGTGCTTAGAGTAGGGCTTAGTTAACAGTAGTGTTCAGCTTGTGTGAGCTGATAACCAATATGACTCAGAACAAGCACCCAGATTTCTAATAATCTGACAGTATCAAGTAGATTGTCAGAGCCCTGAGAAACAGTTTAAAGTATCTAGAAAGAACTTATGTTGCTGATTGCTCAATTCTGTCTTTAATGTGCTAATGTGCTTGCAGATCTTCCTAAGAAGCTATGATTTACTCACAAGATTTCCTGCATGGATCTCTTCAAAAGTCTAATTTATTCAGAGATGCTCAGAGAATTGCAGTCCTTCAACACATTTAGGGGATTCCTCATCATATCCTTCAGGAAAATCTTCAGAGACCTCGTTTCTCTCAATCAAGTGTTAAAAACTGAATTTCTATGAATTTAAGATCATACTACATGTAAGTAGTATAGCCCTTCTGGTGTTTAAACATAAAATGCTGTAGTCCATCATTAATAGTATTTTAGGTAGGATTACCATTCTTTTGTGAAAAAACTTAGAGGTCTAGTAAGCTCTCCCAACTCTGATAAGACAGTACCCACAAAGGAGGCCAGAATTTACCTTATATTACAATTTAGATTTGATCCCAACAACTGGAGAAAAGAAAAGGCCTACATTGCAAGTTGTCTAGATGAAGAAGAAAGTTGGAGAATGGAGATGGAGATACGAAATAAACATTAGATGTAGAGTGAAAAATGGGTAGGAAAATGACCTGAGTAAGTCTTAAAAATCCCAGGCTTGACCTGGATTATAAAACAGGCCAGATTTCTCCTGACATTTTTCTTCTTTCCACGTTCATAAAAAGTTTGCTCTGAGTTTGAGTGACTTCATAGACTTCCATGATCAAGTTTCTTGCTAGTAGCAATCCTGATCAACTTTATCTCACAGAGTCACCTGTTTTTAACTCAATTCCTCCTGTTTGACTAATAGTGTATTAAGCAACTCTACATGAAAATAGATAATGGCTTAAAGCTGTGGTCCTCAAATGCCTGAGCTTTGTCATTCAAAGTGTGGCCCCTGGTTCAGGCAAATCATATTTACCAAGGTGCTTACTAGAAATGCTGACTGTCTGGTCCCACTCCAGAAATACTGCTTCATAATCTATGTTTAGCAAGATATCCAGGAGATTTGCATGTACACTAAAGTCTAATGCAACTTATTAAAATTCAATTGTTCAGTTGTAAGCACAGAGATTCTAATTCAGTAAGTCCCCATTTTTATCCAGGAAATTAAAACCAAACAATCACCCTTACTGATTAGATTGCTGGGTGGCCTGAGACAACACTTTAAAAAATATAGCTTATTGTGAAGATAATCCTAATCCAAATAAAAATGCAAAAGGACTCTAGAAGCAATTATTTAAACTAAACTACCAAGGCATGCATTGCATCACTGAACTTGGGGGTGTATTTGTAGCCAAAACTGCTTCATTGATATGTCCTGAACTTCTTGCTGTCCTGCACTTCTTGCTCTGATGCAACAAACCAACTTGGGGTGGTGGCATTAACAGATCCAGCCCAGTCTTAGCCAATGCAAAATCAATCTTGAAGGAATTCCACACATGTATTTTGTTTGATGAAAGGAAATCTCATGAGCAACATAGCAAAAAATCTTGAATAGCGAAGTAGCAATCAATTTTTCAGAACACCACTGTATCTAGCCACATTTCTTGCCTTTTCTTCTGCTCTTTCTCCTTTAGCCAGTCAATGAAAAATTGAAAAAAGATTATTTGTTTTTTTCAAATTAGAAACAGTGGACTTGATGCTTCCCTTATCCTAAAAACAAATAAACATGTAGGCATGAAGGTAAAGCAGAGGTGAGGGAGTAAAATTTTCCCCAAAGTGCTGTCAGAATGTGAGGCTATTAATCTCCAGTTCCAACCCCACCCCAAAGCAAATTAAAACAGTCATGCTCACTCACTGCTGGCAGGAACATAAATTGGTACACTCTTTCTAGAAAGCAATTTGGGATTATGTTTCAAAAACATGTAAAAAGTTCATACTTTACCCCAGTGATTCCTTCCAACATAATTTTTCCTAAGAAATATTATGTGAGTCAAAGGTTTATGTGCAGGGATATCCATGACTTCATTTCTATGTGAGAGCAAAAGAATCAGACATTATCTTAATTCAGTAACAGAGGGAAAAGTGTTTAAATACGGTGCTAAACATACGATGAGGACACAAGCAATTATAATTGTAGTCAAACACAGACATGGTAATTGGTATTTGTTTAAAATGGGAAAACAAAAATCTCGGATAGATACAGAAAAACAAGGCAAAATGTTATGGTGGAGAGAATATAGGGATTTGTTTCAGGAACTCTATTTTAGCTTATGTTCCAGATTTTACAAACTACAATACTACATCTAGCTATTTATCAACATGAGACTCAATTTTCAATCTGAATAATGGGAATAGAATTTACCTGAAATATTTTGTGTTTCCTTGTGTATTTGTAATCAACAGAGGTTCTACCTCTGAAAGTTAATTTTATCAGCAGTATTATGTAAACATGATAGTTACTTGATAATGGTGAGGAAGATTCAGAACCCAGAAAGAAAACTCTAGATTGAGGGATTTGTAAGATAAAAAAGTTCTACAAGTGATAGGGACAAAACATGAAAAAGGATAGAGATGCCATGTGATTACAATATTCCCAAACTTATCAGAGAGATGCAGTCTAGCTGTAGTGATGTCAGGGACAGGCAGTAATAAATAGATGAATCTTGGTAGCTGAGATGGAAGAACTAGCGTGAAGAAGGATGGTGAAGGAGTAGTTCAGTCCACCTGGGGACAGATATTGGTCTTCAAATAATTTTTTAATTTTCTTTATCCTCATAATGTTTTATTGCCATGAACATCTAAGAGTATAATTATAGTAGTATTATACCTAACATAGCCTTATCAGTATTATAGCTAATATAGGTTTATTCATGATGTCAAGTTCATTTTGTTGACAAAGATTTTCTCTGCATGCCTGGTAGCACAGGTCACCAACTGAAGCCCTTTTGCTGGAAAACTCCAACTACTTATCAATATATAAAAGTATATGTTTGCTTAGAATAAATTAATACCCTCTTTTGGTGTGTTCTTCTGGTTCAACTGATTGCAACTGCTGCACTAGATGCAAATGTGTGATACAAGCAAGATTTAGATTATTCATCTCTTGGTCATAAAAATTGTTGAAAGCTAGGTACCTAACCCCAGTAGAGAAAAGAAAGTTAAAACATAGAAGACATCATGTAAATTTAATGATTGTGTTATAAACAAATTTGTAGCCTAAAGGAAAGGGTTTTGATTCTGTCTCTGTTACACTTAAATCAAATTCTCTGAATCTCACCTTGCCTACTTGCAACCATGTGATAACGAAGTTATTCTTAGTGTCTGACACTGTGCACATGAAATGTGTAGGACAACGCTTTGCATACATGGCTATAACTATTGCAAGACAGTAACTGCATCTTCATGTCCTCCTCCCCTTCCCTCTGTACATGTAATATTCTTACATTTTATTCTGTAACTTCTCCCAACACAGCACACTCGTGATATTGCAGATTGTTGAAATTTCTAAATCAAAATTCCTTAAAATTATATTGATAGCTCATATAAAACTGATAGATTATGAGGAGCATGACTTTTTATGGTAACTATGGATTTAGTTTTTTGAAAAGAAGGATGTGCATGTCAGTAAAGGAGCCAGCTCCACAGTAGTGTGCTCAGGATGTGGATAACATGATTGGGGGGTTATACTGCATCAGTGATCTGAGTTCATAGTATATAGGGAGGTATTCAATTTCTTCTGATAACCAACGATTATTTAGGTTAAGTGAAAAACATACAGGATTATGAGGAAATCCAGAAGGATCTAATTAAGCTGGGTAATTGGGCAATGTGCTGATAGTTTAAATTTAGTGCATATAAGTGCAAGGTAATGCATAATGGGAAAAAATTAAAGTTTCTATGCACTCAGATACCTTCAGAAGTTGCTTGAAGTTCTTAGAAAATTTCACTAGTAATTATGGATAGTTCAAAGAGAAAGCTGCTCCATGTTCAAGAGCATTTAAAGTAGCCAATAGAACATTTGCAAGTATTAATTTGAGAAAGCAGAATAATATGAAAACTATTACAATTAAATTACATGAATCAATGGTATTCTCATTACAGGCAATATTCATATTATGTTCTTTATCAGAAAACACTAAGGAATAATTGACAATGTATTCAATTGTTAAATTAAAAGTGAGCAAATAGATTATGTATTAGTTTAGGAATACAATAGCAGTGAGACACAAATTTAAGAGGCACAAACAATAATGGGTGGCTCAGCAAAAATCTTTGGACATTCCTTTTCAAGAACTTCTAAAATATGTGCATAAGATGACATGCAGAGACTGAAATCTACTTTTTTAGCAGAAATATCTTTAATATGACTCAAAATCAATCTGTAATTCACTAGTGAAGTAAATCAATGAGGCAAAGAGCTCAGCAAGGTTCTCAGGGCTTAGATATTTATATGACTATGAATAACATTTGCAGCTGTACTAGCTACACCAGGTTGAGAAGTCACAGCAAATATCAATCCTTTTGCTCCAGGGTTTTGAAAAATCACTAGGAAGCTCAGGCAAATTTGCTTTTTCATGTTTGATAATGTAATTCATAAATGACTGGAAACAAAACATAACAACTTGATCAATATATTTTTAAATGAAAACTATTTTAGGGGACTTTTTATGTGTATACATATTTTTAAAATAACTTTTCAGAGCCGGCGCCGTGGCTCAATAGGCTAATCCTCCGCCTTGTGGCGCCGGCACACCAGGTTCTAGTACCGGTCAGGGCACTGGATTCTGTCCCGTTTGCCCCTCTTCCAGGCCAGCTCTCTGCTGTAGCCCAGGAGTGCAGTGGAGGATGGCCCAGGTGCTTGGGCCCTGCACCCCATGGGAGACCAGGAGAAGCACCTGGCTCCTGCCTTTGGATCAGCGCACCGGCTGCGGCGGCCATTGGAGGGTGAACCAACGGCAAAGGAAGACCTTTCTCTCTGTCTCTCTCTCTCACTGTCCACTCTGCCTGTCAAAAAAAAAAAAAACAAAAAAAAAAATAACTTTTCAGCTAAATATTTATTTATTATAAGTAATTGCTAAAGTAGGTGCTGTCTCACTCATTATAGGGATCTTGTTAACATCTTTAATTATAAATAAATACATAAAGTGAATTTTA
Source organism: Oryctolagus cuniculus (assembly GCF_964237555.1). Lineage (NCBI taxonomy): Eukaryota > Metazoa > Chordata > Mammalia > Lagomorpha > Leporidae > Oryctolagus > Oryctolagus cuniculus. The sequence continues at coordinate 91,909,143 of NC_091438.1, forward strand.
AAATTATATTAACTTTTTAGCCATGATTCGTTTTTTGAATAAATATAGATTGAGTATTTACTTTTTTTTTAACTTTTATTTAATGAATATAAATTCCCAAATACAGCTTATGGATTACAATGGGTTTCCCCCCCCATAATGTCCCTCCCACCCGCAACCCTCCCCTTTCCCACTCCCTCTCCCCTTCCATTCACATCAAGATTCATTTCAATTCTCTTTATATACAGAAGATCAGTCTAGCACATATTAAGTAAAGCTTTCAACAGCTTGCACCCACACAGAAACAAAAAGTGAAAAATACTGTTTGAGTACTAGTTATAGCATTAAATCACACTGTATAGCACATTAAAGACAGAGATCCTACATGAGGAATAAGTGCACAGTGACTCCTGTTGTTGACTTAACAAATTGACACTCTTGTTTATGGCATCAGTAATCACCCTAGGCTCTTGTCATGAGTTGCCAAGGCTATGGAGCCTTTTGAGTTCACCGACTCTGATCATATTTAGACAAGGTTGTAGTCAGAGTGGAAGTTCTCTCCTCCCTTCAGAGAAAGGTACCTCCTGCTTTGATGACCCGTTCTTTCCACTGGGATCTTACTCACAGAGATCTTTCATTTAGGTCACTTTTTTTTTTTTTTTTCCAGAGTGTCTTGGCTTTCCATGCCTGAAATACTCTCATGGGCTTTTCAGCCAGATCCACATGCCTTAAGGGCTGATTCTGAGGCCAGAGTGCTGTTTAGGACATCCACCATTCTATGGGTCTGCTGTGTAGGTCGCTTCCCATGTTGGATCATTCTCTCCCTTTTTTATTCTATCAGTTAGTATTTGCAGACACTAGTCTTGTTTATGCGGTCCCTTTGGCTCTTAGTCCTATCTTTTTGATCAATTGTGAACAGAAATTGATCACTGGGACTAGTGAGATGGCATTGGTACATGCCACCTTGATGGGATTGAATTGGAATCCCCTGGTATGTTTCTAACTCTACCGTTTGGGGCAAGTCAGCTTGAGCATGTCCCAAATTGCACATCTTTTCCCTCTCTTATTCCCATCTTATATTTAACAGTGATCACTTTTCAGTTAAGTTTCAGTACTTAAGAATAACTGTGTATTGATTACAGTATTCAACCAAAAGTATTAAGTAGAACAAACAAACAAAAATACTAAGAGGGATAATGTATTAAGTTGTTCATCAATAGTCAGAGCAAGGGCTGATCAAGTCACCGTTTCTCATAGTGTTCATTTCACAAACATGGAGATAAAGAGCTCTCATCCACTGGGTCACCCCCAAATGTCAACAGTCTCTGGGATTGGGCTAGAGCTAAGGTCAAGAAACTGCAACACAATCCAGGTCTTCCCAAGGTGATGGAGTGTGGGGCTCCATGGGATGCGCAGCCATGAAGCTGCTGTGTCTTTATCACAAGGCGAATGTTGCTAGTTTCGGTTAGGGCAATGCTATCCCACGGTCGGGACTTTCCAGAGGAGTTAAGAATGTTGTAAACAACAAGATGGCGCCGAGGACAGCGCGGTGAGCCTGCCTGCGCATGACACCTCATCTGATTGGCCCGAGGACGTGTGCACACTGCGTGAACAGACAGTGGATTGGAGTGTTCCGTACATGGACTTGAGCCCGCTTGCAGTTGGCCGGATTTTGTATATAAGCTGTGTGCTGAGGAAGGAGGGGGCTTTTCTTTCCACTCTCCTGCCTTCATTCTTTCTCTGTCGCTGTTATTTTCTTATTAAAAGTCTACTGAAGACCGATAAGCTGCGAGCAGTGTCGTTCCTTTGCAGGCAAGGGAGCGACAATGGAGACCTACTTGCATCATCACTGCTACATTTCAGGACATAAATTAATAAGAAGCTGAAGTTAGAAGCCAGAGTTAGGACTCCAACTGGCATTCTAATGTGGAAGGATCTTCTCGCAAAACTCCTTATTTTTATGCTGATAGCTTTCCTTCCACTGTAATTACATTTTGTTTTTATTTTGTATGATTTCCATTATTTTTCCAATCTTTTTCAAAATATTTGGAAAAAATCAAGAGCTAGACATTAAATACTACAAAAATGTATTCTAGCAAGGAGAGCCCTGAGAAGGAATCGCGCCCATTGAGATTGATGCTGTGGAGCCTAAGTATTTTTCATGTCCAAGTGATTCTAATATTCTACCAATTATATTTGTAACGTTAACTTGAGACTCCCTACACCTCCTTTTGCTTAAGATGTTGTATGAATTTGGGGATGCTAATTTCTGTGAATATGCATGAGCCAAAAAATTTTAAAGACATATTTATAATGAAGTTTGTATGTTAAAACATAGAGATACTGAATAGAAGAGAACAGAAAAAACTTTGATGCAGAATAATTCTCTAAGTATGGGATGTACCCAAAAAGCATGCATGGAAAGGGGTAAAATAGTAATTATACACTAGGGAACCTTTGCCAACACCGCCTCAGGTGATTACATGCTGCAGAAACAGAAAGTCCTGGTGATGATATGAACTGCTGATGTGATGTAAGAGGAAGCATTACCTCTTGGGTCTTCCTTCCTACAGCCCAAACCCAATCTAGCAATAAAAACAGCATCAAGAAACTCCCCCAGTATTCCTCAAAACTATTCAGCCATCAAAAACAAGGAACATCTGAAAAACTGTTACAGTCTAGAGTCCATAAAATTACTAAAGGGAATGTGGTATTCTAGATGAGATACTGGAATAGAAACAGCACCTTTAATCAAAAACATATGTCTGAATAAAAATGTGGGTTTTAGTTAACAATAACTAAAACTATTGATTTATTTTGACAACTACATTATATTAATGTAAGATGGGGGTGTGCAATATATGGGAATTCTGTATTGTCTTTGCAATTCTAAATTATTCTGAAATTAAGAGTTTATGTAAAAAACACTGGAAAGACCATTAATGGAGAAGTCTGTATTTGAGAAAGAAACATTGAGTCTTTCCAACATCTTTATCCTGTACCAGCTCAGAGAATATGCCCAAGAACAAGACAGTTCTGGGAGTAGAAGTTAGGTATCAGTGTTATCAGGGGAAAAATCTGTTGCAAGAAATCAACACTAAGTCATCTGTCCCATTTTCTGTTTACTTCAGACTTCATGGGGATGGCTACAAGACTACAAGATAGATTCTGAAAATCAGAAACATAGCCAACTGTGACCTTATGAGGTAGCAGTAGAATACCCTGACTGTTGAGCCCATTCAAGCAGCCTTTTGGCTATAAAATGCAGACTCCATGAATTTAGAATAATGTTTTTACACAAAAGTATGGAGAGATGAAAACCAAGCCTAGATTTTAAAGGCCAAGAACTGAATTCACTTGGCTGTGTTCATTACCAAGCTTTTTGACTTGAGGCAACTTGCTTAACTTTTTTACACATTAGTTTCCTAATTTATAAATGAGAATGGTATATATTTCATTGAGTGGTTTGAGGATTAATCATATGATATTTGTTAAATTCTTAGTGTTTGCCTCATGCTTAAGTAATCCATACTCTGTTACTTTCCTAATTTTTCCTGTTAGCCTTTTGATACCATTCTATTAAAAAAAGTGCATTTAAGCTATGCTACCTAGATTCTAAGGCTTTTTTGATAAACTTTAACAAATAAAATAATAAACCTTTCTAAATGTTTTCCTTATTTCTTTATTTATTTGAAAGTTCGAGAGAGAGATCCTTTGCTGGTTTATGCCCCAGATGCCCTCAATAGCCACTGCTGGGTCAGGCCAAATTCAGGAGCCAGGAACTCTTTCATGATCTCGCACATGGGGAGCAGAAACCCCTGTCTGGCCTATTAGTGGAAATCTGGATCAAAGTGGCCACAGAGGGGCCAGGTAAAGCCACCGCCTGCAGTGCCGGCTCCCATACGGCCACGGGTTCAAATCCTGGATTCTCTAAATCCGATGCAGCTCTCTGCTATGGGCTGGGAAAGCAGTAGAAGATGGCCCAAGTCTTTGGGCCCCTGCAGCCACATGGGAGACCTAGAAGAAGCCCTGGCTCCTGGCTTCGAATTAGCACAGCTCTGGCCATTGCAGTCATCTGGGATCATCTGACCCCGCAGATAGAAGATTTCTCTCTCTCTCTGTCTTTCTCTCTCTCCCTTTGCCTTTCTGTATCCCTGCCTTTCAAACACATAAATAAAATCAAAGGAAGGAAGGAAGGAAGGAAGGAAGGAAGGAAGGAAGGAAGGAAGGAAGGAGAAACGGGCAGGACTCAATTGCAGGCGTTTCAATATGAGATGTAGACTTCCCAAGTTGTGACTTAATATGCAACGCCCATCACATGAAAAGAAATTTTATTTCCTCCCATTTGCTTTTGCTTCTTAATGTGGAATAATCCAAGGCGTATGCATATTCCATGTAAATCGACCCAAATCTACATACTCATACAGATAAGAGTTGTACTTTAAACATGTCACAGATGGTAACATCAACGTTTTTCATAAGCCTATTTGTAATGACTGAACAACCTCTGCATTTACTTTTGTTGTATTTTCAAGCACAATTTTGAATCTTGAGGAATTTGCTGCTGTAATGAAATTATGTAATCCCAAGCATTCTTACTTGGAAGTAACTATAGAATATAAAAATCGAATTAATTATTAAAAAAATAACTAATTTGTCAGGGCTAACTATGTGAGAGTCAGTATATAATTATTTAACAGTCTCTTGCTGAATTTCATTAAATCCTCACATCTCCCAAGGCCATTATCATTTTTTCACTTAAGGAATGTGAGGCTCAAGCTCATATGGACATTAAATGTACCGTGTTTTCTGTCTCTTCCTCTCTTTCTCTTTTTCTTTCCTTTCTTCCTCCCATCCCCATGGTCTTAATCAATGTGTTCTATTGCCCTTTCTAGGAAAAGTCATTCTCCTCTACAATGCATATGTCAGATAGACATCCCCCTAATGCTTCTCCTTTCTGTAGGGTTGCAAAATTCACTCTCGCTTAGGTATATTCATTCTACTTTTGGACAGCTTTTTTTTTTCCTTATGCTAAAATGAATTTTTTTTTACTTTTATTTCCTGTGAAAGGTTCTAGTTCTATCTCTGAAGAGATTATTCAATATCCCATCTGTATTCAATAAACACTATTGTGTTTGGTCAAGAGCCAGTATTAAAACAAAATGTTTTCTCAATTTTACAAAAAATAACAAGAGTATACTGCTGTCTTAAAGTTTTTTTTTTCAGTAAGTCTATTCAAGCTAGGAGAAAATAGCAAGGAGTATAAATTGTGGAATATATCTCATTATTTCACTGTTAATTGGAGTAGAGGGCCAAGCATGAATTCAGCACATACATGGAGAAAATATGAAAATATTTGTTGCTGTAATACTGAGATATATGAGATCCAAACTGAAAGAAAAGTCACTGGATAAGGAAAGTTCGTCAAGTAATTTTATAGGGTGAGAGGATGTTAAGTGCGAGAAGAAAACCTTTAGTTTGGATAATGAAGCTGAATATTACAGAAGTTTCCTTTAGGAAGGAAATCAGAAAAGGATGAATTTTAAGAATGCTAGGAAGAATATCTGATGGTTACAGAACCATAATGCTAACCCTTTGACAGACATATTATTTCTAAGACATCATAGACCAAATTGCATCTGGGAAACAAAGAATATTCTTAAAATTGGTAAGAAAGAAAAAATCAGCTTCCAAGTTCTGATCCAATATGCTGGATAACCTGCTACCATGCTGCCATTGTTGTGAAACTGTTCTGAGCATTTGCTCTGAAAGTAGCCCTGCATTGATCTTAGAGCCTGTGTACGTCTAGATGAAGCTGAGGTCTGTTCTTTTTTTTTTTTTTTTTTTTTTTTGACAGGCAGAGTGGACAGTGAGAGAGAGAGACAGAGAGAAAGGTCTTCCTTTGCCGTTGGTTCACCCTCCAATGGCCGCCGCGGCTGGCGCGCTGCGGCCAGCGCACCGCGCTGATCCGATGGCAGGAGCCAGGAGCCAGGTGCTTCTCCTGGTCTCCCATGGGGTGCAGGGCCCAAGCACCTGGGCCATCCTCCACTGCACTCCCTGGCCACAGCAGAGGGCTGGCCTGGAAGAGGGGCAACCGGGACAGAATCCGGCGCCCCGACCGGGACTAGAACCCGGTGTGCCGGCGCCGCTAGGCGGAGGATTAGCCTAGTGAGCCGCGGCGCCGGCCTGAGGTCTGTTCTAGTCAGCCTTTGCTGATACGCCATACCACAGAAGAATTCTGCAATTTATAAAATTATAGCACATACATTATCTGTTTCAGCCCAAGTAATCTGACAGAAAGAGTCCTTTCTAGCTATTTTAAACCAAGAATTTAATCTGGTGAATTCATTACATAGTTGATGAGAAAGCTGAAAAATCCAAAGAGAGTATATTCTACCTCCCTTAAGTTAGAATAAAAATGCTTGGAGAGTGTTTCAGATCCAAATTGGAAGCAGGGCGTGGCCTCCATCTTTAGAGCCAAAGCCATGGAGGAGATACAACCACAGCTCTAAACAGCCCAAGAAAGTGATGGGACAGGAATACCTTGGCATGTCCACCTACTAATTCCCAGTCTTTTTAATGCTTTACGTTGGCCAAAAAGAACAGAAGCTGGTTAAAACTGAATTTGAAACTCGCAGGCTGCATCAGGCAGACAAAAAGTACACAAATATATCGGTAAACAAATAAACCCAGTGATGGGCACTCACTCTCAGTGGTATTAAGGAGCAAAGTTAAGTTCTGCACGTGAGAGACAAAGGATTCATCTTACCCACCTAAGAGTTTCAAGCTTTAATGTCTCCCTGAGATATTTTCTGTCCCAAATATATATCTACGCAGGATATTTCCTTTTTCTTCATAGAGTTCAGTCTCTAATCACTACATCCATGACCAAGGACTCACAATCTATCCTCATCAGAAAAGCAATAATTATAAACTAATTTAATACCTTCCATAAAAATCATTCAATTAATTATTAATTATGATAATTTATATCCTAATGTCCTAAAAGACATTTAATTTATCTTTATTCCTTTTTATCCATGGGACAAGTATATCATGGGAAAAGTATATCAGAATTGAAATGAATAGTATAGGCTTTCAATCTCTACCAATGTTAACCTCTTATTCCATCTTCAGCACATATCAAAACAATTTTAATTATTAGTACTCCATTGATAATTCAGTTAAGAATTCAATGATAGACTAATATTTACAAATCCAAAATTACTGCCTTCACATATTAAGAACTCCTTAACAATATTTAAGGTAACTGACGTCGCTCTTATTCCTTTCATTTTAGCATTTTATTTTTTTGACTTTCATGGCAATAGCCTCCTTTTTCTCTGGCTTTTTTTTTCCTTCTTTAACTCCATCAGGTAGCTAGCTCCTCCTCTTATCTAATCTTAAGTGTTATACAATTTAAGGGCTACATCCTCGGCTTTCTTTCCTTACCTTTTTAAAGACATATTTATTTATTTTGACAGTCAGAGTTACAGAGAGAGGAGGAGGAACAGAGAGAAGGAGACACCTTCTACTAGCTTACCCCTCAAGATGGCCACAAACACTTGGTTCATCTGCTGATGCTTTTTGTAGGCCATTAGCAGGGAGCTGGATTGCAAATGGAGCAGCTGAGATATGAACAAATGCCCATAGGGGATGTCAGTGTCACAGGCAGTGTATTAATCCACTACACTACAATGCCAGCCCCATTTTTCCTTATATATTTTCTTTCTTTTTATAACTGTTCTCATCTTATGTTTTAAAATACCCAGTGTGAAAATTTCTCGTTGAGTTCCAGACTCTCCCTTATATGCAGAATCTAATACTCTCCCAGTCTCCCCCGGAATGTCCCAAGCATAACTTCTTCTAAAATTAACTTTTTTCTAAAGATAATATTTAATTATTATACTTTTTTAAAGATTTATTTTATTTATTTAAAAGACAGAGTTACACAGAGAGGTAGAGACAGAGAGAGTCTTCCATCCGCTGGTTCACTCACCAGATGGCCACAATGGCCGGAGCTGCACCGATCCGAAGCCAATAGTCAGGAGCTTCTTTTGGGTCTCCCAAGTGGGTGCAGAGGCCCAAGGAGTTGGGTCATCTTCTACTGTTTACCCAGGCCATAGCGGAGATCAGAAGAGGAGCAGCCAGGACTAGAAATGGCGCCCATACGGGATGCTGGAGCTTCAGGCCAGGGCTTTAACCCACTGCGCCACAGCGCCGGCCCCAATTCTTATATCTTAAAACCTGTTTCTCTTATCATTTTCCCTTTCTTAGTGATTTTGCTTTTCCTTCACATCTCAAAACCAAAACTCAATCATAAGTCTTTATTCCTTACCTTCTACAACCAATCCATACTCATCTGATCTCTCTGAAGTTCCCTTTCTACACTATATGTGGATCAATTTCACCTTCTTCTCTGCTCCTATTTCAGTCAAAGCAAGATTTGTATCTGGCCCAGATAAGTGCAATAGTGCATTAATTAATTTCCCAGCCTTCAGACAGTAGCCAGAGTAATCCTCATATAATGTAAATTAAGATCATGTCATTCTCCTGCTTATAATTTCCTATTGCACTATACATAAAATGCAAACTCCTTACTATGTTCTATAAGATAATATCTATAAGATCCCTGTATGTTTATCTATATATATAACATAGATATACATATACATATATATTTTTAACCCTAGTTTTTTTGAAAGCACTTATTGGACTCATTCATTTGTTAAATGTTTATGCCATACTTGTCTATTGACCCACAGTCCTTTTTGGTCTATAATTGGTAAAGTTATAAAAGACAGCTTTCTCCAAATTCAAAGCACATTAATGTCAAGTTGTGCAATTTAGACTTTACTGTCTTGAATAGAGACCACAAGCAAAATTTGAGCCAGCTCTCCACTAACAGAAATGTACATAAAAAGAAAAAAAATTAAGTTTGTTGACTTTCTAACTATTCTTTCCAGCATCTGAATCAATGATGCATCTAAGGACTTGAGGCCTCAAAGCAATCTCACCCCCAAACCCTGCATTAAAAGCTAAAGAAATGTCAAATGGAGATAAGAGAATTACATGAAAGATTACCTAAAGCTAGGACCCACTGTCACTTGATAGGACAATCAACATGCATGGGGGATTTAACTACATAAACGTAGTCGAATTGAATCAGTTGTCTTAATGGGCCAGAAAATCAACCAGTCTGAGTGAAAAATTTACTTGAAATGGTTGACTGGCACTAGTTGAAGAAGTAACTGAAATTTGTAGAATCTTTAAAATGCCCCAAACTGGGAGAGGGAAAAACAAAAAAAAATCCCAAACTATCTCTTTTTCAATTTTCATCTGAGTACTTTTTATAGCCTACACATGGCCACAGGGCTCAGTCCAAAAAACCCAATCCACTTTTAATCTCTAGAAATGTCCATTAAATTCTCAATGATGTCTATTATTATGTAAGTCAACAATTCCTGGGTCATCATCATAAGCTCTGAACTTGTGTCTTTAGTTCATGAATTATTTAATGATCATCTCCTGTATTACAATAAATCACATGAATAAAAATATTTTGCTGTTATAATCAATTTTCAAATGCACTATCTCAAGCTTTTTAAATTATGCATTGTTATATTTATAATTGGAAGCTCAGACATGATAAAAAATTTGTTCAAGATCATGCATGTATGAAATAGCAAACTGGGATCCAAATTAAAGTCTTCATCTTCTATAAAATTATCTAATCCCATAGCCTTCTGAAAACCTACCAAGTCATAATTTCTTACTAAAATTCTTATCCATGGTAACTTAAAAACTTTACAATAATTTCTCGTCCATTTGCTTAGGAAAACTGAATAAAGCTGTGTTTGTAATGCCCACCTGTTATAAAGCTGTACTATAAGAATTAATTAATTAATTATTTAACTTGTACGATTGACTATGATTTATAGTCAAAATAATTCTAAGGCTCATTTTCTACTATTTAACAATACCACTGACCCCACAAGGAAACCTTTTTCTTCAGGAAGGTGATTTCTTCCTAAATTATGCACTTGCATTTGCAGAAAATTCTGAGAATTGCTAAAGTCTTTTAATTTTGAAGAAGCTTTCAAATGCTTTTCAATGAATCAAGCTCTATTTTGATTTGAGTAAGTAAATAGTTCATTTCAGTAGAAACTATATTGTCACTACATCAGCAATTCTCATTTTAAAAATGTGCATTACTTATTCAGCTATTTGAAAGATGCTATTATAAAGGAGCTATTTTGGCAATTTATTTATTTATTTTTTTTGGACCACAAGCCTTCATTTTTAAACCTACAACATCGCGTGTTTTTAAGACATCAATTACAATTTTAAAATGTACCACTCTATCTTGAGTTTCTCAGCAAGTTTCTATGCCAAAGAAAACACTAATCGTTTCAATTTATTGGGAATCAATGTTTAATCCTCTTTTTTGTTCTCATACTTATTACAAATCATAAAGAATTCTGAATGTCAGTTTAAGAAGTGAAAGCCCTGTGTAATGTTCCTATTACTTATTGATCATTTTAAATTAAAAATTTTAGTGCTCTCGATTTGAAAAGCAAAACAAAATTTATGTTTTGTATAGAAATGCTTTTAATATATAATAATGAAAGTGTGTTTGGGGGGAATAATTCATGCCATCTTTTAATATCCATAAAAATGGAGTTTCCTTTCTGAGTTGAATTTGTGATAGTTCAAGCTTTTAAGATAGGAGAGACAATGTTACTTATCTTTACCATGTATGAAGACAACAGAGAATGAGCTAACACATGTTTGAAAGGAAATCTTTACGCAGGAGAAATATTCTAAAGTTATTTTGTGTATAGCCTTTTTAAATCTTAAGATGTTGGGGGTCGGGACAGTGGTACAGTGAATTACGTTGCCATGTGCTGTGCCAGCATCCCATATGGGCTCCCGTTCAAGTCCTGGTCACTCTACTTCCAATCCAGCTCCCTGATAATGTGCTTCGGAAGACAGAGAAAGATGGTCTGAGCGCTTGGGCCCTTGTATCCATGTGGGAAACCCAGATGAAGCTCTTTCCTTCTGGCTTTGGCCTGGCCCAGCCCTGGCAGTTACAGCCATTTGGCAGTGAGCAAGTGATGGAAGATTCTCTCTCTCTCTGTCTGTCTCTTTTTCTCTCTCACTCTCTGTAACTCTGCCTTTCAAATAAATAAATAAATCCTTTTTAAAAAAAACTTTTAATGGCAACAACATTTTCATATGGTTCAAAATCTCTGACTTTTCTGAAATGATCGATTATTTTATATTTCTAAACAATTGAAGATAGCTTCCTTAGACAACAGATTTTTAAAAGTATTCAGATCATACAATATTCTGGATAGTCATTTATTTTTATTTTTATTTCATTTTTAACATTATTTTTTGCTTATGCACATATGATCCATATTTGAGAATGCATAAATCAGGTCACATGATTCCTTCAATGATAAATCAAAGAAATACTTCAATATCAGTGATGTGTTAGGCATGGTTTAACTGCAGAAAACAAAACACATAAAAAGGACTACCCGCATTAAACCTGCATTCTTTAGTGGAAGATAGACAATAAAGGAAAATAAAAACACAAAATATGGTGATGGTAATAAAATCAAGAGGAGAAAATTAAATTAGGGAAGGGGCTTAGGGAATAGTTGTTATGGTAGTGCTTATGATTTAAATTGAGGTTGGTCACTTATAGGGGCAGGCCTAATTCTAAATTTGGAATTTGATAGAAGACCTAAAGCAGATGTGGAATTTAGCCACAAGGACAGCTTAAAGCATAAGAGACAGAGCGTTCAGCAAGTGAACTAGATAGAGAACACAGAGAATAATGAGAAATAATCAGACCCCAGATTGTGAGCTAATGCAAGGATTTTGGTTTTTGCATTTTTTTTTTTTGGTTGGGAGAACTATGCAGGGAATAGAGCAGACTAACCACATCTGACACCTGTTGTGGTTTGAATAGAGCTGAAGTGCAGGCAATAGACAAGTATGAAAACTGTTTCAATACAAATACAATCATGGCAGTGGCTTATATAAGTCTGGAGGCCATGGAGATGAGAGATGTGGTTTGACAATGATTATATTCTAAAGGTGCTGTTTGAAGGTTTTTATGATAAATTAGGTAGAGGGGGAATCTATGGTAGCAAGATAGATCATCATTTACTGAGTTCAAGTTCTTATAAAGTCTTGGATATACATGGCATAACCAAGGGAATGAATATCAGTAGAAAACAAAAGAGGCCAAAAAAACAAACAAAAGCAAACAAAAATAAATGGTCCAGAAGTCTCCAGAAATCAAAATGCAGGCAGACGAGGAAAAAGAATGTATTAGTCTGCTTTCTGTGACTATGACAAAGAGTCAGAGGCAGGCTAACTTCATAAAGAAAAGAGATTTCTTTAGCTCACAGCTGTGGAGATTGAAGGACATGATGCTGGCCCCAGCTCAGCTCAAGGGTCAGTCTCATAGTGAATGGCAGAAGAGATCACATTCCAAACATGAAGCCAGAGAGCAGTTCAGGGGTTGGACTCACTCTTACAACAAACACTCTTTCTAGAACTATTTTAATCCCTTCTGAAACCAGAATCCTTAACAGATTAAGGGCTTCTGACTAGGACTCACTTTTTAACGGTTACACAGAATTTCCCAACACTATCACCCTTGAGACTAAGCTGTCAACACAAGAATCCTTGCGAGCAAACTCAAACCACACCAAATCATAGCAGGGGAGTAGCAAAATGGAAAGACAACCCATTGGGCAATAAAGATAAAAAAAAAGAAAACACTGCACACAATAATTGAGTGCCCTGGTCCCAAGTGATAAGGTATTTGAAGGATGAGGAAATGATCTAGTAAATTAAATGGCATTAATTAATCAAGAAAGATGAAGATTGGGAATAGGCATTGAATTTATCAATATGAAAGTCATTTCTGAATTTAACATGAGGATATTCAGTGATATGCCACCGGAAATTAATAGGTCTTTGTGGAATTATGCTGTAAATGGGAATACAAAATTGGGTGTAGCTGGAAGTAAAAGCAGACCCAGAGTGAGTAAAAAGAAAAGAAATGATAATGAGAAGGAAAATTGGTAGTATTGTAAGTGTGCTATTTCATATTTCAGAGAAGAATTTTTTAAAATTTATTAATAAGCAGAGAACAGATTCATGTATTTCATAGATAAAATTCTAAGAATATAATGATACTTCCCTCCCTCCTCCTTCTTCCTCCTTCTTTTCCTTACTTTTTTCTTTTAATATTTTGATAATATTTTAATTGACTTTGTAATCAACAGGGTTAATCCTCCATTAAATAAAGAGTTCAGCAAGTAAAAAATAGTGGGGCTCGCATTGTGGTATGATGTGTTAAGTCTCTGCCTGGGATGCCAGTACCCCACATGGGTACTCGTTCAAATATCAGCTGCTCTAATTCTGATCCAGTTCCCTGCTAATGCTCCTGGAACACAGCAGAAGATAGTCCAAGTTCTAAACTCAGATGGGAGACCAAGAAAAATCTCTGGGCTCCTGGCTTCTGCCTGTCCCAGCCCTGGCCATTGTGGGCATTTGTGGAGTGAGTAGTGGATGGGAGATACTTCTCTCTTTCTTTCTCTCCTCCTCTTTCTGTAACTCTTTCAAATAAATAAAAAAATAAGTCTAAAAAATAAGAAGTAAAAAGTAGAAAGTCTATTGTTCTATAGCATTATACACAAAGGTTAAAACAAAACTCAAACCCAAGTTGAACATTAAATGTTTCTGCACTCTCTATATTAGCCACCAGAAAAACTTAACAAAGGGAAAAATGTGAGATTATATATATATATATATATTTAATTTTGTTTATTTCACTAAGCATAATGCTGTCCAGTTAAATGATGCAAAATACAGGATTTCATTCTTTTTTATGGCTGAGAGTACTTCATTTCATATATATATATATATATATATTTATATTTATATATATATATATATATATATCACATTTTTATCCAGTTATCAAATGATGGAAACAGGGATTGATTCCATTTCTGAGGGATTGAATTGAGCTGCTACCAATAAAGGAATACAGGTAACACTTTCATATGCTGATTTCATTTCCTTCAGATATATTCCAGGAGTGGGATGACAGGGTCATATTGCAGATCTGTTTTCTATTTTAAATTTTTGAGGAATCTCTACGATGTCTTCCATAACGGTTGTACCAGTTACCTTCACACCAAGAGTGTATTAGGGTAGCTTTTTCTCCACATCCTCAATAGCATTTTTTTATTTTTTGATAATAACAATTCTTCTTTTCCCCAGGGATAATAGCTAACATTTATTGGATGGGATTTTTTGTCAGGCAATCTGTTAAGTGCCTGGGCACTTATATGCAAAATTTATTTTTTTAAATTTTATTTAAGTTATACAAGTTTCATGTATTTCAAAAATAGTGATACTTCCCTCCATATCCGAACTCCTTCTGTCCCTCCAACCTTTCTTCCTCCTCCTTCTCTCGTCCCTACTCTTAATTTTTACAAAGATCTATTACTGGTGTGATTTGAAACCTCATTGTGGTTTTTATTTGCATTGTCCTGGTGTCTACTGATCCTGAACATTTTTTCATGTGTCTGTTGGCCATTTGCATTTCATCCTTTGAAAAACACCTGTTCAAGTCCTTTGCTCATTTCTTAACTAGATTTTTGTTTGTTATTATTGAGGTTTTTTGAAATCTTTATACATTTTAGTTATTAATCCTTTATCAGACGTGTTGGTTACAAATATTTTTCCCATTCTGTTGGTTGCCTCTTTACTTTGTTGAGTGTTTCCTTTGCTGTGCAGGCACTTACTAGATTGATGGAATCCCACAAGCTTTTGTGAATGAGTGTCTGGAGTCTTATCCAAGAAGTCTTTCCCAATGCCAATGTCTTGTAGCATTCCCCTACGTTTTCCTTAGTAATTTGATGTGTCATGTCTTAGGTTTAGATCTTTGATACATTGTGAATTCATTTTTTGTACAAGGCATAAAGTAGGAACTTTTTTATTTAAATTTTTTCTATACATACAAGGTAAAAAAATTTATGTATTTCATATATGCAGATTTAGGAGCACAGTGATACATCTCACCCTACACTACCTCCCCCACACACTGCTATGCTTCCTCCCCCTTCCTTTCTTCTTTTTTTCTTTTAATTTTTACAATGTCATATTTTCAGATTATTTTATAATCTTAGGCTTAACTCTCCAGTAACCAAATAATTCAACAAAGAGTAAGAAGGAAGAAAAACACTGTTCCTTAACAGTATAGAGGAGGGCTATAAACCAAAATCAAATCTCAAAATTTCAATTTTGTTCATAATTTTACATTTTTTGCACACCATTAGTTACCACAGAGCAGAGAAATAATATGGTATTTATGGACTGGATTATTTCACTAAGCACAGTGTTTTTTTCTTAATTTTGCATGCAGAGATCAATTTTCCCAGCACCACTTGTTGAAGAAATTGTCCTTTCTCCAGAGAGGGTTTTTTGCATATTTTTAAAGATCATTTGAAGATTTATTTTATTTATTTGAAATGCAGAACAACAGGAAGTGTGCACACATGAGAGAGAGGGAGAGAGGGATCTTCCATCCACTTCACAAATGACTGCAAAGAAATTCACTCTGCCATGCTGAAACCAAGAGCCAGGGGCTCCATCCAAATCCTCCATGCAGGTGGAAGTGTCCAAAGTACTCTGTCACCTTCTGGTACCTTCCTGGGTATATTAACAGGGAGCTGTACCAGAAGCAAACAGCCTAGACTCACACCAGCCACTGATATGGGACGCCGGCATCACATGTGGTTGCTTAACCCATTGCATCAAAGCAATGGCCACAGAAATTTTACTATATTAAAGCTATTAACTCTCTGCCATCTGCATTTGACATTTATGAAGAATAATAAATTTTTTAATTTGTAGATTTGATCATATAGTTAAAATATTTTTTATATACCTCATAGGTCTCTCAGGATCAGGGACATAACAGCTCAACTCCAGTTCATCTATTGGTACCAAGAAGATTAGATATAATTTGTATGCCAAGACTTACCCCTCTCTTGTATATTTGAGAAAGAAGTACTTTGTTTTTTTTCTTCTTTTGTGCTTTGCCAAGAATCTTGAAGTTCCTTCTAAGCTTTACCCAACAGAGGAGGACATGGAGAAAATCATATCAATTTTCTTTGTTGACTTTCCAAATACCATATATTTCCCTTTTTAACAAATTTCTTACTTATTTATTTATTGGAGAAACCTGAAAACATAGAGACAGACAGATTGCCCATCTGCTTCTTCACTCTCCAATGCACAAAATGGCTGAGGCTGGGCCAGGCCAAAGCTAGTAGACAGGAAGTCAATTCAGGTCTCCCAGATGGGAGCCATCACTGGTCACTGGTGACTGCACTGATGAAAAGCCAGCAAAAGCAGTGAGAGCTAGGAATCAAGATCAGGTACTTGGATATGGGGTGCAAACATTAAAGGACTAGATCAAATGACCACGCTGAAAAGTATTTCTTGAATGCAGCTGATCATTATCCCCAAAAGACATCTGCTCCAGGGAAAGATAGACTGAAGGGTTTGTAGCACTGTTCAGGCCACATTATTCAAAAATTCTTCCATTTGTCCTATTTCCTGAAGAAATATGCATTTCTTAAATCACTCATATACATTTATTTTGAGAAATCTCTCTCATTCTTTCAGTGTTCTGTTCATAATTCTTATGTCTTGAGGAGACAAGCTGACCAAAAATTTATTTAAATAACAAATGTATAATTTGCCACACAGATAAGACTTCGGGTATGCAAGTAGCGAAATTATATTGCAATGTGATTTATTTCTGGATTTATCTATAGCAGACTTCATCAAATTTAACTGTCTGAAATCTGAAAAGTTAATGTACAGGTGCCTGAGAAGATATACTACAACGTTTAAGCCTTTTCAGACTTTCTATATCTTTACTTTATTTCTTTTTGTATTCAAGCACAACATAATAATTTATCAGGGTTCCATTAACAATAAAGCACAGTAATAACAGGGAGGAGCTGAAACTAAACAAGATATGCCTGAAGACACATGAAGAATTTATAGAACATTTATTGTGACCCTGAATCAGTAACATTTGAATAAAAAATAAAGAGCCTAGACATTTTCCATTAAATTCCCTACTTGAAAAATTAACATTTGACCGTTTTTTAAAAACAATATTTATTTATTCGAGAGACAGAGTTACAGACAGAGAGAGGGAGAGGAAGAGAGAGGTCTTTCATCTGCTGGTTCACTTCCCAAATGGCTGCAATGGTCAGAGCTGGACTGATCTGAAGCCAAGAACCAAGAGCTTCTTCCAGATCTCCCATGTGAGGTAGGGACCCAAGCATTTGAGCCATCTTTTGCTACCTTCCTAAGCCATTAGCAGGGAGCTGGATTGGAAGAGGAGCAACTGAGACACAGCTGGCGCCCTTATGGAGCCAGGTAGAGGCTTAACCTACTTGTCCACAGTGCTGGCCCCTACACTTGAAAAACTATCCCAAGTCGAATCATCATAAATTAGGTCTCTGTATGAGCATGCCAAAATTATTTATCCATTCTTGATTGCTGATTATTTGGGCTGTTTATAGTTTATATAGTTTGGTTACAGTTGCTTGGAATGATTCCACTCTGAACATTCATGTCCATGCCTTCTGGCACACATATGTGAACAATCCTGTCAGATATTTCTGGTCCATGAGACTGCAATTATTAGGCATTGATGAATACTGCTGAATTTTTCCAAAGTGATATGTTTGTCATTATTTTAAAGTTAAATACTGAGAATCATGTGTATAATATGATACAGATTTTATATTATATAATTATATTATAGTCCTCTGAATAAAATTTGCTATCTTTTATACCATTATTGAAATAAAAGCAGATCAATTTGACTTGGTCAAGAGGACAGATGGTAGAATTTCCAGTTTTCTAGGAGCTTATCCATTTCTGGTTTGGTATTACTCCTGGAACATAATCTTTCAAGGCTCCCAGCTTTAAAAACTTGGTGTTTTTACCAAACCTCCTTTTTCCTGGTACTCTATGAATTCTTTTATTTGAGATTTATTCATTTATTTGAAAGGCAGAGTTACAAAGGCAGAGGCAGAGGAAAAAGAAAGAGAGATGTCTTGCATCTGCTGGTTCACTCCCCACATAACTGCAATGGCTGGAACTGCCAGCCAGGATCCTGGAGCCTCCTCCCACAGAGGTGCAGGGGCCCAAGGACTTGAGAAATCTTCTACTGTTTCCCCAGGCCATACCAGAGAGTGGGATTGGAAGCAAAGCAGCTGGGACTTAAACTGCCGCCTATGTGGAATTCCGGCAGTACAGGCCACAGCTTTACCAGCTACACCACAGTACCTGCCCCCTCAATGAATTCTAATTTGTATTTACTTAAATTTAGAAAATCAGAGATTCTGAAATGGCTCAATATGGAAAAGATACGCTGATTTTGAAGAGGGAAAATTAACAGAAGAAAAGAGGAGGAAGTGTATTCTCAGGGGAGAGTTGGAGAGAAATTTGCAGTGGAAATTCTAGAGAAAGAAGAGGGGTGCCATGGAGCAGTGTTGAAAGAGCAAACATGCAGCAGTGAATGGGGACAGCACATACAACTCCCACACTGAGGGCTGGGGGAGACACCAGCATCTGAGAGCTAGGCGAGGGCAGACTGTGCAGGCCATGCCACTAGTGATGTTACATAAGGATGATTTTTGAGGACCACACTGAATTTGAATCTGGACTGGACCCCTAGTAGGGGCAGGGTACCCACGTAATAAAGCAAAAGAAAAGCTAGCACATTTCTTTCCCCCTATTGCCCACAGGAGCCCAGCAACAAGTGGAATGAAGGCACCATCTTGATAACAGCACAGGCTGTAGCAGCTCTTGCTCATGACCAGGGGATTTTATCAGAGGGAAAAATCCATGTTTCACACTGACGTTGAGTCTGGTTGGTGCACAACTATGTTGAATTGGAAGGTGCCTCCATTCTCTAAACATATCACAGGCTCAGAAGACCAAACTGCTAAAGTGGAGCACCCACAGGCAGCTGGCTGTGGAAAAGACTCTGCTCTCTCCTTGTCCAGGGCAGGCCCTCAGAGTCAATAGGAGATCTTTTGTGCTCCGTGACTGTGGGAGCCTCCTGCATTGTGACTGGGAATTCTGTGACTGCACAGTAGGAGATGGGCTGTAGCTGGGTCTCTGGGTAATCACTGTGTCTGACCACAGAGGCTCAGAGTTTCCTGACTGCCTGTGATGGGTCATTACAGAGGATTCTTTGCTCACAATGAGAAATGCACATATCCTGTGCAGTTCTTGAACTAGTGTGGGTAAGGCTGGTAGCTACTCTGGGCTAACCCTGGGTATTATTAGTGTTGGAAGACAGGAGATGAAGTTTTGAAGTTTTGATTATGCCAACAGATGTGATCATACCCTCCCCACTGCAGACAATAGAGGAGATCTACCATGTTCATATTGGGTATCATACTGGATTCTCACACAACCCTTAAGCACAGAGCTCCCTGACCCCAGCCAGAACATGCCTCTGGATAGTCGCTGAAGGAGCAGGCACTCCACTAAGCCACAGAGACATAATTCAAAAAGAAAATACATCACAGAGTAAACCAAGTATTTCCATAAATGTCTAAAAATAAATGCAGAAATACAAGAAACAAGAATAAGGAAGAGAACTCTCCCAAAGGAACAAAATACATTTCAATATTAGAATGTGAAGACAGGGGTTAGAATAGTGGCTCATTTGGTTAATCCTCCACCTGCAGTACCGGCATCCCATATGGGTGCTGGGTTTTAGTTCCAGTTGCTCCTCTTCCAGTCCAGCTCTCTGCTGTGGCCCCGGAGGGCAGTGGAGGATGGCCCAGGTGCTTGGGCCCCTGCACCCGCATGGGAGACCAGGAAGAAGCACCTGGCTCCTGGCTTCAAATCGGCGCAGCGCCGGCCATTACAGCCATTTGGGGAGTGAACCAACAGAAGGAAGACCTTTCCCTCTGTCTTTCTCTCTCTCACTGTATAACTCTATCTGTCAAATAAGTAAAAAAAAAAAAAAAAAAAAAAAAGAATGTGAATACAGAGATTGATGAAATGCCTGAAAAGGAATTCAAAAGAACCATCATAGGATTACTCCAGAAGCAATGAGAAACACATGATTTAAAGAAATCAATAAATTACATCAATGAAATATTTTCCACTGAAATTGAGATTTTTTTTTTTTTTTGACAGGCAGAGTGGACAGTGAGAGAGAGAGACAGAGAGAAAGGTCTTCCTTTGCCGTTGGTTCACCCTCCAATGGCCGCCGCTGCAGCTGGCGCACCACGCTGATCCGATGGCAGGAGCCAGGATCCAGGTGCTTTTCCTGGTCTCCCATGGGGTGCAGGGCCCAAGCACCTGGGCCATCCTCCACTGCACTCCCTGGCCATAGCAGAGAGCTGGCCTGGAAGAGGGGCAACCGGGACAGAATCCGGCGCCCTGACCGGGACTAGAACCCGGTGTGCCGGCGCCGCAAGGTGGAGGATTAGCCTAGTGAGCCACGGCGCCGGCCCAGGTGCTTACCCTGGTCTCCCATGGGGTGCAGGGGCCAAGTACTTGGGCCATCCTCCACTGCACTCCCGGGCCACACCAGAGAGCTGGACTGGAAGAGGAGCAACCGGGACAGAATCCGGTGCCCCGACCGGGACTAGAACCCAGTGTGCCGGCGCCGCAAGGCGGAGGATTAGCCTAGTGAGCTGCGGCGCCGGCCCAGAAATTGAGATTTTGAAGAGAAATCAAGCTAAACATTGGAAATGATGAATTCAATATGTCAAATGAAAATACAGTGGAATTCCTTAAAAACAGACTTGCTGAAGCAGAGACAGAATATCCTCTGAAGTAGATGATATTTGTAAATATTTCACTCAGACCCTCTGCCAATAAAAGGGTGAAGATATTGGAATAATTAAAGAAGAGTGTTGGAGATTTAAGGGATACTATCAACTAATCCTACATATAGATCTTATGATTTCTTGAAGGTGCAGAAAGAGAGAATGGGTAAGAAAGCCTATTCAAACTTCCCTAATTTGGAGAAAGAAAGGGAAATCAAAGTACAGGAAGCACTCCCAATAGGCATGACCACAAAAGGTCCTCACCATGACACATTGTAATAGAAGTCTCCACAGTAAAACATTAAAAAAAAGATTCTAAAATGTGCATGAGAGAAAGGCCAGATTATATCAGAGGAACTCCAATTAGACTCACAGCAGACTTCTCATCAGAAAACCTACAGGCTAGGAGAGAATGGCAAGATATATCCCAAGTATTAAAGGAAAAAACTGTCAACCCAGAATACTGTACCCTGCAAAGCTCTCATTTATAAATGAAGGTGAAATAAGGACCTTCCATAACAAGCAGAAATGGAAAGAATTTATACCACCTGTCCAGCCTTACAAAAGATGCTTAAGGATGTGCTACACACAGAAACAGGGTCATCACTATGAAAGAAGGTGAAGGCAGAAAAACTACCAGCAAAAATACAAAGGAAATCCGAAGTAAAAAATAATTAAGAATACTAAAGGAAAAATGGTAGGGTAAATTCTATCAATAGTCACCTTGAATGTAAATGGCCTCAACACTTCAATTAAAAGACACAGACTGACTGAATGGATTAAAAAAAAAACAGGTATTTGTTGCTTACAAGAAACATGTCTCATCAACAATAATACTCACAGACAAAATGACAGAGTGGAAAAAGATATTCCATGCCAACAGAAACTGCTGTTTTAAACAGAGCTTATATTTTGAAAAAAAAAAAAAATTGATACAGCACTGGCCCAACTAACCAAAATATAGAGGGAGAAGACCCAATCCAATAAAATCGGAGATGAAAAAGTAGGTGTTAACAAGAGATACCACAGAAATAGAATTATCAGGAATTACTACAAACAGCTATATTCCAACAACTCAGATAATATAGAAGAAATGAATATATTCCTGGGTGTATATAGTGAATCAAAATTTATACATGAAGATATAGAAAACCTAAACAAGACAAAGAAACAAGTTGGGGATTCAATCAGTAATAAAGACCCTCCTTATAAAGAAAAGTCCTGGACTAGATGGCTTCACTGCTGAATAATTCTAGCAGACTTTTAAAGAAGAAATAATTCCCATTCTTCTCAAACTATTCAAAACCACTGATAGAGAGGAAATCTTCCCAAATTTCTTCTATGAGGCCAGCATCACCTTAATTCCAAAAACAGAAGAAGACACAAAAAAGAAACAAAACTAGAGCCCAACATCCCTGTTTCTCACTGTAGGGGAGAGGTCCACACTATTAAAATGTTTATTTTTGTTTTCATTTATTTGAAAGGCATTGTAAAAAGGAAGAGAAAGAGAGAGAGACAGAGACAGACAAAGAGAGTCTGTCAACTGAGGTTGGGCCAGGTCAAAGCCAGGAGTTGAGAACTCCATTGCAGTCTCCCATGTGGCTAGCAGAGCCCGAAGCACTGGCCCATCATTGCTACTTCCCAGTGTGCACATTAGCAGGAAACTGGATGAAATGCAGAGGTGAGACTTCATCCTAGGCATCCCTTGGGATTCAGGTCTCCCAAGTGGTATGTTAACCTAAAGTGTTAAAACAACTACAAGTATAACTTTTAAATGATAATTACCAGATAACTTTTACGTACTTAGAACTATAGTGAATAGTAGATTTATATGACCTTCTGTAATACTATAAATGTGCAAAATAAGTATGATTATTATAAAGTGACTCATTTTGTTGAAAGGGAGCTTAGAATGACTATAGAGTATATTTCTTTAGAATAGCTATGATATATAAAAGATGACTATCTCTTAAATGATTCAAAAGTCTATTAAGCCATTGTTTTGCATAGTTTATGTTGATTTTATTATTATTAATTATTATTATTATTAATTATTATTCCAGTTCTTATTGATAAATAGTACTTATTAAATGTATGAAAAATTTAAGATATTCATAAAAATACATTGTTCTAGATTAATTTTAACAACATATAGATAGTAAAAATACAGTTGATTGTGAAAAATTATTGTACTTGGGTAGATAGGTATGGATAGGCAAAATTATTAATTCATAAATATATGAAAATCAAAATCATTTGGTAAATTTTTATTTATCTTTTTATTAAATTTTATTTATTTATTTATTTATTATTAAATTTTTATTTATCTTATTTATCATTTTAAAGTAAAATGATTATTTGATGATCACCTGAGTTTGATTATATTTTGTTATTTTGTTTCTTTGTTCATAATAAAATCAACATTATTTTTTTAAATATATTTTCACTATTTCTTGGCAACAGCTATTCTGTGCACATTTTTGCTGTTCTATCTATATATCTAATACAATAAGTATTTTATGAATGTATTTTGGTGTACTATCAATATATATTATATTATTAAATATTCTATACAAAATAAACCCAAGAAAATTTCCTGTTAATGACCCACAGCTACTTAGAATCTTTGCGTTCATCAAGAAACACACATATTTACATCATGTAATTTGCCTGGGGACTTATCGTCTATAGTGGTGTTGACTCCATGGGAAAATATGTTCTCACTTGTCGATATTGAACAACCTATACATTATCTCCCTGCACAATAGCTGGTGATAAATATCACAGAAGTATTAGCAGAGAAGGAGTAGAGGAATATGGGTTCTAGAATACAGATAATGGAGAAGTGGTCCAAAGCACCACAGATGAATCACATGTCATTTATGAGCTTCAATTTCCATACTTTTGAAATGAAGATTATAATAGAATTATGTCATAGGCTCTCAAAAGTTAAATGATGTAGCAATGTTAAGTATTTAACGATTACTTAATATACAGTTATTGTCAAGTCAATAAACTTCCTAGTAGTTGATATAGTTTTCTGGGGTATATTTCTTTATTACTTTGTTGAAAACATTTGTTATTATTTTAAAGTGTGTATGTTGGATAGAAACATATATTATATAATATAGAGTATATGATTGATAGTGAGAGAATGTATTTTTAATCTTCATGTTTCTAAAGGAAATTAAAATTCCACTATAGTTATGTGTGCGTTGCCTATGTTACATATAAAAATTATCACTAAATTAGATATATTAAATTACAGGAGCAAAGCATATTTTAAACAGAATTACTGAGACGTGTTATGAATAGTATAGTAAACTATTTTCTGCATTTTTAGTGTTAGATGGGGTATATAATTTTCTCTAATGACTCTATTTAGTGGAATAAAAGTTTAGTTATAGATTCTCAAATAATTAAAAGTCTTAAATAGACTCTATGAAATGATCTTATTTGAATTTGAGCAGTCATACTGTATTACTTTGCTAAACTGTGCTGTTTTGTATGACAAATTTGTCTGCCAAGGTTTGTAATATACTAATGAACAAGAATGTTAATGTTCTGCAATATGAAAATATGCCTACTAGAATAAGCATCCTGGAAAAGAGACACTGAGTATGTAAGTCATCTTGAAACTCCATGTTGTGCAGTACCACTCATAAAACAACAAGGTCACATAGCATAAACGGTTTACTCTTTCCTATTCATTTGCTGTTGCTTATACTTCGTGTTTCCTTATTTATTTGCTTTTAACTTTGTAGATTAGCAGCCATTGGGATCTACTGTTGGCATTATCTACATCTTTGACTTTGTGAATTTTGGCAGGTAGCTAGAAGGTCTAAAACAATTAAACTTAATATAAAATTTACTTAGGAAACATGGTGCTAAGACTGGCAGTAGCAAATTTAAATCCACAGTTTATGTGTCCAGTGTGCCTGGGTCAGTGAGTCTCCTCCTTGCAAGGAGTGTTTTTGGAAGTCATTCCCTCTTTGACTCAGTCCATGAAATTATTTGGCTCCAATATTATTTACATCCAGGGCCTCTCCTGAGTTCCAGCTAACAGAAAATTCTAAGAGGAGAATATTTAATTAAAGCTGCCATTGGCTGAGCATGGGATAGATCAGTTTACATATATTTGTCAATAATCCTTAAAATAATCCTGGGGGATGAGTATAATAATTTCCTCCTTTGTGTGTGTTTAGAGTAGGATGCCTTGGTCAAGTTATGATCTGAAGCCACAGAACTGTGTTTAGTCTCCAAAACCACCTCACTTTCTCTCTGAAGACCACCCAGGAGTCAATGCTGCCTTGATGAGAAGCCTGAGAAATTAATTTCTACAAAAGAATTAACAAATAATAATGACATCACAAAATGACACTCCAAGTCATATTTTTGCTTTTTTCTGAAGGGAGACTAAAGGTCTTTGAAAGCACAAACAAGGCCTCTAGTACATGGTATATTAAAAAGGTGCTTAAATTGTGTGAACTAAAAAATCTACCACTCATAAAAGATTATGGGCAAATGTGGACATCACTAAGAACTGTATGCATAGTATCAAATATATTTTGTTTTTTTTTTTTTTTTTGCTGATTTTCTTTACTATATTTGGTGAAGAATGAAATAGAAAATTTTATAGAAGATATATCTTGTTTGGCCCAAACAAAATCATAATGAGAAAAAATAAATGTTTACTTGGAACCAAAGATCATGCTGCTCTCCGGCTTATCTTTTTGGTGAATTTGTGCTTCCAATCTTTTATAAAAATATGTATATTTTATTTTTAAAGTCCTGTGAAATCCAATTTAAAAGATTATGAAGAATTATAATCTTTAAATACTTTTACCATAGTATTATACACTGAAGAACTCTTACTTTTTTTATTTTTTTACTTATAACAATCAGATGACTGACTTCCATGATTCAAGAACATAGCCATCATTCCTTTGGACTAAAATAAATTTAACAAGACATTCTTGCTATTACTTTCTGAGTTGAATTTTAGGTTAGAAAGATCTAAACTTTGATTTAGATGTACAATGCAAGCAGTTTTTATTCTACAATAGATTTGGTTACAGAAGCAAAGTCAATGGGTTAACATATTTATTTTACTTTATGTACAGAACTTGAGATATAAAGTGCTTGACTAGCTTAAGGTATATTATGTCCCTATACAGAAAACCAAGCAGAAACTCCAATCACACATTTCTACTATTAAAATACACAATGTAATAAAAGAGAAACACAGTATTTCCTCCAAATTCCACTTAATGGACAGTTAATCTTTCAAATGATCTGAAGGCCTAGCGAAGTAAATGTTTGGGGACAATCTGATTCAATTAAATGGAGTTACACAGATATAGAAACTCCTAATGTAGGTACAAATTTCTATCTTCTAGAAAAATCACTTCTAAACTTAGTAACTTCCCATTTAAATATAAAACATTCTTCTATAGAACAAGCTTAAGAACGTTTATTTTTACTGTTTCACCTCCTATAAAACTAGAGTCTCATGACTAGGATTTCTTTACTGACTTTTTAATATTCAATAATTCAAATCCCCTTTTCCAGAGCATTATATGCCTTCTGTTTTGAAGCTGGGACATTTAAACAAATTGTCTTTCGGTCCCTCTTGTATTTTTTAACGTATATGAAAATTTCAATCTAATCTACCCTACATCATCAAATTTTTATCACTTAACATTGATTTTATATGCAACTATGACCCAATTTCTATGTTTTATATTTTTAGAATAATTTTTCCAAGAAGAAAGTTACATAGGAAGTTATAACTAACAAATCATGCCTAAGAATTTATTTAAAATTTGTTATTTTTCTTGTCTAATAGTCACTTTCATAATGCTATTATTCATATACCTTCCAAAACACATATTATGATTATTTTATTTTGTTTTCATATTGTCCCTAAAATAATCCTTAGAGGAAGATTAAGAATCAATCACAGGGCTAGTGCTATGGTACAGTAGGTTAATCCTCTGTCTGCAGCGCCAGTATCCCATATGGGTGCTGGTTCTAGCCCCAGCTGCTCCTCTTCCCATCCAGCTCTCTGCTGTGGCCCAGGAAAACAATAGATGATGGCTCACATCTTTGAACCCATGAACCCGTGTGGGAGACCTAGAAGAAGCTCCTGGCTCTTGGTTTTGGATTGGCGCAGCTCTGGCTGTTGCGGCCATTTGGGGAGTGAACCAGTGGATAAAGACCTCTTTCTCTCTCTGGCTCACCTTTCTCTGTCTGTAACTCTTCCTCTCAAATAAATAAATAAATAAATAAAGTAATCTTAGCCCTTTAAAAAAATGTGATACTTTATCCATTTCAGTATTTTCTCTTTGTTTTGTTCTAGTACTATTAGTTGAACTCTGTGATTAACACACAATTGTTCTTAGGTGTTTAAATTTTGACTGAAAAGTGATCCCTGTTAAATATAAGAGTGGGAATAAGAGAGGGAGGAGATGTACAATTTGGGACATGCTCAATTGGACTTGCCCCAAATGGTGGAGTTAGAATCATGCCAGGGGATTCCAATACAATCCCATCAAGGTGGCATGTACCAATGCCATCTCACTAGTCCAAGTGATCAATTTCTGTTCACAATTGATCACACTGATAGGTCTAACAGTCAAAGGGATCACACAAACAAGACTAGTGTCTGCTAATACTAGCTGATAGAATCAAAAAGGGAGAGAACGATCCATCATGGGAAGCGGGATACACAGCAGACTCATAGAATGGCAGATGTCCATCCTAAATAGCACTCTGGCTTCATAATCAGCCCTTAAGGCATTCGGATCAAGCTGAAGAGCCCATGAGAGTATTTTAGGCATGGAAAGCCAAGACATCTTGGAAAAAAAAAAAAAAAAAAGAAAAAGAAAGAAGACCTAAATGGAAGATCTCTGTGAGTGAGATCTGAGTGGAAAGAACGGGGCCATCAAAGAAGTAGGTACCTTTCTTTGAAGGGAGGAGAGAACTTCTGCTTTGACTATGACCCTGTTGGAATAAGATCGAAGTCGGCAAACTCCAAAGGCTTCCATAGCCTTGGCAACTCATGACTAGAGCCTAGGGAGATTACTGATGCCATAAACAAGAGTATCAAATTGTTAAGTCAACAACAGGAGTCACTGTATACTTACTTCTCATGTGGGATCTGTCCTTAGTGTGTTGTCCAATGTGAAGTAATGCTATAACTAGTACTGAAACAGTATTTTACACTTTGTATTTCTGTGTGGGTGCAAACTGATGAAATCTTTACTTAATATATACTGAAACGATCTTCTGTATATAAAGAGATTTGAAAATAAATCTTGATGTGAATGGAATGGGAGAGGGAGTGGGAGATGGGAGGGGTGTGAGTGGGAGGGAAATTATGGGGGGAGGGGAAGCCATTGTATACCATTAACTGTACTTTGAAAATTTATATTTACTAAATAAAAAAAGAGTAAAAAGAAGAAGAAGAATCAGTCACTAAACTTGATTATGGAATTGTGATTTATTTTTAAGCGCTTCCATATACCATCTCCTTAAAACAGCATATGATTTAGGAATTAATATTAGCATTTAATTGAATATGATAAAAGGCCTGCTAGATTTGTTGAGTCAAACACCTTGCAAGTAGCTTATCTGAGTTCCGAAACATTCTTCTGACATAAGGAATAGTACTTTTTTCCACAAGAGCAATCACTTAAGATGTAATTGATGATTAGTTCTATCTGAGTATCAACTCAAACCTAATTTTCTCTCTTTCTTTCATTTTTCTTACACACAGACATACACACATACACAAGCACACAGCATTCATAAGGCAGAAAATGAAACTCAAGAGAGATCAAGTAACTTGTTATAGGTTTCAGCTTAACAAGTGGCCAACTTAAATCAAGTATTGTGAATTGTATTAAAGGCTGGCAATGTAGGAGAAAAATGCCTGGATCCCATCTTAACTTCACTATCTCCTACTCAGTATTACATTAAAATAGTGAGTGTTCCAGAGGTGCTTATCATGAGGTTTAGCCTTTTGTTTGTATATTTATTACTATAATGAGTTTCCTTTTTTCTTATGTTTACTCTCATTTATTATATTTTTAAATTGTTTTACATTTCATTACGTTCTGACCTTCTCTTTACTGGTTCTTTACTAGTTTGCTATGACTATAATTGGTTTTAATAAGGTAATTGTGTTCTAACTATTTAACTTGGCCCATAACATATTGGCATTTAGATTTTCTTGTAGTTCTTTATCCTATGAGAGTTTCTTAATGATAGCTTTAATTAAAGACCACATATTTTGACAAGTAGTGCTTTCATTTTCATACAATGCTGAGTATTTTCTAATTTCCATAAGACTTTCCTATGTAAACCAAGAGTTATTTAGTAGTACACCCTTCTTAGTCTCTTAAAACAGCAGACATTGTAAAATACTTTGATTCTATTATACATACACACATATCCATATACAGACACATATATGCATGTATTAATGTCTGATAACTCATTCCATTTGTGAATTCTATGAAATTCATTAAAACTTCCCTTGTAGCCTGATATGATGCATAATGCATTTTCTATTAGTAATTCACATGCTCTTAAATATAATACTGTGGTGTGACATCAATAAGATGACAAAATAAGAAGCTTCAGCTCAGTTTTTGCCACAAAGACACTGAAATAACAAGAGTATATGGCTAAACAAACCTTTATGGGAACTCCTGAAACCAATTAAGAAATTTTAAGCCCCAGGCACGTGCAAAGTCAATAATAGCTAGGATAAAATAGATAAGAAAAGTCATTGCATTTCACCCACAATTGTCCTTTCTCCCAGCAACCACAGTGTGGTTTGATTGTGAGGAAACATACAACTTGTAGTTTATGCCTCAGGAAACAAAAGAAAAAATTAAATTCGTGCTTAAAATTTCAATTTCGAGGGAGCTGACTGAGGCACTAGTTTCTGCCTCACCTCACTTGCATTGCTGACAAGAGAACTGGAGCACATTAAATATCTGCAGGTCACTGAAAACAAAGGACAGCTGGGTTATTTGTTGCAGCACCAGAAAAGTGACAGAACGAGAGAGAGGAATTGAATAGCAGAAACTAAAGTACAAAAACAAAAACTAACAGAATCCCTAAGTGGGAAATCACATGTACAAGCCTAGAAAAAGCCAGCAAGACTTTGAGAGGTTCTCAAAATCCCTGGCCAGCTGATTGGTGAAGCTTTTTCCAAAAGTTATTGCATTTTATGAAAACTAGGAGGTGTAAATTCTTTTTTTTTTTTTTTTCATTTTTTCAGTTGTCCAATCCCTACAAAAAATATAAAGGGTAAGGAGAGAACAAGGAAACAAAATAACTCTCCAGAAATTGCCCATGAGAAAATTAAATGCACATGATATCTGGCAAAGAATTCAAGATAATGACTTTTAAGTAGTTCGATAAGATGCAAAGAAACACAAAGAGCCAAGTAAACGAAATTAGGAAAGTGATGTATGGACAAAATGCAACTATCAGCAAAGAGACAACTGAAAACAGAGAAACTGAAGTTCTTAATCTGAAGAATGTAGAAACTAAATTGAAAAATTTACTAGAGGCATTCAAAAGCCAATCTGATTAAACAAAAAATGTCACATGCAAACTAGTAGATAGATCATAAATAGTTATTGAATATGAGGAGCAACAAAAAGTGCAAGTAATTAAAAAAAGCCTACAAGACTTACAAAGCACATCAATGGGGGAAACACAGGCATTATGGGATCCCATGAAGTAGAAGTAAGAGAGTTTATCTAAAGTAATAAACACTTAAAACTTTCCAAATCTGGTGAAACACATGGACACCCAAATTCAAGAATTTTGAAGGATTCCATCTATGAAAAATCCAAAGAACTTTATATCAAAATGCACTAGAAGAGAACTGTAAACAGTGGAAAACAGTGAGAGATCAAAGTGGGGATACAAGAGATTTTAATATAAAAATTATTTTAAAAAGAGGCAAGGAACTTCACTATATTATGGTTAAGGGATCAATTCAATGAGAACATATGGACATTTTAAATATATATGTGCTTGATGCCAGCAGTCACAACTTTTTAAAACAAATATTTGATTAAAAGGAGAGAAAGCTTCAGCACAATAATAGTGATCAATGTACAGATCACACACACACAAAAGCAAGCACACACACAAAGTCAACACAGAAACAACACTTTCTTCACTACAGACCAAAGGTCCTAATAGCCACTTACAGAACACCCCATCCAATGGCTATTGGACACACAGGCTTTTCACCAGTCCTTGGAAGATTTTCTATGATAAGCCTAATATTATGCCACAAAACAAGTATGAACTTTTTAAAAAAAATCAGAATCAGATCATTGTCTTTTTGTGACCATAATGGAATAAAATTAGAAATCAACAATGAAGCCTTACATATTATAAAAATACATGGAGACTGAGAAAAATGCTCCTGAATGAACAATGAATCATTGTAGAAATTAAGAGTAATTTGAGAATTTCTTATACTAATTAAAATGAAAACACAATATACTAAACTTGTGGGATACAGCAAAATCAGTACTAAGAGGGAAGTTTATAGCATTTTTCTGTTTGTATAATAAATGAATATTGGTAAAAATGTTAACATGAAAGAAATTTAAAAATATGAACTAAACAACCTAAGAACACATTTAAAGGGCCTAGAAATACAGGTGTAAACCAAGCCAAAGGTTGATAAAAGGAAA
This sequence comes from Oryctolagus cuniculus, assembly GCF_964237555.1. NCBI lineage: Eukaryota > Metazoa > Chordata > Mammalia > Lagomorpha > Leporidae > Oryctolagus > Oryctolagus cuniculus. Next base: position 91,940,785 of record NC_091438.1, read on the forward strand.
GAAATAATAAAAGTTAAAGAATTAAATGCAATAGAAAGTAAAAAAAAAAAGTCAAAAGATGAATGATATGAAGGGTTGATTTCTTAAGAAGAGATATCAAATTGATAAAACTTTAGCTAAACTGAAAAAGACTGAAGGCTCCAATAAAAAATTCAGATAAGAAAAAATAGATATCGCAGTTGTTATCACAGAAATGCAAATGACCTTAGGAACTGTAATGAACAACTAAATGCTAACCAGTTGAGACCTAAAGCAAATGTATAATTTTCAGAACACACAGTCTACCGAAACGACCCACAGATTTATAGAAAATTTGAACTGGAAGTGTGTGTTGGGGCATGTGGTTGCGGTGTCACTAAGGATACCTGCATTCTATATTGAAGACTCTTGGTTTGAGTCCCAGGCCCAATCCAAACTCCAGATTTCTGCTAATGTGCACCCTGAGAGGCAGTGATGGTTGCTCAATTTGTTGGGCCCATGACATCTCTGCTCACAGATTTAGCCTGGCCAAGCTGCAATTATTACAGTTATCTGGGGGAATGAGCCACTAAAGAGAAGTGCCTAAAGTCACTAATAAGTGACTATTTTTAAAAAATCAAGCTAGAATGTAACAATGAATAATGACATTGAATCAGTAATAAAAAGCCTTCAGAGAAAAGCACAGGACCAATGCCTTCACTGAATTCTACAAAACTTTAAGAAATAATTAATGGCAACTTTTTTCTATTTATTCCAAACACGTAAATGGAGAGAACCTGTCCAACCTCATCTATGGGGCAGCATTATTGTGTTTCTAAAATTACAGAACAACAAAAATAAAAATTCATAGAATAATATCCCCATTGTAGGAAATTTTTTACACTATTTGTTGAACTCTTTACTTTGTATAGAGTTAACCATATGTGTATGAAGTTTATTGAAAACAGATCTTAGTAAAAAATAAGAGTGGGAATAGGAGAGGGAGGAGGAAGAAAGGGGGAGTGCATATGGGAGGCTGGGTAAGGTAGGAAGAATCACTATGCTCCTAAAGTTGTATTTATGAAATGCATGAAGTTTATATTCCTTAAATAAAGGGTTTCTGGGGGGGGGGGAGAAATTAAGTAAGAATTCGCAACAGAATTCTAGCAAATCAAACCAAACGACTCATTAAGAGTGTCATTCATAGTGATGCATGGGATTTCTCTTGGGAATGCAGGAGTGTTTCACCATATACAAATCAATAAACATAATATTTCACATCAACAGAATGAAGGATAAAACCATATGATATCCACAATGGCTGCAGAAAATGCATTTAATAAAATTGAACCTGGGTTATTATAAAAACCTGGAACAATCTAGGGACAGAAAGAACAGAATAAGGAATATATATATACACACACACACACACACACATATATGTATATATATAAAACAAAACCACAGTCAATGCCATCTTGAATGAGGAAACATCGAAGCATTTCCTCCAAGATCTAAAACCAGTTAATGATGTGTAGTGTCACCTCTTTTATTCAATATAGTCCTGGATGTTTTAGCCAGAACCATTAAGCATGAGAAAAAATAAATGGTATGCAAGAAACAGAGGACATGAAATCATCCATGTTTGAAGATGACATGATTCCATCATGACACTCCAACAAGAGATTATTGGAACTGAAAATAAATTTGGTAAATTTGCAGGAAACAAAAATCAACAAACAAAAAGAAGTAGTATTTTATACACTAATAACCAATTAGCTGGGTAAGCAATTACAAGAGTAATCCATTCAAAATAGCTACAAATATATTTTGCAAGAACTTTAACCTAGGATGTGAAAAGCGTCTAATACGAACATTACAAAATATTGAATGAAAGAAATAAAAAAGGTACAAGAAATGAAAAACTTCTGTAGGTCTTCAATTGTAAGAATTGATAGTGTTGAAATGTCCATATTACTCAATTTGACTTACAGATTCAGCATAATTACGTTCAAAATACCAGACATTCTTCGCAGAATAGAAAAAAAAAAGATCCCTTTTTTTTTTAGATTTTTTTAAAAAAATTGATTTGTTTGAGAGGTAGAGTTACGGTGAGAGGGAGAGACAGAGAAAAAGGTCTTCCTTCCATTTCCATTGGTTCACTCCCAGATGGTCACAATGGCCTGAGAAACACAGATCTGAAGCTGGGAGCCAGGAGCTTCTTCTGGGTCTCCCACGTGAGTGCAGGAATGCAAGCACTTAGGCCATCTTCTACTGCTTTCCCAGGCCATAGCAGAGAGCTGTATTGGAACATGAGCAGAGAAGGGACTAGAACCAGCATCCATTTGGGGTGCAGGCACCACAGGTGGATGTCCAACCTACTGTGCCACAGCGTCAGCCCCGACAAAAAGCTATTCTATAATTAATAGGGAAGCACAACATATCTCCAATAGCCTAAACAACGTTGAATAAAAGGAACAAAGTTGGAGATTTCAGATTTCAAGATATACTACACAACTATTGTAACAGAAACACCATGTTACTGGCATCAAAACAGACACACAGACAAATGGGGTAAAACAGACATCCTAGGAATCAATCTAACCATCTCCAGCCAATTGATTTTTGACAAAGGCATGGAAAGCATTCTCTGGAGGAAGGAACATATCTTTAGTAAATGTTCCTTGTGATGTCTCGATGGAGTCCCAGATCCACTCTACATTCCAGCTTCTTGAGAAAGCCCACTCTGCAAAGTAACAGGTGATGACTAAAGCACTTGGGTCCCTTCCATCCATGTCAAGACCCAGTTGGAAATCCCAGTTCCTTGAGCTGGGCTGTGGCATAGCGGGTGGGGCCGCCGCCTGCAATGCCGGCATCCCATCTGGGCGTTGGTTCACGTCCTGGCTGCTCCTCTTCCTATCTAGCTCTCTATGAGCTGGGAAAGCAGTAGAAGATTACCCAAACCCTTGGGACCTTACACCCACATGGGAGACCCGGAGGAAGCTCCTGACTTCTGGCTTTGGAGTGGCTCATCTACGGCTGTAGTGGCCATCTGGGTAGTGAACAGTGTATGAGGATTCCCCCCCACCCACCCCTCGCCTCTCCTTCTCACTCTGTGTAGTTCTGACTTTCAATTAAATAAATACATATATTTAAAAAAACACATCAAAGTTCCTGGCTTCAGCTTGGCCCAGTCCTGGCTGTTGTGGGCATTTGGGGATTGACCAGCAGATGGAAGTGCTCGCTCTCTTTTATTTTCTTAAGTAAAATAAGTAACATAAACAAATTAAAGTTAAAAGACAAATAGGAATAGGGACACAGGTGATTAAATAAAATGATTATCAAATATAGGATAAATGCTCAATATTATTAGCCATCAAAAAGGCAAATCAAAACCACAATTAGGTATCATTTCACTCTTTAGTTTGGCTATTATCAGAAAAATATAACAAATGTTGGTGAGGATATAGAAAAAAAACCCTAATATATGGCTGTGGGGAATGAAAACTCATCCAACCATTGTGGAGAATAGTGTGGTGGCTCCTCAAAAAGTTAAGAAAAATCTACTGTGACTCATCTATGCTTCTTCTGGTTAAATAGCCAGGTGAAATTAAACCAGTATATGAAAGATGTACCTACATTTCCTTGTCCATTGCAGCACTATTGACAATAAACCAGATACAAAATAAACTATATAGTCAACCACGGATGAATAGATGAATAGAATAAGGTATATCTAAAATTGAATACCATTCAGTCCTAAGAAAGAATGAATTCCCGGCATTTGAATCAAATTTGATAGAACTGGAATTCAATACATAAAATGCAAGAAGACAGGGTAAAATAAACAGAAAGATAAACTCCATGTTTTCTTTCACATGTGGAAATTAAAAAAAATTGATCAAAGCTTACAATAGTGATTATTAGAGGCTGGCAAGTGTGATCAGAGGGGACATGGAAGGAGGCTGCACAACGAGTATCAAAATACAGAAGAAACAGTTCTAGTATCCCAAAGCACAGTGTGGCGACTGTAGATAGCAATAAATGCATTTTTTACTACATAAAGAACGGGACAAAAGAACTGGTGGGTTCCAAGTACAAAGAAAAGAAAAGGAAATGAAGAGGGGAGTTGCCTTGATGGATTAGTTTACACTCTGTGTGTGTGTGTGTGTGTGTGTGTATAATTTGAGATATTATACTGTATTCCATGAAAATTTACCAGTGGTACATACTAAGAATAAAGAAAGCTTTTTAAGAATAAACTTGGCCAGCACTGTGGCTCACTACGCTAATCCTCCGCCTGTGGCGCCAGCACCCTGGGTTCTAGTCCCGGTTGGGGCGCCGGATTCTGTCCCAGTTGCTCCTCTTCCAGTCCAGCTCTCTGCTGTAGCCCAGGAAGGCAGTGGAGGATGGCCCAAGTGTTTGGGCCCTGCACCCGCATGGGAGACCAGGAGAGGCACCTGGCTCCTGGCTTCAGATCAGCACAGTGTGCCGGCCATAGTGGCCATTTGGGGAGTGAACTAATGGAAGGAAGACCTTTCTCTCCGTCTCTCTCTCACTGTCTACCCTGCCTGTCAAAAAAAAAAAAAAAAAAAGAATAAACTTAACCAGGAAGGTGAAAGATTTGTACATTTATGTTGCTATAAATAATTGAAGGAGGGGACCAGTGTTATGACAAGCAGTTTAAGCTGTCACTTTTGATATTGGCTTTCCATATTGGAGTGCTAGTTTGAGTCTGAACTGTTCTGGTTCTGATCCAGCTTCCTGGAAAAGCACCTGAGAATGCAGCAGATAATGGTCCAAGTATTTGGACACCTGTCACTCATGTGGGAAACTTGGCTAGAGACCTGTCCCAGTCCTGCCTCCATTTTAGAATTGAACTAGTGGATGGAAGATCTCTCCCTCTCTTTCTTATTCTCTCAGTTTCTCTCCCTGTCTTTCAAATAAGTAAATATTTTGTTTAAAAAAATAAAGTAATTAAAGGATATACAACAAGTGGAAAGACATGTGTGGTCAGGTATTGGAAGATTTCAAATTATTAAATGTCCATACTGCCAAAATGATGTAAGTTCAATGCTACCCCTTACAAAATTCCAGTGGTGCATTTTCTGTAGAAATAAGAAACAACATTCCAACAAATTTTATGATAATTCCAAAAACCTCGATAGCCAAAATACTCTTAAGAAAGAAAAATTAAGCTTGAGACTTCACACTTTCTGGTGTCAAAGCATGCTTCAGTGCTCCAGAAATCAAAACAGCATTGTTGGCAAAGACAGATAGGTCAATGGAACAGGATAGCGGCCCTAGAATTAAAGTGTTACATATGTCATATGGATAAATTATCTTTGAAAATTGTCGCTCCCCCTTTTCGCGGAGGAACGACACAGGACCCTGCGCTGTTCTTTTGTCTGCTCGGCCCTCCCCGGGTTTGCTGCTGGTTCTTCCCAGGTTGGCTACCGACCCTTCCACCTCCGTGGAAGGGCGGTTCCCCCTGCCACTTTCCCCACTTCCGCGGGGGAGCGGCACACCGCTGGCCGGCTCTCTCAGGAGCTGCTCAGGTGTTCCTTCAGATAGATGTTCCTGGTGCATGTTGTCTCTCTCCTCCTTTATAGTCCTCTTCCGCCAATCCCAACTCTGCTACCCACACGCCGAGTACGCTGCTCTCCTCCAATCAGGAGCAGGTCCTGCTGTTTATTGGTTGAACTGGAGGTAGCTGTGTAGAAGCTGTTTCCTCCTCTCCCAGCGCCATATTGTGGGAGAGCAGATGCATAGAATAAGTCTTAATTCCAGTAACAGTCTAGTCCGAGTTGCTCCCCACAGAAAATAATGCCAAGGCTAGAGAAAGGAGAAAGGATAGTCTTTTCGACACATGATTTTAGAATAATTTGATACCCATATATAGTAGAAAGAACCTGGTTGGGCCTAGAGTTGTGGTGTAGGGGATTAAGCCACCACCTACAACACTAGAGTCTCATATGGGCACTAGTTCATGTCCTGGCTGCTCCACTTCTGATCCAGCTTCCAGCTCATGGCCTCAGAAAAGCAGCAGAAAATGGTCCGAGTGCTTGGACCCCTGCCAGGAGTCTGAGAAGAAGCGCCTGGCTTCAGCTTAGTTCTACCCTTGGGAGTTGTGGCCACCTGTGGAGTGAATCAGCAGATTTCTCTCTCTCTCTCTCTCTCTCTCTCTCTCTCTCTCTCTCTCTGTGGGGTGTGTGTGTGTGTGTGTGTGCCTATGTAACTGAGTGAAAGAAGAAAGAAAAAGAAAAGGAAGGAAGGAAGGATCGAAGGAAGGAAGGAAGCTGGGTCTTTACTTGATAATATATACAAAAATTAACTTCCAATGTGTTAATGACCTAAATATAAGAGCTGAGACTATAAAATTCCCTGAAGATAATACTTAGAAGAGCTTCATGGATATGACACTGAAATCATAGGAAAAAGATTAAAAAAAAGACAAACATACAAAATACTACAGAAGAAACCTTAAAACTGCTGACATAAAGAATATAAGGGCAATCTGTGAAATGGAAGAACATTTTTGAAAATCTTGTATCTAATTATATATATATATATATATATATGTATCCAGAATATATAAAGAATTCCTAGACTCAAAAAATAGAACACAAATAATCCAATTAGAAAATTGGCATACGACTGGACAAGATCTTTTCCAAAGAAGATATATAAAATGGCTAGAAAATATAGAGGATGATGCCTGAGAGCACTAATTATCTGAGAAATGCAAATTGAAACCACAACTAGATATCATCACACATGCATTGGGATGGCCATCATTAAATGTAGAGCAGCAAGTGTTGATGAGTGTGTGTGGAAATTGGAATCCTCATAAGCTATTGGTAGGAATGCAAATGGTGTAGCTGCTATGGAAAACAGTAATGATGCTTCTCCAAATAATAAAAATAGAATTTGCATATGATCCAGCAAGCTTCTAGATTTATATTCAAAGGTATTTAAACATGATCTTAAACAGATATTTGTGTATCCATGTTTGTTGTAGCCTTATTACAGTAGTTAAGAGGATGAAACAACCTAAATGTCAGCTTATAGATGAATGAATAAAGAAAATGTGTTATACAATGAATATTATGGAGTCTTAAAATAAGAAGGAGATTTTTCCATATGTTCCTGTTATGAGTGAAACAGGCACATTTTGGTAAGCAAAATAAGCAAATCACAAAAGGATAAAAAATGCATTATTCCTCCTATATGAGTTATCTAAAGAAGTCAAATTTTCAGAAACAGGAAGTACAATAATGGTTGCCAGGAGCTAGGGAGAGAGAAAAAAATCAATTTTTGTTCAATGTGTATAGAGATTCAGTTTTTCAAAATGAAAAATTTCTAGGATTCTGTTGGAAAATAATATGATTAACCAAAACTACTATACTAAATATTTAAAAATAGTTAAGATGGCAAATTTTATGTTACATATTATTTCTATACCACAAATAACTTTAAAAATGTGTATCCTAAAATATACTTGTTAAATGGAAAATGCATGTTTTGAGTTATTGAAAGTTTATTCCCATATTTCTTAGAGTTGTCTTGTACAGCTTATGGACAAATTATTAACCATTTGAAAATTTTCATTAATTATACCATTTACTTACTGTTATTTTTCTTTATCTTTTACCTTTACCATTTGACATTTTAATTTGTCTGTTACTAAAATCACTAGAAAATATTTCTTTTTATTGTTTCAAATACCTTATTTTATTAACACTTTTTTGCAAATGTCATTTTAATTATTGTTTTTTATTTATTTGAAAGGTAGAGTAACAAAGAGAGACATCTTCCAACCACTGACCCACTCCCGAAATATCTGCATCAGCTGGGGCTGGGTCAGGCCAAATCCAGTAGTCCAGAACTCAATTTGGATTTCCCACATGGGTGGCAAGACCCAAGTGGTTGAGCCATCATCTGCTACCTCCCTGGGAGTACATTTGTAGGAAGCTGGAATAAGAAGTAGAGCTGGGATTTCAACCCAAGGATTCTTATATGAGAAGTAGGCATTTATTACACACACACACACACACACACGTATAAAAACATTTTCTGTGTTTGTTGAGCACATTACTTAAATTGCATCACAGCTATGATTGATTGATTTGCCAGTAGTTTCATTAGTTGTGGAGTGGAACTCTGAAGGCCTTTAATTTCCTCCTCTAATTTTGTATTCTGTTATTGAAATTAGGAGAGGAAACTGACTCTTCAGTCTCATTATGGCAAGAACAAGTGGTCAAAAAGATATTTTTTTGTAAATCAAAACATTCCTTAAAGTGTTGTTCCTTTGATAACAAAATTTAGGATTTTAATGGTCTAACTGATTATAATTATAGACATTTGCAGTGTTTTATTCATGAATGATGAGTGATTCAAAAGACAGTCTATTAAATTTAGATTTTTCTAATCTGTTTTTAGAGAACTCTGAGGCAAAGATAGTTTTATGGCTTCATACATTATTTAATTAAAGTTGTCTTTAAAACTAATAACTGAGAATGAAGTGTTCCATTTAACAGAATATTAGAGCACAAATATTTCATTGGTATGCTTTTGAAATAAATCATATCTTGTACATGTTTGCATATGATACTCACCTTCAAATATGCTTTATGTGCTTTTGTATGATGTATATTTATTTGGTGATATAATTTGATATTGGTGTTTTTATACACATAGCATAAGAACTTGAAATCAAAATGAACTTTTATTTTCTCTTGAAAAATAAATAGCAACCACATAATGGCGCTATGATTTTGCCAACAGTCCTTTTCTTTCAATTATGAGATAATCCAAGTCTCACTCTCTTTACTGCATTTGCTCAGAGAGAAAATTATTCAATACAGAAAGGAAGGAGAATATTTTTTGCGAGTTTCAGAATGCAATTTTGTTCTTCCTATTGGTGTCATTGTAGTCTATATACTCCATAGCCTGGTATTAGAAACAGAGAAGGTGCTAAAGAAACATGAAATTTGTAAATATCCTCTGAAAGAGAGTAAGGATTTATCATTTTTTAACTATTTTATCTTGGCCTTCTTTTGAATTTTAATACTGAATATTATTGTAAGACACAAGGTTTTTTTCTTCCAAAATATTTATTACCTTATTAAGGTAAACTGTCTTCCCTGCCGGTGGACAATATTTTACAGAAAAAAATACGAAATCCTATAAACTTCACGGTTGGAGACCAGCCACTTTTTAGCTGACAACACTATAACCATTACTTTCATTCTCATTTTAAGGACAGTAGTAACAGCACTTCAATTAACCAATTAATCAAAATAATATTCAAGTTTCTGCACATCTAGTTCTCCTGATAGCACATTATTTCAGATGAATGCCACCTCCTGCTATGGTGGGTGTTCAGCTGGCCTAGAAAAGCACAGTAGTTAGCTCTTTCCATTGCAATGAAAAAAGTTAACAACACTGACACTTAAGTGACCATAATTAGTCCATTGAGATTAATTTGAGAACTTTGTACCTCTCCTAGTGCGATTGTCATAGACTTATAGTACTCTCTAAATTGCCATAGTTCGTTGGTTCATTTTCCAAATGGTGCTCTCACTTAGAATGCCTAGAAGCTCAATTTAAAAAAAAATAAATAAAATCTTATGTACTACAGAAAACAGGCTTAAAGAAAGTCAAGAGGGACCTCTTATGCCTTCAAATTGTACTAAATTTTCTCAGTATAAGTATGATAAAGACATATCAAAGGTCTGTATATCAAATCCAAGTCCTTGTGATGGATAACAGTATATATTTAGCAGAGCAAATTTTAAAATTCAGAGATGATTTTTCCGTGAATACAAGTTAAAATACATAAAAGGATAATACAAAAAGTTTTGCTCAATCCAAATGATTTCTTCCTATGGTGTGACCTGTTTTATAAACAGGCAAATCTTAGAACAACAAAACAATAAAACATACCAGGAGACATAGTATACATTAATTAGCATGGCCAATGTTATTCTGATGACCTTGTATGGTAGTTGAACAAATACATGGTTTCCAAATGTTTTTGGTAAGAATTATTAATTTTGCCAGTTTATCTTAAAAAATTTATTAATATAAAGAGAACAGATTTCATGTATTTCATGGGCAGTTCAAAGAAGATAACCCTGCATCAGGCCGGCGCTGCAGCTCAATAGGCTAATCCTCCACCTTGCGGCGCTGGCACACCGGGTTCTAGTCCCGGTCGGGGCACCGGATTCTGTCCCAGTTGCCCCTCTTCCAGGCCAGCTCACTGCTGTGGCCAGGGAGTGCAGTGGAGGATGGCCCAAGTGCTTGGGCCCTGCACCCGCATGGGAGACCAGGAAGAAACACCTGGCTCCTGGCTTCGGATTAGCGCGATGCGCTGGCAGCATGCTGGCCGCAGTGGCCATTGGAGGGTGAACCAATGGCAAAAAAGGAAAACCTTTTCCTCTGTCTCTCTCTCTCTCACTGTCTACTCTGCCTGTCAAAAATAAAAAAAAAAGAAAAAAAATTAAAATAAGAGAAGATAACCCTGCACCCATCCTCACCATCTCCTTGTTCACTCCCTTCTTTTTGTTAATTTTGGCGAAGATGTAATTTTTAGTCCACTCTATAATCACAGGCTTAATTCACCACTAACCATAATATTAAACAGGTAAATATAGGAAGACCATAGTTCTGCAGGAGTATAAACAAGAGCTAAACATGACAATCATACTGCAAGATGGCCATTTTTTATACATTTTAAAATATTTATTTATTTGTTCTTTTTTTCTGTTGACTAATCTTACATGATATTTTCCTATAGTGTTTTCAAAATTCTAGAATTTTTGCCCCCAAAAGCAAAGCAGTTAATTTCAGACTCAACTACAGCAAATATTTGCTTTGTGCTTTAAGATGAGTATAACAAAAAAGTGCTCAATATTTTGAGGATAAAATCATATACAGCATTACAAGTCAAGATTGGTGAAGGTGGGGTTTAATTTAGTCTTATTCTATATCCCTAATTTCCAGATTAGTGTCTATTATTACACCTACTCATTGTTCCATCAGAATTATTTTAAAAAAGAAACTGATTGATTGGAGACTATGTACTCTAATTTTAGGCCTCCTCTGGATGGAAAATTGTTTCTAACAATTTTTGTTGCTAAAACTAAATATGCTAATAACTATACAATGAATCAGCATTGTAGTACCAGAAAGACATATTGTGTGTGTTTAGTGGAAGTAGTATAAAATAAAGTTGTACCTATATAATAAGCATAGTGCTTATTCACTCAGAGAATCTACTATCTCTAGCTCTGTGATATCACTGTCACCAGCAAACCTGGATTTCCGAGCATGTTTATGGAAACTAGTGTATCACGTGCTGTCTGCATAGTATAATTGCCAGAGCAGCTTTTCAAACCCCCTAGCAATTTAATAGGAATCTCCCTGTGTTGGGCCTGGGTCCAGGAGGTTCAACTGTGTAACAGGGATTGAAAACTGCTGGCATTAGTTACAAGCTCATGAAACTCTATGCCTTAAATTCATTTTTAACATTGACCTACATGGTCCTTTATTAGAATAACAGACTATTGAAGTAAGAAACCACTGTAGCTAATAGCAGAGTGTTCTTCCTGAACTAATTTGACCATTATGAGACAGTTCAGAAACAATTTCCTACATTGTTGAAAATGTTCAAACGTCCATAGTACACCGTGCTTTGTCAACCATTTTCCAGTCCTACAATTAACTGGCATATGCTTAAACATATGCTTACCTTACTTGAAGCACTTTCCTGACATTAGGAAATGCTAATCTATTTTTATAAAACTAATCAGACATAGATTAAGTCTGGTAGTCAATATTAATTGTTAAAAAGATAAAGAAACTTGCTAATATCATGTAAAGGATGGCAGAATATATCATCCTAAAATAAACTACTTTGGTATGATGATTATTTTGATCAAAAGGTAATTAGGAAAAGAAGATGCAAGAAAAGCACATCTGACATCTTCTCTTCCTAAAAAGCAGGGGATAGAACTCTTAAATGTGAGATAGTCTCCCTGAACGGAAGGAAATCAACACTTTTATTATTAGCGATGCTGAGTCAAGGCTGAGAGAAAACTGTACAACAAACCCTGCAGACTAACCCTTATTTTTCTAGCTCCATTTCCACAACTATCTGCCCTAATCCAAGCCCTTGTGTTATCAGATTGTCACAATTTACTACTCTCTCCAATTCAGTATGGAAGTGTTCAGTCCTCACTGTTCCTTAGGTCTTGATTCTCTTATGGGGACACCCATGTTCATGTCAGATTTAGTAATATGTGTCTGTTTGTCATATTAATCTTTCTTGTATTAGTTTAATTCTTAGGCCCAACTGAAGACCATAAGAAGGTAAAGGAAAAAGTTCCCCTTCTCTGTACTTGAATCTGGCTCTAAAATCTTTACCACCAAGTCGGCTCACCTTGGAGGGAATGATGTGGCAGAAGTAATGGAGCATGTATTTTAAAAATGTAACTGACTTTATTCCATGGAAAAGTATACTTTTGTTAAAGAAAATTAGAAATGTTAATATAGTTTCCTCTGTCCTGAGTTAACATGAATTTTTGTAGTCATTTTTTTTCTTAGCCAACAATGATTGTACCAGTTGAATCAGGTGATTTCATTTTTCAATAATTATGGGACATAATGTAATCATTGTCATAATTACTTTCATAAACTAAAGGGAGCTTGATCATATTCTTCATTGTGATTTGTAATGTGATCTTTTTTAATTTGGGAGAAAACATTTATTGTAGACAATTTATAGTAAACAATTACTCTTCTTTTTCTACTTTTTTTTTGGAACTTCTTTTTATTTCAGTGCAAGGATTTGAAGGAGACTCATACCATCAAAGAGCACCAGAGATGGGGAACACAATCAGAGTTAGCTTGCCAGTATACACTGGGAGGGACACAGTGAGGTGTCAAACCAAGACAGGTGAAGGGGATTCATCACTTCTGGGTTACACCACAAAGACAATACAAGGTGACCATCTTGGTCACAAATTAAGAAAGTTAATTGACAGTGACCAGTCCAGAGAGGAAAGCAGAGCAGAGAATTGAAATGTGAAAGATTCCTATGATATAATTCTTTCGAAACAAACGTTTTCCTTGAAGAAGAGAGATTTGCAAATAAAATATTCAAAAATTATAGAGGCTGGGATGGTGGATGACATGCAACAGATTTAAGGTGTTGGTATTTCTAACAAATTTAGCTACTGAATAATGGAACTCAGTCCATAAGTTTATTGAGGCCCAAAATTGTAAGGGAACTTATTTTAAAAATAGATTATTTAAATCATTTGATTACTTATTATGACTTTAAGTAAACATCTACAAATACAAGACAATCTGATCTGAGCAGAAGTTGTGGAAAGAAAAAGACAGATTAATTTGGAAGTTTTCCCCCCAGTGTTCAGCAATACAAGATACCTGACAATAAGAAAGCTATGCACATTTTACTGTAGAAATAATCCTCATTTCAAAACTCTCACTAAACAGCAACATTGGGAACAAGACAGGAGGTCAGATAAGCTCATAAGAGGACTACAATTTGACCAGAATATCTTCTGGTATATACACACTGACCATAAATGATGAAAATTAATTCATACTTTGAAAGAAAAAAAGAGTAATATAGTGAGACTGACTCTCAAAAATGTCTTGGTAACTTACTGTTTGAGGGAGGGAGACTGAAACAGAAGTCATTAGGCTAAAGCCAAGAAATACAAGCAAAATCCTCTCAAAGAGTATTGTAAGAAAAAAAGTCTCTGCTATGATGCCGATTGAATACCTCTAGATTATTAGCTTTGGTAATTTTTCCAATGACTATATTGAATACAAATCGATAGGAAGCCAAGAGAGGCTTAAGTGAGATCATATGTGTTGCCTGATAAACTCCCAATGGTAAAAATAAAATCCTATGGTTGTTTAACAACAAAAGTAATTCCCAGACACCATGTTCCAAACCTGTACTGCTGGGAAGGGAATGCTAAACCATAGCAATTCCTGGGGGATAGTTTTCCAAATCTTGTCAAGTATGATAAAAGTGTGTAAAGTGAAGGATTCCAGAATCACAGAATCAAAAGCATTCATATTGGCTGTCTAGAAGACTCTACTGCACAGCAGAGTCCCCATGATATCACTATAAAAGACATTGTTCATGGTGGACAGATAATTACTGTATTATCTTTGCCCAGCTGCACTATCCAATTGAATTTCTTTTGCTGAAGAAGCCTTAGTTATTGACCACTGTACATTTAGTATGATGGGGATGGAGGGTGGGGTCCAGACCACAAGAAGTCATGTGACTGCACGAAGCTAGGAAAAGGTGCTTCAGACTGGAAGCTGACTGTAGTAAGTGTATGAGATTTTAGGTAATCTCATATTAGAGATAATTTAAAATGTGTCTAAAGTATGTTTACTTTACCATGCTAGAAAAAGAGCCTTTAGGATGGTGAATGTGAGGCAATAATGGATTAATGGATGTCTGCAGTTTGTTCTCTCTGACCTGAATCTCCACATACATCATTTTCCATATGTATATATTGTTTTAGTGATGTAGTGAATCTACTGCTGGGTGAATGAGTAAAACCTAAATAGAAAACTCTAAACATTAGCCACGTTATTCCTTAAGAATGCAAGCTGTGATTTCAACTAAACTAATAAGAGTCATCTCTGACATTTGTTGAAGGAATTTGCAAGACATATTCTTGCTTCTAAAGCTTCCAGCTGAAGAACATATTAAATGAGGTTTAAAGTGAGAAGTCAAGAGGAAAGAGCCTAATGAAGAGGTGAGGATATCAGAGCCAAACGAACCCACTGGAGTCCCTGCACTCTTGTGTGCTTTAAGATAGCTTCATCCTTAGACTTTCCAGATATGGGAGCTGATAAGTTCCATTGGTTTTGCTTAAAGTTGCTTGATTTGATAGTTCTCCTCTGTCACCAAGCAGAAGGGTAGGATAGTAATCACACACTCCAAAGCTGTGGGGACTACACGTATTACATAAATAAAAGTGGTGAGGAACTGAGGTTGTAAAGTTGTAAAGAATAGCACGAGGATACATTGACAAAAAAAAGTCAAGTGAGTGACTACAGTAAGCAACAGAATTCCACTGCACTATGAAGAAGCAAACAGAATTTTACTGATTTGTCTGGTCTTTAGGAAAAACATAAATTTTTTAAAGATTTATTTATTTGAGATATAGTTACAGACAATGAGAGGGAGAGACAGAGAGAAAGGTATTCCTTCCATTGGTTCACTTCCCAAATGGCCGCAACAGCCGAAACTGCGCCAGTCCAAAGCCGGGAGCCAGGTGCTTCCTCCCAGTCTCTCATGCAGGTGCAGGGTCCCAAACATTTAGGCTATCTTCTACTGCTTTCCCAGGCCAGAGCAGAGAGCTGGACCGGAAAAGGAGCAGCCAGGACTAGAACCGGCACCCATATGGAATGATGGAGCCGCAGGCAGATTAACCTACTACACCATGGCACCGGACCCCCTAAATATAAATGTTAATAAAAGTCTAATAAAATTGAATTTCTACCAATTATTTTACAAAATGCATGATTTTTGGATATAATTACTTACAATATACAGTTAGTAATTTAAGAGTATATCAATTCACATTTGCAAGAATTGATGGCATATAATCAGCTTGCACCTCAAATTGCCTTATCCCCAATTACCCACCCCAAAGTTTCTGAGTCTCTAGTAGTAGAGAGATAAAGATAGAGAGAGAGAGAGAGAGCGCGAGTGAGAGAGAGCTGGTGCTCTATAAATATTCCTATAGCAAACACTGCCTGTCTTTTAGTAAGAGAATGGAAGCCTAGGCTAGGCAGGTGATATGATAGAGCCAGCAGAAAGTAATGGTTACTATGGTGAATCATACAGTTCATCCTTGCCCCCAAAGCACTCTATGTCATTAAAAATAAGAAACAAACCAAACTTGTATGAGAAGTTTGATTGTTGAACAGGCAATTTGAGACATTTGTCATATATTATCAACCAGAAGACGCATGTATAAATACTTCTCTCTTCCACTTGAAAAGCTTTCTTAGATTTTCAGAATTTATTTTAGTATCCATTTGTTTCAATTCTCAACAAGATAAAATTGTATGTAATTGCATCAGTCTCTAGAGCTTGCTAGGTTACCTGAGTACTCTACCAAGTGAGAGAAAAGGGTTACTAAATCACTGTTGAAATTATGACACATGAAAAACAGATTTAATTAGTAAAATATTTTGGTAATTCTTTAATTATGTCCTGAATACGTATTGCACCATACCAAGGAAGAAAACTAATTTTTGACTAGTTGGAATGCAACCTAATAAGTTTAGAGATATACTTTCAGAAATCATAAAGAAGGATGAATAGGTGAATATGAAGCCCATATAACAAGAGTCAAGAGTCCTTTGAAATTACAGTCTTAGAGGTTAAATGTACATAATTACATATATATAGTATAAATGATTATATGTATATGTATATATTATGTATGTGCATATAAATATATACACACACAATACACACACCCATATATATATATATATATATACATATATATATATATATATATATATAAATCTAAGAGCCAAAAGGGAAGTGGTGTGGACTGAAATATGTCCATTTCCAAATTCATATGCTGAAGTCTTAAGTTATAATGTGACTATATTTAAGATCGTTCAAGAGATAATTGAGAATGAGGTCATTGAAACGGGGCCCTAAAGCAGCAGGACTGGTGAACTGATAAGAAAAGAAGCCGGGGGTGTACTGCATGGGGAGAGGTCCACTGGAGACGCAGCACACAGCAGTCATCTATTCACATGCAAGGAGAAATCAGCCTTCTTGAAGTAAGTTATGACTAGAGGCCTATTTCCCTTCTTCCTGCCGAGCTGGGTCTAGTCTTTTCAATTTCAATGTCCTGGAAATGCTCTTCCTCCTCTGACAGCAATGACACCCACTTCAGAAAGGATTTTGGTTTAACTCAAGGAAAAACAAAAGAAAAGGCCTGAAATGTTGATGTGTTCGTTTGAGCTATTTCATTGCCATCACCTTTCTTTATGCAATGCCCTTCTTATAAATGGCAGTCGAATTTTTACTTTCTGAGACTGCAGAATTTATATATCTCCCCAAATATTAGCCAGAACTAACCTAACTAACAGATAAACAAAGCTTTTCATCCTGGGAAAAGGCATGCACAGAGCAAATAATCCAGGGTAACATTCTATATTTCCCATCATCTGTTAAGATATGACTTGTCTTCATTTATCCTTGTTCTGTTGATGAAGTTCTTTTTTTAAAAAATATTTATTTATAAGTCAGAATCACAGTGAGAGAGAATGAAAGACAGATATCTACATACATATACATATATACATATATATATAGAGAGAGAGAGGGAGAGAGAGAGAGAGAGAGAGAGAGAGAGAGAGACTGCATCTGCTGCTTCATTCACCAAATGGCTGCAACAGCTAGGACTGAGCCAGGCCAAAGCCAGGAGCCAGGAGCTTCTTCCAGGTCTCCCAGGTCACCCATGCAGGGGCCCAAACCCCTGGGTCATCCTTTCCCACACACATCAACAGGGAGCTGGATGGGAAGTGAAGCAGCTAGGACTCCAACAAGCACCCATATGGGAAGCTGTCACTGCAGACAGTGGCTTAACCTTCTGCACCACAGTGCCAATCCCTTTTGATGAGATTCCTGATACTTCAAAAATAAATAATTCCCACATGTCTTAGGCCATTTTCTGCTGCTCTTCCTGAATAATACAGATTAGGTGATATACAAGGATAGAGCTTTACTAGCTCACAGCTCTGGAGCCTGGGAACTTTAAGACCAATGTACAGCTTCTGGTTAGGGCCTTTTTGCTGTATCCTATCGTGGTAGGCACCAGAATGTTTATTAACCCACCTTCCTGCTTTCTTTTAACACTCTAAATATTATATAAACATTATAAGCCAAATTAGTATCTTTTTGACCCAAGGATGTGATAGAAACCACCATATTACAAAGTGATGGCAGATCTATGCCTGCTTTTTCTGGCCCCTCTCAACCTCTGGCTGTCTCGTTTAGAGGTTACTTTAACCCTGTAAAATGAGGACTAAAAGGACGAATAAGGACTAACCTCACTCATTGTTCCGAGGGTTTTGAGAAGGCCCAGCACTAAGCCAGGCTCTCAGAAACATTCAGGCTTCAACAGTTCCCCCTTGCCCTCGGAGAGCACCCTTCCTCTTCCACCATGGGCTGAGGAACCGGCGGACCTGCAAACCAAGCACGCGGGTCTAACACTACAGGCCAGGTGAAGGCCTGGCTGGTAAAGTGCATGGGCTTTGTGACACCACTACCAACTTCCTGCCTGAGAAAGGACTCAGATCTCCCTTCGTCTTCTTCTAAGTCATCAGTCCCATTCCGGAGACCCCACTCTGATGGCTTTATTTGATTCTAATTACTACCCAAATTTCTCACCTGAAAATGCCACTGACATAGGAATTTGGGGATTAACCAACACATTACATGTATGGAATACATTGAAATCACAGCACCAGAACAGAAATGACTGGATTATGACTAACGACTGTGAAAAGCAATATACCCAAGATTTTCCCTTTTAGATGAACATTTTTCCACATATTAGGAAATATCAAGAATCTTTTGTATGCACTACATACTCCAATTGCAAGTTGACCCTAGGGAAAATTACAAAGGCAGAAAACATTACTTTATATGGCTACAGTAATTAATAAATCAATTCATAAATGAGTTGGAATTTTTCTTTAATTTCTTATTATTTAATAAATGTTATAATCTTCAAGGTTTTCACAGATAATAATAAAATGTTACACATGTATTTTATATAACATAATTTAGCCCTTTCTGAGATTTTGTTAGTTTTAATTCATATCTATATATGCATATTCAGAAATAGCATTAACCCAGACCTTATGAATTGTATTTTAAATGATTACAAAGTGATCATGGGTAAAAAAAATAAGAGCTATAAATTACGGAAGAATTTCTCCAAATCTGAAACTGTCACATGTGCCAAGGTATCTTTAATTTGAACCCTCACTGTAGCAGATAGGTGTCCTTTCATATAAGTATTCTGTTTCATTTCAATGTCCTGCATGATGTTTTCTTTTTCCTTTTGACCCAGTGTTTTTAGATATGCACCATCCTGGTGCTATCTGCAGTGGATATGCAGGCCTTCATTTCATGAGACTGACAGCATCTGCAACAACACATTACCACAGGGTCAGTGAGACATGAGAAAATATTTAATTTGGCACTGATGTGTAAATAATTCTGCAGTTACTAAAGCAGGAAACCAGACTGTAACTTGTCTTGTTCAGGGGATATTCACACTTTTAATTTCCTTTTGCAGATGAGTATCTCCAACTTGTAGGACTAATAATGATGCTTACCTGCAAATGTAGTTTATAAATGAACTGATTTAGTGTGTGTATATATTTGTGTGTGTGTATATATATATATACATATATATAAACCATTTTAGTACATAGCAATAGTAACAAATGTTATCTTTTTTATCATATCATTGTATTGTACCTTGGAGTAAAAGATAGACATCTGTATAAGCAGGATGCAGGTTGTGTAGCACTCCTCTACTGTACCAGAGTTTGGAATTCACTTTAAGACTCTTAATGGGATATTGAAAGAGGTTTCAGTGGGAGATGTAACATGATCCATTCTGTAATGGATGACTTTTAGCCCAACTCCAAATCAGATGTCTTGCTGTAGTATTTCTGCCTGTTTGGGTTGTTTTATTTATTGTGTATACATTTATATAAAAGCAAATGAAAAAAAAATCATAAAAATTCTTAGGACAAAATGTACACCTAAAACAATGACTGATTTCTAATTCAGATTAGTATAATGTGAGAAACAAGACCTGATTCCTGCACAGAACACCATTTTGGGAAATGATACGTATCTCCATCTGACTCTTGTGGGACTGAAGGAAGAATTTGTAGAGGCGCCCATCTCTGATGTCCTGGCAAGCATGACCACGACACATGGTTCTTTTGTACCCTGCAATATATTTTAGACTCTTCCCTGTTCTTGTAATTTGTATGTTGTGAATTTTAAGGAAAAATGTGGGATAGAAGCCTGAAAATCTGTTTCTCACCTCTCACATTTCCATCCTGATGGGAACTTTGCATGTTCTCCTAATTCTGAAAACTCACAAACAGCTAACTGAACATAACCTAAGCACCAAATACAGCATCTGAGATTGTCTGCTAGTGCCAGAGTCACACTGCTCCTTCCATGCATGTTCATTTTGTTCTAATCTCTCTTGCCAGTTTAGGATTTTCCTGTCTTTGGTCCAGCACCACCCATCTTCCTTCCACATTTCTGCCTAACTCAGACCCCCTGCTGTATTCTTTCCTAGCTTTTTGAAGTGTGCTATTTCTTTTGTGTTCATTTATGTAAAGTCAGTTAAAGAAACATGAATGCATCTTGTAAGAGCCAGGCTCTAAATGTCTAATTTCTCTTTATTCCCCGTTGTTGTTAGCATCAGTGCATTATGTACCTCTGCAGTAAGATACAATTGTCTATCTTTGAAAAAGAGGCTTATTTCTTTCGCAGGATAACTGGTGGCATTTTTAAAATGAAAAAGATGGATTAAATGGAGGCAATCATATAGCTCGGTTTACAAACATGAGCTCCTTACAAAGACTGCAAATCACCATGGAACTTCTTTCCTTCTATCTGATATTTTCCTTGACACAATTCCAAATACATATTAAGTAATAAATTAACTGTTTTCAGAGCAAATGTTGATAATAATTATATTACATGTAACAGTCATTTATGGGTGACAGGAATGCTAAATACCACTACCCTGAGTCCTAGTTGATTTTCAAATTAATTCCAAGGCAATCTTCTGACATCTTTATATGCTTTTGATGCTTGTGAATTTTCATCCATTTTGTTTGATGAACTGATAATATAGCATTAATTAGAATTTCGCTGATTGAATCACTGTATTTACATTTCAAGAACATATGTTCAGAAAACATTTACTGTTTCTCACTTTGTGTATCATTTTAACTTATCAAGGCTTTTCAGATTTGGTAGGAGATTTTTGTGAATAAAAGTACAAAATGCTATGTGAGATACAGGGATAGCAGCTTTCAGCAAACAAACTTGTTGTTTCTCATTATGTTTCATTTGTTTTACTTGGATATAGTTTTCTTTTTGTATTTATATTATGAAAAAAGCAAATTTATGTTTTCCATTTAACTTTCTATCTCAAAACCCAAGTATTCCCAACCAAACAAAAGCTAATAATGCAGAATCTGCAATTTCCAAAGTTCTACAAAGATTTTTTTTTCTAATTTTTCAGCCATCATTAATTACAGCACAATATTTTATATTGTCAAATGCTGTTTTACACACTTATCCATTTAGAATTTCATGTTTGCATGTTCACCAATGATACATTATTTCATATTTACCTGTTCGGAAATGAAATTTCTTTGCTTTAATCTTTGGAGGATATTTTCAACAGGCATAGAATTCCCATTCTAAATATGGTATTTTATTTTCTTTTGGCATCCCTATTTCTTTTTTTTTATTTTTTTTATTTTTTTTTGTTTTGTTTTTAACTTTTATTTAATGAATATAAATTTCCAAAGTACAGCTTATGGATTACAACAGCTCCCCCGCCCCCACAACTTCCCTCCCACCCACAACCCTCCCCTTTCCCACTCCCTCTCCCCTTCCATTCACATCCCTATTTCTTAATAAGTCAGTGATAAGCCTCACTATTCCCTTGAAAAAGTTGTTTTTAAGATTTTCTTTTTCTCAGTAGCTTGGATGTGATATACTATATACATATTGCTTTCTTTGTGCTTTATGCATTGTAAATTCTGTATTTAAGAAATTTTAATTTGTTTCATTATTTCGAAATGATTTTATATAATTTAGCCAATATCTCTTCATTCTTTTTCTTCTTGTTTTTTTCTCCCTCTTTACTTCTAGTATACTAATTAGATAAATACTGTTCTTTTCCCCACCATATCATCCTCCCTGCACTATTCACAATTACTCTTGCTATGTTTCACTTTGGATATTTTTCTATTGCTCTGTTCTATAAAATAGATTACATAACCTTCTGCAATGCTTAATTTGCTCTTAAAGTCATCCAAGGAGTTTTCAGTCTCAGACATTACTTTTTTCAGTTGTAGATTTTATATTTGATTCTTTTATAGATTCTAATTTTCCTTTGAATTTCTCCATTTACAGCTATTGTTTTCTATTCTTTCTTCTATTTTATGGAATACACGCACAACAGTCATTGAAGCTCTAATTTAGGAACATCCCATATCTGGATAACTTATTCGTTATTCTCATTTCAGTTTCATATTCTTCTATTTTTAAAATTTAAGTATTTCTTACCATTTTCCTGTCCAATGATCCAACACTGGCCACTGCAATAAAATTGTTAAGAATTTAAATTTTTTCTTCTTTCAGAAATGTATCATGCATATTAACAGTGGTGGACAAAATTGAGCAAGATTTATAATTTTGGTAATATTCAGTATCCCTAATATACTTGTCTTTTGAATAACTTGCTTGGGGATTTTAAAATCAGAACTTGACTATTCACAGTATCTTGCTTGATGGATTTTGAATTCTAATTTATATTTCACTGCTGTAATACTGTTATAACCTTGGGTATAATTTTCTAAAATTATCATTCTACGTTTTTATCCCTTTATTCCATGCAGTTTCTGATTTCTATGTAAAAATAGAAATTTTTATATGTCAAGAGGCAAATTGTTTCAATGCATGATATTTCGTATATCTCTAATTGTCACTTCAACCTTGTAATACCAGCAAATACTCATTTGGTTCCTTTATCTCTGTCTGTGGGTGT
Source organism: Oryctolagus cuniculus (assembly GCF_964237555.1). Lineage (NCBI taxonomy): Eukaryota > Metazoa > Chordata > Mammalia > Lagomorpha > Leporidae > Oryctolagus > Oryctolagus cuniculus. The sequence goes on from NC_091438.1 coordinate 91,963,668, forward strand.
CCATTAAGAGCAATATGATATCATCAGATTCTTGCCTGTGTCCAAAAACAACAAGGGTTTTATTTTAAACGGATCTAAGGAGATCATCTCTCTATACCACTCTGTCAAATCATAATCTCATTGCTTCTTTCTTTCTTCCTTAGCTCTCTGCTTCTTTTTCCTGATATTTCCCCTCTTCCTTTTTCATAAATAGAGTGCCAAAATGTTATAAATTCCATACAATTCAGAAGAGAAATTCCTCATATATTTTTTAATTCATAAAAATATCATTTATGTTTATTGGGTACCAGTGAAAATTCAGTACATCTATAAAAGTACAATGGTCAATCCAGGGTAAACATAAAATTAACCTTTCTTCCTGCTGACAGCATTCGGAACACTTTTTATTCAACATGATCTTGGAAATTTTATCCGCAACAAGTGGGCAAAAGAAAGAAATAAAGAGTGTCCAAACTGGAAAAGAGAAAATTCTCTTCATTTGTGACATATATTTCGCAGAATAAAATTTCCAGTTTAGAGGTCAGCATTGTGGAAGAGCAGGTTAAGTTGCTGCTTGAACTGCCAGCATCATGTCTTCAAACGCTGGTTCTGGTTCCGGCAGCTTCACCTCCGATCCAGGTTACTATTAATGTGCCTGGAAAGGCAGCAGATGGTGGCTGAAGTTCGCGGGCCCCTGTGGTTGAATGGGGATTCTGATTCCTGTCTTTGGCCTGGCCCACTCCTGGTTATTAATTACAGCTATTTTGTTAAGTGTAGAGTGATACATCTTGTTGTTTTTATTAGCTTTCCTTAATAGTTAATAATGCTGAAGATCCTTTCATGTGCTTACTTCTCGTCTGACATCTTCTGTCTGCTATCTAACAGAAATACTAGCACTGACATCTGAAAATTCTTTATATATTCTAGTACTAGTCCTTTGTCAGATACATCACTTGAAAATATTTTCTCCCTCTCCGTTTCTTTTATTTTTCTTACTTTAACAATGACTTTCATTTTTTTTTCTTTATTAACTCTTCAATATGGCTGACTACTTTGATGGACTTGGGATCTTGAGCTAGTCGTACATTCTTGAAATAAATTACAGGTACTCATGGTGTAAATGAACAAAACAACGTTTCACTTCAATTCTTGAGGATTATTTTATGGCTCAGCATGATAGATGCAGACACTTGAAAAGAATGTGCCCTGCACTGCTGTTGAATACGGTGTTGTGTATTTGTCAATAAGGCCTGTTGGTAAATAGGGAATGATGTTGAGTTGTACTATATTTATGCCTATAACATGTCCAGTCATTTATCAGTTGTTGAGAAAGGAGTATAGGTTTCCCCAAACATGAATGTGGATTTGTTTATTTCTCTTATTAAATGTAGGAATTTTGGTTTTTCACATTTTGTAGTTCTGTTGGTTGGTTCATAAACATTGACGACTGCTAATTATTCTTTTTTTTAAAGAGAATTTATTTTTATTGGTTTCTTTTTTATGAGAGAAAGAGGAGAAAAAGAGAGAGGGACTCAAAATGAAAGATCCCATTTTCAGATTTACTCCCCAAATGATCTCAACAATTGGGACTGGCCCAGGAGAGGAGCTAAGTTGGAACTAGAGCCAGGAGCTGATAATTCAATCCAGGTCTCCCATGTGGGTGACTGGAATCCAATTAGTTGGACAATCAGCTACTGTTTTTCAGAGTCTATATTAGCTAGAATCTGAAGTCAGGAGCCAGAGCCAGGGATTGAACCCAGGTATTCTGATAGAGGCTATGGACATCTTTGCCTTGAGCTAAACTCCCACTCCTGGGATCAGTTTATGGCAATACAAGTAATTAAAATCCTCAGTGTGTTCAAGACTGCTAATTATTCTTGACTTATTGTCCTTTTTGTCACTATGTAACAATCCTCAGTCTCTGGCTATTTCATTTCCTCTGAAGTTTACTTTATGGGTACTTTACTTTACCCATTTCAGAATTTTTAAATTAGTATGTGCAAGATATATACTTTTTCTATTGATGCTTCTCTGTCTGAGAAAAAGATATCTTATAGAGACATGGTGGAACTAAGTTAAATAAAAATGTTGTGTGGTCACTGTTGATCCATTCTGTATTCATCTTGTAATACCTAGCCTCTCCAGCTTCTGGGAATCAGTAAAAATGGATTAATACTCTTATATCGATCTGAGTTACAATTAATCAATTTCCCCCATTACTTCCACAGCAAGAATATGGAGTCTTTATTGGTGAATTGACAACATGATTAGATTTTCATAGCCATTAAAATGAAGAAACAATATAAATAAAATATTCAGAAAATGATTTATTTAGCTGTCTAAATAATCATACAACTCTATTATTCCAAAATAAGCAAACATAAATCTAATGGAAAGTTTCAAACACATCACCTTATATTTTATAGTAAATAATTTGTTCTTCAAAATAATAATCCATATTTAAAATATTACATATTTGATATGAATTAATACCTCAGAAATTTTTATTGTTTTTTGATTTGTTAAGTGATGAAATCTATACTTTCTCATATTATTTAAAAATGTTCAACATTCTATTGGATTTTACAATATAATGGGAAAATTCTTACAACGGCATAAATGAATTCTTGTAGGATCCATTGTAAGTAATCAAAGCTCCAGATAGTTCTTTAGATGGGACTTTGATGACAAGATGTGATTACCGTTTAGAATGTACTTTTTCATGTTAGCCACTAAATGTTATATATTTACTTTCTAGCTATTGGCATAATAATATACCATGCTGGGACAGGAGCTGTGGCACAGCAGCGGGTTAACACCCTGTACTGAAGCACTTGCATCCCATTTGGGCGCCAGTTCAAGACCCAGCTGCTCTGCCGTGGAAGACCTCGCTTTCTGCTGTGGCCTGAGTAAGCATTGGAAGATGGCTCAAGTTCTTGGGCCCCTGCACCCACTTGGGAGACCTGGAAGAAGCTCCTGGCTCCTGGGTTCGGATTGGCACAGCTCCGGCATTGCGGCCAATTGGGGAGTGAACCATCAGATGGAAGACCTCTCTCTCTCTGTGCTTCTCCTCTCTCTATGTAACTCTGACTTTCAAATAAATAAATAAATCTTCAAAAAAATAATATACCATGCTTTAAAGTAGCACATGATTAGTTTTTTATTTTGAGGTATTTTGATCTATTTGGGGAATTTAAGAGTCAAGTGTAATAATTCCCACCAAGTTAATATTTTTCAATATATTTTATCTCTTTTGATTTAATACCAATATTTATTTTATCAAAAATATCTAGTATCTTAAATAGTACATACTGTTAATGTATATTTTGAATAGAAAATTTGATATGTCAAGAAATCTGAATGAATTAATATTTTCCTTAATGGAAAAATCAAACAGACAGGTGTTCAAGGTACTATCTCCCATGGATTTTTTTTTCTGATCATAATGAGAGGATACACAAAATATAGTCACTGCCTTTGTTTTATAAAAATTAAGGTAAGTCTTTACTGATAATGCGTTATTCATTGGAGAGCATGATTATGCAATTATGTCTATTTGATTATTTGTTTGTATTTAATGCTCTCTATTTTTTCTTTTTAAGAATTTGAATCAGCTTCAACACAGGGTAAAGCAATTCTGTTAAACATTCCTTTCAGGCCTGCCAAGAAAAAAGCCTTTTAAGGGAATGGAAGAATTGCTATTATCAGGCACCTGTGATGAGTCAATCACCGCAGATAAACACTGAATTCATGTCTGTTCATCTTGGCAACCAACAAAAACGAAAAAGGTAGTTTTCCCAAGGTTGCCCGCAGACATGAACATTTTCTTGGCTGAGAACTGAACAGAGACTTTAACATGTTGTTTGAGGACGTTGAAGAACACAATGGATGATATCTTCACACAATTTTGTGAAACACCGACATTCTTCAGTTACAAAAGCTGTGGTTTTAACATTAAAAGTAATTCATTGAAGACCTTTTTATGAGGCACTGAGATAATGAAGTCCAAATATGTTACTTCTGGAAAACCTAACTGAAAACAGATAGAGCTTAGGGAATCTGGAGGAAGAGATAATTAACCTATCCAAAAGACAGCTTCTTTCAAATGTTGGATGTCTCAAATGAGCCCCTGGCAAAAACCACACTAAGTTTCATTTAGAGGCTCTGAATTTCTAGTATTTGTTTTGTTAATGAAAGTTGAGCCCCTACTTTTTGGTTAGTTGATTTATAGCCCCCTCAAAAAGGTTAAAAAAAAAGAAAAACACAAAAGATACTTCCTTTTCCACAAAAAAGAAAAACTATACAGAACATGTAGATTACAATATAATGCACTTGACAATTATTTTACAAAATCAATCCAAATGATACCTGGATAAAAATGATGACATCTGAGTTTATTCTATATTACGATTTTGAATAATTTTATTTGTATCTCACTTCCACACATTCATGACATCACAGAATGAGAACTTTTCTCATCTTTGCCTTTTTCCACAGTAGTAAGAAGAAACATCTTACTGTGTTACAAATTCAATAATTCTATTTAAATTGACTCAACTAGTCATTCATTATTAGATAATACCTGCCAAATTACACTAATTTTAATTCACATGTAGTTTATTCTAAGTTTTCAAAAACAATAATTACTCAAAAGTTATGCTATTCTATTTCCTCCTTTAAAAAGTCAATGAATAATTTTAGCAAAGCATTTGAAAGTAGTTTTACAATTTTTTTTTTGACAGGCAGAGTGGACAGTGAGAGAGAGAGACAGAGACAGCGAGAAAGGTCTTCCTTTTGCCGTTGGTTCACCCTCCAATGGCCACCGCGGCCAGCACACCGCGCTGATCCAAAGCCAGGAGCCAGGTGCTTCTCCTGGTCTCCCATGGGGTGCAGGGCCCAAGCACTTGGGCTATCCTCCACTGCACTCCCTGGCCACAGCAGAGAGCTGGCCTGGAAGAGGGGCAGCCGGGACAGAATCCGGCGCCCAACCAGGACTAGAACCTGGTGTGCTGGCGCCGCAAGACGGAGGATTAGCCTAGTGAGCCACGGAGCCAGCCCGTTTTACAATATTTTGTATAAAAACAAATGTAATGGCTGGTGCCCGCTGCTCACTAGGCTAATCCTCTGCCTGTGGCTCCGGCACCCCCGGTTCTACTCCCTGTTGGGGTGCCGGATTCTGTTCTGGTTGCTCCTCTTCCAGGCCAGCTCTCTGCTGTGGCCTGGGAACCCAGGCAGTGGAGGATGGCCCAAGTGCTTGGGCCCTGCACCTGCATGGGAGACCGGGAGGAGGCACCTGGCTCCTGGCTTCAGATTGGTGCAGTGCGCCGGCCATAGCGGCCATTTGGGGGGTGAACCAATGGAAGGAAGACCTTTCTCTCTGTCTCTCTCTCTCTCACTGTCTAATTCTGCCTGTCAATAAATAAATAAAAAATAAATGTAAAATAGGCTGAGTTAACATAATTGAGATTGCTGTGGTGACTTGGTCAGAAATAAGATATTTAAATAAGTACTAAATAAGATTATTGCTGGTGACATAGTAGTAAATAAGATAATTATGCTCCATAATTTATTGGTGATAGATATTTAATTGGAAAATTTATGTTAAATAATGTATGAAACACATTGAGAATTAAGAATTTTAAATAATATGATTAAATATGAACATATAACAATCTTAAATAAACTGGATTTGGGCACAAGAAAGGAAAGCAGTGTGTAAAGTGAGACTTGAAGAATGAGTAGGAGCTAGTGAGGAAATGAGAGTGAATAATAGAGAATATTCCAGGAAGACAACATTGTGAGAAAAATCTGTATTTGAGGGAAAGCCTGGAGATATTTCAGTTAAGAAATCCAGAACAAAGCAAATGAGGGACAGAGTGAGAAGGCAAAATAGGATTCCTGACCATCTTGACAACAGGCTGAAAAGATTTCAGAATGTGTTAGCAGCTGAAACACGTACCAGTAGCAACTTAGTACAACGTACCACTATTCTGTGTTAGGGGATGAATATCTGGACATTATGTCTCCTAGAATCCCAGCAGCAAGTGTCTGAGTCAGATCCACCACTGAGTAGTAGCTGTATATGTCTTGAAAGGTAGAAAAGAAGCAGAAGTCATTATTATCTTTCCTTCTAGCAGACATGGATTTTGTCAGAGCTAAGATTTCATAGTGGCATTGTGGACTTTGCTTTCACCAATGTTATTTGATACTGGGGGTTACTAAGATCATTGCTAGAAATGTTTTGTATTTCCTGCAGCTTCTTTGTTCTCCAAAATCTAGTAGATTTTGTTTTATATAGTGCTACCTGTTTTCAACTTCATTGAAAGTCATTTAAGTATGTCTGTGTTTCAAATAAATTATTTTCTATATACCTAACTGAATTCTAATTGTTAGTAGTTGGTACAAGAAATGGCTGGGAAAGGTAGGAAGTGAATGCTATAAAAAATTAATAAATACAACATTACCTTACTAATTAATTTGGGCTAAGACAAAGAGAAATTAAATATAGCAGTCTAGAAAGATGGAGAACTTTGTTATTCCATGGAAAAATATTTGACAAAAGTTACCTTCAATAACTCTGAAGACAGAATCACATGCTTATTGATTCTGTGGCTGTATTGCAAGCAGTTAGAAGGAATCAGAATTATGGCATGCATTCAGAAAAAAATTACTTGAAATAATAACATGAACCCACTGTAGAATTAGCTTGCAGACATAGATTAAACGGAATGGAGTAAGTTCAGAAACGGTGTGCCTCAGAATATTGGAAAATCTAGTAACAAGGTCAATAGTGAAGGAAAAGACTGTGGAAGGAAAGGTGAAGTTTGAGAATAATGACTAAGACAGATGTTAAAATTATTGCTTTTTGGAGTAGTGATACATAAATTCTAATGAAAGGTTTTTATTTTGTCTTTTTTAAATACTCTATTTTTATATATCAGACTTAGTTTCATATCAAAGTTAGATAGAAAATACAGAAACGTCCCATGTACCTCCTTCTTAACCTCCACATATATAACCTTCCTTCATTATCAATGTCCCCCCACTTGGGTAACCAATGGGTTACAATTGATGAGCTTATGAGAGGACCCATGACTATTGCCGAAAGTCCACATTTTATTATAGTGTTTTACATTCTATGAATTTGGACAAATATATGACGTGTGTTCACCATTACAGAACCAAACAAAATATTTTCACTATCTGAAAAATCATTTGTACTCCATTTATTCATCCCCCCCAACTGCTGTAAATCATTTATCCTTTTACTGTCTCCATAGTTTCGTCATCCCGAGAATTCATATAGTTGTACTAAAACAGTATGTAGCCTTTCAAATTGATTTATTTCACTTAGTGACAAGCACTTAATTTTCCTTTGTGTCCACCTTGGTTTTCAGTAAGTATGTTGCCAAAAAAACTGTAAGATTGTATTTCAAAAACTTTTTTTCAAGCCTTAAACTGTCATTTGAAACTTTCCACATTGTCTCTTCCAAAATATTATGCAGTCTCTTCAGCTTCAACAAGACCCTTTCCCAAATCCCACTGTGATGCAGCCATGTAGATTAAAAGGAAGAATCATCCTAAGAATAGATTACTCAGAAAACAATGGAAAAGTTTCTTCCCAGACATGAGGATAATTTCCTAAGCAAAATACTTTTGCACACTCAAAGCAAAGTATTTTTTTTAAAAAAAGATTTATTTTTATTTGTTTGATAGAGTGACAGAGGAAGGGAGAAGGAGAAATAAGGAGAAAGATCTTCCATTCATTTGTTCTCCCACCAATGTCCATGGAAGTCAGGGCTAGACCAGACGGAAGCCAGGAGCCAGGAACTCCATCTCGGTCTCCCACGTGGATGTCAGAGGCCCCAATAGCTGGGACTTCTTCTGCTACCTTCCCAGGCACATTAGCAAGCAATTGGATCAGATGCTGAGCAGCGGGGACTCGAACTGGAGCTCTGCAATATGGGATTCAGCGCTGCAGGTAACAGTGTCTCTATCCACTACACCACATGCTGGCACAACGTAAGGAACCTTAATAAGGTACAACTATCAGAATGTCCTCTGTTACTTTCATTGCATGAGAAAGTTCTTGAAAATATTGGCTCATGGCTTTGTTGCATGATAATAGATGTGTATGATGGGGATAACTTGTCTTTTTTGTGCATAGGTTCCTGTGTGGGAAGAGTCATTACTGAATCTGAAATAGAGGGCAGTTTTTCATCTTGATGACTGATCATCTTAAACTCGAGTTATTTGTTGTGACTGGAAACACTTTGCATTGCTTGGGAGGCAGTAAATGCCTTGTGTGTGGGAGAATGAATTCACCACACATTTAATGAAGAATAAAGTGGACAAGTGGACTCTAGTGGAGAGACCCCCATATGTCTCAAAATACCTTTTTTCTCTAATCAATACAATTTAAATGTATTTCCCATGCTTATGTGTTTCTACTTATGGTGAGGTTGCTGAATTCCAGTCAAAAGTATGTGAAGGGATACCTGTGCGCCATTTCTGGGTAAGGCCCGGAGAACTCTACATCCATGATCTCTCCTATCCTCCCTCCTTATTCCTCATCAATACATTTCTCTATGTGGTTCTAGAGAATAGTGGATTCGCAAGGTGCCAAGATCCTACATCTCTGATGCATCACTTTAAAAATAGCCACAAAGGAGTTCCGTGTGAACAGATTTATGGTCATTGGATGTGAAATTAAAAGAACACCCTAGGCCGGCGCTGCGGTTCTAGTCCCGATAGGGGTGATGGATTCTGTCCTGGTAGCTCCTCTTCCTGTCCAGCCCTCTGCTGTGGCCCGGGAGGGCAGTGGAGGATGGCCCAAGTCCTTGGGCCCTGCACCCCATGGGAGACCAGGAGAAGCACCTGGCTCCTGCCATCAGATCAGCGTGGTGTGTCGGCCACAGCGCGCCTGCCGCGGCGGCCATTGGGGTGTGAACCAACGGAAAAGGAAGACCTTTCTCTCTGTCTCTCTCTCTCTCTCACTGTCCACTCTGCTTGTCCAAAAAAAAAAAAAAAAAAAAAAAGAACACCCTTATGGCAAGATGGAAAATGCATTGGTCATGGGCAGACTAGTTCAGAGTGCTGGTATAATAGACGGTTATGGTGAAGATTTCTGATGATATTAAGGAGTGTCAAGAGCTACTGAACTTTGCATTAGTTTCCTAGTGCTATTTATAGTAAATTAATACAAAACCCTTGTCAAATATTTTTTCCATGTAATAGTAAAGTTCTCCATCTTTCTAGACTGTTATGTCTAATTTCTCATTGTCTTAGCCCAAAATAATTATTAAGGAAATGTTTATATATATATATATATGTGTGTGTGTGTGTGTGTATAATAGTTCTATCAGCTCATTTCCTAATCATGAATCTGACAGCCTTCCTTAATTTTGTCCCATCTCTTTTGCCTCCAGCACCCTTCAGTCCAACATGCAAGGATGAGCTCTAAGATGGTCGAATGCACTCTGGAGTCCTAAATCTCGTCTTTCCAGACAAGGCTGCTCCAGTCATATCCTTGGTAATCTCTCTGGAGTACACTTTATCATTTATTTTTTCAATAAAGGTAGACTGATAGTTTTTCAAACATTAAGCTTCTAGTTCTTGTTTGTTTAATGCTGTCTTTTTTCATTTTTTTCCTTTTTCTCATATGTTACTATAAACAGCAAGGAGAAATAAGGATGCAACATCCACATTCTGCTTGGAAATCCCCTAAACAAAACACCTCAGTTCATCAGCTATAAGTTCTACTTTCCACCCAGGAGAAGAATATAATTCATCCAAGTTTCCTGCCACTTTTTAGTAAGTATTGCCTTTCCAAAGCAGTTGTCAGAGATGTGTTTCTCATTGCCATCTAAGACCTCAGTAGAAACATCTTCTGCATTCGTATTTCCACAACCAATGTCTTCAAGGAAATAAGTTCTATCAAGTACCTCAAAAGTCTTCCAGCTGTTACACATTTATCCTATGCTAAAGCCACTTCCATATTTTAAGGCATTCTTTTCTAGTGAATTGCATTCCCAGGTACCAAATTTTTAACAATTCATTCTGAGTGTCATAGCAAATTATCACAAACTATTTGTCTTAAAACAATAAAAATTAAATATCTTGAAATTTTGAAGGCTACAAATCCAAAACCTGATGATAGGGAGCATCATGTTCAGTACAACGGCTCCATGGGAAAACTGTCTTCATGTCTTTTTCTTGGTTCCTTGTGTCATCTGCAATCCGTGGTATTCCTTGACTGTAGAAGCATTATTTCAGACTCTGCTGCCATCATCACATGTTGCCTCTCAGTGCGTTTATATCACTGCACTTCTTGTGAGGACAACAGACATACTGGATTAGGGTTTATCTTATGGCAGTTGACCTTATTTAACTTGATTTTATCTTCAAGAACCATATTTTGAAATAAGGTCAAATTTACAGGTTCCAAGGCCAGTACTTTACCATATATTTTGGAGGCAGAATTTGACACATGATAGAGAATGAAAAAAATTAATCAATTCAATTGGTTAGTAATATAAAAATTATTGGTGATCTATGCGAAAGCAATTTGTGATGCTACATTACATAGAAATTAACTGTGTTACATCACTGCCAAAATAAGTGATGCAACTAAATATATACTATTATAGTATCCAAGAAAAAGTGATAAAATCTTATCCTACTCTTCTTTCCCGGTAAAAGTGTGCATACACCATGATACTTATTCCTGGTATCACAGCATCAGAATGTCTAGAAAATGACTAGTATAGTTCCATCTGGAAGTAGTGATATATATTAAAATAGAAAAGACACAATTTAAGAGATTTGATATCTATTTTTGATAGCTGTCTCTGATACCAAATAAACTAACATTTAGTTGACAGATTATATTTATCCTGCATAATTCAGAAGGCTGAGATAAATTGAGTAGAGGCAAAAAAATATGTCATCTCTTTATGAGGAAGAATTTAATTATTATAGGTGACTACAAATTATATGTGCTTATTTAAATGATAGCAAACTCTAGGTGAATGGAGAGCTTCCAGTGGGGCTAAACAATTGAACAACAGAGTTTCTATAAAGGGAATCATATGGCAGATCAAAAAGTAAAGTATATTATCTCCCTTCTTTGGTTATGATGTAATGATGAATTTGATTTTAGGAAGGAAATTCTAACATTATATATATATATATAATCCTATTTATATATGTGTTAAAACAGTAATAATCAGAAAAGGTGGAGATATATTATGTACTAGAGTCAATAATTATTTAAGGGAAATATTTAGTAAACTAGGAAGAGGAAACATCATCTGTAACCTACAAGATAGGATGGATGCACACTCTCATCCAGGCATACAGGTAGTAATGGAAAGGATGAGAATTTTATGTCATATATGGCTCTTTTATTTCTCTTTTTTTCTCTTTCAGTTTAAGCAACAAACCAACAAGCAATGTAGAAAATACACATGAGGAACTGACCCGGTGGAATATCTGGTTAAGCCGCTACCTGCAACATTGGCATCACATATACCACAAGGATTCCGGTTTGATTCCTGGTTGCTCCACTTATGATGTGGCTCGCTGCTAATGACTTGGGAAAGCAGTGAAAGATGGCCTAAATGAGAGACCAGGAAGAAGCTCCTGGCTCCTGGCTTTCACCTGGCATAGTTCTGGCCATTGGGCCATTTGAGGAATGAACCAGCAGGTGGAAGATTCTCTCTCTCTCTCTCTCTCTCTGACTCTCCCTTTCTCTCTCTGTCTCTCCCTCTCCTACCTTTCACATAAAAATAATAAATAATAATAATAAGCTTTAAAAAGAATACAAATGAAATCAGGTTACATAATATAGATGGATTTAATACAAATTTCCCCAACTCTCTTATTTGTCATGTTGGCATACTACATTAGGTGTCCTTGTCTAGTTTATCTAAAAGGCTTAAAAAATGTTCTTTGCCTTTTAATTCTGTCTTAGTGCATTTTGTATCACCTTAATAGAATATCACATGCTGGATAACTTATGATGAACAAACATTTCTTTGACTCATGATTATACAGGCTGTGAAATCCAAGATTGAGGATCTGGTGTATGTATGGCAAGGGTCTTCTTGCTGAATCATTCATGATGGGAGAGCAAGTAGATTGGGAGAGAGGGAAAGGGTGAGACAGAGAGGAGAGAAGAGTGGGCCAAATTTGTCCTTTTGCAAACAACACACTCCTGCAATCCTCAACTAACTTCCACTATAGCAGCATTAATCCATTCATGAGGACAAAACTCTCACAGTCTGATCACTTCTCATTAGGCTCTATTTCCAATTCTGTTTTACTGAGGACTAAGTTTCCCACATGGGTTCTTTGATGGACACATGCAAACCATAGCAAACCCCTTTTAACCTGTGGCTGAGGATCATCATCAAGTTTAAACAGGAACAATTTGAGACATAGGTGCAGCACCTGGGGACAGCCCAACACAACATGATGAAAGAAATCCACCAAATCTTTTTATAGATAATTCATGCTAAAAAAATAAGTGGTTTCCAACTGAAGTCAAGAATAAGACAGGAGTGCTTGCTATCATACCCCTCTCAGCTTTGTACTTCCATTCAAATTAGTAGAACAAGAAAAGAACAACAAATGGGCTACAAAGAATATGAAGTAAGAAAATCTTAATATTTTCATACCATATTTATTTGTTTACACAGAACATCCAAGAAGAAACATCATCTATTTTAAATGAAAAGGGAATTTAATAATATTACCTCATACAATAACAAGTCTAAAAACATCAATAGCATTTGTATATACCAGCAATAATGATTATTAGAATAAATTTACAATAGCAACTAAGTAAAAGGTCCTGATATCATAGAAGTTAAAGATATTGAAACAGCATACTGTTCAGTGATTTGTTGCTGAATAACAGACAACTCTAAAACTACAAGGCTTAAAAGAATAATATGTCATCATATTCTTGAGGAACTTGAAGTAGGTTAATGTAGCTTCAACAAAGTGAGCCAGTGGGAAAATCGTGGCCAATCAGATCAAAGAAGTATCAGTAGGTCAGATCACGTAGGGCCCTTTAATATATATATATTTAAAATCCCAAATTACCCATTGAAAGTGAAGTGGATAAATAAAACATGGAATATTCATAGCTATAATCTCAGAAGTAATTAAACATTGACCTAGATATATTGCTAAATATTCACATCACACACAAAAAATTAAAAAGCAGTTGAAGAATGATGTATTCTGCATGGTAGTGTCTGAAATTAGAAATTCTAAAACAAAAACACTGAAGGCTCCATGCCTGCCAAACGCATGTTAGCAGTTTCGCTGTCTCTGACAGGACAAGAAAGAAATGGGACGGTAAGGGATACTTTGTTCTACACGTATCATGTTTATAATGTAAAGTTGAATGCTGAGGCAAATATCAACTCGCTTTCTTTCATTAATACTAGGTATATGACTATTATCTCTACCCTTTTGTGTGTTTGTGTCCATATTTATGTATTTCTGCACCAATGAGTATATGTGGATGTAATGTATAAGGGTACTTCAAAAATTCATTTAAAATGGAAATATAAGATAAATCCATTCCAGAGGGAAAATATTGAAAGTATGCATACACACTTTCTATGACTTTTTGAAAATCACTCATAACTGTGGATTTCATCAAAATAAACATATTTTAATTTCACTTCTGATAGAACAAAGACATAAGCCTCAGCCATTCTCGCTCATTAACCAAAAGAGAGATAATGTTGAAATGTATTCCTTGCCCTTGAATCCCAATTCAGTCTCACATCTTGTTTTCTTTACACCCCACCTCCGCATTCTTCCCCAGGTTCAGAGGCCCATCAAAAAGACCAGTATGTAGGAATTCATCTCCACCTGCTTCACCCCTACCCCCACCCACCCCAGCCCTACTCAGATATGAAAAAGGCCCAGACTCTGAGGTTGGGGCCTCCTGCCATGTGTGCAGTCAATGTGCATGTGGGCAATTAATCACCCGCATCTCTGGGTTTATTTTCTCTGAAAAAATTCAGTCTGGCTCTAGATTCATATTCTGCCTCCTCTCTGTTCTGTACCTCTTTTCCTAACACGCTTCCATGACATGTTTAACCTATGCTCAGATATTAATTTTTTTCTTCCCTCCCACCTCTGCCACTCAACAAAGTATTATAAAACCTTGTGCTAAGTGGAGACTTAGCCCCATGGGATCAGGTGATGGTACTGGTAGGGCCAGGTGTCAGTCCGCCCTACTCTCTCTCCACTCTGTTCTGTCACTGTGCTGTCTTGTCCCACAACACACCCGACAATGCCCTCCATTATGTGTGTTTGTGTATGCAGATGGTCTTTCCTCACCTGACTGTTTTGCATGGATTTCTACATTTCTGTAGCAAAAAAGCTTTGTATCTTGACAAATTTGCAATTAACACTCACTTCCAGTCCCCACCTCTTTGAGTCGCCCATGTAAATGAATCTGGAAGAAAGTCTGCCTCCTCCTCACTGAATATCCTGCTTTTTCATAGGACAAATACTACATATAGTTGCCAAACATAGCCCCTTGAGGACTAAAGTAAAAACTCTGGAGATAGCGAGGGGTCAGCTGTTTCCCATCTTGTCATCATGATTCCAGAAGTACCCTGAAATTGTTCTTGTATCATTTTATGGAGAAGTAAAACATCCATCCAGCAATTACTCAAATACACTTTGCATTCAACATAATCTTAAAAGTAAGAACCAAATATTTTGAGAATAGAATTGCAAAGATTGGACTATATACATAAATCAATAATTTGAAATAGATTAACAGTTACTAAATGAGAAAAAAATTAGCTCACTTTATGAAAACATTAGAAATTCTGAGAAATCAGAAGCCTGTAACATTGTGCAGGATGGAAAATGAACTGAAAGAGGGCTTTAAAAAGCTGGTGTATGGCCAGCACCATAGCGCAGTGGGTTAATTCTCCACCTGTGGCGCCAGCATCCCATTTGGGTGCCGGTTCTAGTCCCCGCTGCTCCATTTCCAATACAGCTCTCTGCTGTGGCCTGGGATAGCAGTAGATGACCCAAGTCTTTGGGTCCCTGTGCCCACGTGGGAGACCCAGAAGAAGCTCCTGGCTCCTGGCTTCGGATCGGCGCGGCTGCAGCCATTGCGGCCATTTGGGGAATGAACCTACACACGGAAGACCTTTCTCTCTGTTTCTCCCTCTCACTGCCTGTAATTCTACCTCTCAAATAAATAAATAAAACTTTTTTTTTAAAAAAAAAAGGCTGGTGCAACATTTTGTAATTATGGCATCAGGAAAAAATACATAAATGGGTGCTATGTATACAAGAGTACTTTAAAAATTTTGTCAAGCAATGGATTTAGTGGCTGGTAGTCTGTCATACCAGATAAAGCCACTACATATAAAGCCTGCTTCTTATATGAGCACTGGTTCCTGTCCCAGCGGCTTCACCTCTGATCCAGCTCCCTGCTAATGGTCTGAGAAAAGCAATGGAAGATGGTCTGGCTGTTTGGGCTCCTGCCCTCAACGTGGGAGATTCAGGTGAAGTTCCTTGCTCCTGGTTTCCGCCTGTCCCACCTGGCCTTCATGACCATCTGGGGAGTGAACAACAGGATTTGAGATTTTGTCTCTCTCTCTCTCTCTGTCTCTCTGTCTCTTTCTCTCTCTGTGTAACTCTGACTTTCAAATAGATATATCTTTAAAAAAAAGAATTAAAAGATGTCTATTTTGGTATAAAAGTCTTAAACATAGTTTATTATTTATTTATTAAATAATATGAGTTATTTATTCATAATTTCATTATGAATACAAAGTTTCTGTTAAGTTAATAAGCTACTTTCATCTTTAGCCCAGATATTTTTATTGCATTTAGCTACATGTTTATTTAGTATGTGCTTATTTTGTTTGCTTTAGGTACCGCCCAAAGCATTGAGTGTTTAAAAATGAGCTAGACACTGGTCAAGATTTCAGGGTGGACTGACATTGTGGTACAAGGGATTGTGACATCAGAGTATTGATTTGAATCTCTACAGCTCAGCTTTTGATCCAACTCCCTTCTAAAGTGCCTGGGAAGGCAACAACAGATAAGGACCCAAGTGCTTGTGGGAAACCCAAATGGAGTTTCTGGATCCTGGCTTCTGTCTGCTTCCGATCTGGTTGTTTCAGCCATTTGGGAAGTGAACCAATAGAGGGAAGATCTCTCTCTGCCACTCTGCCTTTCAACTCTCTCTCTCTCTCTCTCTCTATATATATATATATATAATATATGTATGTATATGATTTCAGAGTCCATTTCTATTTGTTCTTTTAGAGAAATTTCTAATATTCTGATCTTTGAAAAATGGGTTATCTTTCTACAGCACTGCTAAGCAAAGTTTTGCATAGTAAATGCAATAATAGACTTTAAATGATGTCATTCACTTATTCTATTATGCTTTAAGTCCTTATTTGCACTTTAAACTCTAAACCATGTATCCTACTGAGTATTCTTTTAGATGTCTAATCTGCATCACAAATATCCAAGTAAAACTACTAATTTTTAACCCGGGCCCACTTTCCTCTTTTCTAAATATTTCATTCCTCCAGGTTCTTTATTTCTTTTTTATCGTGGTAGAGGATTTCAAGAATTAATTCAGGAGAAATAGGCAAGAGACATAAAAATCCATGTAATTTATAGCTTCAGGAGTATATAAAGTAACATTTGCTGAACTATTCTCCACTGTTATTCTTTAGTTTCCATTATTTAATGAATATGTTTTGAATACCACATTCTGATATTTATGTTCCCAATTCTTACATACATTTGTAAATGTGTTTCCTCATATTTTCCAAACAGCTGGAGAAATTTGCATTACTTAATTTATTCTTCAATTATTTTCTCTGTATCTATACTCATGTTGCATTTTCTAAATTGTATTTATACTCTTTATCAATCTTAATACTATAAGACTATAAATACTATGTGATTTTCTTAGACTTTCCATTTCTGCTTCCTCACCACAGAGGAATCTGGCTGTGGCTCAGGGACATCACCTCCATGCATTGCCACTGATTTTTCAATATATTCAAACTATAGGAAGGCAAAAGGGGAAAAAGGGGGCGGGGGCAACATCCATACTTGTAAAGGAAAGCATTTCCAATATGAACTCACTCCCAGGACAAAAGCAAGAGTTCATCCATGATGGAAGACACATCTGAAACCATCTCTGAAAAGTTCCAAATCGCTACACTGTTATATTGGAGATTATGCATATAATAGGTCAATTTGGGGGACATATTCAGCAACTGATCAGGGAGCAAAATGTAGTCCTCAGCAACTAGTTATCAGTCCTTGTCTCTGAAGGAAGCTTAAAGAAAGAAGCCAAAGTGTAGAGAGAATCAACTATAGAAGAAGAACAGAGCCGCACCCTTCCTTTCTGTGGTTGGGATGTGTTAGCAAATGTATCTTCCATTGTGTCTAACATTTCCATTTTCCCTTTGTGCTTAATATGGAAGATTTGATGATATTTTGGTCATGTTCTCCTTCAACCTGCAATTCAATATTTTCTCTGTTTTATGAGAACTTTGTCCTTTTACATGACAATAATTGTTTTTCATTTGCTCTAATAAGTCCCTCATACATACAGATGATCTGCACGTGGGCTCTCCAATCTCTGTTCTTTATGTGTAAGTCACATACAAGAGTCAACTGCCTTGTTCTTTCTGCTGATACTCTGAGAGAAATCTTCAACTTTATCTTCCTGATTACAGACTTCATTACTGACAATGCCAATATCTGCCATTTTTGCAAATAACAGCATTAGATTTTCTTAAATCTAAAAATATTCAATACTGGCTTATTAAGTCATTTGTGTTTGTGTTTCTTTAGTTTTTTTTTTGTCTTTTTCTCAAAATCCTTCAGTTAAGTTGCTATCTACATTTTCAATTGGTTTTGCTTTTTTAAAAGTTTCAATCCATGTCTTATTATCTCATAAGTTCTAAACATCATGGGCACATGAATTTTACTGAGATATCAGCAATTTATAATTATATTTTCATGAGCTTTCCAAATACAAATTATCTTAATTACTGAGTTCCTCCATATTATGTAGCCTAAATTATTTTCCACATTAAAGAATAGTTCATAAATTCCTTCAACATGTAGCCTCCCCTAGTGCGTGAAGGTGATGAACTATATTAAAGACTAACATTCTCTACTATCAATATGATTATGTTATTATCACTTTCTAAAGTAGTATGCTTGGGAGCCTAGAATCCAATCAAATCTAGTAATTTAGACTTCAGGTAAATGACTATGTGTAATATTTATTTATATAGCTTGTCTCTATAGTTGTAATAAGTTAGTTTTGCTATAAAGAAAAATAATTTGAATTATCTGAAACAGTCTACTATTGTATATTACTTACACTCCAGTGAATGAAAATTCAGTAGAACACTATATCTTTCATTGCTCTATAAAGAAAATTTTTTTCCCTACTGCTATCTTTGCTATCTAGGAACTAAAACTATCAGCCTATTGTTTTTTTGACAAAATTCTAATAACTGTACAGATGTTTCTTGTTTATTTTTTTAAAGATTTATTTTATTTATTTGAAAGACAGAGTTACAGAGAGAGGTAGAGACAGAGAGAGAGGTCTTCCATCCGCCAGTTCCTCCCCAGATGGCTGCAACAGCCAAAGCTGAATCAATCCAAAGCCAAGAGCCGAGAGCTTCTTCTGGGTTTCCCACATGGGTGCAGGGGCCCAAGGACCTGAGCCATCCCCTACTGCTTTCCCAGGCCATGGCAGAGAGCTGGATTGGAAAAGGAGCAGCTGGGACTGGAACTGGAGCCCATATGGGATGCCAGCACTTCAGGCCAGGGCTTTAACCCACTACACCATAGCGCCGTCCCCTCAGCCTATACTTTTAAGCAGGCTGTGTGTCTGGGAAGTGAAATACTGAAAGGAATCTTCAAAGGTTTAGTAGCACATTGGGTGGTCATGTTATAATTATATTTAATTATAATTATTATAATTTTATATAATTATATAATAATTGTTATTATTTACATGGTGTTAGAATGATACATAGCAAGAATGACACATTAACTATAGCAATGGAGGACTGAATTATTATACATGGAATATCCCTAAATAATCCTGATATTTTACTCAAGTGCCTGTTAGTAGACATTTTAAGGGATCTTACCTTATGGTATACTTTTATAACGGTATCCAAGCGCTTCTGATCCAGTTCCCTGTTAATTTGCCTTGGAAAGCAGTTGAAGATGGTTTAAGTAATTGTGCACTGCCATCATGTAGGAGACCCAGATGGAGTCTTAGACCCTTGGCTTTAACCTGTACCATCCCTGGCCAATACAGTCATTTGGGGATGGAACCAGAGAAAGGAAGATATTTCTTTCTGTCTCTCCATATCTCTCCCTCTCTCTCTTTCTTTCACTCCGTCTCCCCTTCTATCTTTTTTCTCTGTCTCTTACCCCTTTCTCTGTCATGCTGCCTTCCAACAAAATAAATACATCTTATAAAAATATGTTGTAGGTAGATAAGTCAGTGTATCAATTTTTTAATAACATAGCTTAGATTTACAAAGTTTTAGCCAAAGTCACACTGATGAAAATAAGGAAGGAAAGATTTAGATTATACTTAGTGTTTTAAACTCCAAGATAGATGATTTTCTTCTTCCATATACCAGTCTCCTATTAAATTCCATGATTACATCTGTTAAATGTTCAGAAAATGCAATTTAAATAGTTCTGCAGAAGTACCATGTAAGAGAATTGAATTAGTTCGTTTAAAAAGTTTCCAGTGATCCATGAAATGTCTACACTTTTAATAGGAAATTACTTATAGATCAATGCAATTTGCTTTGCCAAAGAAACCTGTTGAGATGCAATGGAGCTAGTTCTACCTGGTATATCTACCAAGTGCTAAATATATAACTAAATAATCCCCCCCCCTTTTTTTTCTATTTTAAAAGTGGTAACAATTCCTCAAGAACATGAATGTTTTGTTCTACTGTGACACAACACACTGAGCATTCTTTTTAACATGAAGATTTATTCACTTTGCAAATTATTGAATCTATGATACAGAAGTAAACATGATGATTATGAATAACTAAACATGCTATAAGTACTTAAGATTAATTACTCATGTCATACAGAAAAATGATTCTAAACTAATGATAAGCCATTTTCGGTATTTGAACATTGGTAGGGGATGTTGATGGATTTCCTCTCTGTTCTACAGTTTTTATGCATATTCTCTTAAATTATGCACTAACTAAAGTTGTAGCTAATTGAAGTTTCATATACAAGTCATCAAAATTCCTTGTTCTATAGAAAACGTAAATATCCAATTGCTTTTTTATTCCATTTTGTCAAATAAGTTACAACTACACATTCCATGTATAACTGTGTCCCAGTTTCCAAATGCTTATCTCTCTTTATTTGCATACCCATTGCTTTGTTACTCATGAAGCCAATGAATATTTATTGAAAATTTATTCTGTTCCCAGAAATATTTTAGGCACTGAGTTATAGTGACAGCAAAAAAAAAAAAATTGACATATATCCTTTCTTGCTGGAACTTAGATTTTTTTGCCAGAAACCAAGTTTATTCAAATAAACACACACAAAACTGTAAAATTACAAATCTGATAAATAGAAGAGATACTTGAAAGGTGTAGGGAGCAACCCGGACTAGACTAAGTTACTGGAATTAAGACTTATTCTATGCATCTGCTCTCCCACAATATGGCGCTGAGAAGGGAGAAACAGCTTCTACACAGCTGCCTCCAGTTCAACCAATAAACTGTAGGACCTGCTCCTGATTGGAGGAGAGCAGCGTACTCGGCGTGTGGGTAGCAGAGTTGGGATTGGTGGAAGAGGACTATAAAGGAGGAGAGAGACAACATGCACCGGGAACATCTATCTGAAGGAACACCTGAGCAGCCCCTGAGAGAGCCGGCCGGCGGTATGCCACTCCCCCGCGGAAGTGGGGAAAGTGGCTAGGGGGAACCGCCCTTCCACGGAGGTGGAAGGGTCGGTAGCCAACCCGGGAAGAACCAGCAGCAAACCCGGGGAGGGCCAAGCAGACAAAAGAACAGCGCAGGGTCCTGTGTCGTTCCTCCACGAAGAAGGGGAGTGACATAATGGTGCCGTGACTCGGATAGGAAACCTAGGAGGGAAGAAACAGGAAGAAGTGGGAAAATACTGGAGAGAGAGACTAGCAAAGAGCCTAGGGAAAAGCCGGACAGAAAAGGTGCCGGAAGAAGCTATCGAAAGCCTAGGCATAGACTCAGATATGGACTATGGCGGGGGAGCTGGGAGAAATCTCTAAGGTCGAAAGCGAAAGTGAAAGCTAGAACAAACAGACTCGGATACGGACTGTGGGGAGAAGCCAGGAGAAATGAGGGAGGAATATTGTTGGAAGAAAACTTAGGGAAACATACTGGGTAGAGAAAAATGTTAGGGAAATTGAAGCTGCGGGGGCAGGCCGAGGCGGAAACGTAAGCTATGTTGGAATTCTTCAAGTCAGCCCGGGGAACAAAAGGCGAAAAGCTAAAACTAGAGGTGGATGCATAAGCCAGGTTGGAATTCATCAGATTAGCCCGGGGAGCAAAAGACGGGAAGCCAAACTGTGAGGCGGAAGCGTGGGCTAGGTTGAATTCGCCAGGTTAGCCCGGGGAACTTGGATTGAATGCTAGTGGCGGAAACGTGAGCTAGGCTGTGTGATTCGCGGAAGCCGCGTGTGCAGAGAGAGCACGGGGCGTGAATAGATAGGGAACGTGGGGCTAGTGCGAGGCCGTGGTGCGGGCGCGAAGGGGCGCGGAGACCGCGGAGTGCGCGCGCGAAGCCGGGAAGCCGCGCAGATGAGAGAAGTGTGGGCTGAAGCGGCTCAGAGCCGGGAAGCCGCCGAGAAGCAGCCTCGGGGCGGGCGCCGGGGAGCCGCGGGGATAAGAGAAACAGACATTTAGAAGTAAAATGAGAGAAATAGGAATGCTGGAAGATAGAAGTAAAATGGGAGAGATAGGAATGCCTGGAGATAGAGAAATAGAGAAAAATAAGGCCTCCCCTCAACATGGCAATGAGAGAGCTTGGATTTGGTCTGCCTGATTAGGGAGGTGGTGAGCACCTGCGGGCGGCTAGCAGCTTATGCGCCGCAGGTCACCAAAGACAGGTACGAATTAACATCAATAAGTCTCCCCACAATACCGCAATGAGAAGGCTTGGATTCGGTCTGCCTGATTAGTAAGGCGATAAGCACCAGTAGGCAGCTCGACCAGAGTATGAGCTGCAGGTCACCGAAGATAGGCACGAATCAACACCAATAAGTCTCCCCACAATACGGCAATGAGAAGGCTTGGATTCGGTTTCCCTGATAGGGCTTGTAAGCACCTGCAGGCAGTTCTAGCAGAGCAGAGCATGCGCTGCAGGGCACCGAACACAGGCATGCATCAGTGCCTAAAAACCTCCTCACAACATGGCGAAGAGAGGACCCGGATTCGGTTTGCCTTATTGGTAGGGCCTGTAAGCACCTGTAGGCAACTCCAGCAAGCAGAGCAGAGTGTGTGCCGTGGGGCACCGAAGACAGGCGTGTATCAACGCCAAAAAATAAAAAGAAAGGGGGATCTGTAGAGAGCAACCCGGACTAGACTAAGTTACTGGAATTAAGACTTATTCTATGCATCTGCTCTCCCACAATATGGCGCTGAGAAGGGAGAAACAGCTTCTACACAGTTGCCTCCAGTTCAACCAATAAACTGTAGGACCTGCTCCTGATTGGAGGAGAGCAGCGTACTCGGCATGTGGGTAGCAGAGTTGGGATTGGTGGAAGAGGACTATAAAGGAGGAGAGAGACAACATGCACCGGGAACATCTATCTGAAGGAACACCTGAGCAGCCCCTGAGAGAGCCGGCCGGCGGTATGCCGCTCCCCCGCGGAAGTGGGGAAAGTGGCTAGGGGGAACCGCCCTTCCACGGAGGTGGAAGGGTCAGTAGCCAACCCGGGAAGAACCAGCAGCAAACCCGGGGAGGGCCAAGCAGACAAAAGAACAGCGCAGGGTCCTGTGTCGTTCCTCCACGAAGAAGGGGAGCGTCAAAAGGAAACATATATGGTTTTGTGAGTGTGTGTGTGTGTATATTTCATCTAAACTATGGAGGTAAGAGGAGAAGAGTGAGGATTTGAAGTCATATCTAAAGCACTGAAAGTTCACTAGACATGAAGCCAGTGTGGTTGGGAAAATGTTGCAGGCCAATGATATGGTATATGTTTTGGAGCATGTATATAGTTGCTTAAGATATTCCATCCATAAAGAGGATATATTAATAAAAAGAATGACAGTAATGCAATATTTCTGCCTCAAGTCAATAATATTTACTACTCATTGAAACAGAACTTTCATGCCTTCAAATATCTTGGGCACATGCTCAAATATTTTGTTTGCATAAAAATCATTCTTGACTACCTCTTCTATAAATAAAAATCAAAGAGTCATATTGGCATGATGGCAGAAGAGCTCCAAACTTTGTCCCTCTATAAAAAATTTTAAAAAGACTAGAGAGAGCTATCCACAAATGAAAATAAATGTGAAAATAAATGAGAAGCCTTGAAATCTCAACTAGGAACCTCCAATACCCTGGAGCAATAAACAGAATAACAAATAGAAAGGATCAGTGCAGAGCTTGACACACCTGCCACATCTGGAGACAGCTAAGAAAACAAGAAGAGAAGTGAGGGTTATCAGTACCACTCAAATAGTGGATTCTGCTGCATTCTCTCGTGAGCCCTGCTGAACACCCGCAGCCTGCGCTTTTGTGGAGTTCAACAGCTCTCGTGGTAGCTGTAGATCTCCCACAGCTTCACCACAGAGGTCCCTTTACTGTCCATCACTATAGATACTGGTATTGTGTGCCACTAAAGATATCTGTCTCTTTCTCCACTGAAATAACCGAAATAACTAACAGCTATCCCTGTCCCAGATACTCCTGAGAGGGAGAAGCTGCTGAGTCACCCCCAGCCAAGAAAGAGTTATTGATGTGCAACTACAGAGCTGAGGTTGCCACCTCCCAAACCCACACTCACCTCAAACCCCAGAGCCACAGCTTCTCCATATACACCAATGCTTCAGACTATGGCTTTGCAGCCATGCGCTCAACACTTTTCAACACTGTGCATTTAACACTAATAATACCACAGTCACTGCAAGCATACATGTAAGTCAGAAAAAGCAGGCAGCTAGAGGGACTGCTATAGGCATGAGCGAAAAAAGCAACAGGAGGATACCAGCAGCCTTTGCATCAAAGACTCCAACAATCCTCACAATCACTACAGATATTAACACACTGGGCTGTTGAGGACTCCCGTAATGTTTGTTGATACGGTTGTCAACTAATGGATATCTGAAGATGGTCTTGCTGTAGTGTGCTGAAGCCAGAACAGCATACCTCGTATTCCTGTGACAGAGCCACAAATGAAGGTCTTTCCCCACCAAAAACAGACCATAAAGACAGGAAGACCATAAAGACGGGGAAAGGTGATGGTTTGATCAAATGCACTGACTTTAATGCAAGGCAAAAGAAACATGGAAGATAAAGAAGTTACACCAAGATGACACAGTAATTCTATAGCAACTGACATCAAAAAAACAAAGAAATATCATATGGCTGACAAAGAATGCAATTAAAAAAAGAAACTTAGCTAGCTACAAGAGAATACATAAACCAGGTAATGATGTCAGACTAATGACACAGAAAAAAGTTAGAAATTCAATGAGATGGAAACATAAAATAAGTGAAATTATGGAGCAGAAGAATGAAATAAATAGAAGGAAAATGCAATAGAGAGCATGAACAGCAAACTTGATCAAACAGAGGAAAGAATCTGATTGAAGTTAGGTTACTTGAACAAAACTAGGGTGGGCATTGCAGTAAAGCAAGTTAAGCTGATCCTTGGGGCCCCTGCATCCCATACCAGAGTGCCTGGATACAGTCCTGCCTCTATCTCCATCTGGCTTCCTGCTAATGTGAGCTGTGGGAGAAAGCAAATGATATCTCAAGTACTTGGATCCCTGACACCCAGTGAGAGACCCAGATGGAATTTCTGACTTTGTCTTTGGCCTGACCAGAATCTGTCTTTTGTGGCCATCTGGGGAGTAAACCAGTGAATAGTAGATCTTTCTCTCTCTCTGGCTTAACCTTCCAAATAAAATAGGAATAAACAATCATTTAAAAACTATCCAGAGGAGGAAAAATAACAAAAAGAATACAAAGAAATGAGTGAAAACAAAAATATTGGGAAAAAAATCTATTTTGAAAAGTGGCTAAAAATTTCTCAAATCTAAGGAGAATATGGATATCAATGTACATGAAACTCAAAGTTTTGCAATCAATTTCAATCCAAAGGAGACTTCATCAAGACATATCATAATGAAACTACCAGAAAATCAAATGCAAGGAGAGAATTTTGAAAACAGTAAGAGAAATGGATTTCCTCACATACCAACAATGTTCATAAGGCTATCATTAGATTTACTAGCAGAAACTTTAAAGACCAGAATAATGGGATAATATATTCAGAGTTAAGAGAAAAAGGAAAAAACTGCCACTGAAAAATGCTTTTGAAATCGAGGAAGGATAATGACTTACCCAGACAAATAAAAGATGAGAGTGAGCATTACCACTGTATCCATCTTTACAGAAATTCTGAAGAGTCTTCTTCAAGCTGAAATGAAAGGATGAAAATCAGTAACAGGAAAGCCTATTAAATAATACAGTTCATGGTAAAAGTAAATGGACTCGTACTACTCAAACTCAGAGTGGTCTGATACTACAATGGTGATTTATAAATCAATTTTATCTATAGGATAAAGGTTAAAAGACAAAACATTCAACCTTGTTACAGCTACCATACTTTGTATATACACAATATAAAAAGATGTAAATTGTGTGATCAAAAATAAAAATTGTGAGAAGGGAGAGTAAAAAGTATAGAATGCTGCATGCAGTCAGCTTAATTTGTCAGCTTAAAATAAACTGTTACAACTATAAGATATTTTATGTAAGTTTCCCGGTAACCACAAAGCAAAAATGTATATAAAATAAGCAAAAGAGAAAAGAATCAAAGGTTAGCATTCCACAAGCTTCTCAAATTACAAAGGAAAGTTGTAAGAGATTAAGACAAGAAAAGTTTTACAAAAGCAGAGAAATAAAGAAACAACCATAGAAAGTTTCACATATGAATAATTATTTTAAATGAAAGTAGCTTAAATTCGCTAACCAAAGACAGATTTGGGGTGATCCTTGGGGCACAATGGATTAAGCCACCTGTAACACAGGTAATGCCCTCTCCTTCTCCTTCTCCCTCTCTCTTTCCTTTTCCCTTTCTCTACTCCCTCTTCTTCTCCCTCTCCCTCCCCTCTCCCACTCTCCCTCCAACTGTCCTGACAAATCTCCCTCTAACTCTCCCTCTCAATTCTACCTTTCAAAAAAATAAAAATAAATCTAGAAAAAAAGTATGTAGGGTGACAGAATGGATTAAGAAACTAAGACCCTACTAAATGTTGCCTCTGATGGCCTTATTTCAACTGAAAATATGCAGGCAGACTGAAATTGAAGGAATGGAAAATTATATTACATTGAAATGGTAGCCAAAATGAATTGTAACCAAAATGCAACAGATGTCACTATTCTTGTGACAGAGAAAATAAACGTACATTGAAAATGTCATAAGAGAAAAAGGACATCACATATTGATAAAGGAGTTAGTTTATAAAGAGAATATAATCTTTAGAAACACATATGCATCCAAAGAGGAAATTTCAAAGATTTTAAGGAAGAAATGGACAGAAAACAATAATAGTATGAGATTTCAAACTCCACATTCAACAATGGATAGATCATCTGAACAGAAAATCAACAAGGAAACAGAAGCCCTGAACAACACTTGAAGTCAAATGGCCCTGACAGACACTTATAGATATTCCATCCAATGACACCAGAATATCTGTTCATCTCAAATGCACACAGAATATTTTCTGTGGAAGACAAAATATTAGGTCACAGAAAAGTTCTTGCAAGTTTATAAATCTTAATATTATATCTAGTGTTTTCTGACCTCCATGTTGTGAAACTAGAAATCAATAGTAGTAGGAAAACTGGAAAAAAATTACACAAAGATGTAAACTGAACAGTAAAGTCCTGAATAACCAATGAGTCAAAGAAATGAAAAAGAAAATTTAAAAAGAATGAGAGAACTTAAATTGGAACACTTTCTAAATCATATGGGATGTGGTGGCTTTAAGAGGAAATTTAATAGTGATAGTGGTCTACATAAAACAAAAAGAAAGATCTCAAATAACCAATTAACTATAAACCTCAGAAAACTAGAAGAGAAGGGCAAACTAATCCCAAAATTAGTGGAAGGAAGGAAATGAATTATACAAACACTAGAAAAAAACACTAAAGATTAATTATGCACACAGATTTTTTTCAAAGACAAAATTGTTAAGTCTTTAACTAGACTAAAATCAAATGAGAGAAAACTCAACTAAATAAAATAAAAAATGAATGAGAAAGCATTACAATTAATGTCACAGACATGCAAAGTATCTCAGTCAGGGATAGGAAATTTTTTTTTCTGCCTAAGGTCATTTGGTTATTTACAACATTGTTTGTGGGTGAAAGTTACCAACTTAAAAAATTAGCCTATTATATTTGGTCAAACATTCAATTAGCTCACCACTAAAGTAATGATTAGAACTGCTTCTCTTCAGTGAGGTGGGTGATGTTAGCTGGTACTGATGATGTTGCTACTCATACCTGCTTTTCCAGGTTTGCCTTAGTCAGGCTGGCATGCAGTAGACTCTTTGCGATGGTAAGTTCCGAAAAGAGCTGCTCAGAGCAGTAAGATGTCCTGAAAACAGATACATATTTCAACTCATGTCTCCGCAATGTGGCAAAGCCATCGCTGCTATGTAACTTTTATAAGACTCGAGCAGTGGGCGCTTGTTGTACCCAGCTTTCAGCTCATCATTGCTTTGCTTCTGAATGATTTTATGTCGCAGGTTATCAGGAACATCAGCTTGTTCCACACTGAATGGTGTAGCAAAGATGTTCAATTGCGTTTTTGCTTTCCATGTCCTTGAATCTGTCATTAAATGCCTCAACTAGTTTTGCATTCACCATCATATGCAAGTGTCCTACAAGGCTTTTGTCCTTCCAGAGAAGGGAAATGCACCATGTTAAACCTTTCAAGTTGCACTTTCCACAGTCTTAATCCAGCTTCAAAAGATTTGAAATGGAAATTTTTGAAAGCAGGGATCTGAGAAGCTGGTTGGGGCTCTGCAGCTTGATGTTCGGCTCTGAGAAGTACTTGGTAATGTTTGCCATGAACGCCCGATCATGAGCCACTTGCTGTCAGTGAGTCCCTGACAGGTTTTTCCTTCATGTCAATGAAC
This sequence comes from Oryctolagus cuniculus, assembly GCF_964237555.1. Taxonomy (NCBI): domain Eukaryota; kingdom Metazoa; phylum Chordata; class Mammalia; order Lagomorpha; family Leporidae; genus Oryctolagus; species Oryctolagus cuniculus. Next base: position 91,992,119 of record NC_091438.1, read on the forward strand.
TGCTTGACTTCATCCTATACTTTTTAAAACCTCATGAGCAGGATCCTGCAACTCAGCCACTGCACTTCACCATGATAAACAAGATCACTGTGCTCAGCCAAGATCATTCAGTGTCTCCTTAAACTCTCTGCTTTTGAAAAATTTTATGCCTGACATTGTTGAGTCACAACATCTGTGCATAGAGACTTTCTTGGTGGACAGCAGTGGCATTTGATTAGATCACTTGGATCAAAACAGACTATTCAGTTCTTTCTTGATAAACATAATTGACCCTTTTTGTGAGCCAACCATGGCTGGAGCTCCAATTGTAGTAAGGCTACTTAACTCTTCAAATGTTAGCTCAAGTTTTTTCATTGATGAAACAAGTCTCTCACACAAGTCCTCCCCTCCTGCAGTGCCATGAATGGCTTCCAGGTTCAGCAGTTCTTCTTGCATGTCAAACTCTATATGAAAAAAACAGCCAGCTGGGCAGTATTTGTTATATCCATCGTCTCATCACAAGCCAGTGAAAAATGTTGGGAACGTCCTTCAGAATCTTTCAGTGTTTTTTCAATAACCTGGGATAAATCAGCAATCCATCTAAGACGTGTCTCTGAGACTTTCAAACAATTTTACTTCATCTGACGCAGACAACTCTGCAGCAGCCACCGTACACTCCTTCATAAACTCTCTCTCTACTTGAGCTTTCAGCTTCTCTGCCATCAGTTGGCTCACCACATAACTCACCTGAATAGTGTGGTTTCTGTCACGAGGAGACCTTGTTGTGGTTCCACACTCCACCTAAGAGCATTAATTTTATTCAGATGCATTTGGCCTCCCACTTCATTGAATTTATCGTGGTTTGAATTGCAATGACATGAACTTTAATGACATTCCAGATTGTTTTTTTGTTCATTACAGCTAACTCATCACCACAAATTATGTACACAGGTGTGCTTTTGACATCAACAACAATAACAAAATAATTATTTGCCCATTTCTCTTGCAAAGATCAACACTCTATATCAACTTTTTGTTTTCTTTGTAGTTGCCATCTGTAGGATATTGCACCACTTACCTTTTGATAATTGTGTGTATGTGTGTGTGTGTGTGTGTGTGAGTGAACAACATGATTATTTTGCTTTGATCACTGTTCTAAGCTTGCATCTTGGATTTGGAACTTAGCCAACATTCATACATTGACTCTTGAGGTCTTTACTGTTAACTGTAATTTTCTTAGTCTTCATCTGAGATTCAATTTTCATGAGGATTGTTTATCGGGAATGTGACAATTAAGTTTGGGTTGCAGTTATCGTCTGTGTCAACAAGAGTCAACAGCTTCACCATCCATCATAGGAGACAATGTAATCAATTTCAGGAGAAATCACCTCATCACATCTCATCTCATTATCGCTGAAATACCATAGTAGTTTTGCCACTGTGTGTTAACATGTTTGCAGTGTGTACACTTCAGCCCACCTGGCATTGACTGTCCTCTGAGTTAACATAGCACAGGCAAATGGGCTGCATGGAGTGGATGTGTGTCTGTCCTGCAGTGCATTCATATTTGTTCTATCCCATAATGAATATTCCTTGCTTGTCCCTCAAATTTACTAATTATTATGATTCACTTAATACAACTTTATGATGCTATAAGAAACACTCCTAGTTTTATTAGATTACAAACATGACTGTGGTTGCCTTTACAGGCCAGACCAAATGATTTTGTGGGCCCTACATGGCCTGTAGGCTGGATGTTCATCACCTTGATTAAAGTGATTTTTAAGGACAATTGTATACCAAAAAAGTATACCATATAAGAAATTGGTAAATTCTTAGCAACACAAAATACCAACACTGAAACATGAAGAATCAAAAAAAAAAATCTGTTCAGATTAATAATGAGTAAGAAGCTTGAATCACTAGTCAGATAGTTTCAATCGATGAAAAGTCCAAAATCACTGGTGAATGCTACCACATATTTAGGAAAGAAATATCACCAACCCTTCTCAAACCCTTCCACACAAAACTTCAGGGGAGAAAATATTGCTAAACTCTTTTCACAATGTTAGCTTTACCCTCAGACCAAAGCGAAACAAAGACACTACAAGGAAAGAAAACTCCAAATCACTATTGCTAATGAACATCACTGCAGAAATTCGGAACAAATTACTAACTGAATTAAGCAGTTTCTCAAAAGTATTATTGAACATGATCAAGGAGGACTTATTCCTGGGCTACAAGGATGGTTCAACATATGCAAATGTACAAATGTAATACATCATTTCAGTGAGTACAGAAAAAAATTAACAAAATTCCATATCTTTTCTTGTTTTCAACTTCTATTTAATAAAAGTAAATTTCCAAAGTACAACTTCTGAATTATAGCAGCTTTTCCTCCCATAACCTCCCTGCCATCCCATCTCCCACTCTGTCTCCCATCCCATTCATCATGATTCATTTTCAATTATCTTTATATACAGAAGATCAACTTAGTATATACTATGTAAAGATTTCAGCAGACTGCACCCACAAAGACATACAAAGTATAGAGTACTGTTTGAGTAGTAGTTTTACTATTAATTCTCATAGTACAACACAGTAAGGGCAGAGGTCCTACATGGGGAGCAAGTACACAGTGACTCCTGTTGTTGATTTAACAATTGACACTCTTGTTTATGAAATCAGTAATCACCCAAGGCTCTTGTCATGAGCTGCCAAGGCTATGTATGGAAGCCTCTTGAGTTCACCAACTCCGATCTTATTTAGACAAGGCCATATTCAAAGTATTCAAATTTCTCCCTTCAGAAAAAGGTACTGCCTTATTTGATGGCCCGTTCTTTCCGCTGGGATCTCACTCACAGAGATCTTTCATTTAGGTTATATATATATATATATATATATATATATATATTGCCACAATGTCTTGGCTTTCCATGCCTGCGAAACTCTCATGGGGTTTTAGCCAGATCCGAATGCCTTAAGGGCTGATTCTGAGACCAGAGTCTGTTTAGGGCTTTTGCAATTCTATGAGTCTGCTGTGTATCCTGCTTCCCATGTAGGATCATTCCCTCTTTTAATTCTATCAATTATTTGCAGACACTGGTCTTATTTATGTGATCTCGTGACACTTAACCCTATCTTTTTGATCAATTATGAATTTAAACTGATCAGTTTAACAAGTAAGATGGCATTGGTACATGCCACCTTGATGGGATTGAATTGGAATCCCATGGTACGTTTCTAGCTCTACCATTAGAGGTAAGTCCAAGTGAGCATATGTCTAACTGTACATCTCCTCCTTCTCTTATTCCCACTCTTATATTTAATAGGGATCACTTTTTTTTTTTTTTTTTGGACAGGCAGAGTGGACAGTGAGAGAGAGAGACAGAGAGAAAGGTCTTCCTTTGCCATTGGTTCACCCTCCAATGGCCGCCGCACCGCGCTGATCTGATGGCAGGAGCCAGGAGCCAGGTGCTTTTCCTGGTCTCCCATGGGGTGCAGGGCCCAAGCACCTGGGCCATCCTCCACTGCACTCCCTGGCCACAGCAGAGAGCTGGCCTGGAAGAGGGGCAACCGGGACAGAATCCGGTGCCCCAACCGGGACTAGAACCCGGTGTGCCAGCGCCACAAGGCGGAGGATTAGCCTAGTGAGCCGCGGCGCTGGCCAGGGATCACTTTTCAGTTAAATTTAAATGACTAAGAATAATTGTGTGTTAATTAAAGAGTTCACTCAGTAGTATTAAGTAGAAAAAAAGGTAAAAGAAATAAAGTAGTAAGTTGTTCCTCGACAGTCTGGACAAGGGCTGATCAAGTCATTGTTTCTCATAGTGTCCATTTCACTTCAACAGGTTTCCTTCTAAGTGCTCAGTTAGTTGTCACCGATCAGGGAGAACAGATGATATTTGTCCCTTTGGGACTGGCTTATTCCACTCAGCATGATGTTTTCCAGATTCCTTCATTTCATTGCAAATGACCATATCTTTTCATCACAAAAATGTTCATCAAATTAGATGTAGAAGGTAGGCACTATAATAAAAAAAAAGGACATATGTCCCAAGTCCATAGCTACCATCATACTCAGTGGTCAACAGTTGAAAACTTTTCACCTAAGATCAAGAAAAAGACTAGGATGTCACTGGCCATTTCTAATCAACATAGTACCAAAGTCCTAACCACAAAAATAGGCATAGAAAGATAAAAAAAAAGGCACTAAATGAGAAACAAAGAAATTAAGCTCTCCTGTTTGCAGATGGCATATGATATCTAGAAAACCCTAAAGATTGCAGCAAAAATTATTAGGATTAAGAGACTATGCAGCAAAGTGGTAGTGTACAAAACCAAAATGCAAAAATTACTTATTTTTTTATACTTACAAGAAATTATCCACAGAAGAAATTAAGGAAATGTTACCATTTACAATAGTAAAAAAAATCATCAAATAAGAATAAATTTAATGAAGGTAGTAAAGAGAGGCTCATGAAAATTATAAAACATTATGGGGCCGGTGCTGTAACACAGCTGGTTAAAGCCCTGGCCTGAATGCCAGTATCCCATATGGGCACCGGTTCTAGTCCTAGCTGCTCCACTTCCAGTCCAGCTCTCTACTATGGCCTGAGAGAGCATTGGAAGCTGGCCCAAGTCCTTGGGCCCCTGCACCAGCCTGGGATACCTGGAAGAAACTCCTGACTTCTTTCTTCAGATTGGCTTAACTCTGGCCTTGTAGCCATTTGGGGAGTGAACCAGCAGATGGAAGACCTCTGTCTCTACCTTTCCCTGTAACTCTGTCTTTCAAATAAATAAAATAAATCTTTAAAAAAATATAAAACATTAATGAAAGGAATTGAAGAAGATGCAAATAAATGCATCTGTTCATGGATCTGAATATTCTTAAATATTAATAGTACCCAAAGTGATAAACAAATTCAATATCATTCCTTTCAAAATTCCAATTATATTTTAACAGAAATATAACAAAGAATCCTAAAATCCACATAGAATCACAAAAACATGAAATAGCTGGAGCAAGTGGAACAAAAAAAGCAAAAAAATTGATTAAAAAAACAAGGAGGTATCATACTTCCTGGTTTACAATGTGGTGTGAATCCACTTTAATCAAAGCAGTATGATATTGATCTTAAAAACGGTATATAGACCAATGGAACAAAATGCAAATTTATAAATTAACATATAAATATATTCTACTAATATTTTACAAGTGTACCAAGAATATGCAATAGGGAACAGATAGTCTCTCCAATAAATGGAACTGAGAAAATTTCATACTCCCCTCCATAAAATGAAGTTAGTTTTTAAGCTCACAACATACACAAGAATTAATAAAACACATTAAGATTTAACTCAAAGATCTGAAACCATAAAACTAGAATAAATTAAAAGAGAAAGAGAAATTCTCCTTGCTGGTTTTCAGCATGATTTTTTAGATATGACACAAAGCACAAGAAACAACAATTTCAACAACAACAAACAAGGCATATTGCGTCAAAGGAAATTTATGAACAGCAAAGGAAGCATTCAACGTACTGTAAAAGCAACATACGAATGAGGTAACATATTTATATAATACAGATAATCTTCAAATCAGATAATCTATTCATGTAACTCAATAATAATAAAATATAAGGACCAGAGAGCAGGCAGGAGGAAGGGTAGGGTGGGAAGTATCACTATGTCCCTAAATCTTATATATAATACTTGAAACTTGTATAACTTAAATAAAATTTTTAAAAAGTCAAAAAATAGGAGGAGCTAATAACCTGAATAGACATTTTTCCACAGAAGACATATAAATGGCCAAAACATATGCGAAAAGGAGGTCAAATCAATGGAACATCATGAAAATGCAAATTAAATTGAATGAATTATCACCTTCTATCTGTGAAGATAGCTATTAGAAAAATGTCAAAAGATAAAAATTTTGGTGAGGATGTGGAGAAAAGGGAACCCTTCCTTTTACACTGCTGATGGGAATGTAAATTGGTACAAGCACCAGAGTAAAAGTGCAGGTTTCTTTAAGATTTTTCAAAAATGGTTAACTGTCATTTGACAGCAATTCTACTTCTGGGTAATTATCAATGAAAATAAAATTAGTATTGTGAAGATAGGGTTGCACTATCATGTTCATTGTAGTGATATTCAAAATAGCTAAGGTATAGAAGAAAACTAAGAAATAGTGCTAACTGTATACAATACAATAATATTAAGCCTTTAAAAAGGAAAGACATCTTGTCATTGCAGTAACATCTATGAACCTGGAGGATATTATGTTAAATGATATAAGCCAGACATAGAAAAATAGTTACATGTGGAAGGTAAACTGAAAGAAACAGCAGAACTGTCAGCAAAGTTCAAGATTGAGCAAAATAATAAGGGAATATTGATTGGAATATACAAATTTACTATTATAAGATTAATAAGTTCTGGAGACCTATTGTACAGCATGGTGACTGTAATTAATAATAACGTTTACTACACTAGAGACTTGCAGAGAGTATATCTTCACCACATAAATAAACTATTTGAGGTGATGTATAAGTTAATTCACCGGGTTCTGATAATCATTTTACAATACATGTACATCAACACATCATTTTGTACACCTTGAACATGCAATGATTCTTTTGTTTCCATGGAGGATTGGTTGCAAGACTCCCTGCCTGTACCAAGGTCTGTAGATGCTCACAAATCCCCCATGTAAAGGGATAGCATTTGCATATAAGCTATATACATCTTCTCAAATAGTTTAAATCTTCTCTAGACTACTTATTTTCCCTACTACAATAACTCATAAGCAGTTGTTACACTGCATCATATAGGGAATAATGTCCACAAATAGCATGGACATGTTCAGTATGCAGTTTATAAGAGAATATGTTTTGTTCTGTAGTTTGTTATATCTGAACATGCAGAACCTACAGAGAGAGTCCCAAATGAATATAATTTGTATTTTTCAATTTTACCTAAGTAAAGCTGAAATCCAAAAGGAGGAAACCATGAAGTGAAATAAGCCAGTAACAAAAGAACAACACTGCAAAAAAAAAGTCAATCAATCAATCAATACAAAATTGTCCCCCCAGCTCATTAATGATAATCATCTAGCATTTTGTATTTTTCCTCATAGAACTACTCTGTATGACATATTATGCTTATTTGCTTATGCATTTGCTGTGCTTCTCTCATTAGGATTACAAATGTCAAGGGCTGCTATATCACTGGAATCATTATCTTATTATCATTGTTCAATAAATATTTTTTAAAAACTCAGATGGATAAAATCACCTTTCTGAATGTTTACTATATGTGTTACTTTATTATTTTTTAACTTTTATTTAATAAATATAAATTTCCAAACTACAACTTTTGGATTACAGTGGCTTTTTCCCCCCATAACTTCCCTCCCACCTGCAATCCTCCCATCTCCCGCTCCCTCTCCCCTTCCATTCACATCAAGCTTCATTTTCAATTCTCTTTACATACAGAAGATCAGTTTAGTATAAAGTAAAGATTTCAACAGTTTGCACCCACACAGAAACACAAAGTGTAAAGTACTGTTTGAATACTAGTTATAGCATTAATCCACATTGTATAACACATTAAGGACAGAGATCCTACATGAGGAGTTAAGTGCACAGTGACTCCTGTTGTTGACTTACCAATTGACACTCTTGTTTATGACGTTAGTAATCACCCTAGGCTCTTGTCATGAGTTGCCAAGGTTATGGAAGCCTTTTGAGTTGCCAAATCCAATCTTATTTAGACAAGGTCATAGTCAATGAGAGTATTTTAGGCATGGAAAGCCAAGACACTCTGGCAGAAAAAAAAAATAAAAGACCTAAATGAAAGATCTCTGCGAGTGAGATCCCAGTGGAAAGAACGGGCCATCAAAGAAGGAGGTACCTTTCTCTGAAGGGAGCAGAGAACTTCTGCTTTATTATTTTTAACATTCTCTCATGTTATCCTTTTAAAACTATAAAACTTGTCATATTCCTATTACAGTAATGATTATTTGAGGACTGGGTAGATTAGTAGCTTGCCCAAGTTCATTCAATTGCTAAATGAAAAGGCTAGAATTTGAACTTAGCTTCATTAACCATGAAAGTCCATACTCTAAATCTGAACTGTACTGCATTTTCAGTTTGTATGTTGTTACCAGAAACTCTAATATAGATCTAGAAATAATGTAGAAAGTAAAGAAAAATATGTTGCCAGTTATAAATTTCTCAGTGAACCTTCTTTCCCTCCACATAAAAGAAACACGTGTTCCAGTACAGCTTCATATTTTGGGGAAGGTTTTCATTAAATGACTTCAACCTATGTGTTTGTGAACTAGCCATGAGTCATTTAATTCCAAGTGGCTGGTGTATAAACCTAGTGGAATGTTTTGTGCAGCTTAATCAAGTCTCGACCAGATCTCACATAACCATTTTTTTTTAAAGAATGATTTTTCTCAACCACTGCCTTCACATTTGACCCAGTAAAGGATATAGAAACCTACCTCCACCCCCTTCCTCAGCCTGTTAGACATTTAGTTTACAAATGTATGTTTACAAACATCTTTACAGTATGCTTACAGTATATTTACAAACTATCTGAAACTAACTGTACCGCTGTAGAGCCATATTTTGTTGTCCTACTTAGCATAATTTCCCAGTCCCCTCCCCTAAGGAAGATTAATTCACACACATCATTTCAGCATTTTCAGCTGCTTCCTTTCTGGCATTCACATTTGTTAAGAGTGCCAGTAAGTCTCTTTCAACACATGAGCTAGCCCTGAGCAATTGCCACAAACATGGAGAGAACCATCCTTGTACTAATAATGTGACCAACCTGGCAGGAAGAAATCACTGCTTTCCCTCAACATGGGAAAGGCGCAAATCCACACCAACCTCAAGGCTGCCTCTGTGACTGACATCTTTCACTCTGTGATTTTTCCTCTTCTGTCTTAATTTCTTGAGCTAATTCATTTTCTTGCATTCATGTCCTCAGAGAGCAGAGTTCATTTTTGATGTTTCCTTAGTACCTTAATTGTCATTGTACATGGTATTGTATGCAACTAGTTTTTCCTACCAGAAGTAGTTTTCTCCTCCTCATAGCAAGATTGTAGACATACTGTAACAATATGCCTAATTGACAATAGCAGACCAATAAAATGCATTTTTATACTAAAGCTTTTTTGAAGTAAGCAGAGGGTGCTTTCACTGTTTTTCAAGTGATTCAGTTTACCTTGCATCATCTTAAATTAAACTACTTTAGTGTCAGAAACATGGGGAGGGAAAGAAGACATGAAGTGACAATGAAGTGGCAAGCACAGAGCAATAGAGAAAAATCTTTCCTACTGCACAGTAATAGCAAAAACCAGCATCACCCTGGGCCTGTCTAAAAAGTCCTCTCCTCTTGGACTGCCCTTATCTGTTAGGGTTACTATTCCATTGTTATATAAATTGATCTCCTCCCGTCCCAGTACTAACCAGGCCTGACCCTGCTTATCTTCTGATATCAGACAAGATAGGGCTTGTTCAGGGTGGTATAGCCATAGACTCCTGCTTTTCTATGTAATCCTGTAACTGAAATATAGAAAAGTTTGTTACAACAAGCTCAAATACCCATCATCTGAATTTTTTCATTTAGGAATTATAAAAATATAGCATGAGACTCTGTACATTTCAAATATGTTAAAATGCTTTATTCTAAGGAATAATCTGTCATCTCCTTGGATAAAGAAACATAATGGCAAGTGCAGCATGAATATCTCAATGACAAGGGCAGATGAGGTTGTCTCAAAGGAATGTGAAATTATGAAAGGCCTGAAAACTCCAAGTCATCATACCAGATGTGCTTCGACATTGTCACAGTGGTATACATGCAACACACTGAATCCACCTGTGGGTGAAATATACAAGCCCGCAAAGACAGTCAGGTCTTGAATTGTTTCTTCCAGGTTTTACAATTTTCTAGCTAAGTTGATGGTAACCAGCTCAGCATATCAGAATACATTTCAAATTTTTTACATTTTATCATGTATTTTATTTTCTATTAAAGTTTGTTAAGAGGTATTATGAATAATTTATTTCTGGTAATTTGCAATATGTCATTATTTTAAAAATTAAAATATGTATCATTTTTTGACATTTTCCTTTAAAAGTTAGAACACAGTTCTGATAAACAAAGCACAAACATCCAACATTTTTAAAACGTGGTCAAAATGTTTTTCAGTGTCTCTTACAAATAACTCAATGTTGTGATTGTGCTACAACAGAGTCAATAAAATACAAAAATTTGTGAAAAAACAAATTTTGAACAGACTCACTACCAAAGAGAAAAGATGGTTATGGATTTAGTTATGGTTCCACCTACAAGGTGAGTTATGAACAGCTGCAGTAGGATCAATTTATTATATGTTCTGCAAGATTAAAAATCTATTATAAAATAGCACAGGAATGTATATGGCTTAAACATGTTTTATCCAAAATAAATTTATCTCTTAATTCCACAAACTTTTTGAAGTGCTCTAATATAAAAATTCACATGTTAGCATACAAGAATATGACTCTACAAATATTATTATTGCTTCATTTTCCAAAGATGTATACTAATAGTTGTCTTATTAATTTACTTGAAAGACAAGAGTTATAGACAGAGAGAAGGACAGAGAAAGAATTTTCCACCAACTGTTTCACTCTCCAAATGGCCACAATTATCACTCTGGGCCAGGCCAGAGTCAGGAGCTAGGAGCTTCTTCCACATTTCCTTCATGGGTGCAGATGCCCAAGCACTTGGGCCATTCTCCACTGCTTTCCCAGGTGCATCAGCAGGATGGTGGGTCAGAAGTGGAGCAGAAAGGACTCGCTCAGGCGGCACCCATATGGAATTCGGGCACTGCAGGTCATAGATTTAACCCACTGCACCACAACACCAGCCCCCAATAGTTGTCTTTTTAGTATGATAAATGTTCTGCCCTGAACTCCCATCCTACTGTACTCCTCTTTCCTTCTCTTTCCAATTAAGTTCCTCTTCTAGGCTTTTAATGTCTCAAGAAAGTGCTATTACAGGAAATCTATGAACTAATCTTGGGATGATTATAGACAATGCAGGAATCATTGAAAATAAAGAGTCCTTGGACTAGAGAGGTGGAGGAAAATCATGGTCACTTAAAAGGAGCCTTAGCTGAAAGGCCACTCAGAAGAACGCGGATACCTTGCCTCTTGTTTCCAAGTGGAGCCTTTGAATAAGATAAAAATGATGGAATAACAAAAATATGTTTGGAAAGATTCATAAACATACGGATCTTGTGCAACTCTTTCTAAGGTAGCGGCAAGCCTGTAAAGGAACTCTCACACAGGCTTGTAATGTTCACCACATGATCTGGCAGGAGCAGTAACAAGTGACTAGAAGACTAGAAGGTAAAGACCGTGACAGCCTTTCATAATTTCCCCAGCTTCCCTATTTCTTGGACATGAGCCAAGTATTTCCTGTGTTCTCAGAAAGGCATCAGAAATAGCTGGGATAATCAGATCTGAAATAGCCTTGCAATTGTAAAAAAGTGCATGCAATATTTATCTGACCTAAAGGTAAGAGACATCATGATTCATTTAGAGTTCAAAGAGGCTTCTAAAGGGGGGATAAAAGGAAATGAAACAAAACAGGCAAAAAACACAAAACAAAGCAATACAAAAACTTGGAGGAAATTGTGTTCCAGCACAATTTCAAGGGACAGGTAAGTACTGAATAGTGTCCTTTGAATTAGCCTCACAGTAATCACTAGTAGAGGGAGTGAACGTAGCAACAAGATTGATGGGGAAGAGGCCACATTGCGAGTTTCTGAACATCAGTAAACAGTAGTTTAAGTGAAAATAGTAAAATGACCTCCTGAAGATATCTCCACAAACACCCACTGTGAGGAAAAAGAAAGCAGTAGCTGAAAAAGACACACAGTTGAAGGGAGAAGCTGACATTGTTTTGAGTCACCAGAAAGATGTGAATGCAGCCAGAGAACAATTGAAAGAAGCCAACAGAATGGAAGTGTTTTGAAGACACCAATGAGAGATGGCATAGCTGATGGGGTAAGTTGGGAGTGAATGAACTACATGTTCCAAGAGAAAAGTTGTGCCAGACAGAAGCAATGTTCAAAGAACATTTTTTGAATTAGATTTCACCTGGGTGCTTAACAGATTTAGGCAGATGCATAAATAGTCCAAGAAAATGGCAAAAGGTATGAAGCCTCTTTTATAAACTTCTTTTTGATTATTTTTTGTTTAGTTCACTCTGTTTAATCTCATTTGAATTGCACATGGACTGTTTCCATTTTTTGATAGCCTTGCCCTTCTAACTGTTTTGATTCCTTTTCCCCTTCTCTGCTTCTCCTTTTGATTCGCCTGATCTGAGATCCTCCGTACCTTCTGCTCGCACCTGATGGTAAATCACAGCTCTGAAAAATGCCACATTATGTTCATTATGTTCAAGGTGCATGTGCATCTAAAAATAGTTAGAATATGACTTCACAATTTGAGAAACAAAATCTCTGCCACAAAATTACCCAGTTTGCTGGAACTCCTAACATTTGTCTGGAGTGCAGACCACCAATCATATTACATAACTTATAAAACTCACAACACTGGGCTTATGCTTGTTAATAAAGGTCTCTACAGTCAGCCTCATTTCTATCACACTGACATAGCTGTTACAAAAACACTGTAGTTGGCAAGAATTCTGTCTTTTCCTCTCTGTTTTTTTTTTTTTTTGTATAATAAGCAGGTACAATTATTCAAGTGACTTAGTTGCACAAATATTCAAAAATCTATGAAGAAACTTCTTCTGACATTGCTGCATGCCATAATTGCTCAGGGATTAGTCCTAGTGAGTTAGTTAGAGTTAGTAATAAATGGCTTATTAGCATTTTGGTGAATGACAAGGTCAAAAGATCAAATATCATGTATTTTTGTCATTCTAAATAGGGACAATATCAAATTACTGTCATCACTTTGAGTGAACTAAGAGGGTATAAGTTTTCACAAAGAAATTTTATAAATATTAGTCAAAAGAAAGCTATATAAAGATTTAAAATACTATGGACCCCTTAAACCAAATACATGTTTAATAGGTGCACCATTGGAAAAACACAGAAACACATATTCACACTAAAGAAAAATTGCCTTCCTTATAATAAATATTCAGAGTAGATCAAAGTAATAGGCATATATTCTTGATTTACGTCTTCCTAGGAGAAGCTGTTTTACTAGCAGGAGTAGTATCTCAGTCAATGAATATTGCTGGAGAAAAACATAAATACATTAATTTGCTGTTGCTTCATTTTACTCATATAAAATATTTTAGCTACAACTCTCAGGTCAAGGACAGTGGGACGAATGGCAATGATCTACTAAATGCCCTTCAGATTTAGTTAAACAAATTTTAAACAAAAATACTTAAATGCCACTGATTAACTATATCAGTGCAAATAGGTTTTTTTCCTTATAAATTCATGGTAATAAGTATACTGAAGGAATTCAAATAATATCTTAACTGCATTCAGAAATTTTCTTCTTTAAAAAAGACTAATACTATACTATATTTTAGAGAAAATAACCTTCTTAATTAGTATTGGAACCTAATTAAAGATGTGTATTTGGGTGCTAAACTAGCCTCTAGTTTTTATACCAAAGAAGCATACAGTTTTAAATGTAAGCAATTCAAACATGGATTCACAGTTGTAAACAGTACAGGTTACACCCTTGAAAATCCTCATTTTATAATGTGCAACTGAGTCATTTATTACTTTGCTGGAACACAGGTAAGATGAGTTATAGGAGCTCATGTAATTATGATTTCTACTTGCTGTGATAATTCAATACAGATAGCGTGATAAGGCTGTCAATTCCATTTACTTGTCACAAAACCATAAAAAGTACTATTTAATTAATTTCCATTGACCACACCATGCTAACTAGAAATTTTCTCTCTTCCCAGTCTCCAATAGTTCAAGCTAACTTATCAATTAGTTTTCCTTAATTGATTAACATATAAATAAATATATATTCAAACAAAGTTGACTTTGTTCTAAAGTAAAAAGATATCATGCTCTCATTTGCTTTCTGTGCATTACATTTATCCTTATGCTTTTTTAAAAGATATTTATTTATTTGAAAGGCAGAATTTACAACAAGAGGAGAGAAACAGAGATCTTCCATACTTTGCTGGGCCAATCCAAAATCAAGATCCAGGAACTTTTGCCTGGTGTCCCACGTGGGTGCAGGAGCCCAAGGACTTGGGCCAACTTTTGCTGCTTTCCCTGGTGCATTAGCAGGGAGCAGCCAGGACTTGAACTGGCACCCATATGTGATGCCAGTATCACAGGTGATGGCTTTGCTCATCATGCCACAATACTGACCCCTACCCATGCTCTCTTGGATATTGCTTTTTAATATACAATTTTGACCATACATGACAGCTATATTCTGTAAACTCTCTGTGAACATTGTTAATAAACATTGAACCATTGTTCCTATGAGATGTACAAGGTTTGGTTCTTATGAGTCTCTGGTCAAAATATTTTCATTAATTGATCAATATACAACTTGTACATTTTTAATGATGTGTTATGCAAAATATACTGTTGATTAATTCACACTGAATTCACAACCAACAGAATTACAGCATTTGTCTAATCGAACCTCGTCTAACACACGTATTCTGTAACACATAGATATATTACAACAATTTCTTGCACTTAGGAATACCAGACAGTATTACAGTACTATGCATAATGGCCATTTTAAAGAGCAAAGTCATCAGCAATGCACAGAAAAATAGCAACAACAATATGTGCCACTATATAGAATAGAAAAAGGACACTTGTTTGTAGTATGAAAGCTAAAACAAGAAAGCAGATTGTCTCTTTCTTTGGCCTCAGCTGGGAACATGCACATTGACTGACTACAATGTTTCTCTGCAAATGACTACAGAAGTGCCTTGAGCATTGATTTTGAAGTAACAAATACATTTTAGCAAGTAGACAAATTTGTGATTATGGAATCTGCAAATAATGAAGATCAACTATGCATAAGCTTCATTGCAATAAAAGCAGAAATTCAGTTCCAAGCAAAAAGATTCCATGAGTTAAGAAAAGAAAGGAGAGGAAAGGAGAGGAGAGGAGAGGAGAGGAGAGGAGAGGAGAGGAGAGTGAAGTGTGAGCATGGGCAACATAACTTTCTCTGAGCCTGGACCAACATTCCTACTAACACGTCTGATATTCCAGACTATATGTCTTTTAGATAAGTTTGGAAAATAAAGGTGACTGATAATGAAAGAAAAATGAACAGAGGCTGGTAGAGAAGAAATTTACTGATTTTATGGGCATTAGATAAGTATTATTAATTTTAAATAACTGTGTATATTTTAAGGAAACAACATATAATGATCAAAAAATAAGGATATTAAATGAGATTAAGAAACTGTCCACTAAACTAAATGGCACTGCAATTGTTTGGCAGAGCAAACACATTTGTAAAAATGGTTAAATGATTAGGAGTTAAGTAACAATCTTTGACACCCTTGGTTAAATTTATTCTAAGGTATTTAATTCTTTATGGAGCTATTGTGAATGGGACTGACTTGAAAGTTCATTCTCAGTCATGACATTGTCAGTGTACAGAAAGGCAACTGATTTTTCTGTGTTGATTTTATATCCTGCCATTTTACAGAACGCTTTTATGAGTTTAAATAGTTTCTTAGCAGGCAGTTCTAATCCAAACAACCTGGTACTGGCACAATAACAGACTTATAGACCAATAGAATGGAATAGAATCTCCAGACATCAATCCATGTACATACAGCCAACTTACCTTTGATAATTGCTAAAATCAATACTTTAGAAGAATGACAGTCTCTTGAACAAATCATGCTGGGAAAACTGGATCTCCACATGTAGAAATATGAAACTAGACCCATACCTTACTTGTTACCAAAAAATACACTCAAAAATGGATCAAAGATGTTAATCTACAACCAAGGGTCCTCAAATAACTAGAGAACATTAGGGAAACTCTGCAAGACACTGGCATAGGCAAAGACTTCTTGGAAAAGGCCCCAGAAGCACAGGCAATCAAAGCCAAAATTGACTATGGTAGTACACGAAGCTGAGAAGCTTCTGCACTATGAAAAGACTACTCAGCAAAATGATGAGGCAACCGACAGAATGGGAGAAAATATCTGCAAACTTTGCAACTGGTAAAGAATTAAAATCCAGAATATGTAAAGAGCTCAAGAAATTCAACCAAACAAAACAAACAAACCCAGTTCAGGAATGGGCAAAGGACTTGAACATGCATTTTTCTTTTTTTATTTTTTTTATTTTTTTTCTTGATTCATTTATGAAAATTTTTATTAATTGGCAATTAGCTTAACAGAGTATATTCAAAAACACATTGAGAATCCCCTTGTAAGGAACTGAACAACCATAAGTAATTTGTTATTCTATTAATATTCTTTTAATGTAAGCTGTAGAACAATATTTTGTTTTGTAATCTAATTCACACAGAAGCACAAAGTACTTTTGTTGAAATGAGGTATGCCATTCTTGACTGGTACTTCACAAAGGGTTTCCTTCCAAGAGATTCTCTCTAGTAAAATAGGGGCTACTTCATCAGGTTTGGCTCTATGCTTTACTTCCTTTAACATAGTCTTTAAATTCTTGCTCTGTCTTCTTTATAGGCCACATCTAAAGTTACTTGCACTTTTCTTTTTTTAATAGAAAGCTTTTATTTAATAAATATACATTTTGAAAGTAAAACTTTTGGATTATAGCGGTTCTTCCCATATACCCACCCTCCCACCCCCAAACCATCCCACTTCCTCCTCGCTCTCCATCCCACTCTTCATTAAGATTCATTTTTTAATTATCTTTATATACAGAAGATCAATTCTAAACTAAGTAAAGATTTCAACAGTTTGCACCCACACAGACACACAAAATATAAAGTACTGTTTGAAAACTAGTTTTACTGTTAATTCTCATAGTACAACACATTAAGTACAGAGGTCCTACATGGGGAGCAAGTGCACAGTGAGTCCTAATGTTGATTTAACAACTGACACTCTTATTTATGACAAAAGTTATCACCCAAGGCTCTTGTCATGAGCTGCCAAAGCTATGGAAGCCTCTTGAGTCCATGAACTCTGACATTATTTAGACAGGGCCATAATCAAAGTGGAAGTCCTCTCCTCCCTTCAGAGAAAGGTACCTCCTTCTTTGATGGCCCGTTTTTTCTGCTGGGATCTCACTCACAGAGATCTTTCATTAGTTGTTTTGTTTTGTTTTTGCCACAGTGTCTTGGCTTTCCATGCCTGAGAAACTCTCATGGGCTTTTTAGCCAGACCTGAATGCCATAAGGGCTGATTCTGAGGCCAGACTGCTGTTTAGGGCATTTGTCATTCTACAGATCTACCGTGTGTCCTGCTTCCCATGTTGGATCATTCTCTCCCTTTTAATTCTATCAATTAGTATTAGCAGACACTTGGTCTTAGTTATGTGTTCCTTTGACACTTAATCCTATCTTTATGATCAGTTACGAAGTTAAACTGATCATTTTAACTATTAAGATGGCATTGGTACCTGACAACTTAATGGGATCTGGAGTCTTATGGCAAGTTTTTAGCTTTACCCTTATAGATAAGTCCAAGAGAATGTGTAGGCACTTTTCAAGAGAGGAAAATCAAAAGGCAGACACTTGAGAAAATGCTCACGACCACTAGCCATCAAAGAAATGCAAATCAAACTATGGTGAGGTTTCAACTTACTCCTGTTAGAATGGCTAACACAGAAATCAACAAACAACAAATACTGGCAAAGATGTGGAGAAATTGTACCCTGGTCCACTCTTGGTGGTAATGTAAATTGATGTAGCTCCTGTACAAGACAGTATGGAGATACTCCAGAAATCTGAATATAGACTTATCATATGATCCTACCAACTCCTTCCTGGGAATTTACCCACACCAAAGGAAATCAGCGTATGAAAGTGTTATCTTTACCTCCATGTTCATTGCACCAAAATTCAAAATAGCTAAGAAATGAAATCAACTCAGATGTGCTTCAATTATTGACTGAATAAAGAAATTATGGTATATATATATATAATATGGAGTATTACTTAGCTGTAAAAAAATGAAATCCTGTCTCTTGCAACAAAATGGACACCACTTGAAATCATTATACTTAGTGAAATAGCCCAGTCCCCAAAAGACAGAAATTATATGTTTTCCCAGATTGAAGATAACTAATAAAGTACCTGAAATGTAATGTGTTGGAGTGAAATAAATATTTTGAGATTCAATATTTACAGCCCTTGCCTCTTTTGTTGAGGAACAAGGTTTTTTGTTTTGTTTTGTTTTGCTTGTTTCCTTTTTTAAACTTCATATTATTTGTTGAATTCCTTTACTAAGTGTAAGGTTAACTATGTGATTGTTAGGTGAACTGAAATAGATCTTTGTAAAAATTAACAGTGGCAATATGAAAGGGAGGATGAAGGTTTGGAGCATGGGCAGGAAGGAGGGTGGGAGGAAAGTGTCACTATGTTCTCAAATCTGTATACATGAAATACATAAAACTGTTATAAGTTAAATAATATTAAAAATCTTTTATCAAAAAGAGAGTTAAGTAGCATGGTCATTATTCAAATGATACTATCTCATTTGATTGATAGTAGTTTTTTCTTTGATTTTTATTTTTATTGTGACAAAATATACATTTTCCTAACTTCTCAAAGGCTTTTCCCAGTCACATAACATGATTTAAATTATTGAAAAGCTTCTTCTCTTGTATTTAAAATTATGGTGCAAGATAAGACTATTTTTTTCATTTTTCTTCCTTCTATCCTAATTTCTCCCTCCTTCTTTCTTTTTCCTTATTTCCTCATTCCTTCTCTTTCTCTGCTTTGGAACATCTTACCAGTACATTTATAATTCTAAAACATGGTTTACTTTCTTCCTACTATATTTAAAAAATACCTTCCACCTCAACACTCCACTATTCATATGGACATCAATTTATCTTACCAAGGCCCTATTAATTCTGCCTTTGAAATTTCATGTTTCACTTTTTTATTTTTTTATTTTTGTTATGCGAAAGTATTTTTAGCATTTTGTGGTTATTTTTCTCTTGAAAAATAGCTTAGGCACTAAAAATTGCATATGTGCATGTGAGGTTTAAAGAATAATAATACAGGTTATGTTGCATTATATACCTGGAATAATTCTCTATATTTTCCATTGTCTTCCTTCTTCAACATTGTGTCACTGAGATTCATTCAAGGTAATGTGTTACTTTAACTCAGTCATTCTTTCCATTGTATTATAATTGATCACAACATATTTTGTTATTGACATCCATGTGAGTTGTTTTCTCATTATTGCCAGTATGAACAATGCTATTTCATAATGCTAAGTGAAGCCGGAAACTGGAATCAGCTGCTATTGTGCATGTATTTATTTGCCATTGCTGCTGTGATGCTTAAAAGAACACTAAATGAACAGAAAGGAGCAAAATCTTATTCCCATCCCTCCCTTCCTGAGTGTACCCCTCGGTAAAACCTAACAAGACACCAAATGAAAAATAATATATAGTTTTCAGTGTCCCAACCTCCAAATTACCAAGCTGATTCTAAAGTGATGAATGTTCATTGAGATAATAGTTTTATAACCAACAGATAGTTTAAGTATTTATACTAAAGCTTAGAAATCTGAAGCCAGTGCCGAGACACAAGAATGAATGTTGGAATAAAACAAATACAAAATTGAAGGCAACTGGTGTAATAAGAAAACATGTCAGTTAAAAAAAAGGGCTCAGGTTTTCAGAGGGATTTGAATCTGTACCTATTTGACTGTACATACACTGTTCTTTCATTTGTGTCTACCTGCTTGCCATGGAAAAATGAATTCTTTAGGAAGTTTTCCCTATGTAGTTAGACAGGCATGCTACAAATTTGTGAAATAGTAGAGGTTAAACTTGCACTAAAACTCAAAGATAATGTTCTTACTCAGAGATTTCCAATTGAAATTGTCTTTAAAGTGGTGCAGCTGTGTACTAAGCAAGGAAACCAACTGAAAGAAATATCTTATTAATATTCATTAAGAGGTAATAAAATTATGTCTAATGAATGATAGTGTAAAAGACAAAGTTGATGTGAAAAGATACACTGAAAAAAAAAATTGAGCTGACATTTGCTTCTAACATCTGAGGAAGGGGCACAACTGGAAATAAATACTTGATGACTGGCCAAGCCTCAACTAATAATTGGATTTTTCTTGATAAATTAAATGATAAATATATCAATAACATAGAATGTGTTGCTGTGCCTTGGTCTATAGGTCTTAATGTTTTACACTGAAGAATGAGACAAGTTTTATTTTTAACTGCTCTTTTTGTGACATCGGATTCTGTACATATCATGCTTGCTTAATATTTTTTGATATCATTCTTCCCTAATTTTTCATTCTTACTTGGAATTAAAATGCATTCATCTTAGATTTCATTCTACAGTGTATTAAGAGAAAATACATCTTTGTTAAACTCAATTTTTTTTTTAATTCATTTGATCTGATTTAGATTTGTTTCACTAGAGATAGAACTTTAACTTAGATTTGTTTTTCCTTATATTTTACATACTTATCTTTCAGTTACTATTATGCTATTGATGAACCTAGTGTTTACCTAATTTTACAATCTTATTGTAAGTAATCCTTACTATTTCTCTTTCTTTGGGTGTTTAAATACCATATTCTAATACTGCAGTTAGGTTTATTGATTTTACTGAGACAAAACAATTTTTGTTAGATCTAGAAAATCTTGAGTTAATATATTTTTATAAGTCTTAAAATTTTCTTTTTTTATGTTCTTTTCTTCTGGACCTCTTCTCATATGTATATTGAACTTTGCTTCTATGGTTTATATTTTCCTATCTTTATTGCCTTATAAAGAATTTTCAGATTATTAATTTATTAACTTGATCATAATCTGAATCCAGGTTATTTTTTATCATACCATTTGTGATGTAGTATTAGTAATCTTTTCCCATATGGAATTTATTATTAATCTTATTAAAAGCAATAATACGGTATCTTATTAATGTTTTAAATATTTTTGTCTTAAATTAAATTTTATATATTTATTCATTGTTAAAGAATTATTTATTTACTTTGAAAGTCACAGTTATAGAGAGAGAGTGTGAGAGAGAGAAAGAAAGAGAGATCTTAATCTGCTGATTTACTTCCCAGATGGCCATAATGGCCAGAGCTGGGCCAGGCCAAAGCCAGAAGCCAGTAACATCATCCAGATCTCCCACATGGGTGGCAGAGCCCCAAACATTTGGGCCATCTTTGAGTGCTTTTCCAGGCCACTAGCAGTGAGCTGGATCAGAAGTGGAGCAGCTGAGGCATAAACTGGTGCCCATATGCGATGCCAATTTCATACAGTACATTATTCTGAGAAACTCAGCTAAAGTGACTACAAGCACAAACAAATACTTGTATTATAAATGGATTTTATTTTGTTAAGAGATAGCACATTCAGACCAGACTAAAATGAGTTATATTCAGTTATTTTTTACAAGTATATTTTTAGATATTGTTTTGTTAATATACTAATAAGCTTTAATATTCTGAGACTTAGAACTGGATATTTATATTATTAATTTGGTCTTTAAAGTGGTCAAATACAATAGGTTCTTTATTCTCTAATGCATGAATAAACTAACTCACTGAAATATGATACAAGAATATTTTGAAAAGTCTCTGTTGTTTCAGTCATGGAGTACGGCTGCAGTGTAACAGAGAGGCTTCTGACAACTTACTGAAACGTAGTTTCTATACACTGCATGTTCTGCTTCCCTTAAAACACAGCAAATTAATTTAACTTCAAATTTTTTTCACTTTTATTACTAGCTCAAAAACACTGTTTTGTAATATGGGCTTAGGTTTTCACACAACTAGAAATATTTTTGCACTGATTTTTTGTGCTCAGAGAAACTTGATTTAGATAGTATGGCAATTTTCTACTTCCTTGAATAATATGTGGAAATAACTTTTGAAGTTAATAGTCTGTATATAATTCCAAAGAAATAAAAGAAAATTACTAAAATAAGAGAAGTGTGATTGTATTGTGCCAAAGGCTAGCAGCAATCCTGGATGATGGGTATTATTTTCACAGAGATAAAGATTATATAATTAGGGAATGTGTAGCCACAGAGAAACTATATTGTTCTCAACAGAGAGTTGCAAGGCTGTGAATTGTTTTGTTGTTTAGTTGTACGTGCTGCTCTTCTTTTCTTCTGAATCCTGACTTGTGGTGATGTAGTAGTTTGTCAATCACAATGCCTTATCAAGCAAGCATACACACTAAAAAGTGCATGTCTGCACATCAATACTCTGTAGCATATGTAAACTCATGGTGAAAAAAAGTGATAAAATTAGCGTGCTCTTACAATCAGAGTGCTTTGACAGGCTGAATCACTCATCTTCACCTCACTCATAAACGTCAAAACCACCTCCAGAGATCTCATCAGAACAAACATTCCCTAATAAGAAAATAAAATTCTCCAAACCTATATCTCTATTTATAAGCAGAATAGCTTACTTTATTTCGGAAAAAAATGTTTAATAGTGAAAAAAATGAGAATTTTTTCCACAATAAAGATAAGATGACACTTCCTTTTCTGATGATAAAATGAATTATTTTCCTTGGTTAAGATTTTATATTATTAAGCCAAAAGATATGATTTTGAATTTGTGTCTTGCTACTTTTTAGCTGTGTCACCTTGAGCATGTGACTATAAAATGTGGCATCACTTCTTTTTGAAAGATACTAATAGTTAGGCAAGATAATACTTACAAAGAGTTTTCCATAATAGTGTAACTAGGTGGATGTTGGTGATTATTAAAATATTATTGTTCATTATTGTTCAGATTCAATGCAATTGACAATCTAAGATATTTCTCTCTAAGTTACAGTACATGACTGTTTGTTGAGAAAGGAATCATTTGAATGATGGCAGGTATTATCAGTTTCATTGACCCTGGAAAAGCTACCAAAGGTAAGCTATTTGGTAAAAACGGTCACATCCTGATTTGCCTCCTGCATTCTGAGTGCCCTCGATTATTGCAATCTTGATTTACAGAAAACAGTGTTTCACAACAGTATCACAGTGATTGTCTACTTACTGTTTTGTCTTCTGTGAGGTCTCTAATGCTTCCTGGCAATGAGCAATACTTCGTCCCATCTCAGAGCAACTCCACCACTGACTTTGCTTCCTTACTGAATGTCTCACATTTCATTGTTGTAAACATGCTCCTTTAGTTTTAAGAAATCCTAACTCAAAGTGTTAATATGAAGTTAATTGTATATATTTTGGATTTCCATAACATCTTGCAATAGATAATGATAAACAATCATCAGATTTTGGATTTTCAGTCTAGGAAATTAATGATGAAATTATAGGCCCAAAGGATAATTTGAAGAATGTTATTAAACTTTTTAAGAAATAAAAAGGAAATATTGATGAAAATTGTTAAAGAATCTGACCTATATTATTTTTAATATTTGTTTTATTTATTTGAAGGGCAGGGTCATACAGAGAGAGGGAAACAAAGAGAGATTTTCCATTTTTGGGTTTACTCCCCAAATGGCTGCAATGGCCAGTGCTGGGCCAAGCCACAGCCGGGAGCCAGGAGCATCTTCTGGGTCTCCCATGTGGGTAGCAGGGGAAAAACACTTGGGCCATCCTCTGCTGCTCTAGTGCACTAGCAGGGAGCTGGATCAGAGTTGGAGCAGCTGGAACTTGAACTGGCACCCATGTGGAATGCTAGCATTGCAGACTGTGGTGTAACCCATTATGCCACAACGTTGAACCTGTTATTTTTCTAAATATATTCAGTACCATTGTGGGTGATCCTGTACCTGGTGGCGAGTCTGTCTGCTTAGCCCATGCAGAAGGTTAGCCTGACTTTTGGCAGGCGGAAGAAGCCCCAGGAACTGCTCTCAGGGGCGGGCCAGGCCCATCAGGGAGGCTATCATAGCCTATGTGACCTTCAAGCTGATTGGGGAAGCATAGAGGCACCAATATTGTCTCTATCCTATAGAATTAGTGTTGACCTGAATTAGCCATGCCCCCTCTGCCTGCCCTTTGTCCCCTCTGCCCTTTAAAAGGTGTGCTTGGTCGTTAATAAAGCGGTCATGTTCACTGAAACTTGTCTCCGGTGCTTCTTGTCGAAGAACACATTTGCCCCACCAGAATGCATGGACCTCACTGGACAAGGCCACATGCCATTTTAAAAATTTTTTATTTGGCTGGCGCCACAGATCTCTAGGCTAATCCTCTGCCTGCGATGCCGGCAACCCGGGTTCTAGTCCCAGTTGGGGCACCGGTTCTGTCCTGGTTGCTCCTCTTCCAGTCCAGCTCTCTGCTGTGGCCTGGGAAGGCAGTGGAGAATGGCTGAAGTGCTTGGGCTCTGTACCCGCATGGAAGACCAAGAAGAAGCACCTGGCTCCTGGCTTCAGATCAACGCAGCAACGGCCGTAGTGGCCATTTGGGGGGTGAACCAAGGGAAGGAAGATATTTCTCTCTGTCTCTCTCTCTCTCTCACTGTCTATCAAAAAAAAAAAAAAAAAAGGAAGTATTCTGTTTTTCAAATGTGTGTCTCTATATAACAAAATACATTTCTATATAACAATATATCATTTAACTTAGATTATGCTTGCAAACATACTCTATACATTTAGCAAGTATCCAATAAGTATATATTGTATACCAAAACTGTGCTACATATTAGAGATATTACCGCCTCCCCAATCAAGAAGTTTTCAGGCTGGTGGAAAACACAAATGAAGAATAAAAAGAAGACTACAAAGATGCAAAAATGAGTAGCCAGAGTGGCTGTTGTCACTCTCGTGTGGCACTGAAACTCTCATCAGCTATTGGAAAACCTGGTTTAAAGACTGGTTCAGAATGTTCTAGACTGCAGGAAAAACACACACATGAATAGTAAGGCGCAGGATGAGGGAACTATGATCTGGAAACTGGGAAGTAGAAGCTGCTCATTATGACAATTGTACAGTGGTTGGATCTTGGAACCATGAAGCACTGAGCAAATTCCAGAGCTTGAAGGACTTCAACAGTCCGTCCTAAGCAATTTAGATTTTATGATGGGCGATGTAATAAAATACTCCTGAATTATAGGGAAATTTCTACTTTTTATTGTCAAACTCTTAATCTAGTGGAGGATAAAGACTGTTTTTAAATTAAAATTATATTTTTGTGAAAATTAAAAGAAAACAAGAAAGGAAGGAAGGAGGTGGGATGAAATTATCCTTGAAATTTTATCTATGAACTACAGGAAATCTGTTCTCTTTATATAAAAATAGAAAAAATAACTAACATGCAAAGAAAACAGAAAAGAAAATTTTATGGAATTGTAGAGTACTGGCATGACCTGATAGGTTATAAAAAGGTAAATCTGAAAGACACTTGGAGAACAGATTAGCAGGACACTGTAACCCAGAGAAAGGAAGCCAGTGGGAGCTGATGGACATAGGGAAGAAAACAGAAGTGATGATGTCTGAACCAAAGTGGAAGCGAACACAAAGAAGGGCAGATACTTTGATAAACTCATACAGAATCAACAGAAGTTGGGTCGATCTCCTCGTGTTACTTTGAGATCAAGTTGATATTGTAGACATTTTGGTGGTTCAGAAAGAACTTCAGGTACAAGGATTTGCTGCTTTGCTGTCAATGTGTCACTTCTGGGTAAAAGCACAATTACAGGTAACAGGTCGCCTGGCATGTCCCTGCCTAACTGTAGCTGGAGTAAGTAAAGCTGAAAGAGCCACAAAAGATTTCAGTGTTGAAACTGATAGCTTCATCTAGGTGAAACTTAGAGATATCTCAGGGCCAAATACTTCCCTTTCAGATGAAATCATGGTTTAGTGCTGTCAGTATTACTCTGCACAACTTGCTATTAAATTGACAATTTTTTGGGCAATATTTTAAGAATCATTATATAATAACAGCACTAATAATTGCTAACATTTGTGGGGGGTTTTATTTGTTTCAAAATTTTTCTAATCCATTATCTCATCATGAAAGAAACTTTTTTGTATGATATAAATACATGCACTGTGATATTAGCCATATATTTTATAAAGGTGAGATCACTCAGAATTTTTACTTAAGAAGTAGTAGAGCCATGCTCTTTCCAAAACATATTCTCTTTTGCATGTAGCCAGCCACATCCTTATGCGTAGTCATCTGTTTGAACATATTATCCCTTATTTGAAAATCTCTTCATTGGCTTCCCATAAAAATCTGCATGGATTTTAAAGTTTTGTTACTCACTTATAAAGCACTTAATGGCCATAGACCAATATGTGTGCCAGCTCTGTTGTCTCTAGATGTCCCTTTGTTGCTCACTGAGGTTACAATAAGGAGGCTATTTAGTCTTTCCAAAGCATAAACTGAAATATCTTGAAGCTGAAGCTTCTAGAAAATGTGTTTTCTGATTGTGGAATATAGTTGCAATTTTGATTTATTACATTCCATCTGTCTGCATGCAAGAATAAACAGTTGTGTTTAGTTACATCTCAAAATATTATTTTTAGCTGTCACATCACTACTTAGTGAGTGTATGTGTTTCTCTAATACGGTATACTGATACTGCCTACTTTACCCAATTAGAAAGATTAAAACTGAACATTTTCTACATCCACCAAGGAACACAAAACTTCTTCCTTATGTGATTTTCTATCAATAAATGTAAATGCTGTTCTGGCCTTTGGGTTATATTAGACAGTTATGAAATCATATTTTTAAAATCATATTGAACTACTTCCTTTACTCCCAAACATTAACTATAGATTCTCAAGAAAGCATTGTGGATGGATCAGGTAAGTTTTAACTAGAACACAAGAATCACACAAATTTAAATGACACACAAAATCATCACTGTAACATCCTATTTTATAAAATAAAATATCTTCCTTACAGAACTCCAAATAACATATATGCTCTCTCTCTCTCTCTAGAAGGTGGCACTTAACCCTCTTCTTGCATAGAGACTTTAAAGTAACTCATTTCCAAAGCATAGTGTAGACAGATAAATTAGTTTGCAGAAGGAACATTCGGCAGAATTCTACTTCGTCAAGATGAAGATCACCAGGGCAAGGCCAGGTCTACCTCACCAAATCTCTGATATGTTATAATGAGGAAGTTCCTTTGCCTTTAGAGTTTACTTCTCAGGCCCATAACTCCAAACCAAGCCTAAGAAACAATAGACAAAACAAAATTCAAGGATATACTCTATCATAACCGACTACTTCCCTTCAAAACTGTCAAGATAATTTTTAAAAAGAAAGAGAAATTGTTAAAGACCCAGAGGAAACTAAGGAATCATGAAGACTAAATATGATGTGGCATCCTGTATAGTACCCTACAATAAAAAAGTGATAATATTGGAAACAATAATGAAATCCCCAGGTAATTATACTGTTCCTATAATAATTACTTTGTTTTGACAAATGCACTATAGTTATATAAGATGATGACATTGGGAGGAACTGGGTAATGAGTATATGGAAATGATCAGTAATATCTTTGGGTCTATTCCATAAATCTAAAATTACCCTAAAATTTAAAAAGTTCATTTTAAAATAAATGAGTATTAAAACCAATTTATTGAAAGGGCAGTGAAAAAGCCACATTTCTGAAAACAAGATATGTTTAGATATGTGCCTAATTTATCACTAAACTTTCTTTCAGGAGACACAGTGAAAATATAAAACATCAAGATTATAGAAGCTAGAATATGCCTGATTGTTATTCTTTGTTTTCCTTTAATTTTATTTATTTCCATTTTATTGGAAAAGGAGAAAGAGAGAGAGGATTCCCCTCTGCTAGTTCATGTCCCACATACCCACAGTGCTAGGCCTGGTCAAAGCCAAATCCAGGAGCCCAGCTGTCACTCCAGGTGTCCTATGGGGGTAGCATGTACTCAAGTACATGAGCCATCACCTGCTGTCTCCATGTGTGCATATCAGCAGGAAGCAGAGCAGAGACTCAAACCCAGGCACTGTAATAGGAGACACAGGCATCCCAAACAGTGTCTAAGCCAGACTTCTGCCCCTGCATATTCTTAAAAGGTTGCTAAATATAGCTCCATATATCATATATTTAACATAATTCTTATCTCAACATTAGTTTTAATGTATAATCTGCACTGTTTAGGGCATAAATGAAGAAAAGGTCAAAATAATAATTATTAGCAAATAACCCTTCATTTTATGGCTGTTTTGAGATATATTTCATAGTATATATCTATGTGATGGGTAATTTCAGCCATAAAATTGGAGTCCTGTTATTGAAAGCTAAATTTGAAGATTGTTTTCACTTCATTTATTGCCTTAGCTTTTTCATACTTTCCACTTGACCCCATCATATTTGGGAGTTTATCACATATTTAAGAGGAAATAAAAAAAATGTGATATAACATACTACTCTATGGATGGCACTATCTGAAATGATTCCTTACCCCCTCCACATTCACAGTGTCTTGGAAAATTTGACCACTCTGAGATTTATTTCTCCATAAGATTGCCTTTAGAATTCTACGTTTAAAAACATATAATTCGTCATAATATCAGAAGGAAAGAAATTGTTTGCAAAGAATGATCTAAAAACATTTTCCCTTTCTAATTTCATATTTTAATGTCTTTGGTGAGGTAATATATACTTAAAATCAGAATTATACTCACATATTACTACACATGTAACCTCTATAGATTTCTAACGTACATCTGTTTTGCACCATTCACATTAATATGTCTAATCAATAATGATTTGGTTGATGTGTGCAGATGGATGACATCTGAGTAAGAGATAATCAATCTACTGTAATATACCAACTACTTCAGTTTTGTACTCACACAGCACAATTTCTCTCTTCTTTCTGGTAACATCTTTTTTCTAAGGCACTTTCGATGTGAGTCTACATCTTCCATTCTCAAAGACAGTAACATTGGAAATGGGTCACTATCTAGCGCCAGGCATTTCTATTCAAAATATATGACATTTTGATACACTGTCAGTAAGATTGGAATTCTTACAAGATGTAACTTTCCAGCACAATCTTTAGTATTAATATTTTATCTGCATTATAAATATTGCAAGTTGTACATTTTTATTGTTTTATAATTCTGAACACTTTTTATATCTAGTATTAATAGGATGAGGGAAACAAAGATAAATGGAGAAAATAAAAGTGTTAAAAAAAAAAAGTAAAGAATGCTCCTTGCAAAAGAAAGGGCAACATTAAATGAGATGTTTCTCTCTCAAAGCTAAGGACTTCAACCAATCAGGATGCAAGAAGTGAGATGAATACAATGGATCCCTGAAACAGGGACTTGGGGCCTGCGGAGACTTTGGGCCTTATATGTAGCAAGTCATTCAGTTCCTTTTCCTTCTCAGCAAATCTTTCTCAGTAAGAGGCAGCTAGTTTTTTTTTTTTTTTTTTGCACAGCAAGCAAAACTCAGCATGTGAAGCTTTGAACAATCCTGCACTGCAGGGAATGTTTTGCAGAAGCTGCATGACAAGATTGCCAAAAGGATTACCTCTTGATTTCTTTTGTCCTTGGGTTTATTTCATCTGATAATGGGGCAAAGAAGGTGCCTTCCACGATGAAGAGGGAATTTATTCATGAGTCATGCACAATAAAATTGTTTTAAAGTCTTTGTTGCTTGTAATTTTGTAGGAAAACAGTAGTCCTCATTGAATAGAAGATGTAAATTTTTTTCTTTTAAAAAGTTTAGCCTAACATTATAAATGACAAGAATAGAATAATTTGTTTTTAGAACAGCTTACAGCCAGAATCCTAAGAAGAATTATTTCTACCTTCTATTTAATAAAATATGTGATCACCCATTAAGAACACATTGTAAAGTCAGATTAAGTAAAAGTTGGGCCATTTAACTACAACAAAAAGTTCAGCAAACCTGTAGCAACATAAATTCCAAGACATGCTACTTTTGTATGTTATTCTGTAGGCTTATCAAAACAATAAAAACACAGTATATTTAGAGGCAAAGCATGATTGCACCAACAAACACAGGCCCTGGCCTAAGAAACATCGTGAAGTATCAGAACACCTGTCATCAAACACCATTTCTGTCACAGCATTAATTAATCTGAAACTCATTTTCTTAACCTATTGAATTAGTCAGTTTTCCACTACTACAATGAAACATCTTAGACAAGCTACTTATGAAGGAAGGAGGTTTATTTCTGTGCACAGCTCTGGACGTTCACAGTCCAGACCGAGTGGGCCCCACTGGTTTGGCAGATAATGATGGTGTTCGTGTCAGAATCCCAAGGCGGCACAGAGCATCACTTGGCAAGAGGAAGCATGAGGATCACAAGGATCATATAGCAAGCCAGATTGTAGAAAGATCAGGTGGACCCAACTCAAGCTGTCACAAATCATCCTCTTGAGGGAACTTCCACCAAAGACCTAAGGACCTAGCACTATGCCCATCTCCTAGACATCGCATTTGGATTAAGTTGCCCTTCTTGGTACCATAAATTTATGGTACTAAGTTTTTCCTACTCAAAACATGGCACCTGTATAATGAATGAGACAAGTGTGTTTGGCTTGCCTGACTCACAGAGTAATATTGAGAAGGCAATAAAAAAAGGTTTGCACAATTCCATAGAATTTCAAGTGCATAGTGTATGGGAAATAAATCTAAACTTAGCGCACAGAAGAATTTGTCATTGTGGTCTGCCAGTTTCTGTCTACCATAATCATGCTGATTCATGCAGATATTCATAGAGACAGGGTGCTTTAGGAATATAAAGGAATGTAGTTCGTGTTCTTTGTAAAGATTACACTTTAGGGGATGGTGTGTGGCTTAGTGAGTTAGGCCACCACCTGCAAGTGGTCATCTCATGTGGGTGTCAGTTCAAGTCCCAGCTGTTCCACTTCCATTCCAGCTTCCTGCTAATGCTCCTGTATAAGCAGCAGAAGACGGCCTAATTACTTAGGCAACCACCCATGTGGGAGACCTGGATGGACTTCTAGTTTCCTGGGTTACGCTTGACCCAGCTCCAGCCATTGCAACTACTGGGGAGGAAACCAGCAGATGGAAGATCAATCTCTCTCTCTTTCTCTATAACTCTGTCTATCAAATAAATAAATAAATATTTTAGAAATATTACACTTCATTTTGAATGAAATTTATATTAATATATAATAGCACAAAATAGCATAGTTAAGATATCAAAAATTAATATCATTCATGCCAAATGTGCCAATAAAGTGCTGAATATGACTGATCATTGTGTTAAATACAACAGGAAGTACAAGTAATAATAATCAGAATTTCTACCAGAAGTTTGCAGTGTAGGAAGGAGTGGAGAACATCTATACTTATAGTTTCTGTACATTGCTGTGAGAACATAATGTCGGGATAGTTTTCTTGAACTGTAGTTATGGTTAGACAAGAGAAAATATTTTTTTTTTATTTCCTTGCCTTCCTTACTTGTCCATTCAGCACATATTTTTAGGGATCTATAATATTCCAGACACTATTCCTGTTGCAGAGGATAGAGTGACTAGAACACATGAGGCATATACTTAAGAGAAGCTTAATTTAACTCATAGGAAGTTAGACACTACACAAGCAATCCAATGGACAATGTAACTTCATAGAATCTTACTACCATGAATAAACTAAAACAGGAAGCTAAGGATATGTATTGGTGACTTCAGTGGAAGGAGGAAATGAGTAATTTCTTTAGGGAAGACCATACTAAGGAGATACTCTTTGAACACAAGTCTAACTGATCAAAAGGAACCAAACACAAGGCAATTTGTAGGAGATAACCACTAGAAAGAGTAATAAATTCAAAAATCTCTAAGTTTGAAACACATTTTTGAGTTCAATAATACTATGAGAACAAATGTAGAGAGATCAATTTGTAACAATATGATGAAGTAGTCCATATGATTTTCTCATATTAGTTAGGCTATAACTCAAATGTTATTGAAGGTAAAAGACAGAACCTTGATATTCAAGGAGATGTATGGTATGAAAAATTCATTTTGAGGACTACAAAAGCACAATAAGATATTTTGACAATACAGAGCAATATATACTATTTTAAATTGTTTTACTTACTTATATTTATTTATTTGAAAATCAAAGAGAAAGAGAGAGATCTTCCATTTGCTAGCTCATTCTCCAAATGCCGGCAACATCAAAGGTGGGTCCAGGACAAGGCCAAGAGCCCAGACCTCAGTGTAGGCCTCCCACATGGATGGCACCCACCCAACTGTTTGAATCATTGCTTGCTATCTACCAGAGTATGCACTAGTAGGAAGCTGAAATATTGTCTTTTTGTTGTTGTTGTTGACAGGCAGTTACACAGTGAGAGAGAGAGAGAGAGAGAGAGAGAGAGACAAAGAGAAAGGTCTTCGTTCTGTTGGTTCACCCCCCAAATGGCCACTACGGCCGGTGTGCTGCTCCGATCCGAAGCCTGGAGCCATGTGCTTCCTCCTGGTACCCATGTGGGTGCAAGGCCCAAGCACTTGGGCCATCCTCCACTGCCTTCCTTGGCCACAGCAGAGAGCTGGACTGGAAGAGGAGCAACCAGGACAGAATCCGGCTCCCCAACTGGGACTAGAACCCTGGGGTGCCTGCTCAACAGGCAGAGGACTAGCCAAGTGAGCGGTGGCATTGGCCAGAAATATTGTCTTAAATTTAAAATGAGACAGGTCATATCTTTGTATTGATTAGTTTTGTCTTGTTTTGTTTCCTTTCAGGCCATTTAATGAGTATATTTTTAGTATAAGATTTTCAACAAGTTGAGTAAAGTTTGTAACTTTTACCAGTTGCGTTCAATGAAAGGCAACTGGGAAAGAGAGGTGAGTGATTATAATAATGGACAAAGACATGCAAACCAGATTGGAAGGAAAGCAAGGTTGTGAAGTCAGTCATGGTAAAGGGCTAGGATATTTGGTAAGCCTGCACAAATATTTAGTAAAAGTATTTTATTATTGGAGCTGCACATGGTGGACCAAGAGTATAATGCCGTACACTGTGATTTGGTATCACTTTCAGTAATTGTGATGGAAAGCTCTAAATTGCAGTGTCCAATAGAATGGTAAAACATCATTTTGTCATTTTAAATTAGTTGTTAGTTAACATGAAATGAAACTACAAGTACAGTCCCACAGTTATATTAACTATAATTCAAGCGCATAGTAATTATATGTGAGTAATATTTATTGTACTGGACAGCACAGTGATAAAATCACCAAATCAATGCAGAATATTCTCTTGAATGATGATGGCCCACTTAGCCATCTTGGAAATGAATGAAAGAGGCTGAGTGAAAGAAATATCATTATAAATGGAAAAGACAAAACAAAAACATCACCCAAGGAGCTATAATGTTAATGAAGTCTTTAAAAAAGAAACAAAAACATCTAAAAAGTGATGAAGAAGAGACAAAAGATGAGATTGAGAAGTTAAAACTTGAGAGTAGGAGACAACAGCTACAGTGTGTAAGTAGAAATATAAGATTTCTGAAAATTCAAAAGATTTGGTAACTGTAAGGAAAAAGGGGTATATAATGGAATCCAAGGGAAAAGAAGGATGGAGGAAAAGCGAAGGCATTCCAGGAAGAGAAAGTTTCGTACATGAATACAGACTGGTAGGGAATTGAAAAAAACATGGTCATTTTGAAAAACTGGAAATAGTTTCAGATGGCTCAGTGGATGAGGAATGGGATGTCCAAACACATAAGGACCATTTCATATTCTTTAACACTTTCAAGTCAACCCATGACTTTCTTAAGGAGGTTTTCAAAAGAAACTTGCTAGTATTATGGAAACTAGTTCTCTGTTATTTTAATACATCAAACCAGAGCCATGCATATTGAACATCTCAATGGAGTGTCTTCAGCTTCTCATGAATTTGCTTTAATATGTAATATCACCACCCTCCAAACTAGCCCAATGATTACATAATGTACCCAGTGCAATACATTCAGTGAAAATTAAGTGACTAGTTAAGAAAATGTCAAATAGGGGCACCATTAGAGTTGTCAAATCAAACACAGATATAATTCTTCCAGCTGGCAAATATATTATACATATATATACACACACGCCCGTCTTTGTGTATATAGGTATACAAGCATTTTTACAGCATTCATCATCAGCGCTTGCTTTGGAAGGGACTAGGTAACTGAATATCATTCATTACATTTTCTAGACATGATACAAAAGACTATTTGAGCAGAAACTGTAAAAGGAAAAAATAAGGAGCAGACTTAAGGGATTTTTCTACTTTATTTTTTCCCATATGAAATCAAGTGAAGGAGCAGCAATTATCAAGATAATTCAAGGATTGAAAAGGAAAAAAAAATTGCCTAAATTATCTGAATAGTTAATGAAAAACTTAGGCTTGAGGCCTCAATTATCCAAGTAAATGAATCCATTTTCTAGTATATTTTGCATGTAAATTAAATGAATAAATTAATCCTGAAGACCTGGTAGTTAATTTGCCTAAGGTGCTAGAGAAGCTTTCTATTATTCTCCCTCAGGTTACAATTTAGTCTCCAACTAGGTTCAGTATTACTCAACATATAACACATATTGTTGGCTACATAGGAAAGTTATATAAATTCTGATCAAAATATAGTAAAGATGCAGACTGTGCGGACTCTTAGTCAAGATATCCATATGAAAAAGTATAATTTGGTCAAAACTCTTAGCTTGCTTTGCCTAAATGAATGTCATAGCAGTATTACTTGGCAATTAATGAAGCATGATAGCTTAAACTTTTATTTTTTAGTAATACGTTTTAAAATATTGAAGTTGTGACCACAGGCAACATTTAATTAACTTGACTAGAGAGGTCACAGCCTGTTCAATTTGGACTTTTAAAAAATATTTTTCCCAAGCAACCAACTTGTAAAACACACAAATGTTACAGTCAGTCCCCAAATCATAGCAGTTTGTCTTATGTTTTTTTTTTTTTTTTTTTTGACTTCATGATGGTGCAGAAGTAATACACATTCAGCATAAACTGTACTTTGAATTTTGGGTTTTGATCTTTTCTCAGCCTGTCTATACTCTCTCAGGGACACTGGGCAGCAGCAGCAAGCCACAGTCCCCAGACATCTCATCAAACATGAGGCAAACCACCAGCATTCTGCAGTGTTACTAAGTTATGAGGTTCATTGGTTAGGTATTTTAAATGCATTTTCAACTTAGAAAATTGGCAATTTATGTTGAGCTTATCAGCATGGACAGAAACCATGGCAGTCAATGATCATCTGTATTTCTTGTCAGACGTATAAAGTTAGTTTTACTCAGGGAATTTTTAGAGTGGTAAGAGGTTATCAAAGCATCATTTTCATAATGTTGGTAAAAAAAATACCTTGAGTATGTTCAAGCAATGAACTCCTAAAATAAATTTAATAAACATGTTCAATTTAAACCATTTGTATGAATTATTTAAAGAGAATGGGTGGAACTAAACTTCCAAAGAGAGTACTTTTGTTTGTTTTAGAAATATTCTCTTAACAAATCCATGATCTGTTAACATCTAAAAGCAATGACACAGAGGGCAGGTCTATAGGGATATCAGAAGGAAGAGCAGATGTTCTGGGCTAAGTCCATTGTGATTCTGACTCTTTCATATTGCACATTTTGAACTTACCTTTATATTTAAAATTCAGAGAACAGAGCTGAAGTGACTTCTCATATATATCAATAAGAACTAGCTTGTTTAGCAAACAAATGCTGTGATCACAATCTCCTCTCTTTGATAAATTGAGTACTTTTGATAAATTGCACTGTGAATCTCCTTCTGACACCCTTTTTCCCTACACATGCCTAAAGTTTGAAATTAGATCGGTTGGCAACTTGCCAAGAATGAAGCAGGATGGAACTCCCCTTAGATTTTCTTCCAGGTGAGTTTCAGCTACCTTGCATCTGAAAGCGATTGAGGACAAAGGCGAACTGCAATGGATTCAACCCAAATGTCCCCTAAGTAGTAAAGGGAGCTAATAATTCAGCAAACTAGATCCATGGTGCTAATGATGATAGTCACACGAATACACGAGATTGGTATAAAATTGGGTCTTCTGCATTTTTTTACCATTGTGCAGACTAATTCTCAATCTAATATCTTCACTAGTTTAACTGTATGCATGATTTTAAATAACAAATACTTTGGCTACCCTAAGGGTATGTCCATATGCATTTAGGTTCTTGATAAACTCTATTAGTTTGATCAAAGAACTAAGCCTGATGATCCCCTTCATGACTTTATTTTTTAGTTTTACCTTTGATTTACTTTTATTTTATTTGAAAGACAGGGAGGGAGGGAGACAGAAACATAGGTTTTCCATTTGCTGGTTCACTTCTCAAATGCCTACAACAGCCAGGGTTGGGCCAGTTTGCAGGCAGGAGCCTAGAACTTAAGGAACTCAATCCAAAACTCCCTTGTGGGTGGCAGGGACCCAAGGAGCTGAGCCATTGACTTTTGCCTCTCTGGGTGCTCATTAGAAGAAAACTAGAGTCAGAAGTGGTGCCAGCCCTGAAATCCAGGTACTCCAATATAGGCTACAGGTGTCCCCAAGCAGTGTCTTAAATGCTATGCCAAATACTGCTCTCCATCCCTTTCTTAAAATAAACTGAATCAAATAAATGTGCAAGGAGAAAATTTGTTGTAATAATAACCTTTTATTTTAACTTAAACATTTTAAAGTATTTATAAAAAATAATAAATAAAATTGAAATATACCTAAAAAGAACGCTTATTTAAAATAGATTGTTTCCTTAGTATTCAAATAAAAAATACACAAAAAGAATACATGATATACTGTGCAAAAGAAAGACTTTTTCTTATTTTTGATGCAAGGAATATAAAATATATTTTGAGAATGCTACATAATCACTGATTTCCCCTGGGGATTTTCAATAAGATTTTGCACACTTTGTTGGTATTTATATGTATAAAACAGAATTAAAATTAGATTTTTTAATTTAAGTACTAATAGTATTTAATTTAAGTAAATTACACATTGT
The DNA here is from genome assembly GCF_964237555.1 of Oryctolagus cuniculus. Lineage (NCBI taxonomy): Eukaryota > Metazoa > Chordata > Mammalia > Lagomorpha > Leporidae > Oryctolagus > Oryctolagus cuniculus. The sequence goes on from NC_091438.1 coordinate 92,029,251, forward strand.
TTCCCAATAGTCTGTGAATTCTTTCAAATGAACCATATAGAGCCCCACTTTTTTTTTTTTTTTTTTTTTTTTTTTTTTTTTTGACAGGCAGAGTGGACAATAAGAGAGACAGAGAGAAAGGTCTCCCTTTGCCATTGGTTCACCCTCCAATGGCCGTCGCGGCTGGCGTGCTGCAGCCGGCGCACCGCGCTGATCCGATGGCAGGAGCCAGGAGCCAGGTGCTTTTCCTGGTCTCCCATGGGGTGCAGGGCCCAAGCACCTGGGCCATCCTCCACTGCACTCCCTGGCCACAGCAGAGAGCTGGCCTGGAAGAGGGGCAACCGGGACAGAATCCGGCGCCCCAACCGGGACTAGAACCCGGTGTGCTGGCGCCGCTAGGCGGAAGATTAGCCTAGTGAGCCGCGGCGCCAGCCCAGAGCCCCACTTTAATGATAGCACAACACAGTAGGTGGAGTGATGGGGTTTTGAAACAATTCTGTTTTCAAAAAGTTTTAATTTGGGAGTTGCTATAAAAATTCTTGTAAAATATAAAAATTAATTGGAACAGTTGTTAATATTCTTTACTAAAAGTTAAACTAGCGTAGTATCACATTTATTTTTAGCCTATTTTCCAAATCCCCGACAGATTTCCTAAATATTGCCACTTTCCATACCTCTGGTAATCTTGAAATAAATTGTTTGGCTACTGTCTTCATGAATAATTGATAATAATTACTTGATATTTCAAAAGTAATATTTAATATGCCAATCAAGCAGTAAGCCTGTACTATTAAAATATTTTCATTATAGCTTGGAAGACTTTGGAAAGAAGAGGATTATACAAAAGTATCTAGTTCTGTTGTAATTTGATTTTATGTGTACATTCTATATATCTTTCAATTTTTTTTCTTCCTAAAGCTTTTTAAAGATATCTGTTTATTTGAAAGTCAGAGTTACAGATAGAGAGAGGGAGAGATAGAAAGAGAGATGTACGTCCTCTGGTGCACTCCCCAGCTGCCACAGCAATCATGGCTGGGCCAGGCAGAAGCCAGGAGCTAGTTGCGTCATCAGAGTCTCCCTCATGGTTGGCAAGGGCCCATACTCTTGGACCATCTTCTGCTGCTTTTCCCAGGCCATTAGCAGGGAGCTGGGTCAGAAGTGGATCAGCTGGGACTTGAACTGGCATCCATATGTGATACTGACATTGCAGGTAGCAACTTCACCACACAAAACGCCAGTCCCTCTTCTTAAAAATTCTAATTGACTTTATTTATTTATTTATTTATTTATTGGCAGAGTGAAGAGTGAGAGAGAGAGACAGAGAGAAAGGTCTTCCTTTACCATTGATTCACCCTCTAATGGCCGCCGCAGCCGGCCAGCACACGGTGCTGATCTGAAGCCAGGAGCCAGGTGCTTCTCCTGATCTCCTATGCGGGTGCAGGGCCTAAGGACTTGGGCCATCCTCCACTGCACTCCCGGTCCACAGCAGAGAGCTGGACTGGAAGAGGAGCAACCGGGACAGAACCGGTGCCCCAACCAGGACTAGAACTCAGTGTGCCGGCGCCACAGGTGGAGGATTAGGCTAGTGAGCTGCGGTGCCGGCCTATTTATTTAAATTTTTTAAAGATTTATTTATTTATTTGAAAGTCACAATTACACAAGGAGTGGCAGAGAGAGAAAGAGAGAGAGAGAAGTCTTCCCTCCACTGGTTCATTCCCCAATTGGCTGCAATGGTCAGAGCTGTGACAATCTGAAGCAAGGATCCAGGAGCATCCTCCATGTCTCCCACGTGGGTGCAGGGGCCCAAGGACTTGGGCCATCTTCTATTGCTTTCCCAGGCCATAGCAGAGAGCTGGATGGGAAGTGGAGCAGCTAGATCTCAAATAGGCGCCCATATGGGATGCCGGCACTGCAGGCGGCAACTTTACCCACTATGCCACAGCACCGGCTCCGATTTTATTTATTTTAGTTGGGGGAGAGGGCAGGGTGGAAAAAGAATGAATGAGAATGACTAAGAGACTGCTAGTCCACTCTCTCTAAATGCCTGCAAAAGCCATAGCTTGGCAAGGCTGAACCAGGAACCAAGAAGCCAGTCCAGGTGACCCACGTGGGTGGCAGGGGCACAACTCCCTGAGTCATCATCTGCTGCTCCCCCAAAATGTACATTATCAGAAAGTTGGAATGGAGAGAGGAGTCAGATCTTGAATGCAAGCAATGCAGTATGGGATGAGGGCTTCCCAAGCATGACCTCATGCTGCAAACACCTATCTTGCCATTCGTAATTTTTTAGACATAGGTTAAAACTCAGTTTGAGGAGCTGGTGTTGTGGCATAACAGCTACCTGCAGTGCAGGCATCCCATTGCAGCCAGGCTGCTCTGCTTCCAATCCAGCTCCCTGCTAATGTGCCTGGGCAATCAGTGGAGGATGGCCCAAGGCCTTGGGCCACTGCACCAGCATGGGAGACCTGGATGAAGCTCCTGGCTCCTAGCTTCAGCCCTGCCCATCTCAGGACATTGTGGCCAACTGGGGAGTGAACCAGCATATGGAAAACTTGTCTTCCCTACCTCCATCCCCCTGCATCTCTGTGTTTCAAATAAATGAAACAAATCTAAAAAAAAAAAAAAAAAAAAAAAAAAACGAAAGAAAAACCCTCAGTTTTAGTCAGCTCCTCTTCCTATTTTGAAAAAAGCAGTCCATTTTCATTTGTATGACTCTACATTTTTAAAAGATTTTATTTATTATTTATTATTTATTTGAGGCAGTGAGAGGCAGAGACAGAGAGAAAGGTCTTCACAGTTGGTTCACTCCCTGATGGCCGCAACGGCTGGAGCTACGCCGTTCAGAAGCCAGGAGCCAGGAGCTTCTTCTGGGTCTCCCATGTGGGTGCAGGGGCCCGAGGACTTGGGCCATCTTCTACTGCTTTCAAAGGCCATAGCAGAGAGCTAGATTGGAAGAGAAGCAGCCGGGACTCGAACCTACACCCATATGTGATGCCAGCGCCACAGGAGGAAGATTAACCTGCTGGGCCATGGTGCCCCTGTCTACATTTAACTTTCTATTTTTAGAATTGAGCAGTGTTGTACTTCTGAAGTCAATGAGATTAGGCAGATAAAAAAATAAATAAATAAATAAATTTATACTTGTTCTGAGTTCTACATATATGAATGGAAAGATAGATAATTGAACTCTAACATAACTGTTATGCCATAAGCAAAGACTCTAAGTGTAAACTAAAACTTCCTTCTTCACCTCATGGCCAAAGTATCAGTGAATTCCTTGAGTGCACAGTGTTAAAATGTGTACTTAATAGGCTGGGAAACTGAAGTCCAATGAAGGTAAGTAAAATTCACAAGATCATTCAGTCAGCAATTGATCTTCATCTAGTCTCGTATTCACAAAGCTCATGCCAATGTACTTCTAGAAGCTTGTTGCTTTCTTTCTTATAAAAATTATTTGATTTTCAAAAATATATAATCCTAAAGTCCAGTTGTTTTTACCGTGCTAAACAAATTCCATATATTAAACTATAGTATTTCAAACTTGCTTATCATAAGGAAAATTACTGTTACCTAAATAGAAAAAAAAGCTGCCAATTTACATTTGTGCAACAATGCCTATAGCTGGGTTGTGCTATAATACTTACAATGAATGTGGGATTTTTTCTGGATTGTGTTGTTAATGGAGATATAATGGAGATATTCCTTGATATAGAATCAGTGCATACCATTCCATTTGGACTGTGTTAAGTAAATACTCCGAGCTACTTTTCCTGAATTGTTCACCCTGTTCCCAGAGAAAACCTACGGAATTAAAAAAAATCAAGTATATTTTCCATGTCAAACACTAAAATGTGTTGCCATTTTCCTTTAATTTCTTTGCTATATGCAGTGTGGTTCTAATCCTGGTATTATGTGTCATTGCTTCTTTGATATCTCCTTTGTGAGTACAAAGTAAACTCTAAATTCTGTCAAGTGGTGATCAATATTAGTCTTCAAGGAATAGCTCATGACAATAAAACTTCAAGATTCCTTAATAGCATATAGTGTCCATCAATTGTTTAAATGTATTTTCTGTCAAATAATGTAATGGTATGATTGAATTTGAGATGCTGCATTTTCTATTTATAGTATCTTCAATGTCAGAGGTAAATTGCCTTATAAGAAAATTCTTTCATGAATGTTGATATCAAGAGTTTAAATGATAAGTGATAACATTGGATATATGTAAAATGCTTTATAAATACAATGCAAATCCAGTATGGCTAGCCATGATTATTTTTGTTTAAAATCTGCTAGATGATTAACACAAAAATACTAACTAAGATAAACATTTTGATTAAGATTCAGTTATTCCACTTTTAATTATGGAGGAACAATGGTTACAATAAAACTAAACAGGCTGGGGCTATTTTTCTTCTTTATTTTATGCACATTTGTGATTAGAAACATGTATTAATCACATTCATGAGAGGCTCCATGAATAATTTTTATGGAAACTAGAAAAATGTGATGATTATATTTAAGTTTCATAACTCAGCCAAGTCCATTGTTCATATTTATAATTTAAAAAGTCACAGTCCTCTTAAAATCTTTGAACCCCTCCTGATTGTATTAATATTTGATATTTGATTAGGTTAAAATGCAAATGTGAACCTTCCATATGCTGTAGAGTATCGCAGGAACAATATGTTCCATGTGGCCAAGCCACCTTGGATCTTTCAATAATAAATATTCACAAGCTCCATTAATACCACATCATCACTACTTATATTTTAACCTGCCAGGTTTTGGGTCAGTGATGAAATTTGTTGGTATTTTCACAACAGCAGAAGTTAATGCTAGTAGAAAGCTTGGGTCTTGGAAATGGGCAATTTTGCTGCAGTAAGTAAAATGAAATCCTGCAATATTATTTTGCCAACTACATGAAAAGGAAAGAATTGGGAAAATACCTGTAGCTCCAGAAAGTAAAACTAAATATAACTTAAGAATCCTGAGAATCAAGGAAAAAAAATTTGAAGAAATTGAATGAGCTGCCTATCTTGGCTGCATCATTATTTTAAAAAAATTCTTATATGAACTCTCATTTTTAAGAGCATCTTAAGAAACATTATTGCAAATTGGTATAAAAAGATTAGAAGGAAGTACGAATATAAAATAAGGGAAGATAATGATTCTGACAGGAACATATTATTTCAGAGTTAGAGATCTGGAGAATGAAGTAATTTTGTAAAGGCTAAATATTTTATATAATTTTCTTCAAGAGGAAAAGATTATGAATGTACTGAAGGAAGTTTATTTGCCCAGTACAAGGAGGGACAAAAATATTGGAATAGTGGGATTGATCCTTGATTGGTCCAATTTAGATATTTTATATTGAAGGCAAAGCCATAGAGTATATGAACAATCTTTAAGAATGATGTGTAGTTTTTAGAAAGAGGAAATAATAAAGCAAACTGAGCACTTTTGATTTCTTCCTTAGTATTCAGTTTCCACTTCTGAATGGTTCCCATCTTACTGGAAGAGTCATAACCGAGACCTAATGACTCAAAAACCAAAAGTGAAGACTGTGAAACAGACTAAAAGCACCAGTTTATTCTATCTCATTAAGGAGTGATTTTTAAAAAAGGCTAAGAATCACCAAGGTATGTCAGAATTCAGCTTGGTTTTCCTGGAAATAGATAAGCTTTCTTCACCTCCAGTGGTTGATTTGAAAAGTGAAACGCTGTACCCATTTTGGCTATTATAATAAAGCCATCTTATGAATGAAATTAATACATTGAGTAGGGCATAGTAAATCACAAACAAATAAAGACAGAACCTAAGTGAAAAAGACATCAAACCATACTGACGTTCATAATATTTCAGGATTGATTCAAGTTCCTATGCCAATAAATAAATTTCATTACAACAAGATGGGTTTTCTTATTATTTTGAAAAAAAAAACACATCATGATTGAAAGAAAATTGAATAATTGGATCAAAACATTCCATCCCACAATTAAAGTGTTTTAAAGAAAAGCAAACGTGTACCTGTGCTCAAACGCACACAGACACACACAACTCAAAGCACACAATGTTGAAAACAATTTGATCTTATTCAACTTCTCTTTTTTAAAAGATTTTTTGTATTTATTTGAAAGGCATATTTTCAAAGAGAGGGAGAGAGAGAGAGAGACAGAGACCTCTAAAAACTTCTGGTTGATTATCATTTCTTGTCCTCTTTTTTTGTTATTTATAGCTCCTTGTTTTTATCTAGGCTTTTCCCATGTGAGCTGAGGGTAGAAAATATCGGAATTTGCTTGAAGATCTTATTTCATAAAGAATAGGGTACTTCTGCAGTCATTGAAGAATTAAGAAATATAGCTTGGGAATTTCAATACCCTTACAGAGGTGGGGAGGTCAACGAACTTGGATATTTTAGGGTTTTTAACTGGGACATGAACATTTCTTGTTGGTCACAGTCACTCACATGCATGGACATGGACAGACACGACAGCAGCAGTTTCAGCAACTTAATCTGGCTCTCCACTAGAAAGAATTTGTTCTTCCTTCTCCACTAACTACCTAATCTCAGCTTATTCCTCCGGGAGCCCACGCTCTCAGCATTTCTTTCACCACTCTGTAGAGTTTGTGACTGCAGTGTAAGCAACACCCGAATGGCTCATTAAAGCCATTATTATTAGCTGTAGACAATTCTGTGGTGTCTGCATCTGCTTTTAACCTATTGCATTCTATCTTTGCACGGAGTAGGAATATTCCTCACTTCCTGAAAGAGAAGAAGTAACATGGTTTTTTAAACATCAAGAGACATAGTGGTAGGGATAGTGATGGATTAAATAAGGCTTTAATGAGCTACACTGATTGTGGAAATTTGGATCCTTTCCCAAAAATCCTACTAAAGGAAATTTAGAATTAACAAGACATTTATTATCCTTTCAGCAGCTCTAGGTTCCCGATGTTGATTGAAAGCCGCTTTTATACTAGGCTTTTGTCATCTGTGTTAGTGGGTACAAAGGAATTTGTGTATAATGCAACGGCATACATATATTTATGGGCATGCACGCAAAATGTGGATTTGAAGATCTGACAAAGTAAAGCACAGTTTCCCATTCTTGGTTGTGGCTTCACAAATGCTAAGAGGTGCGGTCACAAATGACAATGCTCAATTGTATATAATAAACATCATAAGATTATGCACTTTTATTTGATACATTGAAGAGTTTTAAGTGGGTCAAAATTAGAAGATTATAGGGATTCAGCTTGTCATGACTTAGTCATCTTGATCATAACCACCATCTTGCCTTCTTGGTGACTCTCGCAGACATCCAAAATCGTACGTAAAGAACAGTCATTAAAATACTCTCCCTCCTCCACACACACACTGAGATGTCTCTCTTCTGTTATTTGGAATATTAATATTTCTTAAGAAAGTCCAGTGGAATTATGATTGACCACAAGACAGCCTTTCTCCTATCTCATGATACAAGGTTCTTTAAATCTTGCAGCCACCCAAGGGTATGCTTTTGTCCTTTTATCCCTAAAAAACTACATGTAGTGTAATCCTAGATTTGCCCACCTTTCTCTTAAGTCTCATGTAAACTTCTACTTTCGGCTGTCAATAATTGGTTACCGGGTTTACCCAAAACAGTTGACAAGGCAATCAAGAGATCAAGGAAATGTGGAAAGAGATGAAGCTTCCACAGAGAAATCCCCAGCTGGCTGTGGTGTGTGTGTGCAGGATGGAGGACATATACTGGATGCTTTTGGTTTGTGGCAAGAGTTTGAGTAGCAGGATCCATGAAAAGACTATGGGAATTGGAGCAATTACTTATTGAATGCCACCTAACCTACTATAGCTAGAAAGGCAGAGTGCAGCTGCTGCAATGCAATTTTATTGGGCTGCTTGGCTACCAATTCACAACTGACTATGCAAGGTAAGGTAAAATGCTGCAGGGGAAGGCTGTTGAAGTTAATGGAGTGAAGGACTCTGGTTATGAACTGTGATTCTCTGTTTGTATAGCTGAAAGCAAAGGCCCAACAAATACAATAGCTTGTTGAAGCTAAAGCACCTTATTGGAAGAGGACAGAGGTAGTCCATGGTACTTTTCAGGAATTGGGAATGACTCAGTCTACTTATGTCCAGGTTTTTGAAGGGTCTAATACAGCTGTCTTTACAACCAGTATGAAAAATAAACTGTTACAAAACATCCTCTGAAAATTATATAGTCTTCTTCTGTTCCTCCTTAGCCTGGCTGTCAGACACAATGAGTATGCTGTAGGGAATACTACAGCCCATTTGGGAGAGATTTAAGGTGCTTGTGATGGGCTGTACTGTGAAAGTAAACAAGGTTAGAGAGGAAATCAAATGAAGCTTGTGGAAAAGAAAAAATAAAGGGCTACTTCAGGTAATTAGAAAACAAACATAGCACCATCTTCTTGGCATTGGTATTTCCCAGGAGAAAATAGATGACTATTGAAAGCCAAGTTGCTTACCCTGTGGAAAGTCCTAAGGTCTGAACAGCACATCTAATCTCTCCCATCTGTTCCCTCCCATGGGGGAAAATAAGTGGGCTTGATCATCATGCATTGCAGGTTCTGCAAGATGGATCATTCCCACTCCCCAAGATTAGGGTTGTGGTCAAGGTCACCTCAAGGTAAGGAAAATAAGAAATCAACACTGGCCTTATATAGAACTCACTGTTATATATAGAACTCACTGCTCCCTCCCCAATCCACCCCCCTGCCTCCCCAAATAAAGAAAACGAACAACTGTAATGGACACTGGCACCAAATGTATTCCAATCTATGGTAACATAAAGTGCTTTCCTAGTCCATTGTCAGTCATAATAGGATACAGGGCAAGACAATGAAAATCAAACAAGTACTTCCACACTTAGGTATCAAGCAAGTAACCTCTGTACCCTGTACTGCATTCATTTATCCAGTTCCATAAAAATATCACACGAATGAATATTTGGTGGGGGGATAAATCATTGCAATTTTCCAACATTATTTTAGCTAAAGTAAAAAAAAAAAAAGATAAAGCTGTACTGAGAAGAAAGACAAAGTGGGCTCTTGTCAGTCTCCCTGCTTCTATGTGTGTGGTATACATGAGGCAAAACTAACTACTTGGCAGGCCTGCAGAAATTGAAGACATCATTAAGAAATTATAAAGGTTAATAAAACTGTTAAGATTTCTATGACCCACGCACAGAGCATTAGCAGCCCTGTCTAGCCAGTGAAGTAGCCTGATAGAATTTGGAGGATGACTATAGATTATATGAAAATTAACAAGGTAGTTCCTACCATACCTACTGCTGTTCCCAATATTACACAGATATTAGAAAAAACTACATCCTATATTGATTCCTCTATTCATGTGGTTCTAGATTTGGCTAATGTCCTTTTCTGTAGCCCTTTACAGGAAGGTTTACGAAATCAACTTGCCTTCATGGGAGAGTGTAGACAGCAGACTTTCCAGATACTGTCCCAAGGATGTCTACATAGTCTTTTATTTATTTTTTTTGACAGGCAGAGTGGACAGTGAGAAGGAGAGACAGAGAGGAAGGTCTTCCTTTGCCGTTGCTTCACCCTCCAATGGCCGCCGCGGCCGGCGCGCTGCGGCCGGCGCACCACGCTGATCCGATGGCAGGAGCCAGGTGCTTTTCCTGGTCTCCCATGGGATGCAGGGCCCAAGCACCTGGGCCATCCTCCACTGCACTCCCTGGCCACAGCAGAGAGCTGGCCTGGAAGAGGGGCAACCGGGACAGAATCCGGCGCCCCGACCGGGACTAGAACCCCGTGTGCCGGCGCCACAAGGCGGAGGATTAGCCTAGTGAGCCGCGGCGCCGGCCCAATAGTCTTAACACTTGTCATAGCCTGGTAGACTGTGATATCACCCTGTTCTTGTTTTCTGTGGGCATTGCTTGGTTTCATTATCCTGACCATGTCAGGCTAAGTGGTGAAGATGATGCTCTCAGGGCACAACTCTAGGAGGGATGATGGGCTATCAGCCCCCAAAACAACCAAGGCTCTGAATCATCCATAAATTTTCTTGTGGTGGTCTGGTAGTGTAAAACTCTTTTAACTCCCGTAATAGTGCTCCTTAAAGTGCATATCTGTGTGATAAAGGGTATATAGACTTCTGTTGGACTCTTAGGTTAATGGCAGACTTTAATTTCCCATGTAGCTCAATGTCTATGCCTGCTGTGTTGGCTAATTGAAAAGGGAGCCATCTAAGGCTGGGATATCCCCCGACAGGAACAATTCAAAAGAGCAAATATTTTTGATAACACAGGCACAGATCTTGGACACCCCTCTACTGGTATGCCAATGCAATTAGATGCAACCAGTACAGCAGATGGTATGAGCTAGTCCATCTGGCAAGAGCAATAAAGACAAAAGGAACCTCTAGGATTTTTTTTTAATCACAACTATGGCAGGGAATTAAAACTAGATATATCCCTTTGAGGGACAGTTCTTGACAGTGTATACCCTATTACAGTTAGAGTTGCTGACCAAGGCTTTATTGGTCCCAGTGCATCTATAAAAAGGTGAGTAGACAGCCTATTTCACCAAACTCAATTCCTCATAGTTTATTCTCCTACCTTGACTAAGTGATGTCATTTACAAGAATGAAGCCACCTATGTAATAGCTTATTGACTCCTGAACTATGGACATCATTGGTCCTAGTTATTTTGAAACCACCTCACCACCCAAGATGGTGTCCCATTGTCTATGAATTTTCAAATACAAGCTTGCATAACTAAAAATGACTGGTATACAGATTGGTCTATCAGAGAGAACTCAATTGTCCAGTTTACACTGAAGTATAGCCAATCCATGATGTTAATTGGTTTGAGATGGGCAAAATAGTACCAGAAAATGGACAGAAATACAGTTGTCATGGCTAATACTAATTGATAAGTCTTGACCACTGATTGTACTGATAACTGGGCAGTATATCAAGGCCTTCCATTGTGGATGGCACAATGGCAATAGAACAAAGGTCTATACTATGAAAATGTCTCTGGAGAGTAATTTTAGAACATATTAGAATAACTTCTGATGTTAGGATCTCTGTCCTTGGGAAGAGGGAGAAAGATGACTTGACTAAAGCACGGGCCCTCATCCTGACTCAATCAGCTGATCTGGTCTTAAGGGTATACAACAAGAATGGAAAAACAAATGTTACAATGGGGTGAAGCATAGAGAAAGGGAAATGATTATCCTTAAAATGCAGTGGCTTCGTGGCAGCTGTGAACTATTTTCAGCTGTGCTTGTACTCCTGGCCCTGCCACTTCACTCCCTACCCCCCCCCCAACATGTAGGGATGGATGCAGCAAGCCATTCCACCTTCTCAGCACTGCAAGGTTGATTATAACATGCATTTCCCAAACTGTAAGGAAGACAAATATACTTTAACTTATGTATATACAACTGCTGACCTTATACAAGCTGTTCCTAGCTATAGCATTAACAAAATTGCCACTGTCGAAGGTCTTAAAAAATCAAGTGTGTGGGTGCACTCATCATAGTGCTAGAGACTGCTACACTTATTTACCAGATATGTCATCCAAAATCAGGTTCACCCACATGATGTGTCATGGCATTTTTATCCACTCTGTAACCCCACGGCATAGTTTGTGAACAAAAGCAACTTATTTAAACAACATGTAACAGGCCTTAGAAAGTAAACGCACCTTGCCCATCTAGACTAAAATACTGGGAGACATGTTAATAAAATTAAATACCTGCACAGCTGGTGTGGGTTGTTGTTATGAGTACAAGGGGACTCTACCTCTCAACCTAAATCCCATCCATCTCCAAGCTGTGCATCCAGATACTATGCTACCACAGTTGGGATATGAACAGAGAATTGTTTCCATCATGACAGTGGGGACTCAAATGATTTTTTCTTTCATGGTAAATTGTGGTAGCCACAATATGAGGAGTCTCTGGGCTGCCTAAATTGGTTCTCGTGGATCCTGTTGGACTCTGGGTCTGTTCTCAAGGCCTATGCCTTTCATGAGATAAAGGAAATACTTCAGAACATGGAAGTCAGATTGGCCTAGCACTCCATTTCACCAAAAGTTTTAGGAATTATTTTTCTGCCCTATTTGTTTGGCCAACAAATGTGTTATGCCCTACCACAGCAACCCACAGTTGCTGTTGCTGTGTTGTAAAACAGATATAATGCTGTCACTGTTGGTTTAATGGATGCCATGCATTTGTCATTAAATCCTCTACTCTGTGGCCTGTTTTTGAAGTCAATGTTTTCTATAATGGATAAACAAAATGAATACTCAAAATAATGTTCTCTGATGCAATATCTTCTTTGGGAGGCTGAGTTATTGATTTGTCCTCTGGGTCTCTTAGGGAGAGAAATTAATTGCTATGAAAATTTACATAATCATCCTTTGTCTCTTTTTGTACATGTGCCTTTTTTATTGCTGTATTCTGTACTTACAAGCTGGACTATTGACTTTACGACATGCCTCCAAGGCAATGCTGAAAACTGCTTGTAGGGCTGATGCTCTGGCATAGCAGGTCTTGTGACATAGACATTCCATATTGGTACTGGTTAGTGTCCCAGTTTCTCCACTTCTGCTCCAGCTCCCGCTAATGGCAGTGAAAGATGGTCAAGTGCTTTGGCCCCTTCTACCCATTTAGGAGACCCTGAAAAAGCTCCTGGCTCCTGGCTCTGACTTCAGCTTGCCCCAGCCCTAACCATTGCAGCCCTTTGGATAAGCCAGTGGCTGGAAGATTCTCTCTCTCTCTCTCTCTCTCCCTCTCTCTCTTTATTTTTTTCTGTAACTCTACCTTTCAAATAAATAGCTAAAACAAAACATAGTGCTTGAAGGATCAGGGCACATAAGATGAGGGCACCTGAAATTGCAAGAGCTGACGTTGGGGTGGAAGATAATACAAAGATTCAGTTTGACATGGCTGAAGATCTTTGCGTGACTCTGAGAATCACCCTAAGTCCTACGGCATAGACAAGGGCCCTAAAACACTTGCCCTCTTTGATGCCTGATATGTCTCTCATTTGACTCATTGAATTTTAATATTACTTGACAAATTGCAGAGACCTACTGTTCAGATGTGACCACTTTTATGTATAAATCCCCTTCTCTTTGTTTTTGGCCCTCCCCAGGTATTAGGACCACCTAGACTACTCTTGTCTGTAGATCTCTAGTAAATTACACTGTAATCCTACTTTTTTTTTTGCCTTATTCTTCAGTCTCACAGCACATTTTATAATTGATGTCAGGTTTCAATATACTAGGTTTTTCCAAAGCAGGAGATTTTTCCAGTGTTTAATTCATCCCCATTCATTAAACCACTCACAAATATACATGATCACATTTTTTAAAAAGATTTATTTATTTCGAAAGAGTTACACAGAAAAGAGGAGGCAGAGAGAGAGAGAGGTCTTCCATCTGCTGGTTTACTCCCCAGTTGGCTGCAACGGCCAGAGCTGTGCCAATCTGAAACCCGGTGCCAGGAGCTTCTTCCCAGTCTCCCATGAGGGTGCAGGGGCCCAAGGACTTGAGCCATCTTCTACTGCTTTCCCAGGCCACAGCAGAGAGCTGGATTGGAAGTGGAGCATCCAGGACTCAAACCAATGCCCATAGTGGATGCCGGCACTGCAAGTAGTAGCTTTACCTGCTATACAACAGCACCGGCCCCACAGGATCACATTTTAACATGACTAATTGATATGTTTGGAAAACTGAAAGAGTCATTACTAGAATATCTAACATATCCCACAATTTTTGATTCTGTTGTTTTCTGTCTCTGTAATTTCATCGTTGATTCTTCATCCCCTTAAAAAATTCTCTGTGAATTATTTTTGAGAATTCTGAGGGTATGTCTTATATGTGCCTAACATCCTTAAGATTTTTGCCATACTGATAAACACTACTACTATTATATGCTGCTATAGAATCTCCCTCTCTTCTAAAAGGCATCTCTAAGGGCACCCTCCTTTGCCATGCAAGCACACCTGGTATCTCACAAATGCCAGGAAGCACAGATGTAGTAGACTTTTTCACAAAATACCAGCTTCTTTGCAGTCTCTTCATTTCAATGCCAAGTCCATTTCAGAAATTCTGTCTCAATGTCTTAAAGTACTTAGAAATTCTCTATCTATGACTTGAATCTGTCCAATTTTGCCCTGACTTGTAGAGAATCAGAATGAACATGCATCTCTGATTATGGGTACATGATATTAGAGAAGACCACAGTATTGGTCAAGCAGGCCACTGAAATTGTATCTCTAGTCTGTTTTCCCCCTAAGATGCAAGTATATGTCCAGGAGACTCTGGACAAAAAGAATAAAATCATCATGTTCTATCAAGAGCTAATACCCAGTACTTTTGCCTTAGATCAAATTCATCTTTCTCAGTTCATTCTTTAAAATGAGTTCTCTCCCAGGTGGCATCTCAGATGTCTACAAAATAGAATTCTGTTTGGTCTATCCTTTAGTTCTTTGCATATGTTCAAAATTGCCTATAACTCAACGGAGTACAATTCAGAATTATACATGAAACTAACCAAGTGCATGGTTCTGCCAATTATTTTTATCTATTGTCTACTTGGGTAACTAACTGACACACTCATAAAAATTAGGTTTGAGAATCCATAAAATGTTTTCAAATTCACAGAAATTATCTGAAGATAATTAATTGAAACAACATTGAAAACCTCACTCAATTCAACACTTAAATTCCATTCACTGTTAAACTAATATGTTCTTATTATATTATCCCTCTATAGATATAGGTAGAGAAACATTTCTTTTCCTACCAAAGTCAAAACCATTCAACCATATTTAGATACACAGTTAGTTCCTTTCTCAGTAGTTGTATTCTGTAAGTTGTGGTCTGTCTCTTCTCTACCAGATCATTTCCTTCCAAATATACAAGTGTGCCTATTGTTCATTTTCTAACCAAGGGAAGAGTCAGTCAGCTCAACCCTATGGCACACTCTAACTACAAACTTGTCTCCATTCTTCCTTTCCAAGCCAGACTTTAAACGTTAAAGAAATTTTTGCTGATTCCTTACTCTTCAGCTTTTTGCGATCTAGTTTCTGCTTCACAACCCTACTGCCAGAAAGAGCAAATACAATTAAAAAAAAAAAAACAACAAAAAAAAACCCTCAATCTCATTCTTCTTCCATCATTCAGCTGTTGTATTAGCCTATTACCTGAACCCAATTGAAAAGTTGGAGAAAAGCAAAGTGTGTTGTTATAATCAACCGGTAAACACAAAAGAAAATTTTCTATTTTAATGTCCTTGCTAATACAGGTTAAGCAATTATAATCTGGAAACTTGAAATGATCCAAAATCCAAAACCTTTAGAATATTGATATGATACCACAACAGAAAAATTCTATACTCAATCTCACGTGAAAAATCAAGTCAAAATCATGGCACACTAGAAATTGTGTATAAAATTACCTTCAGGTTATTTGAAAAAGTGAATAGGAAACATAAATGAATTTTGTATTTAGACTTGGGTCTCATCTCCAAGATATCTCATTATTTATTTGCAAATATCCCCACACTAAAAAAAGTATGGAACCCAAAACGCTTCTTGTCTGAAAGATTTCAGATAAGAGAAATTCAACTTGTATGTCCTTGCAATTGTGCCAAACTCAAAGTTCCTGCTGAAATAATGGATTTCCAAGGCTGTAACTATAACACATACTCCTGTCTTCATAACTACAGCTAATTAGTTAAATTTTCATGTGAAATAAGAGAAATATGATCATTATCTAAGGTGGACTGATCATATTCTGTTTTCAGGAAATTTGTGTTTAGGACACAGAGATCTAGACAGATAGATACTGTACCAGTAACATCTTTTGAAATATGGGTAGGAGTCAGTGTCCTAGTGTGATGAGGTCATGAACAAGTTGTCTTAAGCAAAGACACCCTCTCAGCATGAAGAGACAGGATTTGAAATGCCCAGAGAAAATGAGTTCAGAATCCATTAGCCTCTAGCTTCAGAGCAGCTGGCTGATACCTTCCTACTTCTGAATAAACCCAGTTTAATTGCTGTAGAATCTCTCACTTTAAAAAAATAAACATTTGAGCAAGCTTGTGTGGGTTTGTCTTCTCTCCAAATGATGCATGAGCAAGACAACTGCAATAAAGGCAACAAATTATCTACTATGGTTAATAGGCTAAAAGTAAATATGCAAACAGAAGTTTCTATTTCCAAAAATAGCAAATCCATAGTGAAAAATATTTTCCCAATTGAATAAATTTCACACTGAATGGTACAGTAAATTTATTCAATTCTGATATCCTTAACTAGTGCCCAATCAGCTTTTAAAATTTGAGGCTAATGGTTTATTCCAACACACTTTCTGTAGACTGACAACCATATTTTGAATATGTGAATCAGCCCCTGCCAGAAAGATTAATTGAATATCAGTGTATATTAAATTAAAAGAAGCTGGCAATAGTGTCTAATTTTAGATATTTAACAGAGATTACTCATGTTCTCTCTATTTTTTATGTCTCACTGCAAACACAAAGTTATTAGGAAAGAATATTACATAAAGTAAATCTTTTGGGTATCTTTGGAGGTATCTGAACATCAGTTCCATGTATACTTATCTATGGAAGAATTTATTTCAGTTTTTAGAATTATTATTTTTATATCTATTTGCCAACAGAAGATGAAGAAGACCCGGGAGGTAGATTTACCTTGCTGTTTTTATAATGTAGAATTTAAACAAAATTCATTTCACTTGTATTCAGTCATGTATGAATGTGCAGTCACAACTCTTAAACATATTGCTTATGTTGACCACAAAAGAAGTGCTCACTCTTCCTCTGCAGTTGCATAACGTATAATCTGCACAACCACTCTTGGTAATTATACCAGATCCATGTAACAATTTGATGCTTTAAATTAGTTTATCTAGAATGTAAGCTCAAAAAAGGAGACTTTTTTTTTCTTTTCTTTTGAATTACTGTATAGCTACGGCTCTACGGTATAGCTACTACGGTTGTAGTAGATATTGTAGGTGATGAGACTGCTGATACTGGAATGACCACCAGAATTCTGACTTCACTCTACATTTCCTAAATCAGCATGGCAAAGATGAAGAAAAAAAACTGTAATTGGTTATTAAAATCACAACCTCTTGGGACCTTCATTGTTGATTTCACACAATAATAAACTGCCATACCAAATTTAGGATGAGTACAGGGAAAATTCTACTCTTACACACTTCAATACAACTCTCAAATAGATATTTTTGGTAAGTTGATAGCTGATAATTCTTAGAAAATGAAATTCATTATAACAAAAATAAAAAAAGTAAATTTGAACAGCAGTTTGTATTACACAATGATAAATATTTTCATAAGTAATTTAATTACTTTCATTTTACACTTAATTTTTATATAATAATTATTTTTATTTTAAATAAAATAAGATGGTCCTAGTAGAAAACAAAAGAGAAATTATAAATGTACAAATATTATTTACCACTTACAGCTATGTAAATTCTGTAAGAATTATAATCCATGATCATAATTGTTATTTACCAAAACAATTTCTGGTGCCTGGATAATATATATGTGACACCTTTCAATGAATACTAAATGATGATGCATGTTATTCATGTAAGGGATTAAAGAGTTACCTACTTCCTTAAGTTCATATAAAAGTTAATGCAGAAGGAAGGAAAGACAAATTGGTCAAGCCATTAATTGTGTTGCTCATTCTCACCATTTGTTTTAGCTAAAGTTTTCTTCCTTTATTGCAGTCATTAGTACTTGACAATGAATAATTTGTGTTGAAAATTCCTAATTATGTTAGATTAACAAATTATTGCAATATAAAATCTGTCAATGTGGGTGGATATACTGGTCCTTGTAATCAAGACATGGGATCTAACTTAAGCTGAGAAATTATTTCCGGCAATAGTTGAACCATGAATAGAGTTCATAATTTTGCTGATGATTCTTCCCTCTGCAGAGAGTAGCCATCTAAAGGCAGGAGCATGTTGTAAATCAAGTAATGTTTCCATTAATCATAATGGGCGTTAAATGTATGTCAAGAGAATGAATCCCCTTAGGTATTTAAAATGAGTTTCAGTTACTATACATCTGTTGATGTAGCTTGATAAGGTATTTTCACACTTTCAAAGAATCACCCCTTTCGGCAAGATTAAATAAGCAAGCATCAGATGAGCATGTCTTTGGCAAGCCTCTGAATTTCAAACACTCCTGAGGACTCCAGGAAGCATGTGAAGCAGCATCTGTAAAATATGCAAGTGAGCTGGCAGAGTATTCCAGACTGTCTGCTCTGCAGGTAACTTAAAGATACCCAGCAGACTGCTTGCTCTGCCAGCTTCTTGCTGTATCTCCACCAGATCTCTGCAAGCAAGGAGAGTTCCTTACCCAGTGCAAAACCGGGAAATTTGTCTTCTTGCCAGGGTTACGTAAATGCAATGAATTGAGTTGTCCGACTTGTGTGAGTGTACGTGTGTGTTGATAACCAAGGCTTATTTAGATCCAGAAAATGCAAATATTTTCCAGATTTGGGATTATTGCTACCTGTATGAAGAAAAAAAGAAAATTGTTGGAAAATTAAGAAATGTCTTTAGGAAGATTGCAGGAGAAGGAGGAAGAGGAGGAGGAGAAATCAGCAATAATTATTTAAAATTCTGTATACTTTTCATTATGTTTAGATTTCTGTACAATGATATTACTTATTAAATGAGGCCTTTTATCATAGTAATACAAAACTCGTTCTGTACTTAAACAGTAAAAATGTCATGTGAATTTCAGTATAATTGGATTTATCATACCTATTGCAGTAGAAAATATCACAAGGTAGGTTAAGGCAGAAGAGAGGATTGGAAGATAGGGATTGTTTTTTCAGTGGATAAAGTGTGTGGAAACTATAGATAAAAAGCAAAAATATTGAAAGATACTTCAAAAAGCTTGTGACAATGTAGAGTTAAAAATCAAGTCTATATTGGTGCAAAAAATATTTTGCAGCTCATGCACAGTTTTTGCATAACAAGTGTTTTCCATGAATTTTTCTCACAATGGAGACTTTTTTTTTTTTTTAATTTTATTTGAGTGATAGGAGGCAAGGAAGGGCTGTCAAAGAAAGATCTTCCGTCCGCTGGTTCAGTCCTTCAGTCCCCAAATGCCCAAAATATCTAGGACAGGGCCAGGCTGAAGCAACTACTCCATATGGATTTGAGGGACCCAGGGACTTGAGACATCATCTGTCACCTCCAAGCATGCACATAAACAGGGAGCTGATATTGGAAGCAGGGATGGACATCAAGCCCGGCACACCATTATGGAATGTGTGCATCCCTAGTGACAGCCTAGGTCAAATTGCTGACCTAGGATGGCTACATTTTGTTATTACTGGCAACGTTGAATATTTACATGAATGACACAGAAAATGAATATATAGCAAAATTCTTAATTTTGAAAATAACACTAAACTTCTGGTAGGTAGCAGAATATCAAGTTAAAGGGTTCAAACTAGGGGAATTCTATGAGTCTGTTGAGGTGATTACAACAATCGCAGAGAAATCTGAGTGCGTTCAAGTATCACATAATGTGAGCCACCGGTGCGCGGCTCACTAGACTAATCCTCTGCCTTGAGGCACCGGCACACCGGGTTCTAGTCCCAGTCGGGGCGCCAGATTCTGTCCCGGTTGCCCCTCTTCCAGTCCAGCTCTCTGCTGTGGCCAGGGAGTGCAGTGGAGGATGGCCCAAATGCTTGGGCCCTGCACCCCATGGGAGACCAGGAGAAGCACCTGGCTCCTGCCATTGGATCAGCGTGGTGCGCTGGCCGCAGCGCGCTGGCCGCGCCGGCCATTGGAGAGTGAACCAACGGCAAAGGAAGACCTTTCTCTCTGTCTCTCTCTCTCACTGTCCACTCTGCCTGTCAAAAAAAAAAAAAAAATAATAATGTGAGCACAAAAGTATAAAAGAATGCGAATGCAAGTATAGATACCAGCTAGATCAGGAATGTAATTTAGTTAATATTTCCCTGATTACAGTACTCCAATATGCTAATGTATTAAAAAAGCTATTTTTTTCATTTTTTAGAAATGCACTGAAAGTAAGCAAAAGGAATTTATTAGATTCAAAAATACATACAATGTGAGGCCGGTGCCTTGCGGCGCCAGCACACCGGGTTCTAGTCCCGGGTGGGGCGCCGGATTCTGTCCTGGTTGCCCCTCTTCCAGGCCAGCTCTCTGCTGTGGCCAGGGAGTTCAATGGAGGATGGCCCAAGTGCTTGGGCCCTGTACCCCATGGGAGACCAAGAGAAGCACCTGGCTCCTGCCATCGGATCAGCGCGGTGTGCCGTAGCCCGCTGGCTACGGTGGCCATTGGAGGGTGAACCAATGGCAAAGGAAGACCTTTCTCTCTGTCACTCTCTCTCACTGTCCACTCTGCCTGTCAAAAACAAACAAACAACAACAAGAAAAAAAAGTACATACAATGTGACAGGCACTGTTCTAGGCTAATTCAAGAATGTCAGACATGCACCTAGAAATTTCTAGTCATAAGCTTAGCTTACTTAACCTGCTTGCCTAGGCCTTAGCTCAAGTCTCATCTTCTCACGGAAGCTTTTTTGTTGGAACAACTATATGTAGTTGCAATATTTTTATTTTTTCTACTGCCCAACACCCTCTTTCATCTTCTCACTTTATTTTTTTCGGTATAACATTTGTCATTTCTAACATATCATTTATTTTACTTGTTTATGAATCTACTAACTCTATCACCTAGCTAAAACATACATTTTATTCAACAAGCAAGAGTGGAGTTTTGTTTTTGTTTTGTCTACTTTTTTACTGCTACTTCCCTGATGTCTACAAGAGTCTTGGAAATTATGGGTACTCAATAAATATTGATGAATAATATATTTGTTTGAAACTCAATAAGAAATTAGATAGACTGATGTGGATTGAAGTCTATGTTAAAGAGTATGGTTAGGAGAGTCATCTAAATTTTTGATAGGAAGGAAGAAAGAAACATAACCATGTAAATATGTGGGGAGAGGGAATTTCAAAAGGAAACACCAAGTTTAGTAGCCCACAAGAGAGTGTAAAGTAAGAGGACTGCAAAGAGGGTGGGTTTTGTTGGGAGGTGGGAAGACATGGAACCATGGAATAAGCAAAAACAAATTATAAAACCTGATGATATTGCATGGAATAATTCTCCAGATATAAAGATATTGAATATGCCATTAGAAACAGATGATGAGACACCTTTTGGACAAAATTCATAAATACCATATTTATTCTCTCTTGGAATGTATGGATCAGATTACTTAAAAGTTGGACACACACCTGAAAACTATCTACCAATCCTGCTTCTAGTTCCGGATGCAAAGTAAGGTGAGAAATCAATTTGCTTAAACCCTCTCATAATTCCAGCACCTTTTATTCACAGAAATCAATCACGTTATAAGTAGTTTTTATTATTGCCATTTGCACCATGGTAATACAAATGACTCTTTAAAAGTTATATATATATATATATATATATAATTAAAACACCAGGAATAAAAACATGCAAATATTGTATGAAAATCTGTTTAGGGGCCGCTTTTGTGGCACAGCAGGTTAGCTGTCACCTGTGACACTGACATCCCATATAAGCACTGGTTTGAGTCCTGGCAACCCCACTTCTGATCCAGCTCCTTGCAAACGCACTCTGGGAAAGCAACAGAAGATGCTCCAAGGGCTTGGGTCCCTGAACCCACAGGGGAGACCCAGATGAAGTTCTAGGCTCCTGTTTTCCACCTGGCCCAGCCCAGCAGTTGTAGCCATCAGGTTAGTGAACCAGCTGTTGGAAGATCTCTCTCTCTCTCTTCCTCTGTAACTCTGCCTTTCAAATAAATAATTTTTAAAAGATGTATTTATTTATTTGAGAGACAGAGTTATAGACAGAGAGGGAGAGACAGAGAGTGAGTGAGAAGGAGAGATCTTCCATCCACTGGTTCACTCCCCAAATGGCCACAAGGACTGGAGCTGAGCCAATCTGAAGCCAGGAGCCTAGAGACTCCCCCGGGTCTCCAACATGGGTGCAGGGACCCAAGGACTTGGGCCATCTTCCACTGTTTTCCCAGTCCACAGCAGACAGCTGATCAGAAGTGCAGCAGCCAGTACTCGAACTGGCATCCATATGGGATGCTGGTGCAGTAGTGAAAGCTCTATCTACCAAACCACAACACTGGCCACACAAATAAATAATTCTTAAGAAACAGCTTATAATATTGATGGCATACCATCTTTGATGTTGTTAATTAAAGATACATATTACATTAAAATTTTCTTAATATTACTGCAATTTGCAATATTGTTTTATAACATGAAGGAACACCCAAATTCATAATCCGTTGTGAGACAATATGTAAAGCAGTGAAAGAAATTTGATGTGTTCAAATAAAACCACCAACTGTATAAACTGTGCAGAGTAAATGGTTGTATATTAATACGATCTCTTTATCAGTAGCCAAGGCTCTGACTTGTTTATTCTCTTATTATAGAGCCTGAATTTTTTTTTAAGATTTATTTTATTTATTTGAAAGACAGAGTTACAGAGAGAAATAGGAGAGAGAGAAAGGTCCTCCATTCACTGGTTCACTCCCCTAACAACCTCAATGGCCAGAGCTAAGCTGATCCAAAACCAGGAACCAGGAGCTTTTGGATCTTCCACCTGGTCTCCCACATTGATCATTTTTACTGCTTTCCCAGGTCATAGCAGAGAGCTGGATTGGAAGAGGAGCAACCAGGACTAGAACCAGCACCCTTATGGTGCCACTGCGCCACAGCACTGGCCCCCTAGAGACAGAATTTGATTTATTTATCTCATTTCAATTAAAAGGGTAAAGTTGTCCAATATGATTCTGTAGCAATCCCAAAGATCTGTTTGGAAAAATAGTCCAAACATGGAAATCAGACAGAAAATGGTGTGTATCTATTTAATGTCATACTGTAGTATTGTGTAACACTCAAGCCCAGTACTTCAATTCTTCAGGGGGATGTATCTTTGTTTAACTTGTTCTCTACTGATTTATGCCTAGAATACACTAATACTTGTATTAACTTCTAAATTGTTGCTGAGTAGTGAAGAAAATTATTTCTCTCTGATAGGAAGAATAATCAAAATATTTACTGTTTTATGGGCCTGTAGGACTTGTTTGCTCTCTATCTTAGCAAATTTATTTCAGCACACTCCTAAGTAGTTGTGAAATCTCTCTCCCATTCTGTTGGGTCCCTCATTAATAAGTCAAATGCACGTTTGTTTCATGTTCACCATATATCTATCTGAAAGTCATGATTTTAAAAATGAAAATTGCACCTTAATAATTTTGAAAATTACAATGAAACCCTTAAATAGAAACTTTTGCTTGAGGCAATTAAATTTTATGTGTAAAGGATTAAACCTTGCTCCTTATCATCTGTAAAACTCTTGGGCATATTTTGTACTGCCCCCTTTAGATTCTAGATTAATTTTCAATATAAAATAAAACTTCACTTTCACCGAATCTCTTTTTGTCTTTCTCTTTCTCTCACTTTCCCTTTCTCTTTCTCTGGTTGTATTTTTACTTCTGGTTTGTTTTTGCCAAGATGATTTTCCATGTAACACAGATGTTGTCCCCTCCAGGGAACAACCGTGATTAGGTATCAAATCTTTGGTCTTATTTCTGTTGGGATAATGGAAATCTCTCTAGAGTGGAAAATAAAAGAATATTTTCTTGTTAGTCTTTTCTTTTGTCTGCAGTGAATTTTAGTCAATTAAGAAAATATCACATGGCCACTAGAGAGAGAAATACCTTGAGACATGGATCGTAAGATGTTACGATCTGTTTAGATTTGACCTTGGTTAAGCATATCCCTCAATATGGAGGAGCTGCAAATGACTCAGGATCTGTACTTGAGGAATGGATTTCCTATTGGCTATATGAGCTTGAAACACGTTTGTACCTCATAAATGTGCACAAATTAGATTTTAATGTTTCTGAAATTACAAGAGCTCTTTTTATTTTTATAGAAAAAAAACAAAGGCAGATATTAATAAAAAGGAATATAAGATTTCCAGGGATAAGGAGGGAAGACATCTCACACTTTGAATATGCTATTCATATACAAACATACAAAATAAACTTCATGCAAACTCTGCTAACTCAGAGCCATTTTACATCAGAACCCAAGTTAATCGAAGTTAATCCTTGTCACAGTGAGACTGGCATTATCATCTCATTTTATAAATGTCTGCTTTTCGTTTAATTTTATTTATTTGAATGATGACATAAGTATACATCATTTTAAGTATATTTTGAGCTTCTTTTTCATAAAAAGGTTAGCAAATGTGAACTTTATAAACCTCAGTATACGGATCATATAAGATACTGATATCTGGACATTGAGATTTAAAATTATTAAACTGAATAATACTGCTCAAATACCATAAATCATAATTGTGATAAGACTTTTAATATATCTGTAGTGATTATGTTCCCTAGAATCAGCTTCAATGAAACTTATGGAATTCTTGGTTAATTTAAAATTCTAGGACAAAATTATATTCAATTAAGTGCAATATTTGAAAATCATTCTAAGTAAGAAAAATTTTATAATTTTTAAATTTAAAATTTCCTAAAATTACCATACCATTTGTTCATGTTTATAAACATGCTCATTTTTACCTAGTGTCTTCTTAATATTATATTCTGACTAGACAACTCAAGAATGATTAGTTATTTAGAACAAGGGTTAGCTGATTATTGTATATGAACCAAATTCATGGCCTATTTTTTTCTGCATAACATTGTGTTGATAGTCAATAGTTCAAAGAATTAATTTAAATACATAGTATTTATTATTAATATATAATTTAAGAAGAAATTAGGGAGGGGGACCCACTTGGATATTGGGGACATTCTGGGTAGAAAGAATGACTTTACATTTATAATAGATGACTCTATTTTTTTAATATTTTATTTATTTATTTGAAAGGCAGTTACAGAGAGGCAGTTGAAAAGAGAGAGAGGGAGAGAGAAGAGGGACAGGTATTCCATCAGCTGGTTCACTCCAGAGATGACCACAATGACCAGAGCAGAGCTGATCCAAAGTCAGGAGCCAGGAGTTTCTTCCAGGTCTCTCATGCGGATGCAGGAGCCCAAGGACTTGGGCTATCTTCTACTGCTTTCCCAGGAAATAGCAGAGAGCTGAATTGGAAGTATAGCAGCTGGGACTCGAACTGGTGCCTATATGGGATGCAGGCACTGCAGGCAGTGGCTTTACCCACTACACCACAGTGCCAGCCCGCTTTGTGATTCTTTACTTTGATTTTTTTATCCTAATCTCATTGAATGATGTTTAATGAGGTTAGCCATATAATTTGTGATACCCAATGCTAAATGAAAGGGTGAACTAAAAAGCCTGGGTTGGGGAATCCTGTAATGATTCACAAATGCAAAGATTGCCTTTGCATCTACAGTCTTTCCCTCAACTTGTCATAGTGTTTCTTATTTGATATTTAATGTCATAAATGAAACTGAAATTTTAAGTAATAAACATGAATTGTACCATTCACTGAACCATTATGTGATACATACCATCATTATATTTTATCTTTTGAAGATTCTCTGCATTTATTTGAAAAAAAAAAGTAATGATTCCAGAGAGGAATATTCATTTCCAACATATAATCCCAGTCTCTACAGCTACCAGGGATGGAATTGAAAAATTAAAGAAATGCATAAGGAAATCACTGGATGATCAGATTAACCAGGAAAATGGATACCTATCATAAGTAACAGCTACTTAGTTTACAAATATCCAATAAAATATCATTTAGTAAGTCACCATCAAAACATGCTGTCATAAGTGCCAGAATGGACAGAATTTAAGTCTACTAAAAATAGCATTGATGGAATGCTATTCAGCCCTAAGAAACATGAAAGTAGTATTAACAACAACATGGGGAAGCTGGGGTACATGATGTTAAGTGAAATGACATAAAGACAAATATCATGTGATCGCTCTTATATTCCAAATCTGAAGGATCAGAAATCATAGAAGCTGAGAGCAGAGTGGCGGTCACCAGGAGCTGTGTTTGGCGGAGAAGGGTGAGATACTGGTCATAGGACACAGATTTTGATTAGTTTGAATATATCCTGGAGATCTGCTGTACAAAATTAGATTTTAAAAATCAGAGAGGGAGTGGGAAAGGGGAGGGTTGCAGGTGGGAGGGACATTATGGGGGGGAAGCCATTGTAACCCATAAGCTGTACTTTGGAAATTTATATTCATTAAATAAAAGTTAAAAAAAAAGAAAAAAAATCAGAGTTAATAGTTAAATGTTCTCACCACAAAAAAAAAGTATGAGGAAATGCTTATGTTAATTAGCTCAATTGAGCCTTTCCAAAGTTTGTACATATGTAAAACATTATTCTGTATAAATATATACAATTTATGTCAACTAAAAATGCTATTGAAATTATATTAATATGAAAGAAATTACATGCTTTTGAAAATGTTATCAGTACCTTCTGATGTATGCACTGTTATTCAAGAAGTAAACCTTTCAGGGGCCAGCATTGTGGCTTAGCAGGTTAAGCCTCTGTCTGCAGTGCTGGCATCTCACATGGGTACCACTTTGAGATCTGGCTTCTCCACCTCTGATCCAGATCCCTGTGAATGTGCTCGGGAAAACAGAAGAAGATGGCCCATGTGCCTGGGCCCCCGCACCCACGTGGGACACCCAGAAGAAGCTCCAGGCTCCTGGCTTCAGCCTGGCCCAGCTCCGGCCATAGCAGCCATCTGGGAAGTGAAACAGTGCGCGGAAGATCCCTCTCTCTCTGTCTCCCCTCCTCTGTTTGTTAAATCTTCTGGAGATATATTTATTTTCTTTGTTTTTGTACATATGTGGAGCTCTTTAGAATTATACTTGATAGATTTTTTTAAAGGCATTCAAATATGTCTGCTTCTTAAGCTTCAGTTACACTTATTATAGTACAGTGGCATTACTGACAAAACATGATATATTCTAGACCAGAGCTGTAAAACACAAAAGAACCATTTTCCCCCTTTTTTCCAAAAAATTACGTATTTGTTTGAAAGGCAGACAACGGAGAGAGAAAGAAAAACAGATTTCCATCTGCTGGTCTACTTTTCAAATGGTCACAAGAATGGAAACTGGGCCAGACTGAAGCCAGGAGCGAGGAACTCCATCCTGGTCTCATACACGGTTGGCAGTGGTCCAAGCACTTGGGACATCATCTACTGGCTGCCCAGGACACAGTGGCAGGAAGCTGGTTTGGCAGAAGGATAGCCAGGACTGACTCTGGCACTTTTTTAAGGGTTGCTGGACCTGCAAGCTGGGCTTAAATCACTGTGCAAAACACAAGTCCTTGAATGTGACATTTTTTTCATCTTTCTCCATAAAAATTTAATTGTGATTTTCATAAGATCTTAAGAGTACTATTGCTGCTATCTTCAATTTATGGAATTACAGGTGAACAACCACAGTGAATAGAAGGTCTTCTTAATGATACAAGATCTTTCTTGTTTTGTTTGTTTTTTTTTCCTTGCTAAATCAAGTCTCTCATTAATTATTGATTCCTGAATGTAATAAATTCCAAGTACCACAAGTGAATTACCAAATTTTATAAAATAAAAATTTCTAATCTTTTTTCCTAAGAAATTATTAGGATTATAATAAGAGAGTTATAATTTAGATTTCTTAAAAAGTATTTTATAGCTTCTAGAATTTGTTTTGTGCACAGTATACACTCAATCTGCATTGATGGACCTCCCTATGTGATCTGTACAAAATAATCTGCTTCTCTGTGAAAACGTAGAAATCTGAGCCCCCAAAGATTATCACTGCCCTTAAGGGTAGAAGATAAGTAGGAAAAAGGCCTAAACATTAATGATTACTCTCATTGTAGCAGATGTTTAAGAGGGATTGGGCAAAGATATCCTAGGCCATACCCTCCACAACAGTTTGTATTGGTTCTGGACTCTCGGTGCCCTAAGGTTCCTACTTTCTTGTTCTTTGGTGTGACAAGAAGATTTACAGCCAGAAATGTATTGTATTAAGTTAATTAAAGTTGTCAACTCTCAGGAGAATATTCATTTAGTGAAAAATATATGTGATTATGGAAATGGATAATAAAATGTGTTTAATATATTAATAAAAAACAAGGTCAAAACAATCAGAGAAATAATTTCAACCCTCATTTAAATAAGATATTCAGATTGGAAGATTAAAAAAAAAAACAGATTCACAGTATGAGTAGGACTAGGATGGATTGACTCTCCTTTTTCTTAAACAAGCATGTCATTCAGACTGATCCTTGCTTTACTGATATTTTTGGTTTCCTAGAAATATTATGGCTCCTCCAATTTTAGCATGTTTAGATCAGTGTATTTCTACTCCTTTTATCTTAAAAGTGTTAGTTGAATGAAAAATGCATACTTAGAATTTAAAAAAAGAATTTTCTACAACAACAGCTAGAAAATAGCAATTTATTTCTACAAATTGTCATATCAAGATATATTTTGCTTTGAGGGATCTATGTGATCCATTGAAACTACCAACCCCTGCCATTGCAGGATGAAATCTTATAGACAATGTTTTCCAATAAATGTTGGTTTGCAAAAGCAGGTAGTAGAGATTTGGCTTGTGAATGTGAATACATAGCTTTCCCATCACTGATCTGTAGTTGCAACCTCTCAAAAACAGCATTCCATTGAGTTCCATTGTCCTTCATTCAGTAGGTATTCAGAAAAGGAGGAGATATTTGCGTAAGCTGTGGAGCCAAGCAAATTAAGGCAAATGTTTTTTGAGCAGGTGAATTAATCCTGAATTTTAAAGACCAATCTGGTGAGGCATGTGTTTGGCACAGTGGTTAACTCCCTGCTTAGGATGCCTGCATTTCATATCCTAGTGCCTGCATTCAAATCTTGGCTCTCCTCTCAATTCTAGCTTCCTACTAATGCACACTCTGGAAGGCAGCAGGTGACAGCCCACGTAGTTGGGTCTCTGTCACTCACATGGGAAACCCAGATCGAGTTTTTTGTTCTTGGCATAAACCTACAAACCGTGGCTTTTGGAGGCATATGAAGAGTGAACCAGTAGGTGGGAGACCCCTACCTCTCTCTCTCTCTGCCTCACTGAATCTCAAATAAGTAAAATTTTAAAAAATCAAAAACTCTCTTTAAAAGGATTAATCAGACCATGTTTTAGTGGCTTGTTTATCAGCAATGCTGTCACAAGAGTTCCTTAAGATCTTCTAAAATCATATGAAAGACTTTGTAATAAAAACTGTACATCCAAGTTCATATGTGTTAAAACATAAGTACTTTTTTTTATTAAGAAAGGCATTTTCTGAGCAGCTAGAACCTGATTTTAAACTTGTAGATATATGGTAAATATTAATTAAATGACACGCTGTAATTCGCATTTTTCTAAAATATAAGTTTTCCTAAATTAATTTCAATATGTAAATAATGCAATATGTTCATAACTTGCCAATTTGTCACACAACAGCACAGATCAGTGTTGAAAGGCCAACACTACCTGAGAGACAGTCAATGGTGGATCTAGTATTATTTCACCAACATTAAAATAGCTCAGATTACTGAAAACATACAAAGTACACAAAGTATGTTTTCATGACCACTTTTTTCAAATACATATGCATTATTTCTATCTATTTATCCCATTTGAATAAGTGCCACTGGATCGATACAATAATAATACAAATAACTATTGTTTAAAATTGTCATTATATGCCCCAAATCTAAAGGAATGGACAAAAGGATGCATAAATCAGAGAACAATAGAGGAAATGGTAAAAAAACAAATATATCTGTTTACCAAATCGTACAAACAGTTTGAATGAGAAGTATTATCACAGAAAGGAGGTACAATTTTGGGGGAATTTAGATAACCAGCAGCGATATTGCATAAAATTCTAGGCACACTGTGGGATACTCTTTAGGAGGCTATCTAAATCTATTATCTGAAACAATAGAATGGCATCGAGCCTGTCAGCTTTTCTTAGATTAAAATAATGTTTGTGTGTCCTACAAATCTACACCAATAACGTTTTTCCACTTTGTCATGCTTATCATGCTTTAAGTTTTAATTAAATGTCTACCTACAACACAGAAGCCAAAATCTGAATCAGCTTCACATTAAATGATGATCTAAATATATTTCCGTACTTGTCAGGCCCCAGTTGGCTAGCTAATATTCAAATCAAAATCAGAATGCTCATGAAAACCAAATGCAATCTAAAGAGCAACATCTTAATTCCATGAAATTGTCTCTGATTTTTTAATTGTAAAATTATGTTATTTTATTAGAATAATAAATAATTCATAAGTCATATATATGATGAAAATAAATCTGTACCTCTGTACTTACAAACAACCACATATAAAGTTAGAGCTTAATTTTCTTACCCCAAGTTTTCTCACTTTTTGTTGAACTGATCATTTATGGTCTTCAATCTGCATATATATTTGACATCATTTGCGAGTGCTTTATGACCTACTTGGTTTTATATGTTATATATAACTCTTCTGCATAGAGTTGTTTGTAATAGGCCTAAAACTCATTCTCACACTAATATCCTTGTATTATCTTTCCAGTGTCTAAGCATAATGTTCTTTGCCACCATTAAGCTTGATGAGAGCTATTTGGCATGCTCATGAAAAATATCTCTTCTTCTCTACAGAAAATTTGATAGTTAGCCAAAGAAAAATCATGACTGAGATTTCTTTCCCATTTACCATCAGGGAAACTAATATAGTAAAGTATCAATCCTCGATTTACATTTTTGAAAAGAGTACTAAAGATGGAATAATCAGGATGCCTCCAATAATGAAAGCATAAATAGCACCATCAAAACGATTTTCAACCTTTGAGAGGTTTACATCCACTTAATGATGGGTGACAAGCAGGGATACATTCATTTGGAAATTTTTTTAATCAAAAATTATTATGTCGTCTTTCTGGTCTAAATTCTAGCTTCAGGTAAACATGATTTTTTTATTTGCTAAAAGCAGAAGGAAAATGCTAGTTTTCCTGCCAAAAGCAGAAAACATGAGCAAAAGCAGGGCACTTTACTTTAGCAAATCGGCTTCGAACAAATACATAGAAAAGGTCAAATAAAATGTGTTAAATATTAATTTAAGTAGATATTATCTGCAGTGAGCTACTTTGCTCATTTTTGTTTTGATTGTGTATTAAGTAAATGTCTTAAATTACTAGAAAACAACAACAGCCATAATACATTAATGCAAGATTCAAGTCAATCAGGTAAAAAGTAGCAGTAAGAATATCAATATCACCATGCAAAAAATAAAACATTCCTATGATTAGTCCCTGAAGGATTTATTTAAATGTTCAGCAGCTTCTATATAGCATCAATAGTACTGAAATAAAATCCTAGGTGGATATCTCTCATATGAGTTGCTTAAGACCAGAAGTGCTTCAGACTTCAAATTTTTCCAGATTTTGGAATATTTTGCATACATATAATGAGTTATCTTGGGGATGGGACCCAAGTCTAATGCAAAATTTATTTATGTTTCATACAGAACTTATACACCAGGCATGAAGGTATTTTTATAACTATTTTTAGAGCACCTGTATATTGACCACAGTCTGTCACATGCGTTCCAGTGTGGGATGCTGCATTTGTAGCATCAGGTCAGTGAACAAGACATTGTGAGTTTTGCAGAACTTTGGCCTTCCAGCTTTTCAGATTAGGGGTGCTGAATTGATGCTTAAATTTGTCTACAATTCATTGTATACTTCTGAAAAATATCTGGAAACTCATGAACTCCAAGGTTGGGTCAAATTAGATTAAATTAAATTAAATTACAAAGGGAGGGAAAATAAATTAACTGCACCAAGATAGTGAGAAAAAAATTGTTTCGAAGATTCATTTATTTTTATTTGAAAGAGCGAGAGAGAAAGAGGGACATACACACACATACATACGCACACATACATACATACACACACACACACAGTGAAAGAGGGAGAGTGAGAGGGAGCACGTCAACAGCTGGTTTACTTCCCATATAGCTGTAACTACCACAGGTAGGTCCGGGGCATTCAGAAGCTGGGAGCCAGGAACTTCATCATGGTCTCCCATGTGTGTGGCAGGGGCCTCAGCATATGTGCCATCATCTGTTGCCTTCTCAGGCACATTAGCAGGAAGATGGATTGGAAGGAGAAGAGCCAGGACTCCAACTATGCCATCTCTTATGGTGTGTGGATGTTCCAGGCAGAGTGTAACCCATTGTGCCACAGTGTCCACCCTGCAAATGGGAATTTTTTTTTTTACAAATTTTAATAATTTTAACTTAAAAACAACTAGTTATAAAACTAAATCCAAGATCATAATTAATTAATGATTATGCTGATTATTAAACTATATAGTAGAAATAGATGTGGAGGTTGAATTAAAGTTATAGGTGATATTCAAAGTTGTCGCTATCAGATAATTTCTATAATTCAGGACACTTCTAATCACTTGATAATTATTCCATGTTATCCTCACAGCAATGAGATAGGTATTGTCATTATGTATATTTTACACAGATAGAAATCAAAGACCACATACTGTAACTAAGCTACTATTGTTCCAATGTAAGTAAGTGGTAGGCGAATGGTAGAATCAGGACTCACATTGGAAATATAATAGACTCCATCAACTTTTAAAGACAAAGACTTTGGCTGGCGCCACAGCTCACTAGGCTAATCCTCCGCCTGCGGTGCCGGCACCCCAGGTTCTAGTCCCACTTGGGGCGCTGGATTCTGTCTCGGTTGTTCCTCTTCCAGGCCAGCTCTCTGCTGCAGTGGAGGATGGCCCTGCACCCGCATGAGAGCCCAGGAGGAAGCACCTGGCTCCTGGCTTCGGATCCATGCAGCGTGCCGGCCGTGGTGGCCATTTTGTGGGTGAACCAACGCAAGGAAGACCTTTCTCTCTGTCTCTCTCTCTCTCTCTCACTGCCTAACTCTTCCTGTCAAAAAATTTAAAAAAAAATTAAAAAATAAAGACAAAGACTTTAACTTCCTGTGAATAATATACTACATTAAACTATAATAGTTATTTGCAGGTACATCACAAATGCTAGATTTTCATCTCTCTGGCAACACTTACCTAGTAGTTAATGATGTGGATGAAAACTGATGCATTCTTGAAGTGATTTCACCAATGCAAGTATTCCAAATGGATAATTTAATTACAGAGGTTTGACTGATATTTAAAACAAAAACAAGCTGGAAAAGCAGAGAGATGTCATTATAGTAGGTGCTATGTGTTAGACTCAGCTCTTCACTCTTTCCTCCAGCTGTTAGAATGTTGGCCTGAGGGTTCACAAAACATTGCCTCAGTGAAAGAGAGCTACCACAACCAACACTGTGCCCCTTTCCCAGGCAGCCCTCATGCATTAACAGGAAATGCAAAGGCACAGCATGCTCACTGTGAGTCAGTCTTCTCTCATGAATGAAGGCCATTGCTGCAATCCCATCACGTAATATCTGTTCTCCAGATCACATAATAGCTGTTCTCCAGGTCCAGCTCTGCTTCCTTCCATCTTAGCAGGTGTTTGTACTGAGCACACCCAACAACACACCTCTTCCAGAAAATATTATTCCCAAAATCCACTTTCCAGAGAACTGCTTACATTACAAAACTGTTAGTACCCCAAGACCCGTACAAACAAGAGAAAGGATGAATGGTCCAGGAGCTTAGGACACCTGAAATTAAAGGATAATTCAAATCAAGGATAACAAGAACTCCTTAGGAAATAAGTGACTTAGCTGGTGAGCTGTCTCTTGTTATTTGAAAACAATAAGGTTCACTGGGTTTGAAAAACTAAACAGTGTTGGTAAATATAGAAGCGTGCTGAAATTAAGTTGGTTTTTAAAAAACTCTTCATATGGGGTTGATGAAACAGAAAAAACTGAATAATATATTCTTATGGTCAATAGTCTTCCTTTTGCCTTATTTTCAAAGTGGTATCATAATTTGGAAAATATGTGATGTTGTGACCAAACCTTTACCATGACTCAGAAAAAAAAGGATTTTATCTAAGCCAAGACATCTCAAAAATGAAAGATGGGCTGCGGGCCATTAGCACTGTTGTAGATAGAGGGACAATAAAAATGTCATACACATAGACTTTATTACCTCCTTCTAGCATTTGTTTTTTAAACAAAACTATCTGACTTTATTTGAATTTTCAACTGTTTTTAATTTTTTTTCTATTTGAGAGTATCAGAGAAATGGAGTACTGGTGAAAGGTACAAATCTGTGGCTTGCTTGGCTGGGAGCATAAGAAACACCTGTTTAAACAAATGTCTTCACTTTTTGTTACCATCTTCCAGTTTCAATCTCTGTCAACCAACTTCAGAAAAAAGCTCCCAAATGATATTGGTATTCTACAAATTGATTTAATTTAATATTTGCCATTCTTCATACGTTGGCCCTACGTTAGTTCCCCGATTGCATCTGCTTTATGGCATGCTTTCTTTGACTACATGTGCTCTCTTCACACAGCTCTAAAGGTAACACGGCAGATAATGACACAGAGTATTGTCTAAGAGAATCTGAGGATATGTATACAAATATAGACTCAAACAGCTGCTCAGCAGGGCTGTGCAGAGAAGCTTATGCTATGTGCAAGACCCTCCTTGTGTCTCTCTGAATTAACTAGGAAACACTTAAAATTTCTCAATGATATGTGAAACACAAATGACTTCCTTTTTGTTTTAATCTGACACAATTATATAACTAAGTGTGAAGAACTCCAGTTATGTGTAAGCTCTATATCAGTTATATCTAGAGCACGAGACACAGTTGAAAACTAAATTTACTCATCTGATTGGTTGGCAGCCTATAACAGGATATGCCACTGAGAGGGATCAAGCAAGATGTTCTGTCTAGTGGAAAGTGGCTAGCAAGGAACGGGAACATGAGAAGGTAGAGCACTGCCTTCTGAAAAATGCATTAAATAATGAAGAAAACTCAGGGGCCTGGAATGGTCCTCTTATTCTAAGAAATGTTGTTGGATTAAGATCACAGTGAAGTAAGGTTTGGCATCAAAAATGAAGCATGTTGCCATTATCTAGAACAAGAGAAATTTAAGAGAAAACCTAAGAGTTCCTCAAACACAGATGACAGGCAAAGGATTTCTTTTTTTTTTTTTTTTTCTTTTCTTCTTTTTTTTTGGACAGGCAGAGTTAGACAGTGAGAGAGAGAGAGAGAGAGAGAGACAGAGAGAAAGGTCTTCCTTTCCGTTGGTTCAATTTGAGCTTGTGAGAGCTGAAACATTATGAGAAATCATCGATCAATTTCTCTTTATTATACTGAGGATCAAGGATGTGTAGCTACCAGGATAGAGTTAAACAGTAAATGGATGGACTCACATGCTGCAGCTAAGCCTCCGGGCTCCTAAATACTTTCTCTACTACATGACATAGACATGAAGTAGACATGAAGTCGTGCACATGGATATCTCCACAGTCTTCAGGGTGCCTGATATTTTGCATAGTAGGTAACATCCCATAACTATTCTGAATAGGTCTTTACCTATGAAACATTGGAAGTATAACTCCTCTTTACTTCACTTTTGTTGTGATGACACAATTAAACAAAGAACATGAAGCAGTTTAATTCCATCATGAGGTTCTTATATGTCTTAACTGTGTGTCTTCCTCCTGTTCTCTTATAGCATACAGTGTGGGCCAGGATGTGGAATGTCTCTGGTTTTGCTCCATTGATCAGGAAGAAAACGGACAGATTAGCTCTTCTTGTGAAAATTAAGCAGTGGGGGCTGGCGCTGTGACTCACTTGGTTAATCCTCCACCTGCAGCGCCGGTATCCCACATGGGAGCCGGATTCTAGTCCCGGTTGCTCCTCTTCCACAGCTCTCTGCTGTGGCCTGTGAGGGCAGTGGAGGATGGCTCAAGTGCTTGGGCCCTGCACCCACATGGGAGACCAGGAAGAAGCACCTGGCTCCTGGCTTCAAATTGGCGTAGCTCCCGCCGTTATGGCCATTTGGAGAGTGAACCAACAGAAGGAAGACCTTTCTTTCTGTCTCTCTCTGTCTGTAACTCTACCTGTCAAATAAATAAATAAAATCTTAAAAAAATGAAAGAAAAGAAAATTAAGAAGTGGCTTGATTTGTGGCCTGGAATCTACTTCTAACAGACTATTCAATACCATAATTCTTGGTTCTTGTGGGTTACATTATTTCACAACCATACATATAATGACTATGAATAAATATTGTTTCCAGTAAGGCAAACAATTTCTATGACACAATGTTTATTCAGCACGAAATTTCTAAACGTAGGAGAAAACTAGAACATGGTGGCTAAGTTTAAAGTCACAATTATCTGGAAATATTTGTTTCGATAAATATGATTTACATTTTGGCAAGATGTATGAGAAGGAGGAAGAGAAGCAGGAAGCGAGGGGAAAGGGTGGGAAGGAGGAGGGTACTAAGAAACAAAGAAGGGGAGGAGGGAGGAGAGAAGTGCAAAGGGGAAGAATAAGGTCTTTCCTCCGAGACATCTTTGCCTTGTTTAGAGCCATATTACTTGATTCTAGATTTTCATCTATCTTTCATATATGAAGATATATATATCTTCATACATTACAATTTAATGTTTAATATGATATTGGGCAAATAAGAAGCCTGTCCAGAGGCCAGCATGGTGGCTCAGTGGGCTAAGCCTTCACCTGTGGCACCTGCATCCCATATGGGTGCTTGTTCTAGACTCTGCTGCTCCTCTTCTGATCCAGCTCTCTCCATGGCCTGGGAAAGCAGAGAAGGATGATCCAAGTGCTTGGGTCCCTGCAGCCAAGTGGGACATGGAAGAAGCTCCTGGCTTCTGGCTCCTGGCTCTGGTAATTGCAGCCATTTGGAGAGTGAACCAGTGGATGGAAGACCTTTTGTTCTGTCTCTCCCTTTCTCTGTCTGTAACTCTACCTCTCAAATAAATAAACAAACAAATAAAATCTTTGGGAAAAAAAAGAGATGTGTGCCCGGTATTATCACCTAGAAGTAGCTCCATGCCTTGAGTTGCACAGCTGTAACCTAGAGACAGTTTCCCCTCATGTACTTACATTCCCTCCCCTTCTCAGTTCTCTCATCCTCGCCCCCACCTGTCCTTCAGCCACCAAGCCGGATTCACTAGTACCTGGAGGACATTTTCCTTCTTGGGCAGGTCAGTTAAAAACATGTGCAGATGTTCAAAACATGATATATTTTATGAGTTTGACATTTTTACGGCATTTTTTCCCCTCAGAAGTTAATTCAGTTTCACTGTAGAAGAAAACTGTCATTTCACTGTACAAAAAACACTTTGCTGGGAAAATGGCAACATTTGTCCCTGGGGCAAATGGTGACTTGCGAATCCTCTCCAAAGGAAAACTGAGACGGGATATGAAGCCATCATCTTCATATGAGGAGCCGATGCATCCTTCCAATTTTTATTTTTGGCAGAATAAATTGTACAAGTTCAAGGAAAAAGCGATTTCTACGACAAATCCTGGCTTTCCTGGGAAATAGATCACAAGATCTTTTTTTTTTTTTTTTTAATTCTGAATACAGTGTCAGAAGATAGAGCATTGATGAATGGGGAGTGTTAAGTCCTAGCACTTTTCCAAATACTCACTTGAAGTGCTACAGACAATAACAACTTATTTACCTTTTTCATACTCTCATTATCCCACTTCTCATGCAAAATGTATTATCTTTGAGTTGAGTTATATTAAAGATAGGATTCAGTACATCTACTAGAAGTGGGCTAAATGGGGGCCTCCAAACTTGAAAGCACACTTTCTAGATCCTAACCCCTGGAATTACTTTTTATGGCAAAGATATGATTAACTTAAAATCTTGAGGGGAGATGCTTACCCTGGATTATTCAAATGGGCTTTAATGCTTGTATCCATATAAGACTGAAAAAAAAAAAAAAAAAAAAGAGTGTGTATGACCCCAGAGGCAGAAATGGAGAAATGCAGTCACATGCCAAGAAAATCTCAGACTAGCAGAAACTGGAAGAGGCAAGAACCTAAAGATTCTGAAGGTAGCATGGCCCTGCCAAAATCTTATTTTCAGATTCAGGCCTTCACAGCTATAAGAAAATTCATTGAGTTTTAAGCTACCAAGTTTGTAGTAATTTGTCAAAGAGCCCTAGGAAACTAGTACACTTGTAAATGAAGTTTTATTGAAAATAAGGGTAGGTGTCATGGCACAGTGTGTCAAGCTGCCTCTCTCAAAACAGCAGCATCCCATATTGAAGTGCTTGTTCAGGTCCTGCTGCTCAGCTTCCAATCCAGCTTACTGTAAGTGCTCCAGGGAAAGCAGCAGAAAAACATATGTAGGCCCATGTCACCCATGTGGGAGACCTGGACAGAGTACCTGGTTCTTGGCATTGACCTGGCCCTACCCTGGCTTTTGTAGCCATTTGAGGAATGAAAGAGTAGACAGATTCTCCCTCTCCCTCTCTCTCTCTCTGTCAGCCTGCCATTCAAATAAATATATTTTTTAAAAGAACAAAATAGCCCATTTAAATAATGGTTGGAGTTTGGCATGGCATATGAAAGTCCACCCACTACAAGATGCAGTATGGGAGCAACTGAATTTATTGGTTTTAGCTTTTACACTTTTTATTAGCTAAATCATAATCTCCTTGCTCCAGGGACTCCTTGATGATTAAAAACACACCCAATTTTCTTCCTAAAGACTTTATGTGCATTTTTTTCTTTCTGCAAATTTTACCTAAAAATTACAAATGTAAAAAGAGCAGTGGTGTAAAAAAAAATAACTGGGTGGGACAAGGGAGTAAATGAGACAACAGCAGAATTCTGGAACAGAACAAGAAAGAAAAGAAAATTATTTATAGCTACATTATCCATGGATTCCCTCCTCTCCAAATTAAGCTGACAAATTAACATGTGGAAACAAGAAACTTCTGACCCTACAAATACTAAACTTTCAGAGCTGAAGAAGTGCCCCAGAGATGCCTAGACAGTATGTTAAGAATCATTCTTTACTTTATGCCGCTTAGCAACCATCTCATATGACCATTACTGAAATTCCCAGCACTGTGTCTGAGAGCAAACTAAGAGATAAGGGTGGAAAGTTCAAGTGCTAATCCCTTTTCTCCCTTCTTTATACTAGCTGAAAACTGCCTTGCTTGACAGAATGGAGGGAAGTCTTCTCTCTTTGACCCTTGTGTTAAAGGTATTGATTATGTCTGAATAACAGCCAATTGATTAGAACATGTGAATATAAACTGAATTTGTTATTTTCTTTGGTTCATTATTTCCATGCTCTTAAAACTTCATTCTAATATTCATTAGTAAATAATTGCATTTTACTGACAGAATTTTTGAATGGCCATCTCGGCTAAATACTTCAGAGGTAGTGTTTTTTTTAATAGAATCCCCAGTTTATATTAAACATACAAGGCAACTATGTCAAACATAAGTAAATGTTCTTCATGATGAACATGAAGAAATTTTCATACTTTCAGGGATAAAGAAAAGCATAATTCACAGAATGCAAAAGGAAAAAAAGCATAAGAGAGAAAAGGAAGGAAGTTGTTCATATGGACTTATATTTTATCTTTTGGAGAAAGTATTTATAGTAATCATTGTATGTAGTCTTAAAATGCTCATAAATCATTCTTTGCACATATGAACCCTAAACATTGAGCTGAGTTTCCAAAGTGTTTGGAGGATATTTTTGTTGAATTTTTTTCAGAATCTACTTCCTAGAGACATAATTGATCACAGATTTTATTTATTTCAGTTTCCTGTAGTGCATTGCAGCTTATAAAAGTCAAAAGTGTTAAGCGGGGCCAGCATCCTATATGGTTCAAGTTCCAGCTGCTCCTCTTCTGATAAAGCCAGGGGAAGCAATGGAAGATGGTTCAAGTGCTTGGGTCCCTGCACCTGCATGGGAGACCTGGAAAAAGCTCCTGGCTCCTGGCTTCAGATTGGCCCAGCTTAGGGCATTGAGGTCATTTGGGGACTGAACCAGTGGATGGAAGACCTCCCTCTCTCTGGCTCTACCTCTCTCTGTAATTCTGTCTTTCAAATAAAATAAAATAAAATAAAATAAATCTTAAAAAAAAGTTTTAAACAATTTCAGGTACTGTCTTAAATTATTTAAAATCTAATATTAAATGAAATACTGTTTTAAGAAGCCAAGCATGCATGTAACACTTAAAGGTAAATAGTTCATAGTCATATTTTTTTTTCCTTTGAGGTATTTGATTTAAGAGTTAACCTTGCTGGGCCAGTGCCGTGACTCACTTGGTTAATCCTCCGCCTGCAGTGCCTGCATCCCATATGGGTGCCGATTCTAGTCCCGACTGCTCCACTTCCAGTCCATCTCTCTGCTATGGCCTGGGAAAGCAGTAGAAGATGGCTCAAGTCCTTGGGCCCCTGCACCCACGTGGGCGACCAGGAAGAAGATTCTGGCTCCTGGCTTCAGATCAGCACAGCTCTGGCCTTTGCGGCCATTTGGGGAGTGAACCAGGATGGAAGACGTTTCTCTCTGTCTCTCCCTCTTACTGTTTGTAACTCTATCTATCTACAAAAAAAAAAAAAAAAAAAAAAAAAAAAAAAAAAAAAAAACTAACCTTGCACTTCAGAAGGTTTAAAAGAAATAAGTGATATGTTACTTAATATGGAAATCTCCCAAAATGGAGGCCACTGTCACAAATTCTCAAAGCTGGATTAGACGTTTTAGTAGAGAAAGTAAAAATGTAACACCATGAGAGAAAATGTTTAACAAATGAAGCAGTTACAGAGAAATCATAACATCTCCAGGAGGGAACCATAGAGGCCAATTTGGGTA
Organism: Oryctolagus cuniculus; assembly: GCF_964237555.1. Classification (NCBI taxonomy): domain Eukaryota; kingdom Metazoa; phylum Chordata; class Mammalia; order Lagomorpha; family Leporidae; genus Oryctolagus; species Oryctolagus cuniculus. The sequence continues at coordinate 92,070,165 of NC_091438.1, forward strand.
AACACTTTCACTTTAGAGTAGATAGGGGTTGAGAGTATGTGCTCAATTTGTACTTGCAATCCTAAGAATGCTGGGTCCTATTCTATACAAAAAAACATTAGTCAAGACATAATTCATTCCTAAGATAAGTACTGTATTAAACATTTAGGATGCCCCTGACATCCTGTAAGAGCTGGGAAATTAAAAACTAAAAAGACTCATCTCTATTATCATAAGAGCTTGTTGTCCATTAGAGGGAGAGCAACATGAACAGAAATACCTGAAATGACTATGTTGTAGGAATAACAAATACATAAATCTAAATTATAGTGAATATGCAAAATAGGGAAGGTACAGAGTACAAGGAATTAGGGAGCTACATGGATAAAAGCACACAGACCAAACTTTCCCCCACATCTGTTTTTCTTCTATACTTTTCTCCTCATACATGTCTCATCCATTAAATTGAATAAATTCCACAACTTCATGTCTCTCATTTCTTTTCCCTGTTTCCTCCCTTTTATCCCATTTTACCCAGTGATTGGAGATTTCCCTGTCTTCTTAATTTCTTCTAAGAAATTTCTCCTAACTACCTTTGTAAAAACTGGCTATTCTGAGTGCATATATATATATATATTTTGCATCTTTATATCTACTTATATAGAGATATATTACATCAATATATACATTGCATCAGATTGCCATATGTGTGGAGTGTCTACTCATATATCCCAACAATGACAGAATCAAAAGGGAAGATCAGGATTCTTTTTTATTTTTATCATTGCCCACAGAATTTCCCACACATTTTTGTCTTATTAAATATAAAAATTTAAACTCCTGCTCCTGCAAGTCTCATGTCTTGTCACCTAGTGAACTCCGCTTATGCAAAAAAAAAAAAAAAAAAAAAAAAAAACTTTAGCACCTGGTTCAGAATATTCCTCTTTGCCTCAACTTCTAGTATCTTTATTGAAAGGTTCTGAACTACATTTTGTATTGATTATATGTTGAAATGATAATTCTAGATATATTGAGTCAAAATACATTGTTAAGCTTACACTGCTTTCCTAGGCTATAGCAGAGAGCTGGATCAGAAGTGGAGCAGCCAGGACAGGAACTGCCTGCCCATATAGGATGGCGGCACCACAGGTGGAAGCTTTAGCCTACCACACCCCCGTGCCAGCTGCTTAGATTTACTTTAAAATATCCTTCTGTCTATGATTCTTTTCGTAAGCTTCTTAAATGATGACTGGAATAAGAAAATGTATATATATTCCCTATGGAAAACTTCTCAACCATAAAAAGAATGAAATCCCATCTTTCTCAACAAAATGGATGCAATTAGAAACCACTATGTTAGAGAAATATGCCAGTACCAAAAATATAAATATTATATGTTTTCTCTGCTTTATGGTAACTGATATATAAACTATGAAAATATAATGTGTATGAGCAAAATTGACACCTTGGATTTGCTTATTGTCTGTCAACCTGAGTAACAGTGGTCTTTCTACTTACTATTTGTGGAATTCTTTTTTTTAGTAAAGCTTGTGATTGTAAAAGTATATTGTGCCAGCGGCGTGGCTCAATAGGCTAATCCTCTGCCTGTGGTGCCAGCACACTGGGTTCTAGTCCTGGTCGGGGAACCGGATGCTGTCTCGTTGCTCCTCTTCCAGTCCAGCTCTCTGCTGTGTCCCGGGAGTGCAGTGAAGGATGGCCCAAGTCCTTGGGCCCTGCACCTGCATGGGAGACCTGGAGAAGCACCTGGCTCCTGGCTTCGGATCAGCACGGTATGCCGGCTGCAGCATGCGGGCCGCAGCGGCCATTGAGGGGTGAACCAACAGAAAAGGAAGACCTTTCTCTCTGTCTCTCTCTCTCACTGTCCACTCTGCCTGTCCAAAAAAAAGTATATTGATAGTATGTCATTGCAATAATTAAAAGAAAAACAAAAAAATGAAAGAGAAGACAGGGGGTTGTAGGATATTTCATTTTATTTTTAATATTGAATATATGAAATTCATAACACTTGTTCCCTTTTTATAAATAAATAAATGAAATAAAATAAAATAAATAAAAAGAAGTGCTTGAAATAAGGAATGAAATTAAGAGTTTTTAAAAAGATACAAGAGGGTTGGTGCTGTGGCGTAGTGGGCTAAACCTCCACCTGCAGTGCCGGCATCCCATATGGGCACTGGTTCTAGTCCCAGCTGTTCTTCTTCGAATCCAGCTCTCTGCTCATAGTGTAGGAAAGTAGCAGAAGGTGGCCCAAGTTCTTGGGCCCCTGAACCCATGTAGGAGACCTGGAAGAAACTCCTGTCTTGAAACTCCTGGCTCCTGGATTCTGATCATCCCAGATCCTGTTGCTGTGGGACCAACAACTGAAAGACCATTCTTTCTGTCTCTCCCTCTCTCTGTCTGTAACTTTACCTCTCAAATAAATATTTTTTTTCAAAAAGAAAAGGATACAAGGGAGTCAAATCTATAGAGCTTGGAATCTGATTGGACATATATGAGCAGTTAAAGTGGGTAGGATTATACAGATACAACAAAAAGCAAATAAAAAGAAATTAGAAGGAAAAGTTTCTAACATATATCTGGGTGATATTACCTTTTTGTGTACTGAAAAATATATGGAATCAAGAAACTTATTAGTATTGGGGTAAAGTAATTTTTTGTTTTGGATTCTAAATTTAATTATCTTTATTGTAGCACAGCATAGATAGCCCATGGAAGAACTGATAAAAACCTTGTATTCAAAAGAATGACTAGAATAAAATATTTGAAAATTCTTAAATACTGTAGCATAAAATTTTAAGTCATAGGAAATATTAGAATACACATAGAGGAAAAGGATATCCAGAAATAAATTGGAAACACTGAAATGTAATGCCTAGTAGGTAAAGAAAAGCTAGGAAAGGAAACTAGGAAGAAATCCTAAATCAAAGAAGAAAAACTGAATACAATGGAATTCAACAGAATATATCATTTCAATAAAGAAGAAAATCACCAACAATCTTAAACATTCCAGAAATATCTCCTATTAGAAGAGATGAAAGGAGGCCTTTCCATATGGCAATTAGAAAACTGCAGGTTGGCCAGTGCCGCGGCTCACTAGGCTAATCCTCTGCCTTGCGGCGCCGGCACACCGGGTTCTAGTCCCAGTCGGGGCGCCAGATTCTGTCCCGGTTGCCCCTCTTCCAGGCCAGCTCTCTGCTGTGGTCAGGGAGTGCAGTGGAGGATGGCCCAAGTGCTTGGGCCCTGCACCCATGGGAGACCAGGAGAAGCACCTGGCTCCTGCCATCGGATCAGGGCGGTGCGCTGGCCGCAGTGTGCCGGCCATGGCGGCCATTGGAGGGTGAACCAATGGCAAAGGAAGACCTTTCTCTCTGTCTCTCTGTCTCTTTCTCTCACTGTCCACTCTGCCTGTCCAAAAAAAAAAAAAGAAGAAGAAGAAGAAGACTGCAGGTGACTTCTGTCTGCCTGAGTGAAAAGCTGCAGGTGAAATTTGACTGCAGTGGAATGTGCATTGGAAATGGAAAAAAAAATATTTCCAAGGAGTGTGAGGGAGTGTGAGAGAAGATCCATAGATTACCAACACAGGCGAACACAAAACTGAAGGAAATCTTGTTATTTTCTAAACAATGATTTTCAGACATATTTTACATCTTTTATGTATAATGTATCCAGGAACAAATTATGGTAGTTATAGCTATTTTTAATGTTTTCATGTTTAACTTTTATTTTAGAATTAAAATCAAATTATGAAAAAATCATTACATCATTAAGAATATTCTGAATTTTATTCATCTCATCTTAATAACTGAGTTTTATATATCCTTACGTTTTCATCTTATTAGTTAACATTCTGTAATTTCAAGTTGAGGACTTCCCATTTGCTGGAGTCCATGGGCCTACTGGAAGCTGTGGTTCTCAGCTGGACTAACATGGAGACTCAGTTTTGTGTGTAGACGTAGCTCTTGCATTTACAGCTACCAGGGTCCACAAGGGTGGGACTGGTACCTGAGTCTATATGGACTGTCCTGGAGAAGGGCTTTTCATGAGCAGGCCTGGCATTTGTGTCACTTGTTAACCTAAAGCCTGGATTCATGGAGGCCGATCTGGTACTAGAGTAGACTTTGAGCCTGAGTGGATGAGTACCTGCAGGGTGCTGGAGGGAGCCTGTTACTTGGGTCCATGGGGTTGGAGCTTGTTCTGAGTCTATGGGACCAGCCAAGCATGGGGAGAGACTGTGGAAGGCATGGTATCTGGGCCTTTAATAGGTGGCCTGGACACTGGGGAGCAGGAGCCAATACAGTGATGGCTTTTGGATTAGTATTAGAGTTAAAAAAATATTTTACCATATTCATCTTTCCAATTATTTTTGACTGGTAAAATATTTTCAAATACTTTCTGGATTATTCTAATCACCTTTTGTTATGTTATAAGTCACCTTTTATGTGTTGCCTGCCAATAGCTGAACAATATTTGACTGTCTATATTTCTGTCCATTTCAAACAGGACTGATAATCAGGTTTCCTCCAACACACCAAGGTGGCCATTAGGAAAGCACAGACTCCACATGGGCTATTTAAGAAACAGCATTTTGCATCATCATAACACAGACCATTTCAAACACTTGATGAAGTCCTACATAACCCATATAAAAGGACCTCAGTATCAGAGACTTTCAAAGGTTAATCCTACATGCATCAGAGTTCTCCTTGGGAATACACCTTGAAGTAAACAAATAAGCAAAATTCCACTGAGTCATATTCCTGAAGTTACTATTAGCAGTGAATATTTGGCAAGTTGAACATAGAGGCTAAGACATAATTTGTTTTGAGGAAATGAAGAAATCTTAGTGGAACCTGAAAATCAATTTTCTTTTGATAATAATACTATCAGCTCCATTTTGGAAAGAAAGAGTTAATGTTATCATAAAATAGAGATGATCTCTGGCTTCTGATCATCTTTAAATGAATGAAACTAACACCTGGGGTCCTTAGAAAAGAATAATGATGTTAATAACTAACACAATTTTCAGATTTTGGGGCCACTACGTTCAGGGTCAGGGTCTTGATCCCTTAAGTGGCTGTGATTAACCAATGGTCTGACTTTGCCTGCCAGAAGATTTCTGTCATTTCCAAGGCGGTATTATTTCAGCAGTGAGTTGGGTCATGTCCAGTTTATTTGGCAAAGATTTTGTAGGACCATGCTGTGTCCATTATCTTTCCCACACAATGATTTAATCTCATTGCAAAAGTGTCAGAACTGGTTATTATGCTAGGTACACTGTTTTTGGATTTGGAATGGTTACTTCAATTTCACAAGAGTTCACATTTAGCTGTATGCATAATAATACATTCTTTATACAACACAAAAAACATTTAGTTAATTCATTTATCTTTATATGTGTGTGTGTGTGTGTGTACCCATTAATGTTCTAACTCCAAATGAACATAGACTTTATGTATAGAAATATAATAGATGATTCTCTAGTTCTTAGGGATCTGTTGAAAGTTTATTGGTCCATTTCATTTATTAATTTAAGCATTATGTATAAGGCAATGGGGTAGACTCTTTGAATACAGAACACAAGCAAGACTTATTACTAGCTTTTAAGGAGTACTTATTCAGTGTGGGGAGGCCATAGGCACCTTTCTCTAAGAACATGAATGTTCACGATTCTGGAGAAAGATTTCAATCTTTCCTGTTAAATCTGTGCCATCCTATACATTTATTCAGAAAATATATCATTTGTTGAGCAAGACCATATAATACTTTTAATTTTTATTCCTCTCCATCTTGGTTTAAGAGTTTCCTACTTTTATCTAGGCCCATGGAGTAGACAAAAAAAAATATAAATCTTTGGTCCATTAGAGGTGATATAGATTGTCATGATGTGTTCTATGGGGGAAGTATCAAAGACTGTGTTTCATCGTGTATCAGGAGTGCAGGGAGTGAGGGGGGTGGGGGTCCAGCTGCAATAGCAAATAGGATCTTGAGAGAGAGTAGCACCTGAGATTTTACAGAGAGACTAGCATTTGAGCAATACTTGATGATGCGGAGATAATAAGGCACCAGAATATTTGAGGTTGAGAGAAAATAGATTGCCAAGGCCATAAAGTAAGAGCATGGGTGGGAATTCAGAGACCAGTAAGAAGGCCACTGAGGTGAACAGGTGGAATGAGAGAACATTTTAATAAAATGCAAGGTCAGAGAAGTACCAGAATCAATATGTATTAACAATGGTCCCGGAGATTTGTAAAGCCTTTCTTTTTTTTTTTTTTTTTTTTTTTTGACGGGCAGAGTGGACAGTGAGAGAGAGAGAGAGAAAGGTCTTCCTTTGCCGTTGGTTCACCCTCCAATGGCTGCCGCGGCCAGCGTGCTGCAGCCGGCACACCGCGCTGATCCGATGGCAGGAGCCAGGAGCCAGGTGCTTCTCCTGGTCTCCCATGGGGTGCAGGGCCCAAGCACTTGGGCCATCCCCCACTGCACTCCCTGGCCACAGCAGAGAGCTGGCCTGGAAGAGGGGCAACCGGGACAGAATCCGGTGCCCCGACCGGGACTAGAACCCGGTGTGCCGGCGCCGCAAGGCGGAGGATTAGCCTAGTGAGCCGCGGTGCCGGCCTGTAAAGCCTTTTTTAATTAATGTATATTTTATTTTTATTTTTACTGCAATGAGAACTCTTAATATGACATTTACTTTTTTACATTTTTTTTTTTGGACAGGCAGAGTTAGACAGTGAGAGAGAGACAGAGACTAGAACCCCGGGTGCCGGCACCACAGGCAGAGGATTAGCCTAGTGAGCCACGGCGCTGGCTGACATTTACCTTCTTAAGAGATTTTCAAGTATGTAATATCTCTGTCCGTAAGTATTTTATACAGAAAATCTCTAGAACTTTTTCATCTTGCATAACCAAAATGTTGTATTCATTTTTTAACAATTCTCTTTTTGCTCCTCCCCTCAGGTGTTAGTAACAACCTTTGCACTTTCTACCTCTATGATTTTGACTGTTTTATTTCTATTGTATTAGTATTATTTTTGTTGCTGTAGCGTGATTCCAGACACTGGGTGCTTTATAAGGAAATGAGATTCGTTAGCTCACAGCTTGGGAGCTCCAAGCGTATGGCGCTGGCGTTGGCTCAGGTCTAGAGAGGGCCTCGTGGCTGCACCACAAAGTGGTGGATAAAAAGGAATGGAGCTGGGAGTGGATGGACGTGCCCAGCAGTCCTGGGCAGCCTCCTCTAGAACCACCTTTTTTTTCCAGAACTAACTCAAGCCTCCAGGAACTGCATAGATCCCTTCCGAGGGTGGTGCCGCCGTGATGTAAGGATCTCACCCTGGACCCTTCTCACAATTGTCTACCACTTCTCAGCCCTATCACACTGAGCACCAAGCCTCCAGTATATGAACTCTAAGAGAACACACTCAAAGCTTTTCCCAGCCACACCATTCCCATCAATAAATAAATAGAAAAATGCAGTGTCCGTTCATCGGTAATTTACGTAGCATCTTGTCCTTCATTCATATTGCTTCATATTATAGAATTACCCTATTTTTAAAAGCAAAATCATGTATTTATTATTGTATGTATATCCTACATAATTTTAATTATTCATTCATCATTGGACATTTGGATGTCTTCCACATCTTGCCAATGGTAAACAGTGCCACAACAAATATGAGGCTAATATCTCTTTATGATTCCAATTTCAGTTCTTTGGGATATACACACAGAAGTAGAATTGCTGGATCACATGATAGTTCTGTGTTTGATTTTTTGAGGAACACAAAGAACTTTATTATAGAGACTGCAACATTTCACCTTCCCAAAAGTAATGTGCTTTTAGCTTTTCCTTCAAGTGAGACAGGGAGTCATTGAAAGATTTTCAGGAGAAGAATGACTGATTTAATTTCCTTTAAAAGGATCTTCTGTCTCTGGGTTAAGAACAACTTGAGGAAGGGCCTACTATGTGAAAAATCCTCAAAAGGAGTAGAAGTCTTCTCTGGCCTCTATCGGTTGTTACTTAAAATCATATTTTTCCTGCTCTAGGCAGAAGTGAGGATAGAAGAAAGCTATTTTAGAAGAAGAGCTCTTCATTAAGACTATGAATATAAAGTAAATTAAAGATACACTATTGCAGGTCCTGCACTGTGGTGTACTGGGTAAAGCCACTGCCTGTGATGCCGGCATCCCATAGGCATGCTGGTTCAAGACCCATCTGCTGAACTTCCAATCCAGCTCACTGCTATTGCCTGGGAAAGCAGTGGAACACAGCCCACGTTGTAAGGCCGCTGCACCCTCATGAGATCCAGAAGCTGCTGGCTCCTGGCTTTGACCTGGTCCAGCCCCAGCCACTGCAGCCATGTGGGGAGTGAACCAGCAGATGGAAGATTTCTCTCTCTGTGCGCCTCTCCCTCCCTCTGTTTAACTCTGCTTTTCAAATAAATAAATAAACAAATCTTTAAAAAATACATTACGGTAAAAGTTTAAAAAAAAGAAAGGAAGGAGGAAGGGTGGTGGGAGGTAAATATGTAAATATCACTATATTCTAAGAATTGTATCTATGAGCCACTAGTGTATCTATGAACTATATTTTCTTTATATCAATAAAATGTTTGAAGATGAGTTTTTTGTGGTTATCCTATTGTCATTTGTTAAGTGTGTTCTATGTGCTTAAGCACTCAACTAAACAGTTTCCTATTCAGAATTATATCATTAAAATCTATAAGATACAACTTTTAAACTTTAATCTACAGAGCAAGAGTCTGAGTCAGAATTCAAATCTACGTCTATCTGATCTCAAATCCAGTGCTTTTAAACATGTCCCATGGTCTCATGAGTTCTTCAGCATTCCTCAGCTTAAATTCTTTTTGCATCCCCAACACACTCCCTATTAAACAATCCATCCAAGCCAAAGATGTAAATAAAATTTCAGAAAAAATGTAACACAAACTGGCTAAGAATGACAATATACACGCCAGTCTCCTCTTGCCCTTGCTAATGCAAGATAGATCAATTCCATCTCAAATTTGTTTCATTTCCATTTGTTCAAAATTGGAAATAAAACTTCTGGCAGAATATTCATTATAGCAAAACAATTTGATCGTCTATAAAAGGTGATGGGAACTTACACATAACACTTAAAATACTCCCAGGTTTAAAAGCTATTCTTACCTGGGTCAACCAGTGTCACTAAAAGCTTTCCAAGTGTAGTTATGGCAATTATCCTGACTCCTCAGGTAATCAGGGGGCCTCCATTTCAGCTTTTTATCTCACCTATAGATGGATAAAGGGAACAAGGCCAGGTCCAGCTTAGACATGCTATAAATGGTACAAACTACTCAATGTATTTTGTTTGTGAAGACTTCGTCCAATTATGTGTCTTGGTGTTACGAAATACCAGTTTGACTAGTTTACTAGCTGTAAGTTTTTGGGTGGAGTACTCAATGTTTCTTAGCCTGGATTTCTTCATCTCCATTAGGGGCATAGTGTTCACTGTGTATGCACATGGGTCACTTAAGCGAGTGTAAATCGATGGATGATTAGGAATCATTTTTCATCTGTGTATGCAACAACGTGGTCATTTCTAAATCAAAAGAAAGCAGCATCATTGCACACAGAACAGCATTTTAGTTGGCATGCTCTTAAAGTTAAGTAAGTAATTCAAATGTTTCTCCTTATCCAAGTGTTTTCCCATGCTTGGAGTACATTCAAGCTTGGTGGAATTGGCAGGGACCACTTGAAGGAACAGAGGAATACATAGGTTCTTTGCATAAATACTGACTATCATTCTGACAAGCATGTGAGTTAGCAAATTTGTGAATATTACCTTCCTCTGCATTTTCTAAAAAGCTTATTCTTATAACAGAACTTTCTACATTACAATGCCATAAATCCAAGCTGACAGTCATTATCAAAATTGAACCGGGTGTTTAACACCACACGATTGTACCTTCTTGCCAACTTTTCTACAAATTAAAATTTAGAAATAGAATAATGCAATGAGTTGCTGTCATACCTATGGTCATTTTTATTAGATCAAATTAATAATGAGGCTGCTGTGAATCAGTTATAACTCATCATGTTTTCTAAGTCTTAGAAGTATACTGGAATTAGACCTGGGTAGTCCATTCAATATAATTATGAGTTTTTTTAAATAAAATTTTGAATCATTAAATGAAAATCTTGTCACTGGTGACCAAATAAAGGAATAAAATAAGGCAGCAATTTAAAAAGCCACTTTCAAAATGAAACTTTAAAGGAGGACAAATTCATTTCTCCTAATTTTCAGAGCAAATTATGAATTTTGAAATCCTAAAATCAATATTCTTCCTGTGTATATATTAATTTCCCTTCAGTGTATTACCATGTGTTTGCTTTCAAAGCCTGAGGAAAAACAAGGGATAGAAAATTTGGGCAGCAAGAAAACAATTGGCATTATCATGAGATAATGTGAAAAAGGACAAGAACTGTAGAATTTCTGATGGATATTACCTCTAGAATTCATTTAGGGAATTAACACATAAGCATATCAGAGGACAGAAAAGCAAGTGACACCTCTATGCATGTGCAATAAAATGTAATAATTTAAGACTAGAAGGAATCTCAGGCAGTTCAGTCCATGCCCTCCATTTATCAGCTGAAAATCTGGAAACCTCCTTTAAATGATTTTAATTGTTCAAGCAAGCTCTCCATGAGTAAACAGTAGTTCTTATGCCAATACTATTGCATCTCTTTTTTTACTGTATGAGACTTTATTTTTTCTATGTAGATGTTACGTTAATACAAAGAGAACAGATTCAATATAGATTATACTTACAATCCTAAGAATATAAAGATATTCTGTTTCTCTCTTTCCTACCTCCTTCTTCCTTCCCTCCCTTCCTTCCTACTTTCCTTCTCTCTTTCCTTCCTTTTCTCTTTTCCCTTTCTTTCTCTCTGTCCCCTTCCTTCCTTCCTTCCTTCCTTCCTTCCTTCCTTCCTTCCTTCCGAAATCAGACATGACCCCCTAAAATTTATGCAAAAATGTGGCCCCTTAAAGTTCCCCAAAAGTGCTACCTGGGTGCCACATATGCCTGCCTACTTCACTTCCTTCCATCTTTTTTTTAGTTTTTGGGAAAATATATTTTTAGTTTACATCACAGTCAAGGGTTTAATGCTCCATCAAAGAGTTTAGTAACCTAAAACTAAAAAGACTCTAGTTCAGGAGGAATATAGACAAGGGCTACAAAAAAATAATCAAAGATGGGGGAAGGCGCTGCAGCCTAGCGAGTAAAGCCATCATCTGCAGTGCTGGCATCCCATATGGGCACTGGTTTGCGTCCCGGCTGCTCCACTTCTAATCCAGCTCTCTGCTGTGGCCTGGGAAAGCAGTAGAAGATGGTCCGAGTCCTTGGGCCCCTGCACCCTGGTGGGAGACTGAGAATCTCCTGGCTCCTGGCTTCTGATCAGCTCATCTCTGGCCAATGCAGCCAATTGGGGAGTGAACCAGAGGATGGAAGACCTCTCTTTGTCTCTCCTTCTCTCTCTGTGTAACTGTGACTTTCAAACAAATAAATAAATCTTTAAAAAATATCAAACAGACAGATAACCATTTCCCACATATAAAATAAATATTAAATTAATAGCAGACCATTAAAATTCTAGTAGTATATCATGATTAACCGTTGGTTTGACAAAATATAAAACATAGATTGAAAAAAATATGTTTTAAGCAATACTGAAACACACAGGCATTTCCTCCATTTTTATTTTTGTTTTTGTTTTTTATTTTCTATTTTAATTTTAGCTCCCAAATATAAAAGAGAACATCAGGTATCCATCTTTTTTTCTGGCTTATTTCACCCCCTGTGGTGTTCTCTAGTTGCATTCATTTTGCTACAAATGGTAGAAATTCATTCCTTTTTGAATAGTATTCCATTGGGGATATATATATATATATATATATATATCAAATTTTCCCTTTAAAAATTGTATCTTATTTATTTGAAAGTCAGAGTTGCATACACACACACACACACACACACACGGAGAGAGAGAGAGAGAGAGAGAGAGAGAGAGAGAGAGAGAGATTGCCCATCTGTTGGTTCACTACCTAAATTACTGCAATGGCCATGGCTGTGCCAGTCCAGAGCCAGTAGCCAGGAGCTTCTTCCAGTCTCAAACATGGGAAGCAGGGGCTCAAGTATTTTGGCCATCTTCTGCTGCTTACCCAGGTTCATTAGCAGGAACTATATTGGAAATGGAGAAGCCAGCACTTGAATCGACGCCCACAGGGGGTGGCAGTATTGTAGAAGTCAACTGGACACACTGTGCCACAATGCCAGTCCCCAGATTTTCATCATCCATTCTTCTGATGATGGATTTATATTTTGGTTATTATGAGTAGCACTGCAATAAACACGTTGGTTCAGGAATCTCTTTGGTACAAGGTATTCACCTCTTTTGAGTACAGACCAAAGAGTAGGATTCTTGGGTCACATGGGAAGATCCAGATGAATATTCTGGCTTCTGGCTTCAGCCTCTCTCAGCCCTAGCCATTGCAGCCATCTAAGGAGTGAACCAGCACATGGAAGATACTTCTCTCTCTCTCTCCCCCTCTAACTCTGCCTTTCAAATAACTATTTAAAAATTATTTACTTATTGATTCAAAGGTCAGTGTTGGAGAGACAGAGAAAGAAAGATACCTTCTATTGGCTTGCTTATTCCCCAGATGGCCACAATGGCCAGGGCTGGACCAGTCCAAAGTCAGGGGCCAGGAGCCAAGAGCTTCATACAGGTCTCTGACTTGAGTACCATCTTCTATTGCTTCTACTTCGAACCATCTTCTACTGCTTTTTATGTCATCTGAAATGCCTACCATCTTCTACTGCTTCTACTTCTTTCCCTGGCACATCAGCAGACACATGGATCAGAAGCAGAGTATCCAGGGTATGAACTGGCGTCCAAATTGTATACCAGAATCTTAGCAGCAGCACGTTTACTCTCTATGTCACAGTGCTGGCCCCAGTGTAGACACTTAATGATACTGATTGTTCCAATGTATGAGTAAGAAATATCTTCCATTTTTGTGTCCTTGATAATGTCCTTCATTCTTTTCTTAAAATTTTCATTATGGTGATCTCTCACCTCTTCAGTTAAATATATTCCTAAATATTTTATTTCTTTGTATTTGTACTGTGAATAGTATTTCTTTCCTAACTTCTCTTTTAATGAATTCATCATTAGCATTATAAGCAATCTATTATTTTGTATGTTTGTTTTGTGTCTTGCCTCTTTGCTGAATTGGTTTTATAGTTTTAAGAGCTTTTTGGTGGAGTATGAAGATTTTCCCATGGACAATATCATGTCATCTGCAAAGAAGAATAGTCTGGCTTTCTCTTTTCCAATGTTGCTACCCCTTCTTTCTGTCTCCTCCCTAATTGCTGCTGCCACTGCTTCCAGTACTATACTGAAACAGAGTGCTGGAAGTAGGCATCCTTATCTTGTTCCAATCTGAGAGGAATTTTTTTTCAGCTTTTTTTTTTTTTTTTTTTTTTTATAAATTTCCAAAGTACGACTCACGGATTACAATGGCTTCCCCCCCATACCGTCCCTCCCACCCACAACCCTCCCCCCTCCCACTCCCTCTCCCCTTCCATTCACATCAAGATTCATTTTCTTTTTTTTTTTTTTTTTTTTTTTGACAGGCAGAGTGGACAGTGAGAGAGAGAGACAGAGAGAGAAAGGTCTTCCTTTGCCGCTGGTTCACCCTCCAATGGCCGCCGCTGCAGCCGGCGCACCGCGCTGATCCTGGCAGGAGCCAGGAGCCAGGTGCTTTTCCTGGTCTCCCATGGGGTGCAGGGCCCAAGCACCTGGGCCATCCTCCACTGCACTCCCTGGCCATAGCAGAGAGCTGGCCTGGAAGAGGGGCAACCGGGACAGAATCCGGCGCCCCAACCGGGACTAGAACCCGGTGTGCCGGCGCCGCAAGGTGGAGGATTAGCCTATTGAGCCACGGCGCCGGCTAAGATTCATTTTCAACTATCTTAATATACAGAAGATCAGCTTAGTATACATTAAGTAAGGATTTCAACAGTTTGCTCCCCACACAGAAATATAAAGTGAAAAATAATAGATGATTTTTTTAAATGATGATGAAATCAGATCAGACCTATTGTCATGTTTAATCCCAGTGAGAGTCAAGTTGGGAATTGATAATTTCTTTTTTTTTTTTTTTTACAGAAGATCAGTTTAGTATGCATTAAGTAAAGATTTCAACAGTTTGCACCCCAATAGAAACACAAAGTGAAATATATTGTTTGAGTACTCATTATAGCATTAAATCTCAATGCACAGCACATTAAGGAGAGAGATCCTACATGAGGAGTAAGTGCACAGTGACTCCTGTTGTTGACTTTACCAATTGACACTCCTGTCTATGGCATCAGTAATCTCCCTATGCTCCAGTCATGAGTTTCCAAGGCTATGGAAGCCCTCTGAGTTCTCCGACTCTTATCTTGTTTAGACAAGGTCATAGTCAAAGTGGAGGTTCTCTCCTCCCTTCAGAGAAAGGTACCTCCTTCTTTGATGACCTGTTCTTTCCACTGGGATCTCACTCACAGCTTTTCCTCATTTAGCATGATATTGGCTATTGGTTTTTCATATATAGACTTTGTAATTCTGAGGTATATTCGTTTTATATCTAATATGAGGAGGCTTTTTTTTTTAATCATGAAGTGGTGTTGAATCTTTTCAAATGTTCCATCTGCTGGCTCACTCCCTGTAGGCAAGCTACAGCCAACATGGACAAGGATGAAGCCAAGATCAACAATTCCATTTGGGTCTCTAGACTGGGTGGCAGGCACTCTAATACTGACTCCTAGGGCACGCTAAGCAGGAAGCTGGATCAGAAGTGGAGGTGGGATTTCATCCCAGGCAATCCTACATGGGATGCGGACATCCTTAACACTGGCTCAAGTTGTTCTAGCACAATGCCTGCCTCTAGACTTGCCATGTTAAGCTTTCATATTTATATCTGTAAACATAAAAATATAATAATTTTTATGTTTTTAAATATGTAAATTTCATTTTTATACCAGACATCTTCCTTATTCTAGTTTACTCTTCTCTCATAGTGCAGTTGTAGAAAGGAAGTGATTCTTCCAGTGTGCCTATTCATCTACTGATCTAGAGATCATAATGCATCTGTGTGATTTGAGCTCTGCAGAACTCCAAATGCTTATGATTGCAGATGTCTCTTATCTCCCTTCTGTCATCAAGTCTATGTACAGAATTTTTCTAGAATTTTGTGAATGGTTTATAAAATTCAGACAAACTATTCCAATGAGACTGTGTGTGCTTCCTTGTAGTGATCATTCTCCATGGGTTTCTTCCTCTTCTTACACATAATCCACCATGGAGAAATTTGTCCGGCTCTACTTCATTTAATCACTCTCTTTCCCAAACACAGAGCATTGTAGGTTGGTGTGTTACAGAGGATGTTTATGATGAAGATCTAATTCTCTTTATCTCAGCACTTTTTATAACTAAGTGATCTGAAAGATAGAATAAAAGTAGTTTTTTATAGATCTAGGGATACTTCTGTGGTTCTGAAATGGGGGAAATATTCCCCCCCACCATGTATATTTTGTTGTTGTTGTTGTTGTTGCACAGCTTTGGAAGTGGGTTACTGACATCTAGCAGAGAGAAGACAAAAGATGATGTTAAACATCCAACAATGCATGGCACAACCCCACCATAGCAAAGAATTATCTGACCTATGGTGTCAATATTGCTGAGGCTAACAATCCTTGTTAACATTTCAGATTTGAAACTTCTCCCTCTCTATTACACAACCACAATGTTTGTCTTTTAGAAAATATATTCCCAAGAGAAGCTTACGAAAACACAATTTCTGACAATTCTGGACTTAAAGGTTTCTCAACGAAGCAAGCTTTGAAAACCCGACTTGCTACAAGAGGGCTTAGGATGACGTATGTGCCTGGACAGAGCTCACAGGGCACTGCCAGAGTCCTCCTTAAGATCTCAGATTTCTGGTGCTGAATATTTCCATCATAGGGCAGGGGAAATAACAATTTTGCAGAGTCTAAGGTATGACACATTACTAATAAGTCTTTCAATAGTTAGTTTTTCAAGGAAGCTATATTTCTAGCACTAAGAGCAGGAGTGCTGAAATTTGAGTTCCTTTCTCCCACTCCAGAGTTAAAAGGGACTTGAGAAGGAAGCCAGTGGAACTCTGCCCTTAAAGCTGACTGTGCAGCAAGCTTTGTTTTCTCCATTCCATTGGTGTCTCAAGAGCCCGTCTTCTAACCAGTCACCAAGATTTCAGTTAATGATGGGTTGGGATGCCCTCCAGCCAGCTTGTCTGTGTCATTTAAAAGTTATCTCCCTATAACAGCTAGTGACATGGCTCTGGTGAGGCCATCATTGAATCCAATTAAAAATCTTATTTCTTCCATGCTGTGAAAGAAATCAGGAGCCCAGCCCTTTGTTCTGGTGTGGCTACACCACAGGGTTCTACAAAAGGTACATGTGACACTGTCTATTCCTTAGGCAGGCTCAGATGCAAAAATCTCTCAATCCCCAAGGCCAGACACCGATTATTCTTTTATGTTGAGATTCACAGATAGGGCTTTCTTTTCCTAACAAATAGAGATATAACAATAAATGAAAACAAAGAAAAATAGCATAGCTATTCATCTCCCAGTATAGACATTTGGAAATTTTTCTGGGAAAAAAAAAGTGTTTTATGTATTAAAAGGAGAAATAACTAATAAAGTAGGTCAGGTAGGAATGCAGCTTTATAAATTACAGGTATGCCACAAATTTGCACTAGCATTTCTATTTTAAAAGTTACTTCTGAAGAAGGGTCAAAGCAGAATTCAATGTGATAATATAATTAAAGACATTTTCAATAAGTCAGCACTTATTTTACTTTAGTTTTCCCCTTGGAAGGAAAACTGTGTAGGCAATTAGTTTAAATTAGGCTACGTGGGGATATTATTTGTATAACAAAAATAAGTTTCTCTTTGTAATTAAATTTAATGGTGTTGCACTGGAGAGAAACTGAACAAGTTTCTAAGACTTTAAGTTGCTCTCTCTAGTCAACCCAACATTCTGAGCTCCATTGATAAAACAAGTCATTTTGCGACTTGCATGAAATGGTCTGCATTTTTAACATGCTAAGCAAATACTTCTAACTGCTGAGGAATGTAAGTAAATCCTTTTTCTCTGAGACTCACCTAACTTCCAAATTTTCCTAGATTATTTTGATGCTGCTAAAACCTTGCTTTTGTTTTAATCCTCCTGAAGAATACGAAGAACAGATTCTGATTATTGTGCATCTGCATATGCACATTAGTTTCAGATTGAAATTTGTGATGATTATATTTTAAGCCCTTGTTCATGAGTTCATAATTCATTAGCACAGACCTCGGTATACAACATACTTATATATAGGCCAAATGTGTGCACACACACATGAGAAGACATGGTCACACAATATATATATATGTACAATGTATTATAGGAAATTTTACAGCCAGTATATATAATTTTCATAATTAAGTAACACAATCAAAAATCTTGCTATTTTTTAAACTAATTCATTAATATGCTATGAAAGACATAAGGAGAGAGAGAGAGATACCTTCCTTCTGCTGGCTCATTCCTCAAATGACTGCCATAGGACCCTACCAGGCCCAACCCAGTAGCATGGAAATATTTCCAGGTCTGCCATGTGGGACAGAAACTCATGTACGTGGGCTATCACTTCTAAATTCTAGAATGTTCACTAACAGGAAGCTAGATTAGAAGTAGATCTGACACTCAACTCCAGCTACTCTGTTATGCAATGCTAGTGACCCAAACAGTGCCTTAACTGCTGAGTCAGACACCCACCCTACTTGCTATTCCTTATGGAATATAGAACACGTTTTTGACTTGGAGTTTTAAGATATTATCTTTGGAAGAAGGAAAATATCCGGAAAATGTAAACCATCATCAGCTTTTATTAGCTGGTTTTCTAATAGCAAATTATCTTTCTGCTAGCATAATGAAACAAATTATTGTGTATTAACAGAGGCAAGATTTTGTGACAGCCAGACAGTTTAATATTCCCATCCCTCTGTGCCATTCACTTGCTTAGTATTTCAGGTAAGTGACTTAAACTCTTTGAAGTTTCAGCCCTTCCACTGAAATGGGAGGTAAATAACACCAACATAATAGGGTTGTAACAAACATAAGTTCATTTATAGAGTAAAAGTACTAAACATAGTCATATCAAGCAGTTACCAATTGCTATTAATGGTTTTCATCAGCAACTGCTTTGCTCTTATTATAGAAAAAGCAGAGGCAGTTTAGTCAAGTAGAAATGAAACATCAAATGATGCTGGTTAAATGTATAGGTTCATAATTTTTACCAACTATTGGCCTTCAAAATGATTAAAGTAAGGTTCACGACGCAGTTTCCAAATGGACACAGCTGCTTTACTTATGCTGTGTGTTTTTCTCCTAATGTTCCTTAGGCCAAGAATATCCTTTCCCACTTAAAACCTGGTGAATCTATATTCATTCTATATGCCCCAGCTTAGGGTATACTTATTTTACAAAGCTATGCTAGATCTTTCAAGCCCCTTACTATGAATGGTGATTTGCAGCATCAGTCTACTTTGCTTTTATTTCTTGAAGTAGTTAGCATTGTTGCCACTTCGTTATCTTATGGATTAAAAATTAAAGAAACAAACAAACAAAAAGGACATGTATTCTTTCTTGCTTCTTCCACTTCCTTGTCACTACTCTTGCCTAACCATTTCTCAGTGAACTTGCTTCATGGGACCTACCCCAGAGAGGGTGAGCAAGGACTCTCAGTCTTCCAATCCATAAATGTTTTCTTGGCCTCTGCTTTTATTTTGCTTCAAGTCATTGTTAGCTTGATGATTCTTCTTTCCCTGACTTCAGTAAGAATTGCCTATGTTTTTCTGTTTATAAAGTGTTGTCTTAAAGGAATAGTATACAAAAATTAGAGAACATAGAGTAGTTTTTCATTATGAAATTTTTTTTCATAGAATGAGATGAAAGAAACCAGTAGTGTTCGTGACTATTGATATAAAAAAGAGAATTCTGGGATGAATGCATAAATGGAAGATAGAAAGTCTCTGGAGCATAAATCCTTAATAATGGTGGTAAATTTCAGATATGAAGGATGAATTTTAGAATGATGTCTAGAACAGTATATTGAGAGAAATATGAAGACATGTATGAGGGGAAGTCCCAAAAAGTTCATGGAAAATACATGGTATGCAAAAACTATACATAGATTTCAGCATTTGGGAACTTGGGGCCAGTGTTAGAGACCTGATTCAAATCTTAGTTACCCTGCTTCCTGCTAATGCACATCCTGGGAAGTAGCAAGTAATGGCTCAAGTATCTGAGTGCCTGCAACCCACATGGAAGAATTGGATTGGACTCCAGCCTCCTACTTGGCTGTTGTGAGTGTTTGAAAAGTGAACCAGTAACAAGAGACTTTTGTCAGTCTGTTTGTCTATTTCTTTCTGCCTTTCAAATAAAACTAAATAATTTTGTGAACAAAAATAGAAAATTGAAAGTGAATAAACACCAAAATAAACTTGCATTTTAATTCTATTCCAATAATCTTTTTAGGAGATAACTTTGTGTAACTAATAAATGTTGTATAGCATAAAACACATAAATTCTACAATTCCGTTAGTAATTTTTACATGAGTTATAAAGTTCTAATCTGATTCAATTAAGTTGTTGATTTTTTTCCTGGAAATAGAAATCTGCAGAAAAATGTTTTCTTGATTAATTTACACCATGCCTGTTCACATGGTTAATGAAATTAAAACATAAGTATCAGGACAGCACTGTGGTTCAGTGGGTTAAAGCCCATATCTGCAGTGCCGGCATCCCATATGGATGCTGGCTCATGTCCTGGCTGCTCCACTTCCAATCCAGCTCCCTGATAATGAACCGGGAAAGCAACAGAAGATGGCCCAAATCCTTGGGCTCCTGTACCCATGTGGGAAACCTGGAGGAAGCTCCTGGTTCCTGGCTTCACCATTTGGGGAGTGAGCCAGAAAATGGAAGACCTCTCTGTCTCTCTGTCTCTCTCTCTCTCTCTCTGTCTCTACCTTTCTCTGTAACTCTGTTTTTCAAATATGTCTTTAAAAACAAATACATTATTAGGCTAGCAACATGAATCATCCACAAACATAAATTATTTAATTATTAGCCAATTTTTCAGTTTGTGACTTAATATTTTAAAGAAAAATCAAGAAAACAAAACACAATTGCTTTTTCAGGTATTCTAGTTAACTTGTATTTACATGGAGAGTAATCTGTGCCCCCACCCCCAAAAATGAAGAATAAAAGTATAAATGAAAGGATCATTAAAACTGTAGATGTGAAATCCTTCTGTTGATTAAACCAAGAAGGTGAGAGAAGTCATATTTCCTAAAAACTGTAAGACACACAGATACAGAATATAAACTAAAGGCAAAGTAGAATCATGCACTAGAAGACTTTATTTTAAAAATAAGTTAAAATGCAGAGAGAGAGGGAGGGAGAGAGAACAAATGGAATTTGCAGCATTTTTGAGCAAAGCATGCATAGGAAAGAATTTATTAGGCAACAAGAATTTGAGAGAACCCAGATAGTGATGCAAATATGGGGATGATGCAAAAGACTCAACAATGACAGTTGGAGTCCCGGCTATTCTGCTTCCAGTCCTGCTCCCTGCTACTGTTCCTGGAAAGGAGTGGAAAACAACCCAAGTACTTGGGCTCCTGGATCCCCTAGGAGACCCAGATAGAGTTCCTGGTTCTTGTCTCTGGCCTGGCCTAGCCCTGGATGTTTCAGGCATTTGAAGAGGGAACCAGTAAAGGGATGATCTCCATCTCTCTGTCTCTACCACTCTGTTGTTCTGCCTTTCAAAAAAAAAAAAAAAATCTTAAAAATAAAAAAAAAAGACTCAGCAAAGTCCATATATACTACTAGTGAAGGAGCAAATCCATATAATACAGATACAAAATTGGGGAGTTCTATGAGAAATAAATATTTTGCAAACCAATCTAGAACAATTACAAAAAAAGGGGGGGGGGTTGAGAAACTTTTTCAAGTAGTGTTAAAACGGGCTATTGAGATGTTAATGTTGTCAGATTGTGAAGCACAGTTTTTTTTTTTGCTTTTTTTAACTATTTATTTGAGAGTTACAGACAGTGAGAGAGAGAGAGAGAAAGGTCTTCCTTCCATTGGTTAACTCCCCAAATGGCCGCAACAGCCGGGGCTGTGCTGATCCAAAGACAGGAGCCAGGTTCTTCTTCCCAGTATCCCATGTGAGTGCAGGGGCCCAAGCGCTTGGACCATCTTCCACTGCTTTCCCAGGCCAGAGCAGAGAGCTGGATTGGAGGAGGAGCAACCAGGACTAGAACCAGCACCCATATGGGATGCCAGAATTGCAGGCAGAGGGTTAACCTATTGCGCCCATGGCTCCGAGCCCCACAGGTTTTTTTTTTTTTTTTTTTTTAAGTTTTATTATGTTTATTTGAAGACGCAGTTACAGAGGGAGACACACACACACACAGAGAGAGAGAGAGAGAGAGAGAGAGAGAGAAAGGGAAAGACTCTATCTGCTGATACACTCCCCAAATGTCTTCAGTGGCCAGGAACGAGCTGATCTGAAGCCAGAAGCCAGGAGCCAGGAAGGAGTTTCCTCTGTGTCTCCCACATAGGTGCAGGGGCCCAAGTGGTTGGACTATCCTCCTCTACCTTCCCAGGCCATTAGCAGGGATCTGGATTGGAAGTGGAGCATTATTAGGGACTGGAACTGGAGTCCAGGTGCAACGATATTGTCACAGGTGGTGGCTAGATTGCTATGCCACAATACCACAACATTGGCACCAAACACACACTTTTAGACATGCACATCTGCAGTTCCTTTCACAGGGTTCTTTTAAAGGATATATGAGTTGGTTTTTTCTTTCCTCCACTTTGGTGGGAAGAGTCTCATAGATTCCTCAAGCAGACTTTGAGTTCAGTTTTACTTGAGCAGGTGCAAATATTTGGGTGTGGCCCCTTTGAAGACAGCTAGTATTTGCTGTGATTATGAATTCTTAGAAAGAGTATAAATCCAGATCGTTTTACGTAAATAATTTACTGATGTTAAAAAAAAGTAAAGAACAAAAAATGCTCTAAACTTGACAGTTTGCCATAACTTCTGTTAGTTGAAATTCATTTAAAATACCTAACACAGAAAGTAATATTTTAGCGTTTTTCATTAAATAAAAGCAGCAGTTAATTTTCTTGATGCCGTCTATGTAAAATAACTTCTCATGATTTTTTTAGTCTTTATTTATTTATTTGAGAGGCAGAGTTACAAACAGACAGAGGGAAAGACAGAGAGAGAGGTCTTCCATCCACTGGTTCACCCCCCAAATGCCTGTAATGGCCAGAGCTGAGCTGATCCAAGGCCAAGAGCCAGAAGCTTCTTCCAGGTGTCCCACGCAGATGCAAGGGCCCAAGCACTAGACCCATGCTCTGCTGCTTTCCTAGGCCATTAGCAGAGAGCTAGATTGGAAGAGGAGAAGCTGGGACTTGAACCTGAACCCATATGGGATGCCTCATATGGTACGGAACAGTGCCAGCCCCCAACAACTTCTAATTTTAATAAGGAATTTTAAAATATTGTCATACTTTAAATAACATTTTAATTATCTAAATCATTTATAATAGTTGTTTATCAGAGTAGTACCAACCTAAAATCCTATCTCTTGTAATTTTTCAAAAACAATAAATTGGGACCAGGACTGTGGTCCTCAGTCTCCATTTGCAACAGCAGTCTAGCTCTCTGTGTTTCAAATACTAAACAAATCTTTAAAGTTCTTGAAAAACATTAAATAAATTTTAAAAAGAAATAATTCCATCAATATGTAACACCTTAGCAAGCTACTTGTAACCCATCCTACTTTCTTCAAGGAAACGAAACTTGATATTTACTAAAATGCTAATGTATTACACTAAGAAGTTTCATTTACTGAAACATTTATTTAATATACATTTAGTTTTATTCAATATTGATATATTTAACAGGTGATGTGCTTGATCCAACCCTATGGTATTAATATAGTGTCTTAATTAACAAGTGATAGATATTACTAAGTGAATAATGTATGTGATTTATTAGAGACTGAACTATATCTGGTTGTGAAAGTGATTGGCCTTTTTATTCAGAGATTAATCCATTTCAAAAGGCAATGTATCTCTTTAAATATATCTAAATCAATTCTATAATGAATATTGTAATGTGCAAAGGTAAGACAAGGAACAAGTTTGCCATCAAGTGGACTTCAAAGGCAGATCAGAGTTCCCAAAAATAAAGAGGAAAAAAAAAAAAAGGCTGGATCATGGATTTATATACCAGATTTATAGAGTAAAGGATAAACAACAATCTAATTCCTGGTGGAAAATTTTTATTTTGGGAATATCTTTTATCATCTTAGATGTTCCTCTCTATGTGAATGTTACATGATCAACATGCCACGTAATGTATCACTACTTCAAAATACTCAGGAGCTGGCACTGTGATGCAGTAGGTTAGGCTGCCACCTGCAACAACAACATTGCTTATCAGCACTGGTTTGAGACCTAGCTGTTCCATGTACAATCTAGCTCTGTGCTAATGTGCACAGGAAGACAATGGAGGGTGGCCCAAGTATTTGGGCCTCTGCACCCACAGGAGAGACCAGGATAAACTCCTGGCTCCTGATTTCAGCCTGGCCCAGTCTCAGCCTTTGATGAAATATTCATATATGTAGAAAGTCTTAAAGTTTCAAGAAAAATTATTAGAACTAATAAATAGATGCAATATGGTTTCAGTACACAAAATAAACACAGAAAACCAGTAACATTTCATATACCGACAAGAAACTATCCAGAAAAGAAATTAAGATAATAATCTCATTTACCATAAGAAACAAAATAATTGAAAATTTGCCCAAGTAAGTAAAAGACCTATACACTGAAAGCTATAAAACATTAGAGAAAGGAATTGAACATACAAATTGAAGATATTTTGTTCATTAATTAAAATAAGTAATAGTAAATTATTCACTATCCAAACAAATCTACAAATTTCATATAATCTATCAAAATTTCAACCTTAACTTTCTTAGAAGCAGGGAAAAAACTGTAGAACTCATATAAAACCACAAAATTACCTAAATAGTCAAAAGCAATTATGAGTAAAAAGAAATCTGGAGGTATCAAACTTCTGATTTCAAACAATATAACAATGTTATAGGAATTAGGGTACAGGCTTCAAAATAGAACTACCAATCAATGAAACAAAACAGAGAAATCAAAAATAAACCCATGCATAAATATTGTTTTTTGGCCATGGTGTCGGGTGTACACATTGAAAGCAGACTTCATCCTTTCATTTGTACTTGGAAAGTGAAGCAATTAAACTCAAAGAGGAGAATGGTGATTACCAGGGGCTGGAAAACTGAGGTGAGGTGGGTGAATTGGAAGCCGAGGAACAGAGTTCAAAACATCATTTAAACAAGAATAAATAAATATTGCCTTGTGGATTTTCTTTTTTACTTTGAGTTCTTTGTATACCATGGTGTATATAGTAAATAATAATGTATTGTACATTTCAAAATCACTGAGCAAATTTCATATGCCTTTATAATAAAAAGTGATACACACTTGAGGTGGCACAAATGTTAATTCACTTATTTTAATTACTCCACATTTTATTTATAAATGATAAAATCATTTTATAACACATAAATTTATACTATAATTTTGTTATAATTAACAAAAGAAAGCAAAAATACATGCGGAAATTTTAAAGAACTCACTGGTGTGAAACTTCTAAATGAAATATACCATCATGCTAAAAATTAAAAAAAAATCAGAGCAAATGGCAATGTCCTCATTTTAGCTTTATTTGAAGCTTTATTTGAAGATGCACTAAGTTATATTAGTCTCTTCAAACAGTAGAATTTGATTTTGATAGAATTTCCATTTGATCAAATTATTTTAAGTCCTCCAAAAATGTAAATCTAGGTTTTGTTTTTTTTTTTTTTAAGGGAAAGGGTTTATTGGGGAACAACCTACAGACTGGAGTGAAGGGGCGGCGAAGGAAAAAGGGAGAAGGAGACTGTAAGAGAGAGAGACAGAGGAGGGAGAAGAGAGATGAGAGGAGGAGAGAAGCTGAGAGAGTGCAGGAGAGAAGGACCAAGAGCCAAGAGACCAGAGGAGGAGGCTAGAGAGAGGAACCGAGAGAGAGAGCAGGAGAGAAGGGGCAAGAGAGCACGTGTTCAGGAACAGGCCCTTTTAAAACTTTGCCTGAGGGTGGGCAGGGAAGCAGAAGCATCCCATTAGGATGGGGGTGGAGCCTGGCTCAGGTAGCTGGGCCATGTGGCCAACTGCGCCAGTTTCCTAACATTCCCCCCTTTTGTTTTTTATAAAGCAAGGTTTGTATGGGATTACATTAGTCCCAAAAGTCCAAGAGGGGTAGAAGGACGATGATCTGTCTTTAGAGCTACTTCCTGCTGACATGGGGCGATGATGTACTCTTCGCTGGCATGGGGCGATGTCTCAAGCCAGTGTCTCCTGTGTGGGGAGCAGAGTATATCCCTGTAGCAGCATTTGGTTGACTGCCTGGTTGCTGAAGGCCTTCCTTTGTTCCATTATCACCTGCTGTAAACACTTAGACACTGTAGTATAGAAGACAAGGTGAGAATAGTAACCAATGATCCTAAGAGTAGCATTAACCAGGTAATAAGGGGATTTTATAGAGAGGAAATGGAGGGGGTCTCTGGACCCTTGTGGGGACAGTTTGATGGATGTGGCTTAAAGCTGATTCCAACCAAGACTGGGAGAAAGGCCACTCAACTTTTGCAGGTAGTGGGGTTTGTCTGTAGAGAAATTCTGAACAATCATACATTAAGTGGGGAAGAGGACCATCAGTACACACAGGTTGGGAGTAGAGCCATTGGTGGTAGAGTAGAGGTTATGATTACAAAGGAATGAGGCTCAAGTGGGCTAGATACAGAGGATAGAGTTGTTATTAGAGAACCTAAGAAAGGTGCTATCTGAGCTACAATTAAGTTTTCTGATTGAGAGGCAAATAGAACCTGACAGAAGGGGCTTGATAATAATCAGGTGGGCTTTAAAGCCTTGTAAATTATGAGGCCCAGACCTATCTATCTCTTCATAGGGTACATCCTAAGGGAGGTGAGAGCCTCCTTGGGGAAGGCACCCTGTTGACTTCCATTACCTAGCTGGCCTGGGAGGAGAGCTGGCCAGGTAAAAGCAAGTGGCAACTCCAACAGGAAATATACAGCTCTGCCTGCAATGTTACTGACCCTACTTGGCCATTTCCTGTTACAGTGGTCACTTTGAGAGCTGGGCTGAGTGAAGGGCTTTTCAGCTTAGAGCCAATAAGATCTATGGCTCTGACCTCGGCATCCTTCAACTCCAGGGCAGGTCCATTTCCAGTGATCCAACTCTTGGCAGAGCTGCCAGGGCTCTTCACAAGCTGACCTCTGCTGAAGCCCAGGCTTACCACATTGAAAGCCACTGCAGTAGACTGGCCTGTTGGGTCTCCTTGAGGGCAGATCACTGTACAGAACAGCCATTAATAGGCCTGCCACCCATTGCTTCTGATGCCTAGCTTTCTTTTCCTCCTGGTTTTTGTTAAAGCAGACCAGAGGATGCAAGTCAAGGGGGTGCTCAAGTCCCACCTCTAATCTTCAGTGGCCTAAACTATCAGTCTGTAGTCACAGGCATGTTCTGTAGTAGTTTATGTTGAGGCAGACAATGCCCATGAGGAAAACTACATTCTCACTTTAAAACTTTTTTCCCTTTGTTTTGAAAGGGAGGTCCTTTTTGTTTACTGTTTACCTCACTGATGGTGAAGTAAATCTAGCTAAGAAATTATAATTTAAGCTCATATTTTGGCTATGCTATTATAGAAATGTGTTAGCCATCTCTTTTATAAGATCTAAAATCAAATTTTGCATCTTGAAGATTTCTTTATAATAGAATTAGTTTCCTACCTCGAAGAGAATAGAGAAATGAGAGAACAAGTTGGGCTTAGAATAGAGAAATGAGGGAGCAAGTCCCAGATCACTTACTGACAATAGCAATATCACATGAAAACTTAGAAAGCAATTTTAACCATTAGATAACAACTTAAGAAAACATTTACCAGAAGGCCCAATGCCTTCCATAAATATTAATACATATATTTGAAAACATCTCTTAAATATCTAACATGACGTAGCTTGTTTAACCAGCAAATTTCAGCACAAGAATATAAAATGTTTTTAGTTTCTTTCTATCGACAAGTTTAAAACATGATACAGATTCAGGTCACATGAATTAAAATATATCTTTGAATAATTTTAGCTATTTAAATTGAGCAATTTTTATCTATAAGCCAATTAGCATAACATAATAGACCAATATAGCAGTTATAATAGCTTTTTTTTTTTAAAATCTAACTCCTGTTTGTAAATTACCAATTGATTTGAATAACTTTTTGTTTTTAGTAACCTCAGTTAACCATACTTTCTCACAGTTGGTACCTTTAATATATTATTGGCTTTATTTGTTTACAGAGTCATCCCAAAGTACTGAACACAATACATGTGGCTAGAAAAATTCCATCAGAACATATAGAACACAGAACCAACAATTCTTTAGTTTTATGAGCAACAATTCTGATATATAAAATTGTGGATGACAAAGCTTTAAGTTGCCACATTTAAAATTATAAACTCATTAACCAACAAGAGGCATTTGCTTACTGCACACAGTGTTTTTGAAAGCACCTGTAGGATTTTACAAAGCATTTAACCCTTTAGGCCTCTGGGGCTTTTTTACTAAGATAACTATTGTGTCTAGTAACACAAGATCATTAGACTTTTTAATTTTTAGACCTTTGTAGCAGTAGTATTTTATACTATAGACTTAAAATTTAGCACCACTTCACATCTTGACAGTACTTTTAATAAAAATCCAAATAGCCTGATTAATTGGTGTCTCTACAAGATGAGACATAAGTCCTTTGATTTTTTCAGTTGGGCCCGAACTGGAAAAACCAAAGTCCAGAATTTACTGGAAATTTTAGAGTCCAAATTTTTTGAATGCCTGTCAAGAATGTTAAGAAGGCTCAAAATCCAAAATATCTGGTTGGAATAAGATTTAACATTATAGACCAAATTTGATCATTGTTACAAGGTAGTTATTTAAATGTTTGAAAATAAGCACATATTTAAATAACCCATAGCTCTTAATAAAAAATCAGCTGTTTTTAAAGAATTAGAATTTAACAGACATCAAGAGAATATAACAGATTACTTTAACACATTGCTTTAACAGAGAATCAGATTTTAATTTTATGTCAAAGGGAAACAGATTAGTATACTTGTGATTTTTTCATCTGCCAATGTCCTTGATTTACATTTTGAAATAACCCATAAAAATTTTTCAGAGTAAGATTAAGGTAACACATCAAATTTCAGCCTGAGTTACTTTAAACAGTGTTGAACTATTTTCACAGACAGTTTATAAACTAACCCAGATAGTTTTTAGAGAATATAACATGTTGAGTATACAAAAGTTTTACCCAATTTAAATTAGCAGTTACACCTAAATGACTTAGGATGCTGATATATTTTTATCTGAATTTAATTGAAATTAAAATTGCATTCATCTAAAACAAGTACTAATTACCCATTGCTGTTTGAATACTGATTACCTGGAAACCTGTTAAAATAAGTTCAGCATTTTACAAAGCAATAGTTTCAAAGATAGTCATATTTCTAAATTTAAAGAAAAATTAGTTACAGTGAGCCAGATCCATGCAGGAAACCTGATTTTCCTATCTGCATGATAAAACAAAGAGCCATCAGAACAGTGGGATACCTAATTTGTTTCTCAATAAGCAGGGAGCCCAAAAGGCTGGGACTACCATTCCCTTGCTATTCTTATGGTAAGACTGGGACAAGAGAGGGACAAAAGACCAGTTGAAAACCACGGAGACCATTCCCAAACCAATAAGACAGAGATAGTAGACTTTGGCTTTGAGGAATAGATAAGCAAGGGGCTTGAGAGAAGATGGAAGAGACTGCAGTGGAGGTGGGAGCAGAGGTTGACCCCACCCTCTGGAATTCGGCAGGAGGGGGGAGGTGAGGACACAGCCAGATGGTGGATTCTGCTGTGTGGGAGATAATGGCGCCAGAACTTCAGCCGCTGAGGCCTCAGGAGGCCTGTAGATTGGAGCAATAAGGAAGTTCATCTGCAGGATAACAGGATCGGGGCAGAAGAAAGAATTTTTTGCTCAGGCCTCTGCCCCCTAGTGCGAATCTTGCAGCCCAGAAGTACACAGGGGAGGTTTAGTTCGAAGATAGGTAAAGGCTTGAACGTATGGAATCTTCCTCCATTTTCCCGAACGCTCACGGAAGTGATAAAGATGTTATCAGGGTCAAACTACTCTGACTTCCAATCCCTCAGGGCCAAATGCGCCACCATAGAGGGGCCGCTTTTGAGGGCTGGGGCCAATTTGGGAGGGACCATATTACTTAAAAGGTAACCAAGAGGAGAATCAGATGGAACTCGGGAGGAGGAATTTCCCATGGCGACTCAGTAGGTCAGATCGGTGGACAGCAAGCGTCCTGAAGTCCTGCCCGTCTGACTAGGAGAGGAATGGGAACAGAAGGCGGAGTTGTCTCCCAAGCGCCCACTGGAGCCCAGGGCCTAGCCTGAAAAGAGGCGAACAGAGATGGAGTTGTCACTCACACCCACTGTTGCCTGGACAGAGTGTCCGTAGAGGCTAAAGGCCTTAAGTAGGAGTGGTGGCTAGAGTCCAGTGCTACGACCTTTACGAGAGTAGTCAGGCGAGTATCCGACAGTAGACCACCACTCAAATAGCAGTCGCCATGAGAGCTTCCCGTTCCACGTCTTACCTCAAAATTTGGAAGGCCGATGTGTGGATGGAGGTTGCGGAGCGTTCGGTGGCTTGGAAGAGTTCTGGAGATGTGCTTCGCGACCGGCAAAAATCCAGGATCCCAGAGCACTGGGGGACGCTGGATTACCAATATAAGGCTATCCGAGTCACGGCACCAATGTTATATCTTAATGTTAGCCGTTGCAAAGCACACCGGACACCAGAGTAAGGGAAAGGGTTTATTGGGGAACAACCTACAGACTGGAGTGAAGGGGTGGCGAAGGAAAAAGGGAGAAGGAGACTGTAAGAGAGACAGAGGAGGGAGAAGAGAGATGAGAGGAGGAGAGAAGCTGAGAGAGTGCAGGAGAGAAGGACCAAGAGCCAAGAGACCAGAGGAGGAGGCTAGAGAGAGGAACCGAGAGAGAGAGCAGGAGAGAAGGGGCAAGAGAGAGGGGGCCCATCTAGGTATATTTTCTTAGTAAAACATAGCTTTTCTCTAGTATTCAAAACTTAACTTTATAAATAAGTACTGGATAACTTCAGTTCAACTTTTGCAATCGGCTCTGAAGGAGTCTGAACACTTTAGTTACATTATTTTCCTCAGTGTTAAATAATAATGCATAGCATCTGTAATTCATGGCAAATGGTAGAATTCAATAAATTTATAATTTATTAGAAGAATCCCTTTACTTTGTTGTTTTAATGATGGGGAATATTATTTCTTATACACCTTACATTATATGTTTTACATGTCATGAAAATAAAACATGTTGAAAATTTAACAGAATCCAATATTGTGTTCTTTATCAGATAATCTCTTTACATGCTGAGATGAAATATATTCTACTTTGATGGTAGATGGTTAACAAAGAATTTTACAAATATCTTCCTGTTTTAATGCAACCAGGAAATCTACACTGAGAACTGTTGGGAAGATAGGTGCTCAACTGAAGGTCGGTGGGATTGGTCTAATAAACCAGAATCAGAATTTTCAAAAAACTAAAGACATGTAGAAATCTGTATTTCATATAAACTAGCAAATAAATATCCTCAGATAGGTCTTACGCATACCCAAATTTCAAAGTCAATTCACTAGAATTTTAATGGCTCTAGTGCACTTGAGAATTTAAAATTCCATGACAAATTATTCCATACTTATTCTAATTCTCTATGTCTATTCCTTTCTCTGAATGTCTTGCTGTATTATACAATTACATATCTTAACTGCATGCTGATTGATATTACTCACTTTATTTCTCTCTGCAGGAAACTCAGGCTGAGAACTCATGGTCAAAATTTCATAAAGTCCCTGTATGAATATTCTTAATGCCTGTTTCATGGATAAATGAATATCAATATGTTGGAATTTAACACTATCATGGTAACACTGAGAAACCAGGTTGTTCTGATTAATTGCATTTTCTAGTAATTTCATTTTATAAGTGAATTCTACTCCTTTAAAATGTTGGCAAAATCATTTTCCTTCTCAACTACATTACTTCATTCAATACTTTAATAAATAAAACATAGATAGAAACACTTTAATCTATTTGTCCATTGAATTTCTAAATGTGCATGGATGGGGTTTTATTCTGCAATTCTCCAGTATAATTGTCTTGAAGATACAGATGTAAAGATTAATACATATTTGACTAACTGAAACTGATCCAGGGCACTTAAAATTTTCTTGAAAAACATAAACAAATATACCTTTCCATATATTTTAAAATACAATTCTGAAGTTTAAGACAAGCCAAATCATTATTGGGTAGTTGAGTATTTGATTTAATTTGAATTAATTACCATTCTGCTTTTTGCTCTACTCTAATCAATGCTCCATATATAGATATATATTGAAGCTAGTCCTCTTTGAATATTCCATATTTACAGACTGAAATATATAATCACTTCATAGATTTTTTTAAAAGATTTATTTATTTTACTTGAAAGTCATATTTACAGAGAGAGAAGGAGAGACAGAGAGAGAGAGAGAGAGAGAGAGAG
Source organism: Oryctolagus cuniculus (assembly GCF_964237555.1). NCBI lineage: Eukaryota > Metazoa > Chordata > Mammalia > Lagomorpha > Leporidae > Oryctolagus > Oryctolagus cuniculus. The sequence continues at coordinate 92,102,140 of NC_091438.1, forward strand.
AGAGGCCTTCCATCTGCTGATTCATTCCGCAGTTGGCCACAAGGGCCAGAGCTGCGCTGATCTGAAGCCAGGAGCCAGGAACTTCTTCTAGGTCTGCCATGTGAGTGCAGGGACCCAAGGACCTGGGCCATCTTCAACTGCTTTCCAAGGCCATAGCAGAGAGCTGGATTGGAAGTGGAACAGATGGGACCCGAACCGGCATCTTTATGGGATGCCGGCACTGCAGGTGGTGATTTACCGACACCACCACAGCGCAGGCCCCCATATCATATATTTATAAAATAAAAAGTACCTGTATTGAAGGCAGGCTTTGTGGCACAATTGGTTAACCTGCCTCCTAGGAGATCAGCATCCTATATTGGAGTGCTGATTCAAGTACTGCCTACTCTGCTTCCAATCCAGCTTCCTGCTGATGTACCTGGGAAGGCAGAAGATGAAGAACCAAATGTTTAGATCCCTGCTAACCATAAGGGAGATTCAAATGGAGTTCTAGGCTCCTGGCTTTGACCTGACCCAGTCCAGACTGTAGTGGCAATTTGGGGAGTGAACCATGAACCAGTAGATAGAAGACTCTCCCTCTTTCTGTCACTCTCTCTCTGTCTCTCTCTCTCACCCTAGTTTTTAAATAAATAAACAAATCTTTCTAAAAGAATACTTATTTGAAAGTCAAAAGATACATTTAAGGAAGTAATGTTAATGTGTATTAAATTGGTAACACAATTAGATAGGAGCTATTTCAAGCACCTATAAACGAAATAATTTGGTTATTTGTATCACCAATGGTATTCTCTAAGAGGAAAATGGAAGCTAAAAAAATAACATGTTTTTAGTAATGCTATTATTAGTAACAATATTGATATTATATTTAATTTTTAATATTTTCATTTCTATATCTTCATTTATTCAAAAATAAGAGAAAGACAGAGACAGAGAAACAGAGAGAGAGAGAGCGAAAGACATCTTCCATGTGCTGTTTCACTCCCCAAATGCCCCCAGCGGCAAGAGCTGGGCCTGGCCTGGGCCAGGGCAAAACCAGGCACCTGAAACTTTCACTGCATCCTCCACGGGAGTGTCAGGGACCTTGCACTTGAGTCATCACCTGCTGCAACCCAAGGTGCGCATTTGCAGGAACCTGGAACCAGAAGTGGGCTATGGAATCGAAACTCAAGAACTCATGTGGAATGTGAGTCCCAAATAGTGTCTTAACTGCTGCACCAAATGCCTATCCCAATAATTAAAGTTTTATATTCTCCTGAGTAACAGTGGTCTTTCTACTTTCTACTTATTAAATTCTTTATTTAGCAGAGGATTAAGTCTGTGATTATAAAGTAAACTGAAAGCTTGTTATCACAAAAATTACAAGGAAAAAAAAGGAAAGAAGGAGAGAGGGAGAGAGGCTAGGATTGGTCATTATGTGCTTAAAATTGTGTATATGAGGCCAGCGCTGCGGCTCACTAGGCTAATCCTCTGTCTGCAGCGCCGGCACCCCGGGGTTCTAGTCCTGGTCGGGGTGCCAGATTCTGTCCCCGTTGCTCCTCTTCCAGTCCAGCTCTCTGCTGTGGCCCAGGAGTGCCGTGGAGGATGGCCCAAGTGCTTGGGTCCTGCACCCGCATGGGAGACCAGGAGGAAGCACCTGGCTCCTGGCCATTTGGGGGGTGAACTAACGGAAGGAAGACCTTTCTCTCTGTCTCTCTCACTGTCTAACTCTGCCTGTCAAAAAAAAAAAAAAAAAGATTGTGTATATGAAATACAGGAACTACGCTCTCATTGTATAAATAAACTAGAAAATACAAACAGGAAATAGAAATTTACGCAAATAAATGTAAACAGAAATATAAATTTTACATAATCAATTATGTTTTTATTTCATATTATTCTAAATAAAGGAAAAGAAATATTTAATTATTAATATGAATTTTAACATTCTTTTTATATTAATATCAGCTTTAAATGTAAATATAAAACATTTAATTCCTATGCAGAATAACTAGAATTATATCATTTATATTTCATATACCTTTGTATTTTAGTCTTACCACAATAGTGGACATGCTGCAAAAATGACTTCATTTGTTTTTGTTTTATTTCTTAATGCTTTTGCATTCTATAAAACCCTCTACCAGGTGATTCCTGTTGAATAGAGAGAGGCCTGCAAGGGAAAGAAGATATTGCTCTATTTTTCCTTTGGCTTCTCTGCCATCAATATCAACATAAGTTTTTAAGTAACCTGAATGAAAAAGGAAATGATAAGGTTCATTGGCCATGCAGGGTTCTTAGAATGTCATTGCCTTCTTTCCGCATTTGAAAAAAATTCTTGTTTGAATGCAAAGTACGACCTCTTGGGACTGACATTTTCTCCACTTACTCAGTCATGGATGTAAGACACTTAATTTGAACTTCTTTTGCGTTTTACTGAATTTCCATGAATCGTGGATCTTTTACAGAAGAGTAAGACCTCCTGTCTGAAGTGTCCAATCACACTCTGTGATGCAGATTTTATTTTATTTTTTTATAAACATAGTATTTATTTATTTGAAAATCAGAGCTACAGAGAGGAGGAGAGATCTTCCATCTGCTGATTCACTCCCCAAGACGCTGGATGTGCCAAACTGGTCTAGGAAAAAACCAGGAGCAAGGAACTCCATCTGAGTCTCACATGTGGATGTGTGGTACACACATGTGTGGTACACATGTGGGGCTCAGGTACGTGGACCGTCATTCACGGATCTCCTGAGCACATCAGTAGGGAGCTGGATGGGAAGTGGAAATGCCCTGACTTGAACCTGTGCCCAATTGGAATGCTGGTATTGCAGACAGCAGCTTTTATGCACTATGCCACAGTTCCGGCCCCATTTTTATTTTATTTATTTTTACCTCAAAAATTAATAGACTAAAACAAAATATTTTATCAGGTACTATGCAATGTTTCATTAGATGTATGCATTGTGTCCAAGCAGGATAAATATTTATCTTTCCATGCGTTTAGTATTTCTTTATAGTGAAACCATCCAAAAATCTGATGTAGTTTGTTTTTATACAAGGACAAATACATTAAATTCATTCTATCTGTTTTCACGCTACTGTGCAGTGTGGGTTACAGCAACATGCTGGTCTTTGCGGAAGAGAAAGGCTTTAACACTGGCTAATAAGGAAGCAGGAGAAATTACTCAAATCTTCCTCTCTAACTGGGGGGTTTGGAAAAGGCTTATTGATTAGGAAGAAGAAAAGCAGGCACATGGAATCGCACTGTGAAGCAAGGTCTGATCGGAGGGGCTTGGAATCCTGCCACCATGATATGACAGACTTCTCATCCTAGATTTCCATGTTTAAGGGACCTTTGACTTTTGAAAAGTGAATCTGTAAATTCTGATGTTGTTCTACTTTCTTTGGTTCCTTCCATTGGATTTTCTTTCTTCTGCTCAAGTCCAGTTGGCATGATGTGTCCGTTCTCTTCTCTAGTTCCCTCTGGGCATGTGCAGCTGTCTCCTAAAGTGTAGGGACTTAAAAAATTATACTATGATTAGACACAATGTTGTAGCACATGGTGGGGAAACTCTCAGGAAAAGAACGAAGAAGCTTAAGAAGGTTTGAATTTGGGGACATAGGGAGGAAATCCAGGATAGAGGCAGTCCAATACAAGATCCACCAGAAGTCCAAGATCCTGACTGGACACTGGAATCAACACATGCGAATAGTCTGACAAAGAATGATGGTGGATACAAAGATTGTGTCTATCTCCTCTGTTCAAATGCATTGTCCCATCTGACTTATAAACACAAGTTCAATGATAAAATTAAGACTTTCCCACAGTGACAACAGAGCACTAAAAGAAGCACTAGGTTCTTCTGAACAAATATCCATGTGCAAGTGCCTAGGTTGGGTGCTCAGAAAGCCAGCATTAGCAGGCACATCTTTACTCTGCCTGAGCCCTAGCAATTCCACTGGAAAATGTGGCAAAAGATTTTATCTACTCTGCAGAATTAAAGAAAGATGGCCTATAACATGCTCACAAAGGATCTTCAACTGTGTTCTGTTATCATTAGATTCTTGACATAGCCAAAGGGAAGGAAATGTGGTGTAACATGGGAGTTCATGAGAGAATTAAGTATAGATTTTAAGTAGATTTCAGTGAAAAAAAAAAAAAAAGAGGTTAGTTGAGGAGAGGAAATGAATGATGGAGAAAAGTTTCTGCTCATTATAGATGTTCTCACACAAAGTGGCAAGAGTCAGCCTTTGAAATAATAAAGGCCACATTGTCCTTTGAGACAGGTCAGCTAGAATTAGAATGTCCACCAGTTATTTCTGACCATTCTATGTTTCGGTGCTTCACACCCTCTCCTCAACTGCCAAGGAAGTTCTTAGCAGAGAAGAGCCCAAGGATTTTGAAAACTACCAAAAATTGAAACCTTGGACGTATTTACAAAGCAGATGAGATGGATTTTGTAAGGTCAGATTTATACTGGATTTTAAGACTTATTTCATAGATTTACATGCTATTCTGTTTTGCTTATTGTTTCTTACTAAATTGTCTCGTCCTATATAAAAATCTCCTAATTTTCTGTGTGTTGGCTACAAATGTTCTTCTATGTACATCACAAGAGATATTTAATTATGATGTTTTAATATGAAAGAGACCATTGCAAAATTTGGCATAATTTGATTACCAGATTGAGTACAGCTTAATATAACATACTATAGGAGGACTTGCGTGCCCCTCAACTACTGGTAGCAGCTAAAAACTAGTTTATATGAAAAAAAAAATCTAGTTCATTTGACATTTTTAATTATGAAATTTTGAAATCTTGTTATATTTTTGTAACTCTTTTATGCCATAACGGAATGATTAAGAAACAGTTGTCTTTTTCCTTCTTTGGATGTCAGTTACAGAGTTGCCCATATTTTCTGCACATTTTGATCTGTACAAGTGTACTTCAAAAAGTTTTGGGGAAAACAAATTCAACAAGAAGTTTATTTTGGTGCAATAAAACTTTGAAATCCAGGCAAGGCTTTTCATAATACACATTTTACAAGCACTTTTTGAAGACTTTTCATATAACAGCAAAAATGAGAAGATATTTCACGAAAGCAGAGATACAGGACTCTAGCATAAAAAGAGTTTAGAAGGAAGGGTAAACATGCAATTTAGTAAGGAAAGAAGGCCAGAGGAAGCAGTGGCAAACAATATATCTACAATGAATTGTACCCAAAATGTAGAAGATTGGGATTATGCAATTATAAGTGATATAAAAAATTATAACATTAGTAGGAGAAGAAAAGTTAGAGCATTTCGGGAATTAAAATAGAGAGATATTTAGCCATTATCTCACAGAAAGTTCAAGTGTTTTGAAGATCCTAATTAATCTTTTAAGACAAAAATTGGTTTCATTATGAATGAACGTTGGGTAAAGTTGTCCTAAACAAAATTAATAGGCTTATTTCCAAGAGTTGCAATGAATTATAAAATATAAATATGCACCAGGACTTTCCAAAACTTTTTCCAGTTATTAGGATGCCAGGTCTTCTCCTTCCTTTTCCATTAGAAATACATATTAACATTTTGAGAACCTCCTTCCAAATGATGTATTTGGCAAATATGGATTATTACACATGATCCTGGGGTCAGTTAGTTATCTAAAATCACACAAAAATTAATACCAATGAAAGAGGAGCAAAGGATATCACTATTTTTGGATGTACTTCTAGTGCCATATATTTCACACACATCTTATTTAAACATCAAGAGAACTCTAAATGATAGACATTAGTATGCCCATTATAGTTTAATTAGGAAGTTCCACAAAGAGAAAGTGTTTAGTTACAAGGCTACTGTAGAACAGCCCTGATTTTATTTCAGAGGCTGATAAAGTATTCAGACAAGTCTTTAATTAAATTTATAATCTGAGATACATTTGTTTACACTTTAAATAATGTCTTCTAAAATAAAATAACATGGTATCACCATCAACAAAGTTTCCCAAATAAAAATTTTTGAGTATTCTTGAATATTTTCTTGAATATAGTAATTAACACTAGCATAATTTTTTAAGATTTATTTATTTACTTATTTATTTATTTGAGAGGTAGAGTTACAGACAGTGAGAGGGAGAGACAGAGAGAAAGGTGTTCCTTCCATTGGTTCACTCCCTAGATGGCTGCAACGCCTGGAGCTACACTGATCCAAAGCTAGGAGCCAGGTGCTTCTTCCTGGTCTCCCATGTGGGTGCAGGGGCCCAATAACTTGGGCCATCCTCCACTGCTTTCCCAGGCCATAGTAGAGAGCTGCATTGGAAGAGGGGCAGCTGGGACTAGAACTGGCACCCATATGCGATGCTGGTGCTGCAGGCTGAGGGTTAACCTACTGCGCCACAGAGCCAGCCCCATAATTAACACTAGCATAGTTCTTACTGTCAGGTATTATCAGAATCATCATTCACATATTGACACATTGAATACTCATAAAAAAGTGTGAAGCACTGCAAAAGAGTAGAGAAGTAACTTGTGAAATACCTATAGTTCTTAGATACGGAATTGTTCTTTCAACACATATGCATTGTTTCAAAATTCCAAATATATATTGTGTCCTGGGCAAACAATGAACAAACAATGAAGAAAACTGAAATAATGAGTTAAGTCACATGCTCAATTCAATAATACAAAGAACTTTCATGCAATTTTTAGAGCACTTTCTATGTACTAGGTATTGTGGGTGGGTAGGTGATCCTTCACAAATAAATTTTTCCAGGAGCTGAATCCTGAGTGAGGTGTACCCCAGTTACAAGTCTTAAGGAAGAGCAAGTGCACAAAATCTGCTTTGGTAAAGCCCAGCAGTGGATGACCTTGACTTGCAGAAACGAGCAAGTAGCCATTAGACCTGGGTGAGGAAATGAAATGTTTCTCTAAATGAAATAAGAAACGCTTGGCAGTGTTTAAAGAAGGAAAAATAGTAGCTTATCTGCCTTATTTATATCCATTGGACCTGACCACTTAAATGTTCTTGAATTGACTTCCAACTGTTCATATCAATATCTTTTTGCCTAAGGCTTCCTCTGAAACTTTGGAAGGCTGATTTGCCCTCATGCAAGTAGACAGAAGTACTTGGAATTGAGGTAGGCCTCAGGCAATGACTGCTGAACACATATGTACCCAACCCCCTCACTCTAATGGAGTAACTCTGAGGAGCCATTATCCAGAGATTCTTTAGGGAATTGAGCTTTAATAAGTTATGGATGTGGATGACTTGATAATATACCCATTGTTGGCTGTATTCCTTCATTTGTAACTTCCCCACTCCCATCCCAAATATTGCTTTACTTTTAAAATAAGATTCCCACACTTGATTCTTTGTCTAAGGCTGGCTTCTGTTGGGAATCAAACTAATACAATTTTGATTTACTCTAGAATGATCACTTTACTGCTGTGTGAAATGTGGAATTGTAAGAAAACAAAATAATACAAAATACTGGACTTTTCTAGTGCACTGAATGAAAAATGACAGTGAATTGAACTAAACAGAAGACATGGAGGAAAGGATATATTCAGAATAGAATTGGAGGATAGATTGATAGAAATTGTTAATATATTATTTATGTTGGTGGTAAAAGAAAAATTTGATCAACTCCTACATTTTGGGCTGTGCTGATATTGATGTCACATTCTAAGGTGATTAGCAGATGAGTCAGGAAAATGAATTAATGTTGTATTTGAGAAAAGCCATTTTTGACAAAAATGTTTGCCATCCAAATAGTGTTGTCGAGAAGATAATTGGGTCTTTGGGTTTGCTGGTGCAGGAGAGAAGAAGGTGAGAGAAGCTATTCTAGAAATCACCAAAATCTAGCTAGCACTTAAATTCCTATGACTGGATCAAATTAACTGAAATTTGAAAAGTAGAAGCTTTTGAGCACATTGCAAGTATGAATGATAACAAGAGAACTAACAAAAACGAATTCTTCAACATTATCCAAGGCAGAGACAAAACCATACAAAAGCAAGGGTGGAGAGAAAGTTTCAACAATATAATTCAAGAAGATATGTCTGCGTTATATAGTGATAATAACTCAGGAACTGAAAGCATAATATTGACCTTCACATTTGTAAGACAGACGCCATTGCTGACTTGACAAGTGTCCTATTTGTAAACAGATAGAAATAGAACCTGAATTTGTAAACAGATAGAAATAGAACCTAGATGAGTGATACAAAGAGGGAATTGAAGGTGAAAATGTTGATAAAGATATTAAACAAGTAGAAATGTTCAGAAGGTTTTTGATATTTTCTGAAAACTGTTTGTAGTTGTCTGCAAACAAAATCTTCACCCCACTCCACATTTCTGTTCCTAATAAAATTAAACATATGTTTGTATATTGGTAGAGTGCAATCTCAGGAAAAATAAATTTGAATGATACTCTTAACAGTTCGTTCAATTTACTCTTACTTATAAGGTGACTAAAGAACTTCATGATTCAAAAACACTAATAGTAATGGGAGTTTAGCTTTAAGATACCCAAGTTAATCTCAGAGTACCTGTGTTTAATTCCTGGCACCAGCTCCTGACTCTTGCTTCCTGCTAATGTCCACTGCTTGGAGGCATTGGTGATATTCAAGCAACTTTGTTCCTGCCAACTATGTGTGAAACTTGGGTTGCTTTTCAGGCTCCCAGTTTCAGTCTGGCCCAATTTCAGTTACTGCACGTGCTTACAGGGTTGAGCCTATGAATAAGGCCTCTGTGTATATATATTTATGTCACTACCCCTTTCAAATTAAATAAAGAAAATATTTAAAATTTTGAGGCAGTGTTGTGGTATAGAGGATGAAGCTACTGCTAGTGATATATGGACACTGTTATGTGTCCCAGCTGCTCTTCCAATCCAGCTCCCTGTAAGTGGCCTGAGAAAAGCAACAGAGAATGGCTTAAATGTTTAAGTCCCTGCCTCCCACATGGGAGACCTGGAGGAAGCTCCTGGCTTTGGCCTGGCCCATTGCTGGCCATTGCAGCCATCTGGACAGTGAAGCAGATGGAAAATTCTCTCTCTCTCTCTCTCTCTCTCTCTCTGTCTGTCTTCCTCTCTGTCTCTGTCCCATCCCACCCAGCTCTACCTTCAATTAAATAAATAAATCCTTTAAAAAATCAAATTATGCTTAAAAATTAAGTATTGATCTTGTTTTACTTGAAAATTTTCAAGCTTGAAAATATAAAATGATTGTTTTTATCACCATCAGTGGTTAATGTCCCTGGTGGTCATTATGTTGTAATTGCAATACTACACATACTCTTTATCTCCATATGTCTCATATAATAATAATACTCATCTCTTTGTATGAGGTCAAATATTGTAGTTCAGAACAAATGTTATCCTACTACAATGCTTTCTTAAGGAGTTTTATATCTTGGATTCATAGCTTGAAGATCCTCAAAAATCTTTTGTCTCCAACTAACATAAATGGCTGACAGCTTATACAAAATAATGTCAACAAGCTTTTGTTTAAATTTTTAGACTCTGCAGGTTCAAAACTGAAAAGGGTTGTCTTTTTAAAACATTCTTGTAAAGTCTGTTGTTTTGAAATTTGATTAGTGTGAACAATGTGTGTTTTGAGTACCTCAATTTTCTCTAACACTCTCTTCTTTTGTTCATGTGAATTATACAATTACAGTACCTGTCTGAGAAGATTTTGCATGGTTCCTGCACTGTTATACATGATTTTATGGTTTTTCCTATTTGTGAGGTGAAATACTGCAGTGACAAACTATATATTGCTATTTTAATTCAATTTCACAGGTCAAAAATATTCCCAAACATGATTTTTTTTTTCATGTAAAAGTGGAAGAATAAATATTTGTTATTTTAAGCTAAGCACTTTGTGGAAATTTGTTATATCAGCCACAGGATATGTACACATATATATGTAGATGTGAATAGAGATGTAGGCCTTACATAAATATAACTTTTCCTTTTCCTTTCTTTCCTTATTTCTATAAATATGTTCCAATCACACAGTAATGTTTCTCCTTCAGCTAATACAATGTGTGAAAGCTACTGAGAATTCACGTCTGAATTTGACCCTATTTTATTGATTCAGTGCATATCCATTGGATATGTGAGATGACATTCCATTAAGATGTCAATCTTTGAACACTTCAAACACATTTGCTTCTTTTGCTTTCCACTTGTTCACTCATAAAATACTCCTCCTTACCCCATATATACTCACGGTTTGTTCTTGCATCGATTTAATAGTTGTAGTCAAAGATCTCCATCTCAGGAAAGCCTCCTCAGATCATCTTTTTTCTTTAAATTGAGTCCTCACCCAATACACACTTCCTGCCCTATCCTCGGTTAATTGTTCTCCATATTTTGTATTCATGGCCACATAATGTTATAAATTTTATTTATATTGTCTTTGAAGAGCTTATATAAGATATTCAGCTCCAGAGAGTTAGGGATTTTTGTATATTTTGTTCATTGCATAACCCAATCTTAACACAGTAAGTACACAACAAAATATTGGTGGGATGATTGAATGGAAGTCTGTGAAGATGAATGAAAGCATGGCCACCCATTTGCTTACTCTTTTTGAGAATTTTCACTTGATTTTTATGAATATTCATTAATTGATTATTTTACCTTAGCAGCTGGATTTTAAACTCTCCATTGGAACAAAGAAATAAGGTAAGAGCCAAGTTAGTGTATTAACAAGGAAGAAGAGGAAGTCATTGGAAAGGAGAATTAACGTGTATCTCCACACAGGAAGTTTATACTTGATAAGCTTTAGTGTCATAAATTATGAATCTCTCACAATTTGCAATAAAGTAGAGCTGCAATCTTTTGAAGTAATAAACTAATTGATATCTTGAAATATGTAAAATATGAAATATCTTGGATACAAACCTAAAATCTTGCAATATTTAAATAATGAGGTAGCTAAATCATGCTTTAGTCTCTCTTATCTAGTTAATCTCCTCTCCTACCCATATGACTTATATCTTTTCTTGTGCTGTCTACTCTAATTTGATTTTAAATGATATTATTGATGACTTCTTATAGCACTTATAAAAATATCATAAATCTCATCTTAAGATTTCTCTTATATTGACTCTACAGTCCCTGCTATTCCCATATACTCCAATGTTCAAAACTACTTCATGTTTCTGACAAAATTGTTTCTTATTATCTTCCTAAAATAAATGACAATATTTACTCCCTTCAAATATCTGCTTCACCATGTCACCATCATCATAATCATCACCTTCATCATTCCATCTGTCATTTAGAAACAGAGTGACCTAAAAACAAAACAACTTTTGTAGACCCTTTTATGTGTGAAATTTGATTTGTTTCTAAATGGCCAGAGTATTGCTATTCCTTATTTCTTGTTAAAATGAACATAAAGATGAAAATGTAATATTGTATATTTTTGTAGTATATTTTGAGATACAAATTGTGTAACAGTTATGTATTTTATCTTCCCCAAAATACTGGCAATTAGTTATATCATATGTGATGATGTGGCAAGATGAATTAGAAGAAAATATGTAACATAAAAAAGCTTGATTTCAGGGCTGGTGCCATGGCTCACTTGGCTAATCCTCCGCCTGTGGTGCCGACATTCCATATAGGCACCGGCTTCTAGTCCCCGTTGCTCCTCTTTCAGTCCAGCTCTCTGCTGTGGCCAGGGAAGGCAGTGGAGGATGGCCCAAGTGCTTGGGCCCTGCACCCACATGGGAGACCAGGAGGAAGTGCCTGGCTCCTGGCTTCAGATCGGCGCAATGCCCTGGCCGTGGCAGCCATTTGTGGGGTGAACCAATGGAAGGAAGACCTCTCTCTCTCTCTCTCTCTCTCACTGTCTAAAATTCTACCTGTCAAATAAAAAAAAATGCTTGATTTCTGGGCTCCAATGTGCTAAGCCTCCTGGCAGGGAACAAGAAAGATCTTCGCAATGATGAGAACACAGACAGGGGCTAGAGAAGAAGCAGCAGCAGCCAGTAAAATCTGAAGAAGGAAGAGATCTGGCAAACAGAATTGGCACTTTCGGTACAGAGGTGCTCAGCAAAGGCAAAAGATGGAGTGGGGTGCGATTTGAAATGGCCACGAGGACAGGACTGTTGTGCAAGTCAGATGTGGGAAGAAAAGCATGGGTGCCTTGTCTTGCGAAACTGTCCTGTGAGTGCAGCCCACACACGGCTAACTCTGAAGTTTTATTAACTTCAGTGCATAGTTACTGGCCTTACTAAATCTCAATCTTACCTAAGATTTCAAATAGGAAGTCATCTTAATGCAAGTATTTTTAAGGTACAATGATTATTAGTGATGCCTAACAGGTCAGATTTGCCAGGGCCATTCTGGTGCGGCTCTACCAGCCCTTTCTGCTCACTCACCTATCTGCACACCCACCTGTCTGACATACCAGGTGCTAGTTCAAGGAATTTCTTATCTTGTTTTTTTTTTTTTTTTCCTAGAGATAAACAGTTGATGACTTTTGTGAAGCAGGCTGTAACTATTTTATAACTAACACATTCTGCCACCCTCTGTCAACCAGAAAGTACTCTGGTGAGCTTGAACAACTTTGCACGACTTCGCTCCTTAGTACATCTCAATTGGTATAGCTCTGAGGAGGGCATCCAGTTTATTTATTTATTTTTTTAATGTGCTCAAAAGAGTGGCCCAAGACCCTGCACAGTTATAACTCTGTGGTTTCATGTTAGTGACCACAGAGTTAACCACTTAACCTGTGCCACTTAACATATGGTACCAAAAATAAATATGAGTGCCCCAGACTTGATGTAGTGCTTTTTGCATAGCTGGATTTGCTAATAGCAATATTGTTTCATCCCCACAGAAAGAATATTTTAATATGTGTGAAAATAGAGCCCAATCTTTGTAAATAACACTCTGACCTCAGAATCAGCCCTTTAGAATTCCTGGTCTGCCTGAAAAGCCTGTAAGAGCATTTCAGGCATGGAAAGCCAAAATAATGTGGCAAAACATGTTCTAGATGAAGGATCTCTGTGGGTGAGACTCCAGCGGGAAGAAGTGGCCATCAAGGAAGGATATACTTTTCTCTGAAGGAGAAAACTTTCACTTTGCTTATGGCCTTGTCTAAATATTGACAGAATTTGTGGATTCAAAAGGCTTCCATAGCCTAGATAGCTCATGTCAAGAGCCTCAAGTGATCACAGATGTCATAGATAAGAGTGTTAATCATTAACAACAGGAGTCACTGTACATTAACTCCCCATGCACAACTTCTGCCCTCAATGAGTTGTATTTTGAGAGTTAACTATAAAACCAGTTCTCAGTTTTTTTTTCTGTATATGTATGTGTGTGTGTCCAAATTATTGAAATGTTTGCTTAATATAGAGTTTGTCTTCTATTTCGGCCCCACATATCCCAGTATCTACTAATGGATTCAGTATATAGGGCTTTGGTTCCATGCCTGACATGATTAGACACTTCAGAAGGTGGCACAATCTTCCTCGCCTGGACCCCAGGGTCTGGCATAGATACAGTGCTCTTCTTTCCTCGCTGGATCCATGTTCCTTCACAGAAGAGCCTACAGGTGTCAGGAGTGGCACTCAGTTTCTCTCTTCTGTGCCAGCGAGTTTTTGCGAATACCAGGAGGTTGAGAGCAGTTTTCTGAAAAACAAAACAGATAAAGTCTCAATTCATGACAAAAACTTATGGCGTGCCCTTGAAAAATTAACATGCAACAGAAATTTCCTCAATTATGTGAAAAGAAAATATAATAAGGCCAACTATAGATATGTTACTGTACTATTGCGAAGCTGAAGGAAAAAAGATATGGAAGAATATTTCAAATAGCTTGAATTATATTAAGCTGCAAATGAACAGTTAGAACAGATCTTATAAAGCTGATTTAAATATTAGGGATATAAAGATTTAGTTGGAATCCAGATCTCTTAACCTCTAAAGCTATAGAATTATTTTACCCTGATTACAACATAAGCACTCACAAATCATACATATATTCACATTGTTTCTTAGGTAACAAGAAGAGAAGTGAATATTCAATTGATAATATTAAAGATTTCTATTAATCCACACTAAATAATAAGGCATTAGTGCAAGGCTAGATAATTGATTAATGGAACAGGATAGTACTCTTAGAGAAAGATATAGCTAGAAGGACTGGCACTGTGGCTCAGTGGATAAAGCCACCACCTGCAGTGCTGGCATCCCATATGAGCACTGGTTCGCATGCAGGCTGCTCCACTTCTGATCCTGCTCTCTGCTGTGGCCTGGGAAAGCAGTAGAAGATGGCCCAAGTTCTTGGGGCCCTGAACCTGCGTGGGAGACCCAGAGGAAACTCCTGGCTCCTGGCTTCGGATCGGCACAGCTCTGGCCCTTGCGGCCAACTGTGGACTGAATCAGTGGATGGAAGACCGCTCTCTCACTCTCTCGCTCTCTCTCTATCTCTCACTCTCTCTCTCTGCCTCTCCTTCTTTCTCTTTGTAACTCTGACTTTCAAGTAAATATATAAATCTTTAAAAAAAAAGAAAAAGATACAGCTAGATAGATAACAGACAGATGTATATATATAAATTTATTATTGATAGAGGAAATAAAATTTGAATCTGTAACATTTTTTGTATTAAAGTCTATTTTATCTGATATTAAGATATGACTCCTGCTAATTTTTTATTTCCATCTGCATGGGATATTTTTTTCTATCTTTCACTTTTAGTCTGTTTATGATTTTTTGGTAGCCTGTGTTTCTTCTAAGCAGCAAACATATTCAGCTTGTTTTGTAATCCATTGCAGACCCAATTTAGTCCTTTTACTTTCAAGAATATTATTGAAAGTAATAACTTCATCCCATTTTCTGTAAAAATTCTGTTTGTTTAGGATCTCCTTTGTACTATTACAAGGGTTTTTTTGCCTACATATTCTTTCACAGTGTTGATTACCTTTCTTCGTTTTTCTGTGTAGTTCATCCATAAATAACATTTATAAGGCCAGACAGATGGTGACAAATTCCTCAATTTTTGATTGTCTTGGAAAGTCTTTATTTCACCTTCATTTATTAACAATAGTGCTGCTGGGTTCAGAATTCCAGATTGACAATTTTTTTTTCTCTAAGGACCTATAGTAAGTTTCTCTAATCTCTTCTAACCTGTAAGAGAAATCTGCTCTCAATCTTACTAGAGATCCCAAAGGTAGTCCAGCATTCTCGCTTGCAGATTTTAGTATCTTTTCTTGACGTTTCACTTTAGAAAATTTGACCAAAATGTGCTGGGGTGAAATCTTCACTGATCATGTCTATTTACAGGTTCTATGTGCTTCTTGTACATGGAAGTTCACCTTTCTCAAAATTGGCAACTTTTTCTATTCTTTCACTGAATACGTTTTCTAAATATTTCTGATTTCTATTCCTTCAAGAACACCTATGACACATACCTTTAGTCATTTTATGATATCCCATATATCCTGAACACTGTGTTCAGTTTTTCTACTTCTTTATTTTTTTTTGCCTGAGATATTTCCAAAGATTTGTCTTCTAGCTAAGATATTCTTTTTTCTGCCTCAGTGAGTTAGTTGTCAAAGCTTTCCACTGAATTTTTTATGTAACATAATGAATTAATTCTTCATTTCTAAGATTTCAGTTTCATTTGTCTTTAACACTGCTATCTCCCTGCAGCAATGCTATCTTCCATGCATGTATAGATTTCCTTATTTCTTATAATTTCTTCTCTGTTTTTTTGAATGATCATTCTTTTGAATTCCTTTTCAGGCATTTTGGTAATCTCATCTTTGACAATCTACTATGGAAATATTAGTTTGTCCTCTTTGTAGTGTCATATTGTCATCCTTGTTCATGTTAATTTTATTTCAATGCTTATTTCTACACCTCTGGGGTAACACTTATTGGTATCTCCCTGAAGTCTTCATTTTTGGATATGTACCTCTAGGGCTTAAGGGAATGTTTGTGGTTTACAGCAGATATCCAAGGTGTGTGCTGGGTGTGGCCAAGGAGCTCTGGTAAGCATTTGAGGGTGGCACAGAGTCCAGAGCAACGCCCGAGTTAGGAATGGCAGATCTTCCCTATCATCAGTAGAGGGAGGGGATTGTTCCTCTGGCTGGCATGTTCACAGCCTCAACCCTTCTCTGATCCATGTTGAACCAACTGCCTAGGGTGAGCTCACAGTGCCTGCACATCCTGTCCACTCAGGTGCACTTTGTGGTGTGAACACTGAGCCTTCTGCAAGGTCCCTCCCCAGTATTCAGGAAGTTCTGAGCTCCTGGAGTGGGACTGGGTGATTGACCAAAGACTAAGCCTTATACCAAAACACTTCTCAGTTTTCTGGCCTGCACAGAAGACACACAGAGGATTCTGGCAGCCACAGTGTGCATGGCTCCCTCAGTCACAGGTGTAGCGGATACACTGTCTGTGTTGCAAGCCTCCCAGTCCAAAGAGGACTACTGATAGAGGACTATTGGTACTGCACTTCAGGAAACTGAGTCTGGAGCTTTGGTAGCAAAAGGGGAGGGAAACAACATTCCCTCACTTCACATAGATGAGTCGGCACCCTGACTCCCAGAACCCTTCAGGCCAAACTGAAAACCAGTAGGGACCACGAAGTCTCCCTCAGACAAAATCCAAGAGTGGTCTGTGGGCTGCTCCAGTTCCAGGCACCTTGCTTGGGGAGGTGGCATTTCTCCTGTTGGCCACTGTGCACTTTAGTGGGAATAGAAAGGAAAATAGATTGATCTCCCTTCTTAGAACGAGGTTGCTGTCATGCCTCCACCAGCTCTCCAAGCTGAAGTCAAAGCTAGTGGGAACCACAGAGTTCTCTTTCAGTAAAGATCACCAGAAGCATGTGTGCTAATGCAGACTCCTCTCATCTTATAGCAGTAAAACATTCCTGTCTCTTTGGTATCTACACAGAAGAAGGGCTGCTGTATAAGATAGCAAGTCTATGTTTAGTTTTTTAGAAAAACCTCCATTGTGTTTTCCACAGCAGCTAGAGAAATTTACGTTCTCATGAACCGTATATAAGTCTTCCCTTCCTCCGCATATTTATCAGTATTAGCTACTCTGTTTCTTGGATTTTAACTGTTATGACAGGAGTGAGTGATATCACATTGTGGGTTTTTGTTGTTGGTATATTATGGATATTAATACTTTGTCAGGGAGCTCGTAGATATTTTTTCTCATTATGCTCGAGGTCTTATAACTCTATTGATCATTTCCTTTGCTGTACAGAAGCTTCTGAGTTTTAAATAATCCCGGTTGATTACTTTTGTTTTTGTTACCTGTCTTTGGGGTCTTGTAAAAGAAGCTGACCCCGCACCTATGTTTTTGAGTGTTTCCCCACATTTTCTTAAAGCAACTTCAGAGTATCACGTCTTAAATATAGGTATTTAGGCCGGTGCCACGGCTCAATAGGCTAATCCTCCACCTGCGGCGCTGGCACACGGGGTTCTAGTCCCGGTTGGGGCACCGTATTCTGTCCCAGTTGCTCCTCTTCCAGTCCAGCTCTCTGCTGTGGCCTGGGAGTGCAGTGGAGGATGGCCCAAGTGCTTGGGCACCTGCACCCTCATGGGAGACCAGGAGAAGCACCTGGCTCCTGGCTTCGGATCAGCGTGGTGCACTGGCCACAGCGCGCTGGCTGCAGTGGCCATTGGAGGGTGAACCAACAGTAAAGGAAGATCTTTCTCTCTGTCTCTCTCTCTCACTGTCCACTCTGCTTGTCAAAAAAAAAAAAATATATATATATATATATATATATAGGTGTTGGATCCATCTTGTGTTGATTTTTGTATATGATATGAGGTAAGGATCTAATTTCTTTCTTCTACATATATACGATCAGTTTTGTATCTTTAAATTTATTTATTTGAAAGGAAGAATTTCACACATACACACACACACATGCACAGAGAGAGAGAGAGAGAGAGAGAATCTTCCATCCACTAGTCCCCTCCCTAATGGCCACAGTGGCATGAGCTGTGCTGATTGAAAGCCGGGGACCAGGAGCTTCCTCCAGGTCTCACACATGGGTGCTGGGGCCCAAGCCCTTGGGCCATCTTCCACATTCATTAGCAGGCAGCTGGATTGGAAGTGAAGCACCAGGGACTGAGATGCCAGCACTGCTTGCATTTGTAGTATCAATCCCATTTGTCTTAATCAATGTCACTTGTGTCTATAAGTGACCCAACAGTTTAGTCTGGTGCGATTTGTAGGGATAAAAGTGTGGCTTTGGGGTGAATGTGGGTTTCCTAGAGTGCGTATACTTGGTCACAAAGGGTTTGATGATAGCCTCCCTATGGATTGTGATAGCCAGGGACTTGGTCTTGGTGCTGAGGGAGATAAAAATGTCTGTCCTCTTGTTGCATTGGTAAACCTGAGTTGGGGCTTGTGGTACCAATGACTGTAGCTCTAGGACTGTGTGGTGTGAATGGATTCTTCCTCAGGTCTTGTTAGGAAATTCTTCCTGATGTTGTGGCTTATCACACCGATAGTACTAGTCCTGGGACGAGGGGATGTGAACTGAACCCTATTCTAGTCTTATAGTGTGACTACAAGGAGTACAGGAGGGTTTGCTCTGGCAGGTATGCGTCCAGAGAGGTGGAATACACGTAGATTCTTTCCTAGGTTCACTGGATAGATTCCAGTGAGACTGCAAATTTAGAGCTAATTGTTTCAGTACTGGTGTTACAGGGTACTCTGAGGTCATTACCCAGATCTCTCAGAGGGGAGCACATTTTTTATGGACAGTTTTGGTGTTAACCCCAGAAAGGGAATCCCTCTGACTCACGTCCAGTGTGGGTGTAGCTCTGGGGCTAATGCCCCAACATTCTCACAGTGAGGATGCAGGGAATCTATGCTTTGCCCCACAAGCTGTCTTGATTTCGACTCTATGATTCTGGTAGGAGTGAAAGTGCACCATGGAATCTTCCCTTAGTGAATGTAGGGCTCTGAAGGGGTGGAGGAGGAGAGGGAAGCAGTGAGGCTTCCCTTCTCCAAGTCCAGCAGCTGCTCAGACCCCAGCCAGCTCCCCGGGGTTGAGGTAAAAGTCAGTGGTGACTGTGGAGTTCCCTGCCAGCTAAAGCTGTGAGTTGTGGGGAGCAGGGCATTGCTTCCTCCCCTGACTTGGTAAGGTGGTGGCTCACAGCCAGCAGCTGATTCATTGCACAGCAGGCAGCAATGGTGTCTCTGTCTTCTCTCTTCTTCTTCCATGGAGTCTTCATTGGACAATTTCTGTCATTCTTCCTTTGTTCTTTTCATATCCCAGAGCAGCTAAAGTCAGCATGGCTATACCATATTCAGCCATTTATGGCTGTCACCCACTTTGCAATTTTTAAAAATCCTGTTATGAACCTGTCTTTTTATGATCATCTAAGTGTTCAGTGATTAAGCTACAATTTCTCCAATGATAATATTTGAACCAAAAATTCTCTATTTGAACATCTTTGCTAATGTGTATAGATCCATTTCTTCTTTTTCTTTTCAGATATTTATATACATTTGAAAGGCAGAGTGAAAGAGAGAAGATACAGAGAGAAAGAGATAGAGACTTTCCAATACTGGTTCACTCCCCAAATGGCTGCAATGTCTGGAGCTAGGCTAGGCTGAAGGCAGGAACCTGAAACTTTGTCTGTGCCTCCCACAAGTGTGGCAGAGGACCACACACTTGAGCCCTCAGCTGCTGCTTTCCCAAGCACACTAGCAAGGAGCTGGATCAGAAGTGGAGAAGCCAGGACACAAATAGGAGCTCATATAGATTTTGGAATTGCAGGCAAGAGATTAATTGGTTGTGCCATGATCCAGGCCCCAGGATTCATTTTTTCACCAATTTACACGTGGAACTGAATAGATTAATATTGAATACCAGTAATGGAGACAAATAAAATAGTGGAAAGAAAGCTGGCTTTGAAATCAGAGAAAGCTCAATTTGAAATTATATACTATTTATTTGTAATGATATTTGATAGTATTTATTTACTGTGATTTCTCTCATTTTCATTCATTGCTACATGGAAATAACAATACTCATCTTTGTTGATTATTGTGAAAATTAAATAAGATAATTCAAGTAGAACAGCAGCTGATGCTGTGTCTGAGTGTAACAGGCATGTGATCAATGGGCATTCATTCTTCCCCCTCCCTAAACCTAACCCTAAGGATGAAAAGAAATCACTGTATGCTCTGGTCAACAGAAAAAGAAAGAGAGACATGGTTATTGTCTTCAGAATTCTTAAGAAATATATTAAAAATAAGTTACCAAGAACTTACAATGCAAGGAAATATGTATTTAGTCACCATGATAAATTACAAATGTCTCGCTATATGATGCACCTGCTGAATTTCAACAGAATGCATCTAATTACATATCTATGCAATCTATTTTTCTATGTTGAGCACTCATCAAGTTATCTATATGTACTTTCTTCCTTTCTCTAATCCATTCAACGCCCTGGAAGCCTGACTTTTAGCTACAGTATTAATTGGGCTTCCTGCCTTCTGATTTCTGTATAAGTTTGGCTTAAAAGCAAGTAATTGGAAAGAGAGAAATGTGCTACTTATTCCACTTGCTGGTTTTTCTCAGATTGATTGTGACTATATATAATTTATAAAAAGCAATGGCTCCTATCACATGGTTGTCTCCTACAACTACAAGCTTCAGTAAGTTCCTAAATCTATCCCTCATATTCGGGCTCAGAAATAACAACAATTCCTCACGTTAGCTTCCATTGGTGAAACTTCACCAACCTTTTTGCATTTGCCTTCACTCTGCCTAAATTAAATATATCATAACTTGTGAGACTTTCTTTAATTACACTGATTTTTCTAAAAAAAATGTTTATTTTCATTTTATTTGAAAAAGACAGAGAGGGAGAGGTACAGAGAGAAACTTTTCATTCCTGGGTTTACTTCCCAAATGCCAACAGCAGCCAAACTTGACCAAACTGAAGTCAAGAGCTTGTAATTCAGTACAAGTCTCCCACATGGTTGGCAAGGACCAAAGTACTGAGCCATCACCTGCTGCCGCCCAGAGTGCTCCTTAACAGGAAGCTAGGTTAGATACAGAATAGTCGGTATTTGGACTAAAAAACTAAAACCAAATAGAAGGTGATTCCATGGTAAATTAATTTCTTTCATTAGAACTTATTCATTCTTTATTCTAAATTTTTCTTTGGCTAACACTCAAAGGGAAATTTGAACAGGAAATAGGATATTGCCTTACTTGGATATAGGTCTTGATTGAAGTACATCACCTCACATTAATAAGAATAATAATGCATACCAAAAATTTAGTGATTAGAATTTGCCAAGCCTGGATCTATATTGTTATTTTTGTATTCAATTTAATCCTCACAATAAGTCTGACAGACATAGTCCCCACTTTTATATTGAAGATAAAATTGAGCAATAAAGAATTTAATTATGATGAGTTGAACTAAGTGTTCCCAAAATTGATATGCTGAGTATCTCAGGACATGACTGTGTTGGTAGGTAAGGGTTTTAAAATAGGTAGTTAGGGTAATGTGAGGTCATTGAGTAAGTCAGGCCTTAGTCTAGTATAACTGCTATCCGTCCACTAAGAGGAGACTGGGATCCGAAGATACACAGAGGGAAGATCATTTGGAAACGCCAGGAGAAGACAGTCATTACAAACCAAGGAGAGAGGCCTTCTGAAGAAATCAGCCTGCCACATCTTGACCTTGGATTTGTACCCACCAGACCACAAGAAAATAAACTTCTATGTTTAAGCCATCCAATCTGTTGTCCTTTGTTATATTGGTAGCTATGGACTGGATATTTATGCACCCTCAAATGCATATGTTGAACTCTTAACCCAAAGTCCTAGGGTAAGGAGTTGGGACTTTTGTGAGATGATTAGGTTATAAAGGTAGGGCACCCACCCTTTTGCAGCCATGTGAGGTTAGAAGGAAAAGGTGGTAGTCTGCAACCTGGAAGCTGGCCACCTAAGAAGTTGGCAATGCAGCTAACAGGACTTCAGATTTCCCACCTGCAGAGCTGTGATAAAGTTTGGATGTGTATACGTCACTTAGCTTGTGGTACTTTGTTATAGCAGCCCAAAGTAAGATAGGACACAGAACGTGGAAGTGGAGGTGCTGCTGTAATAAACATCTGAAAGTATAGAAAGAGCTTTAGAACTGCATATTGGGTTAAGATGGAAGTTTTGAGGTGTATGTTAGAAAACAACTCTATTTCTATGAACGGACTCTAAAAGGACATTAGAAGAAAAGAGGAGAGCTGTAGAATACCTAAACAACCATGAACAGAATGTGATGGAAATATGTACCTTAAAGATTATTCTGATGCATTCTTAAATGTGAGGGACATGTTTTGAGAATTAGAGTAAATGCAAACCTTATTACAAAGCAGCCAATAACTTGACTGGATTCTGTTTGTGTTCTAGTGTCTTGTGAAAGCTAGAACGTTTTGAGTAATGTAATGGAATATTTAACTGACAATGTTTCTAAGTCAAGTTTTGGAGGAGTTTCCTCCTTTCCTGTCAATTGCTCGGATTGTCCTATAAGACATAATTGCTAAGCAAAATAGAACCAGGTCTTAAGGAATGAAAAATTCTCAACCTGTCAATGTTGGAAAAAAAATGAGAGTGTTTTCTTAAGTGGGCACTGGGGTGGGGAAGTTGGCACAACAGCTGTTTCTTGGAACGTCTATGTTTCCTATCTGACTGCCAGAATTTGAGCCTCTGCTCCACTACCAATGCCAACTTCCTGCTAATGGGTGTCTTGTGAGGCAGCTGGTAATGCTCAGTACTGGGATCCCTGTCATCCATATGAAACACTCAGATTCAGTTTCGGGCTGGCCCAGCCCCAACTGTTACAGGCATCTGAGAAGTGAAACAGCAGATGAAAGATCTCTGTCCTTGTCGCCCTGCTTTTTAAGTAAATAAAATAATTAATTAAAAATAGACACTACAGGTATAGAATACAGAGCTAGACAACAATATTAAAAGTCCAGGGTTAGCGATGGAATTAGACCACATAAATTACAGCAGTCCCACTGCTAGCTGGTGCTCAAGGAAACAAAGACCACACAAGATGAACACGCCCACTCCCATTTCTCAGTAAATACCAGCCTCCAAAGGGAAGCTAACAATACTTTGATCAATAGGGCAGCTCACTAGTTCACTACAAAATCTGAGGGTTAAGAATGTGAAGGACACACCAACACTTTTGCTATTGTGGATGACTGAATAGAATGTCACTCACAGAATTTAAACTAACATTGCTTGTTCTGTAAAAAAGTGTACAGATCTTATTCCAGGTCAAATAAGAACTTGTATTATATCTTAGAAAGTAGAACATTGTTAGAGCCTTTTATGTTACCTTGGAAAAAGGTTATTTCAACACTGTCATTAATTTATGAGAACAAAACTGGCTAATTTCCCCAAGGTTCTTAAAATTTGAGAGTACAACTTAGGGCTTCTGGAGTGCAATTATTGGAAAATGAAGAAAAATCTTAAATTGTAATAAATCTAATAATCTTTGACTTCTAATATCATAATCAATCCAAAGAGAATAGTTTTACCTGGTATAAAGCATAAAATGAAAATATGCCTCCCTTGGATTAGTTTTTTAATACATGTGTATGCTATGTATATTTATAATTTAATCATGTTAAAAAACAAACCCAAAATATTTATGACATAGATGAATAATTCAGCAATAAAAACAAATAATAAACAGTCTAAAATTCTTAAATAACTGGTAAATCATGCCAGATTTCTGAGGAGTACAAAAAGACTAGGCCCACTCTCAGACAAATTCCCTATTTCTAGGTGTGGTTTTGACCCCAAACACCATGATCTCCAAACCTGATACTGGACTGAACTGTAGGGCAGCTGTGATGACTCTTTAACTCTGAAATGCGTATGACTGAGTGGGTGTACAAGGTGGGCCATGTAAGCAGTGAATTTACAGAAATACATCGGACATGTCATGTCTGACATTTTGTGTCTTTTTCAAGTGTTTCAGGGGAATGAGAAGGTCTACAATTCAGAGAATAAGTAGTCTGGAAAGGGAAAACATCAGCTTGGACAAATCAGATGCCCCTTTTCTAGCAGATTGTCTAGAAAATTGTGACTGCTATGTTTTAACACATTTGGTCTTATCTGACATCTCTGCATAACTCCCATGCTAAGCAGTCTATGTGATTTTATTCGCTTATTTATTTTCCTCCTTCCCAGTAAGTTCCACAGTAGACATCACTTTATTTCCCATGATCAAAGGCACCTCCCAGATATCAAATTGTCTTGGGCTGTGTGCATGCATACACATTGTTAGGAAATGACTTGGAAGCAATCAAACACACACATTAGGAGAGGAGCTGTAGAGGTGATGTTTATTTCCTTGGCTGCCCATTTGTGAACTGTTTATTCTGTTTAAAACCTTATTCGTGAGTGCAGTGTCTAAAGCATACGTTCCTAAGCATCATTTCAGAACTAATCCTCTTTGTAGACCTGGAGTGGATATTTTGACCTTAATGTTCAGAATGTACCACTGACAAATCTCAATGCAAGGTACAGCCAAATGAAGGAAACATACTTAAATATATCTGGACATAGTTTAAACTTTCAGTACTTTCAATCTTTGTCATGAATATAGAATTGCACTATTGATTTATTTTTCTTGTACTTCACTATAGTAAAAATGATATAATTCTTTACAGTTGTTTAACTGGGAAGCTTTGAGAAGTTTTCTTTGCTCACTATCTTCTAATCTAAGAAAATTACATTCCTGATATTATAGAAAATAGCATCATATAATTTTTATTTAATTGTAATTTTATTTGGCAAGCAATCTAATTCAAAATTCTAGAAATTATAACTTGAATATATGAATATATGATTTATTTTTAATAAAAAAGAAAATCAAGTTTGTACCATAAACCAAAACATTAAGGAATTAATGCAAGATTTTATAAGGAAAGACATTTCACTGCTAATATTTCTTAACTAAGGAAAAAATATAGCTATGTTCAGTTTAGATACTCAATTTTCTTGAATTTGGTGTCTACTAAATGACCTGAACTATAAAAGGTTATGCACAATAAAATTACCAAAATGCTTAGAAATTAAAGATTTCAAAATCAAGCTAATGTCTTCTGGAAAGTTTTCCTACAAAAATTTCCAGCTACATGAATAAAAAACACTGAACATCATCTATACTTTTTTTTAATTCCAGATTTAAAGACAAGTCTCTTAAAGTTGTACTTTTCTTTTGATGCATTGTTGTTATATTACATTTGAAAATAAATATATAAAACTACACAAAAGGAAACAGATACATAGCTAAATTATCCACTTAAGTGAAAAATGGCTCAGCTAAACAATAAACCTGACTAATATTGGGCGTTATTGCAATTTAGAGCCAATTGACAAAATCATTATCAATGAGTGGCTATTTCACAGAATGGCTTTTCCTCTCCAAAAATTGTTAGGTTTATCCTAAAGCATTTCTCATGTGTTAAACTCAATATGTCACCTTTTTCTCCCTCAGCATTATAAGTGATATGTACTTACTTCCTATTTCTAAAGCCCATTTTATTTTTTTATAATCTCTATTTTTAAGTTCTCCATTTCCAGTAAACTCAACTAGACAGTTTTAGAATCAGTAGTAAGTCAGTGTTTGATGCACTCTTATTTACTATGACCAAACAAATCATCATAGTTTTTTAACTGTTAGTAGTTGATCTCAAAACAATTTTTATTCATTGGATTCTATTGCATTTTCCAGATAATGAAAAATAAATTATCAAAATCATACATTCATATTCATTTTAATATACTTTTTTGGTTAATAGATCCTTCAAAAATCTAGCCTTCATTATTATATTCAGAATTTTCTCAGTTACCTTTGGATAGTAAGTACTATATTTTTGCTAAGCTGTGGAAAACAAAACTCTTGTTCTCATAAAGTCCACATTTATTTGTAGACTTAAATTAGGTACTGTCCATGTAAAGCAAAATAAAAATGTTTCCAGATCTATTCTGCTAACGTTTAGCACAAGTGGAATAAATGGATAGGAGTACTTATTAATTTGTACTTTCTTTTTTAAAAATTCTTTCTCAAAGGCATAATTCGTGTCTACAGACTAAATTCTTTCATTGTGAGAGAAAAGAAAGACAAATCTTGTGTAAAGGAGCTTAAAGTCTAAAGTGCACATGCAAATATATCATTATCACATATCAAGATTTTATTTGTTCATTTACCAAATACTGAGGGAACCTTCCTTTGAAACTGTCTCCTTGATCCATACAGGGGATACAATAGTGTGCACAATGGTTATCGAATTTTCTTACATATGTTGAGAAACTTCAAAGCTCAAAAACTCTACAAACAAATAGTAGTAAGTATTTTAAACTAAAATAAGTACTAGGAAAGACAGATAAACAGTATATATGAATAGGACAAAATCTAGTCTAGACTGAGGAATCAGTGAAATTACCTATGAAGAAATGATTTCAGTAAAATAACTAGAGAGAAGAGATGAAAAATGGCTAAAGTCCAATTCTAGAGAATGCTAAGCGAAAATGAAGGGTTTATGGAAAAAGGATAAATGTGTGACCATTACTCCTTTAATGCAAGGACTCTTCACTTGTAAAGTTTTCTGATTTTTAAAAGATCAGTTGGTTTTTTTTTTTCATTTCAAAAATTCACATTGAAAGTACCAGATATTGAGTGCCCCTTCAGTCATCAGTTAAGTAAATGAAATTAACTATCAAAATGTCTCTATAATTTATTTAACATGTTGACGCCTAAAAGTTCAACAAATATTTCCAAAAACTCTTTCCTAATTAAAAGATATATACATTCACAAGAGGTTATTTACAGAGATGCTACTGGCTACTGAATTTTTGAATACTGCCCATGGCTTTATTATTCGAAATTCATGGTAACATTTTAAAAATACCTAATATGAAATGAGAAAATTAAAAAGGAGGAGTGAGAAAATTAGTAGGTGGAAAGACATAGCCCCACTAAATCCCCACACTATATTCCTAGAGAATGTATTTTCATGGAGGACATTGAAAATGACTGGATGGTTATCGTTGTAAAGTGTCAATAGCTGTAACAGTCATGATTCACTGGAGAATAGCTTCTGGCCTGCTACTAAGAAGCAAATGTTTTGACTATGGATCACTAGGGGTAATTGTCAAGTAGTAACTCTCCAGTTTCTACCCATGGATTACTGGACCTGTAAATCCTGACTATAGGAGAAACATTACCATATGAGTAAACTTCACAAAAATTTCATGCAGCCGGCGCTGCGGCTCACTAGGCTAATCCTCTGCCTTGAGGCGCCGGCACACCGGGTTCTAGTCCCGGTCGGGGTGCCAGATTCTGTCCCGGTTGCTCCTCTTCCAGGCCAGCTCTCTGCTGTGGCCAGGGAGTGCAGTGGAGGATGGCCCAAGTCCTTGGGCCCTGCACCCCATGGGAGACCAGGAGAAGCACCTGGATCCTGCCATCGGATCAGGGCGGTGCGCCAGCCGCAGCATGCTGGCCGCGGCGGCCATTGGAGGGTGAACCAATGGCAAAGGAAGACTTTCTCTCTGTCTCTCTCTCACTGTCCACTCTGCCTGTCAAAAAAAAAAAAAAAAGTTCATGAAAAATGTAGTTAAAAGATAATGTGAATTTTCTATGAACTTGTTGAAAATCTAGCATATATTCGATGCTGATTCAGAATATACACAGCCTTTTGGAAAATTTGTCCCAATCCTCCAAGGAATTGCCACTTAGCTGGCTTTATAATTGAGTCTTGAAAAGATCATTTCCCATTCCATCAAGCCAGCTTCTTCAAGCGTGGGCGAGGGACATAGCAAGTCCAGTGAAATTTCCTAAACTTGGACCTTTTCGTTTGAGGTAAGTTCCCTGATCAGAAACAGTGCTGTGGACAACACCATAGTAGTGAAAAAGGCTTTCTGTAAATCCTTGGTTGTCACTTGTGGCAGAGCATTGTGAGCAGGGAAGCCAAATAATATCCAAAGTGTCTATCTCAGTAGGAACATAGTGGAAGTGAGCCACTGAAATAAACTTTCTCCCAGGGAGTTGATTGATCATCTCAGTAAATGGTATCATTTGGGAGACTCAGGATTAGTATATAGAGAGCAGGTTGGGAACTCTTCAGGGACTATTGCCATGTAGGTTTTCGTGAGTGGAAATCCATGTTGCTGAGCCCATGAAAAACTTCTATACCAGCTACCATGACTAGTCTATTCATGAGTGCATTGACCAATGACAAAGGAAGCTAGGAAAGAGGCTTACTGGTATCCAGGAAGGGTTATTCATTGATTACTAAAACGCTCCTCTGTTGAGACTTTCCTTTATGAGCACTCATGTAGAACAAATGTAGGCTCACATATTTTTCCAAGAGAGGTCTATCCACATATTTAGTTCCACAATTTCTTTTGTTATGAATTTTTCAGTTATGTTCCTTCCAAATTCCTGAATATCCGGCCACACTGTTGTCCACAGCTCATGAATTGTTATATTATTACACATCTGGTCATTTCTCCCTCCAGGTAGAGTGAATAGTACAACAAGGAGTGCTGCTTGAAGTTTTACACACTGGGAGGATTTCCCATCAACAATGTCATCCAGGGATTTCCTGGGAAAAGCTGTTGGCTTCAGTTGTCCACTTTAGGACGGTGAATAAATATCATGCACAACCATCCATAAATCAAGCCTAGTGTCTCTTCCTTTGTTAATTGGTTGTAGGGATCTTCCATGAGGCCTTAGATTCAGACGCAGTGGCAGAAGTCACTGTAGCAAGAATAGGAACCACAGGCAGTAGGACCATGTAACACCCTTGTATCTTCAGGGCCTGCTTGGTCCTAATCACAGAAAAGCCATTTCCATTAGATGATGGATTAATGTTATGCAGGCCCAATTATATGACTTGGTGGGTCAAATGACACTCAGTTTATGATGGAAATCTCAGATATTGTGGTAACATAGTGTTCCATGTTTAAAGATTCAGTGTCTACTAAACATCCAGTAGTCAGCCAAGAGTTGATTCTCCAAAGTTGCTCTGTTATCCAGAGTTGGAGGATGGTGGGGCTATATCTCAAAATCTTGAGGACCTGTACTGTGATTCTCTTTTAAGGGATTACCAAAGGCTCCAAACAGCATAGTATCTTCCACAGACAGATTATGTACCACTGGAGCTGCTGGATCATGGATTATATGTGGCACAGAAGCTTGGTCAGCAGCCTGTATTTGTTGCTAAAACTTCTATTCTGGGCCCCAGTCAAGACTAGCATCTCCTTGGCTCACTTGATAATTGGACAAAGTAACATCCTTAGTAACAAAAACAAATGCCTCTGTAATCCAAAGAGGACTCTCTAGGCATTGTGCCTCCTTTTGTAAGAAGGGACAGATAAAACATCTCATTTTTCATCTTAGAATATGAAATGTGCATGTTCTACCCCACTGGATCCTTGTCTTCAGCAAAGGCCAAATAGACAAGTTGGATGGGGATATGGTGAGAATCGCATCTGCATCCTTCAAGTCATTGATGGTGCTATTGAATTCTGAAATCCTTCAGGAATTTTGTGTTACAATCAGCTCACTACTTTCCTGAATAGATTTATTTCCAGTGGTTTCTATTTGGTATTTCCTATCATAATATTCCATAGTTCAAGGAACCACCAATGTGCAGAGTCTAACAGTTGCTGAATTTATCCATTCCAATTATGCGATCTGAAGTTGGGGAAATAATCACAGGACGCATCCTGGGACCAGTGAGCCCATTATGAGACACACCTGAGCTAAAATGCCATTGATAACCTTAAACTACTAAGCCTCCCTTCTGGGTCGTGGGACACATCTGGAATTAGCGTCAGCTCTGATTCAGTGTCTGGGAATCTCCAAAAGGTCTATTTCCTTTTTCCCCTGTGCACCATTAATCTGATAAAAGGCTGTAGTTCCCTTTGGGGAAGGCTGGAAGGGTTAGTAGCATGAATTTTTGATATTTGAGTCCTTCCTCAAGTGAGTTTGGAAGTTTCCATCATTTCAAAGGTTCTGAATTTGTAAACTGGCTCAAGTGTAGAAATTGATGGAGGAACTCTCTCTTATTATGACTCAAGTTAGACTTTTCTCCACCCAACCTAGAATTTTCTACTTACACAAGCCAAATAAGATCTTGGTAGGCTTCCTATCTGTTTCTCACTGAGGTGTACCAAAGGGTTTTGTCCCTTCCTCTTAACCAACTATATGACCATGTACTCTCTCTAAGAATTAGTTTTCCAATTGATAAGTAGAGAAACAACATCTAGTATACCAAAATATTTTATAAATTAAATAAAATAATACAGTAGTTTAGAGGCATAACACAATATAGTGAATGCTACACATATGATACTTTTGTTGTCAGAAGTTGATAGTATTAGGAACATTAGAAGTAGAATATGCATTAAACTACAACTGAAAGATTGGTTTATTTATAAATTTATATTTCAATATCATAGGTATTTAGGAGCTTTCAGGCACTCCTCATATTTAAAGAATGATTATATCAGGTACATAATAATAAAATAAAGGTTAATATACTCTATTCTGAATTATTTTCTAATAATAATTTGTTACAACTGGAAAACAGGGTTTTAGTTTTGCTCATATTTCAAAAGAGTCTCCTCATATAAAGACAGCAGAAGAATGACTTTGTCACAGAAGACTTTACTATCAAAGTCAAGAACTATAATAGTGAAGATCTACCACTAAAAGAAGACTGAGACATGAGAGAAAGAGAGAGAGAGAGAGAGAGAGAGGATTTATGTTTTAGTAAATTAAGGGGATTGGCAAATGCGAAATCTGTACTTCAGACCGGGAACCTAGGAGAAACTGATGTTGTGTCCTGAGTTTGAAGGCGTCTGGAGGCAGAATTGCTTTTTCCTCAATTTTTCCCTCTTAAAAAACTTCTATTAACAGGTTGAGGCTCAATCACACTATAGAGATTACTCTTCTTTTCTCCAAGTCAATTTTTAAAAATGTTAACCACATATGAAGTATACCTTCATAGAAACATCCAGAATGGTTTTTAACCAAATATTCAAGAACTATATATTCTAGTCAAGTTGGCATTTGAAAATGGTCATTACAAGAACAATAATAATATGTGATAGTGCAAAAGTCAATTCTATTCTCTGGTGATAATTAACTTTTTAGAAATCACAATGGTAACTAAGACCTCATCTTTGGAGGTTCAACCAGATTGGATATTTTCATTTTGATCACTTGATTTTTGTTGTTCAAAAATTGTTTATAGTTTGGAAATTAAAAGTAGTGAAATTATTTTTGACCTAATGAAATACACAATGCAACAGAAGCATTTCCTTGAAGAATTACACATATAAACATATTTTTAAACAACTTTAGAGGGAAAAATTAGAGAACAATTCTCTACTTCATTGAAAAATTGAAAGATTTTCTTTGTAATTAGAACTGAAAATGCAATTTAACACATAATTATAGAAACTAAGCTTTCTCTTTTCTCCTCTCACAGTTCTTTTTTTTTTAAAGGTCTTCCGTTTCCGTTGGTTCACCCCCCAAATGGCCTCCACGGCTGAGGCACTGTGCTGATCCAAGGTCAGGAGCCAGGTGCCTCCTCCTGGTCTCCCATGCGGGTGCAGGGCCCAAGCACTTGGGCCATCCTCCACTGCCCTCCTGGGTCACAGCAGAGAGCTGGACTGGAACAGGAGCAACCGAAAAAGAATCCGGTGTCCCAACCGGGACTAGAACCTGGGGTGCTGGCGCCGCAGGCGGAGGATTAGCCTAGTGAGCCACGGCGCCAGCCCCTCTCACAGTTCTTAACACTAAATCTGTAACAACAAATTTAACAGAGTGACCTTGATTTATTTGTTTATATGCTAATCTCTTCTATTAAAATATTAGCTCTTGGATGCTAGGGATGATATCTTGCTTTCTTTATATGCCTGGTGTCTGTCAGAGGACCCAGTGAGCCCATAACAAATGTTTAATGAATTGAATCATAGTTTGAAGTTCAAAAAATGTTTCTACATGCAGGTAATATTTATTACAAATATTGTCTTCATTTATATTGCTTTCATTACTAAACACACAAATTCAGTATTTTTAAAAGGCTCAAGTTTATTATAGTTTTTTGCGGTTGATGTCAGCAGGCTGTGTTCCTTTCTGGAGCCTCTAGGGGAGGTTCCCCGCTTGTTTAGTTTTGGTGAAGTCATTTGGAGGACTAAGGATACCATTTCCTTACTGACTGTCAGCGAAGACTCATCCTGGAATTGCTGGGTGCACTGTTCTCTTCCTCCACCTCCAAAGCCTGTGACAAGTCTCATGTCAACATGACAAGCCAGGTCTCATGTTTTCAAACTCTGCTGTCTCTTATCCTCAGCTCTTTCTGAGTCTTCTACTTTGCTTTTCATCTTCCAAAAGAAGTCAAGATAATGTCTATTTTATCTAATTTTTAAATAGTTTTTAAATTGAAATATATTTTGAGAGAAAGAGAGAGAGAGCAAGCACTCTCAACCACTGATTCAATCTCCAAAGTCCCACAGGAGCCATGGCTGGACCAGGGCTAAAGCTGGGAGCCAGAAATTCAATGCAGGTCTCCCATGAGAGTGGCAGGAACCCAACTACCTGAGTTATCACTGCTGGTTCTCAGAGTTTGCATTAGCAGAAAGCTGGTGTCAGGAGTTGGAGTCAGTAACCAAACTCAGGTACTCTACAATAGGACGCAGTTTTCTTTACCACTCTACCAAATGGCTGCTCTAAAAATCAATTTTAAATTCTAAAGTCTGTATTCCATACACAGGGTCCTGTTTTTCATATAAGATAATATATTCACAGCTTCTAGATAAGGGTATAAGCATCCATACTATTATCCAGTGTTCCATATGGAGAATCATCATAGTTATCTTTGCTTCAGAGGTAAAGGGACTAAGACAAGAAGGTGATTGGGTATGCCACACAGCACGCATGCTAATCACAGAGTTAACCCCAGTCATGCCATTGTTCATTAATGTTAGATCTTTCCATTGCACTAACCTCATTTTACCAATGTAATTGTTCAAATTTTTAAAAATTATTTATTTATATAAAAGGCAGAGAGAGAGAAAGAGGCAGAGAAACACAGAAAGAGACAAAGATCTTCCATCTGCTAGTTCACTCCCCAAATGGCCTCAATGAATGTGACTGGGCCAGATGAAAACCAGGAGCCTGGAACTCCATCCAGGTCTCCCACATGTACAGCAAGGGCCCACACACTTGTTCCATCCTTCACAGCTTCTCTGCATGAACAGGGAGCTGGATCAGAAGTAGAATAGCTAGGATTGGAACAGGCACTCATATGGGTTGTTGGCATCACAGAGGCTTAACCACTGTGCCACAATTCAAGAACCTATTGCTAGAATGTTTGCCGCTTCCAAAACTCATGTTGAAAGTTATTAGCACTTGCAACGGTATGAAGGGGTGGGACACTGAAGAGGTGATTAGGCCATGATGGCGCCACAGTTTGTGTCAGAATGATTATTAGTCATAAAAAGGCTAGTATCTCTCTCTCTCTCCCCCCCCCCTCTGAAATAAATAAATCTTTAAAGAGAGAGAGAAATAGAGAGAGAGAAAGATTTCTCTCCAGTGGTTCACTTCCCAAATAGCTGCAACAGCCAGGGTTGAGCCAGCCCAAAACCAAGAGCCAAGAATTTTACCTGGCCAGGCACATTAGCAGGAAGCTAGATCATAAGCAGAGTAGCAGAATTTGGAGCAGGACTCTGGTATGAGATGCCAACATGTCAAGCTTTGGCTTAACCTGCTGTGCCACAGCATCTGCCCACCCTCTCTCACTTTCATTTTATTTCCACTGTGATGTGGATAAGCCACAAGGCCCTTGGCAGATCCTGGCCCTTATACTTGTACTTCCCAATCTCCAGAACATTAAGAAATATATTTATATACTTTATAAATGCCCAACCTCATCTATTCTATTAGCACAAAACAGACTAAGACAAAGTAACAGGTCATTCCCTGGATTTAGTATTGAAATTAAAATCGTAAAGTAAAAACAAAACCTCTTGTTACTGTTGAAATAAGTGAATTACAATTATATTTTTATAAATAATAAGCAAATACACATTGTATACACTATATACACACATTGCAAATGAAGACATAAAGACAAATACTAAGGAGAAGGAAAAAGCAGGGAAATAGGAAGCATGTATACTTATGAGCCCTACTCTTTAATTCCTTCTTAGTACTTGAGCCATAGCCTGAAGATGTAAAGCAAAATTGATGTTAGACAAGGAACCATTTGCAGCACATAAACATAGATAAAAGTCCTATCCACTGCAATAACAGAAAGACTGGGTAGAAAAATAAGCACCACAGCCTATGGAATGCATAGTGGATTTGTAAAGATAGGCAATTGCTATCTTATGGTTGCTAAGATTGCTTTATACAGCAGCTACTTACTTCAGGATGAGTCTTGGCATAGCTACACACCTTAATAAATTTATATCAGACTAAGCTGTCCTTTTTCTGAGGTAGATAGACAGTTCCTTGACATACTCTAAAGCTTCCAGATTACATTCTGGGTATAAAAATATAAAACTTAATAGCTGTGTTTTGCAGTTACTACGTGGTTTGCTGCTGTTGCCATTAAAAAGAGGAAAAAACACCATAAGCACACAAACAATGCCCTATCCGATGAGGTGTTTTAAGAACTATACAAAACAACAACTCATGAATTATTCATTTTAAATGTGGCTATTTCAATAGAAGCAGCTAAGTATCTTTCTACAGCATAACCCCAAAAGAATCACAAAGACTAACAAAAAATCTAATTTTATATGAAAATAAAATGTAGCATTAGCCAAACAAAACTCATCAAAAACTGTAATAATTAAACATTATAAATGCAAATTTCACATTAAATGAAATTATAACTCTATTATAATGATAAAGTAAAAATATCAGACAACTCACTTTTCCCAAATAAATCTTGTGATTATTTGGTAAAACCAGTGAGGAAAAAATCCAAATACCAGCTATTTTGTTTTGATTTTCCATTTGTATTTCAGGGCAAAAATGATATGTATAAATGTACCAATTTTTGGGACTGGTGCTGTGGCATAGTCAGTAAGGCCACCAACTTCAGTGTCAGTATCCCACATGGGAGCTGGTTTGAGTATTGGTTGCTTCACTTCCAACACAGCTTCTCTACTATAGCCTGGGAAAGCAGTAGAAGATGACCCAAGTCCTTGGGCTTCTGCACCCACCTGGGAGTCCCAGAAGAAGCTCCTGGCTCCTGGCTCCTGGCTCCTGGCTCCTGGCTCCTGGCTCCTGGCTCCTGGCTTCGTATCAGTGCAACTCTGCCTGGTGTGGTCATTTTGGGAGTGAACCAGAAGATGGAAGATCTTTTTTTCTGCCTTTGCTTCTGACTCTCTGTAACTCTACCTTTCAAATAAATAAGTAAATCTTTAAAAAATAAATAAATGTGCCAATTTTAAACTATAACCCATTGGTATTCAAAAATATCAAACGTTCCCAAGACATTCATTTTGTGATTGGAATATGGTCCTATACATATTTATATATACAGACAGGTTCTGCCCACGTGATAACAAATCAACTGCCTAAACAGTGAGCAATTTAGTTCAGCAATGTTTTCTTTTTTTTTTTTTAAAGATTTTATGTATTTATTTGAGAGGCAGAGTTACAGACAGAGGGAGAGGAAGAGAGAAAGGTCTTCCATCGCTGGTTCACTTCCCAGATGGCTGCAACAGCTGGAGCTAAGCAGATCCAAAGCCAGGAGCCAGGAGCTTCTTCCAGGTCTCCCATGCAGGTGCAGGGGCCCAAGGACTTGGGCCATCTGCTACTGCTTTCCCAGGCCATAGCAGAGAGCTGGATTGGAAGAGGAGCAGCCAGGACTAGAATCGGTGCCCATATGGGATGCTGGCACCACATGTAAAGGCTTGACCCACCACGCCACATTGCTGACCCCAAGCAATGCTTGTTTTTTCACATGGTACTAAGCACTTGAATTTTTTCAGTACTTTAAGTTAATTATTCCAGTGCTTACTTAACTTAAGCCATTAAATAGTTGAACATATTCTAGGGAAAGTTGCATCTATATGAAAATATCACTATATGTGGCTCCTCTGAACCCGGCCTCTGTAACTATCAGAATCATTCTTATTCAATAGATTTAGCCACAATGAAGGGGAATCTAAAAACACACATGAAACAATCTTTTCTCATTGAAGCAGGTATACATTCATGTTTTCATTGGCAAAATATCCATAGGCAAAACTACTGCTGGTGGTTGCAAACATTGTGCTGTTGATTGTTTTTAATTATAATGTGGCTTTGTTTCAAGAGCTGTGATATGAACAGCTACATGGATAACAGAAGCACAGAAGTTTGGGAAAGAAGCTGCCTGGGTCTTCATTCCATCGAAAGATGGCCTTTTCATGCTATTGGGCAAATCTCTTAACCTCACTAGATCTTAGATTCCTCATCTTTAAAAAGAGTCTTAAATAAGTCTATTATCTCTAAGAAATTGACTCATTCCTGGCAGACAGTGTGTATACTTTCAGATAACGTCAGATCTGTCTGGTTTCTCTGTTATAGCCAGCCTATACTTTGCCACAAATAGCAGCCCCAACCATCTGGGAGCTAGGAAAAAAAAAACTACTTATCATACATCAGATCGGAGGTTGTTTTTTTTTTTTTTTTTTTAAACTTTCATGTGCATAAGCATCACCTAGAGGCTTTCTTTAAGTATGTCACCTTCCCTGTTCCAGCCTCAGTGAGCCTAATACAGTGAATATGTGACAGAGCCTAAATATGTTAATCCTAGACCAAAAATATTCCAATGCAGATAATTTTCAAAGTACATTTTGAGAAATACCTTCTACAAGAAACAGAAACCATAACTGGATGGAGAGCATCGGCCTATAGATTAGAATCCTAATTGAGTTGCAATGTACTCCTGACTGGCAAGTGGCTTAGTCAGATTTTACTAGAAGCGAGCATTGAGAATGGAGTTTGTGTACAAGGGTTCTCAGAAGAAGCCAGTGAGGAAGTGAGGTGATACATTCATGCCAAGAAACCAAGCAAGGTGCAATTCCAGGTGCAAAGAGTTCCAGGGCATAAATTACTTCGCGGTTTGTCCCGCATGGAGGTAGGGCAGATTAGCATTAGGTTATGAGACTAGTCCCTAATTAGCTGTTGGATGCCCTGTGCAGACTTAAAACTTTATGCAATTTCCTTGCTGGAACTAATAGCTCCAGTACCTCAAGAGGAGATGATGATCAACTGAAGATGTCTGTGGATTCTAGCCCTGAGGAGAGAAGCCTGCATAGTTAAGGGTATACTTTCCAAGACTTCCTACCGGGGCAGAGATCCAACAGTATCCACTTCAGCTGAGTACCTAACATTTTATTATATCTTTCCTTGTTAACTCTATTTAAGTATTAAGTACTCGCAAACTAGATTTTTTTATTTTTTTGCTTGTGACATTTAATCAGTCTATGAACTCTGAGAATGGAAACTGAATAGCCAATTTTTTTGCATTCTTTTTTTTCTGTATATTTTTTTCTGTATATTTTCTGCCGTATTGCTTGGTTCTGACCTAGGTTTGCTTTCTCCAGCACAGTGTATTATTTACATGTTGCCATGAAATACCCAATCTTGGAATACAGCACTGCTTCTTGTCTTTCGTAAACCCTTATAAATACTGAATACCAGTTGTGTGGTCACTGCCTGCCAGAAACACACTTTACATTGCTAAAGTTTCCATTTGACACTTCATCTCAGTCTCTCTTAGAATGTAGTAGGACATGGAGTGGGCCCTGTGGCGTAGTGGTTAAAGTGGTTGCCTGTGGTGCCAGCATCCCATATAGGCACTAGTTCAAGTCCCCACTGATTCACTTCCAATCTAACTTTCTGCTAATGTGCCTGGGAATGCAGCAGAAGATGGTCTAAGTGCCTGTGCCCCTGCACCCACATGGGAGACCTGGAAGAAGCTCTTGGTTCCTGGCTTTGGATCAGTGTAGCTCCAGTCATTATGGTCATTTGTGGAGTGAACCAGCGGATGGAAGATTCTCTCTTTCTCGCTCTCTCTTTTTCTGTCTCTCCCTCTCTCTTTAACTCTGCCTTTTGAATAATGTAAATAAAGTTTTTTTAAAAGAAAGAATGCATGGGGCCGGCACTGTGGTGCACTAGGTTAATTCTCTACCTGCAGTGCCGGTATCTCATATGGGCACCAGTTTCTAGTCCCGGTTGCTCCTCTTCCAGTCCAGCTCTCTGCTATGGCCCGGAAAGGCAGTGGAGGATGGCCCAGGTGCTTGGGCCCTTGCACCCACATGGGAGACCAGGAGGAGGCACCTGGCTCCTGGCTTTGGATTGGCGTTACTCTGGCCATAGTAGCCATTTGGGGAGTGAACCAATGGAAGGAAGACCTTTCTCTCTGTCTCTCTCTCTCACTGTCTGTAACTCTACCAATCAAATAAATAAATAAAAATCTTTAAAAAAAAAGGAAGAATGCAATAGGACAACTGCCCATTTAAAGAAGTCCAGTTCAATTAAATTCAAATTAAATAATATTAATTGTATACCATGGATTAGCTAAAGATTAGGTTTAGGAAAAATCATTTTAATTGCATAATGATTAAAAGGATACATTTAAGTAAAATTGTAATAACCTTGAAATTAAAATGTCATAAAATTCTAATTTTATAATTTTATCCAGTGCACATATCAAGCTGTTCTCTAGGTGGTATACAAATGAAAAATGCTAGCTGGGTCTAGATTATGAAAATAGCAGAAAAAAATGGAGTATTAGAAATCAACTTCAGAAATCTGATATATACTTTTAATGTTTACTATAAGGGCTGTTGGATTGTGCTGATACCTAAAAGTAGCTGCAAAAGTGTTTTCTCAGTGGAAATGTTTGTACAGACTATTTAAAAAAATTTATGTTGATTCTCTTCATGCAAAGTGGTAAAGATACTGTTAAATCAAAGTGCTAGAAACACACTCCTCACAGTTGTACTGCACTTATAGTGAGTCGGAATGAATAATGCTAACTCTGGAGATGCCCATGTAAAATATACATCTGAATGAAATTAGAATTAAAGATATTGAAAAATTTTTCTACATATGCCAAATTCAGTGCACTTAGAGGTTGCTGCATTTATTTAATATTCACCCTTTCTTGAAAGATACTTATCTGCCATCCAGATAAGGGTAAAACCTTGATGGTTGTGTGTGTGTGTGTCTGTGTTTGTATATGTGTGTGCAAATGAAAATGTCCTCAGTATTTCAAAATGCATACAAATTGCCATTTAATTCTAGATTTTCTAGACATGAAATGATGTGCTTAGTCATCATGATTATGTGTAACAGGATTTTTACCACTTAGTGTAAAAACATTTTTTACTGAAATTATTAGTTTGAATATACTCTTCCACACATTTGACTAGATGTTAAGCCTAAATCAGCTGGTTGCTTTAGTTCATCTAGCAATCTAACACATGCTAGCACATAAGAAAATAATTTTTTGGCCTCTCCAAGGCATTTTCTAAGTAGTATGAATTAGTTAACATCAAGAATTTACAATTAAGAAGTAAAGCACCTAGATTCTGAAACAACAGAATTGAACATTGAAAGTTTCTCTGGATAGAAAACGATCTAGGTACACAATTTTTCCTTGAAAGCTGAACTCAATGATTGCAGGGACTCTTGATTTTGGAAAAGTAGATTATTCAGCAAGAAGAATTTTATTTTGGGGGCCCACGTTGTGGCATAGCAGGTTAAGCCACTGTCAGAAGCACCGGCATCTCAAATGGGAGCCAGTTCAAGTCATGTTTGTTCCATTTCTGATTCATCTCCGTGCTATTGAGCCAGTGAAAGCAATGGAAGATGGTCCAAGATGCAAAAGCAATGCAAGATGGTCCTGCACTCCCGTGGGAGACCTGGAACAAACTTGTGTCTCCTGGGTTAGACCTGACCCAGTTCCAGCCATTGTGCCATTTGGGATGTTAACCAGTGGTTGGAAGATTCTCTCTCTCTCTCTCTCTTTTTTTCCTATTTCTATTGTTGTGCCTTTCAAATAAATACATCTATTTTCTCTCCTGTAACTCTTTAAAATAAATAATTCTTTTAAAGAGAAAATAATTCTGTTTTTAAGAAAAAGCAGTGGTAATATTTATGGGCAATAAAATATGTAGGCAATAAAACATGTAGTTTTCATTCCAAGGTATTTATTTTGTAGCTATTTTCATGCTTAAAATTTTAGGCACAATACTATTAAACTATTGTGAGAAAGGTAATAAAATTCTTTCATACACTGCTGTGTGCCATACTTGTATCAATTTAATTGCCTGAGATGTTTTGCTCCATGTACAAGCCAACGTAAACCATAGGGACTGTATTTTTGTAGTACCAGTAAAATTTCTTTTTTCACAACTCAAAGTCAATTGTAATAGCCTTAAAATTTAATTTGTCACTTTTTTGGATAATATCAATCTTTGGAGTCAAATAGCCTGTATAGTCTAACATTAAGGATTCCATATGAATGATTTACAACAACTGAATGAACTGCTATAAAATACTATGTTAGTTTACTAAGGGCTGTGGAGGATACAAAAGGACAAGTCTTAAATGTGTAGCTATCTGCACAGCAATCTGTATAAACATATACTAAACACACTGTTACATACACACACAAAGGATAAATGCATTTATAATTTAAATAATAAAAGCTTGTAAGAGCGTGTTATATTTAGAAGTTGCCATTCATTCTAGTCACTTGTTTGGCTTTAAATAAGGGAAGCATCCAAAATTGCAATAAATCTCACATTATTTCACTTTATTCTTTAAATTTACTAAGGTTGCTCTTTAAACTGTTATTATTTTGTTTCAATATTTATTTATTTGAAAGTCAGTAGGAGAGCAAGAGAGAGCAATAGAGAGAGACAGAGAAATACACACAGGGAAATCTTCAATCTGCTGGTTACTCTCCAAATAGCCACAACAGCCAGATGGAGGCTAGTCTGCAGCCAGGAGCAGATAACACCATCCTCATCTCCTACATGGGTGCCAGGGGCCCAAGGACTTGGGCCATCGTCTGCTGCCTCTCTAGGTACATTAGCTGGGAACTGTATCAGAAATGGAGCACCAGGGCCTCAAACTGATGCTACAATAAAGAATTAATGTCTTTGGACCAAATTTTTTCTTCTTCTTCTTTTTTAATATTCAATTATTCAGTTGAAAGTCAGAGTTACAGAGAGAGATGAAGAACAGAGAGAAAGAGATCTTCCAGCAGCTGTTTCACTCCCAAAATAGATGTGGCAGCCAGGGATGCTCCTGACTGAAGCCAGGAGCTTCTACAGGGTCTCTCATGTGGATAGCAGGGGCTCAAGTACTCAGGCCATCTTCAGGTACCTACCCAGGCCATTAGCAGGAAGCTGGGTCAGAAGTAGAGAAGCTGGGACTTACCCAGTACCCAAATGGGATGCCAGTGCTGCAGCCAGCAGCTTTACCCACTGAGCCACAACACCAGCCCTTAACATTTTTCAAGAAAATTCCTCTAAAATCCAAATTTTATTTTCAATTTCTTCTGAAAGAGGAACGTTATTGTGAATTCTCATTCTGCTGTTATATTAACAGTGTCATGCAACTGTAAAATAGTAGTGAAAATATTTGCGCTACCTAGAAATTAATATACTTTCCAACTGAATTACCACTGGTATTACAGAAATTAACACAGCTCTAACAGTTCAATCTAGAGTTGCAAGAGTTGTTCAGGTCTGGCTTGAGACGAGAGTATGCAGGCAGTTGAGCGCTGCTTCTCTTTCCATGATGACTACTCCGAAAGAACGAATCTCCCTAGACCCATCCTCCAGGAAAATCATTAACTACAGGACTCTCCTTGCAGCTGGAAACTGTGCTCTTGATTTCCATTCATTTAAAAATTCATAAAGGAGAAATAAAATTA
The DNA here is from genome assembly GCF_964237555.1 of Oryctolagus cuniculus. Classification (NCBI taxonomy): domain Eukaryota; kingdom Metazoa; phylum Chordata; class Mammalia; order Lagomorpha; family Leporidae; genus Oryctolagus; species Oryctolagus cuniculus. Next base: position 92,144,128 of record NC_091438.1, read on the forward strand.
AAATCTAAATTAAAACATATGCTTAAAAAGGGATTTCAAATGGTGAAAATAGTCTTTTGTGTTGTAAAATTATCCGCTACTTGTAAAATGTTTTCTACCTTCTCTACAAATATGTTCTACAAGCTATTTAAGACTGATACACTCTTTAATCTCAAAAATTGTGATTTAAGTAAAATCATCAAGAAGACATGAAGCAGAAAAATTAATAGAATAAAAAAAGCTTATCTAGAAAACAAAATAATATAAGTTTATTTTGCTTTGCATTATAGTTTAGACGTCTTTGAAAAACTCATTTCAATGGTCTGATTATTAGCTAATGATATACATTATATGTTATGGCTAATAAATTTGATATTTATTAACTATTATGATGAGTGAACACATATTCATGTCACGTACCACATATCACCGTCAGCTCAATGATAATTATTTATGCCAAGGAGTAGTCACAAATGACTTTTGGAAAGAAACAGAAATTATTGATCCAACATATATTCAAATAAAAAAGTATAGCATGTGCATAACAAGTAGCAGATGTACATATATATTTTGAAAGAGCAAAATGATTTTATTTGACAATCTGTTCAATGATTCAGCAGCGTCATGTGGTTTCCCCCAAAATGTTTATATTGTATAATTTTAGTCTACTCTGAAAATATCAGAATACAATGTTTAAACTGTAGTCCCAAAGTTTTCTTTTTTTCTCCTTCTCTCTGTTTGCTTTCTTGTTAAACTGTTCCTACAATATAGCGTTCTGCTGTATATGTATGACATATTAAAAATGGCTACCAATTCTTTATCATTTTTTCCATTGAGTGGTGCAGTCTATTACTCTTACCTAAAATATGGGCTGATACTTTAATTTGCTTAGGTCGAAAGGATGAAGCAGAACTGACATTGTGTAACTGAGGTCAAGTCTTTGGAGCTGCAATCACAACCGGTGTAATTACCACCCAGCTGATTCAATTCAAAACACAGAACCATGAGAGATTAGTTCTTTTGGTTTGTCACTAAGTTTTTTGAGTGGTTTGTGTGATGGTAATAGATAGTTAAGTGATCTTGAAGGGTTATAGACAAAGTGGAGCTTGCATGGAGGAGTCACTGTTAGTCTGTGTTGCTGTAACAATACACCTGAAGCAGAGTAACTTTCCTGATGGCTGAAGGGCCCACATACCATGACACCAGCCTCCTGGTGGGGCTGCCTGGCTGTGCCACAACAGGAAGAATAGCAGAAAAGGAACCAGCTATGCAGAAGGGAGTGAGGAAAGACACCAAGAAAACCGTACCATTCCACTCTCATGGGATGTTCTTCTAGAACACTCTTGTGTGAGAACACAATTAATCCTTCTCACAGACTTAGCCACCTTCCACTCGCCTCACTTCTGAAAAGTTCTACCAGTTCAATGCCACCACAATTGAAAGTAAGTTTCCAACATGTACACCTCTGGAGGACAGACCACATCCAAATCATAGCAAGGTCTGTCTTTGGCATTATTTCAACTTTATAAAATACTTATGTCCAGCAGACTCAACCCTAATTAGATTTAGCATCACTCTTGACCATAGATGGCTTCATGATATACTAGCCTGGGGTCTGAGATTAATGTTATTGCTCTTGGTTTGCTGTCAAATACAGCACATGTCCTCACCGCTGAGCCCTGTTGCCTTAGTCAAGTTTGTACCAGAGGTTTAAGGTCATTTTCTGATCCACACACTAATGATCTTTTGAGACTTCAGTGGTATTCTGTATCCAGGAATGTTTATGGGGTATACTGAACCTGCTTAATGCTTTCAGGCTCTGTTCCTTTGAGGTGATGTTGTTTCATGTTTCCTAGCTTCTCTTTGACTATATAATGGTCTAGTCCAAATGGCCTAAGTGGACAACAAGAAAGGAATCCCTGGGACTGACATTGTGGCTTAGCATGTAATGCCACAGCCTGCAATGCAGTGCCCTATATGGACACCAGTTTCAGCCCCAGCTGCTCCACTTCCAATTCAGCTACCTATGAAAGTACCTGAAAAAAACAACAGAAGTTTACCCAAGGGCTTGGGCCCTGGCCACCCATATGAGAAATCTGGAAGGAGTTCTGGCTCCTGGCTGGCCCAGCACTGGCTGTTGCAGCCATCTGAGAAATGATCCATCCCATGAAAGACCTCTCTCTTTCTATTTCTCCCTCTCCCTTTGTAACTTTCACTTTCAAAATAAATAAAATAATTAAAAAAGAGAAAGGAATACGTGTGATTCAGGACAATATGAACAAAGAGATGCCTTGAAGCAAAATAAGAAAATCATGAGACAATAATGGTATTGAGGTCAACAGAGGGCACATTCATGGAGAAGTGTGATCCACAAGGCCAAATATTCAGAGGTTAATGATGATGAAGAACTAGAATCAAAAATTGGGTCCAGTAATGAGAAGGAAGTAGTGAGGAAGTAGAGAAAGCCAGCAAACACAATATTTCATGACAATTAGGAGAAAAAGAAAGAACATTACTAAAATGATATCTGAGGTACACAGATTATTAACATAAGAGCTTCTCAGAAGAGTTCGGTTATGAATTATCCAAAAATGCATTCGATGCAGAATAATGAATTTTAGATTACTGATTTACAATAAGAAATAGTTCATTTAAGGAATCCACTATTATAAATTCCTAAAAGTTATTGGCACTGCTACAACAGAGAACACATGGACAATTTAGAAACCACATCTGGGTAGATTTCATTTATTTTTACCTAAAATTATAGCCAAATTCATCTTAAACATTGTGTTGCATGATTTTATATGATTTGAATATGTACTGGGTACACCCATGGGAAATGTATAATTAAAACTTTATTATTGTCTCTCTTGTTACTACATAATTATTTTTAAAATATCAGAAAGTAATCCATTATATCAGTGACACACAATTGCCAGTGACCTGCAAAAATAATATTCAAGCTCTTTATTCTACTTGAATGGTGCTAAGATACAGAATAAACCTAATGTTTGATTTTAATAGTTGATAATATTAATCAAGAGTTGTTTCACTCCCACAGAAGGATCAGAGTTTCAATTTACAAACAATAGGGCAATGTCACGCTGTTTATTTTATCTTATTTTTAAACATTATCTGTGGATCAGGGGTTTGGTACCTGTTTGGGATGACAAACAGACACTGTTTGGGATAACCACCTCCCTTTATAGAAGTGCCTAGGTCTAAGTGCTGATTGTGCTTCCCATTCTAACCTCCCACCAATGTGTATCCTGGGAGACAGCAAGTGATAGCTACTATTTGTGTCCCTGCCATCCATTTAGGGACACATGATTGAGTTCGGGTCTCCTGGCTTCAGTCTTTTTCAGCTCAAGCTGTTCAGCCATTTGGGGTATAAATCAGATGATGGACAGTTTCTCTGCGTATTTTTCTGTCTCTGTCTCTGTCTCTCTTTGTGTTTCTACCTTTAAAATAAACAAATGAATAAATAAAATAGAAAACAAAATCATTAGTCCAAAATAAACAATTAAAAATAGCCATCTATTTATTTGAGAAACAAGTAAAAGAGAGGGAATTCCATCCACTTATTCACTCTCCAAATGCCCACATCAACTGAGACTGTGCCAAGGTTGAAGCCAGGAGAAAGAAATGCAATACAGGTCTCCGTGACAAGAGAATCAATCAGGAACCCAATCCCTTGAGCCTTCACTTCTGCCTCCCAGGATTTGCATTAGCAGGAAGTTGGATTCAGGAGTTGGAATTTAGAATCAAACCAAGGTACTCTAATATGAGCATCTTAAGCACTAGGTTAAACACTGAATTTTCATGTTGTGGATTTAGATTTTTTGTCTCTGGATTGGAGTTGTAGCACAACTGGTTAAACTGCAGCTTTCCGACACTGGCATCCTCTATAACTGTTCATCCACGTCCCAGTTGCTTCATTTCCAGTTCAGCTTCCTGTGAATACGCCTGAGAAAGCAGTGAAAGGCGGCCCAAGTATATAGCCCCTACCATCCATGTGGGAGACCCTGATGGACTTCCAGGCTCCTAACCTCATTGAGGCCAGACATGAGCCATTACAACTATTTGGGAAGTGAACCAACAGTTGAAAGATCTCTCACTTCTCTGTGTGTGTGTGTCTCTCTCTGTAACTTTACCTTTCCAATAAATAAACAAATCTTCTCAATATATATTTTTTCTTTGATAGAAAACTATGGAAGTACCATGTTTATAAAGAAGGGAAACATGAAACTGAGCACCACAATACAACTTACCCTCAAAAACAGTTTATAACGTTCTATGTATACTGCTTTTAGTCTCTAGGTAGAAGTGCCTCTTCTTCAGATTTTCTTCTTCTGCAAGTATTTTAGCTATATTAATTTGAGTAGAAGTTTCATTTCATGTAATAAATGCTTTGATGCAAAACTCTGTATTTACATTCACGTAGCTCATGGTGAATGGTGACTAAATACCCCAGCAAGCATCGCAACAGTCAAGTTCATGAATGTGAGAAAGTGGGGTAAAACTTCAACAATCTATTTTTTTAAATATGATCAGAAAACATCTCAGGAAGATCCAGACATTTGTCACTTGTTTGTGATTAAAAACAAATAAAAAAGTCTCCTTTAACTGAAGATATTTAATTAAAGCTAAAAGAGAAAGCTAACTACTTAACAGCAGGGATACCCATGGATACTAGTGCTTCATTAATTGAATAAAAGAGGAAAAAAAACTTTCTAAAAATACCACTCTGTGTTTCTGAACACATTTCATTAGTGTATTTTTTAATCAGTGATCATCACAGACTAGAATGAGACCACCCGTGGTCATGACTTCAAAACACTATTAGACAACACGTCAATGTGAAGGAGTTGGAGAGAAATGAGAATAAGGCATTGTGCTTTGTTTAAAATGGTAGAGCAAACAGACATCTGCCTATGTGTGTAGTGCGTAGTCCGCTACAAAGCAAGGCTGTTCATTCATTCAAGAAGTGTTTCCTATGGAGAATGTCTGTGGTCCTTCGCTAAGTGGTGAGTATATGCTGGTGAACTATGTAGGCAGACAGGGAGTCCTACTATCATGGTAGAAGTGCCGATCATGGGTAGTACAAAAGGCTCTGAACAGAGCAAGGTGACAAAATTCACCCAGACCTGAAAGGACAGAGAAACCTCTCCTGATGAGATGACTTCCACATTTACGTCCAAGAATGAAAAGAAATTAACCAGCCAAAGAAAGAAAGAAAAGAATGTAATACACAGAAAGAACAGTATAGAGACCAAAATTCAGGAGAAACCTGGGTCTTCAGGCAGGCAAGAAATGCCATGTATCTGGATGACACCAGAATTAGAGGCAGGGAGTGAAAGGAAGAGCAGAGATTACAGGAAGAAATGGGTGGCAGGTAATTGTAGGATTCATAAATCATGCTGAGAATGAATTGTATTTAATTTTTTTTTAAATGTAATCCACATCAATAACTGAAGGTTTTTGGAGCTTGGCTTATATTTTTAAAATATCTTTATACAAACTGTATAGGAAACACAATTAAGTTTACAAAATCCATTTTTAAAGATTTATCTATATTTAAAAGGCAAAGTTGCGTGGCTCATTTGGTTAATCCTCCGCCTGAGGTGCTGGCATCCCATATGGGCGCTAGATTCTAGTTCCAGTTGCTCCTCTTCCATTTCAGCTCTCTGCTGTGGCCCAGGAAGGCAGTGGAGGATGGCCCAAGTGCTTGGTCTCCTGCACCTGCATGGGAGACTAGGAAGAAGCACCTGGCTCCTGGCTTCAGATTGGTACAGCACCGGCCGTAGCAGCCATTTGGGGAGTGAACCAAAGGAAGGAAGACCTTTCTCTCTGTCTCTCTCACTGTCTATAACTCTACCTTTCAAATAATAAGAAAAGGCAAAGTTACAGAGAGAGTGAGAGGCAGAGAGATACACAGAGAAAGAGAGAGAGAGAGACAGAGAGGTCTTCCATCTGTTGGTCAACTTCTTAAATGGTCACAACTGCCAGGGATGGGCCAAGCTGAAGCCAGGAGCTTCTTCCAGGTCTCCTTGATGGGTGCAGGGGCCCAAGTACTTGGCCCATCTTCTGCTGCTGCTCTCCGAGGCCCGTAAGCAGGAAACTGGTTCATAAGTGCAGCAGCTGGCACTCCAACTGGTATCCACATGGGATGCTGATGCTGCAGGTAGCACCAGCCCCCAAAATCCAGTTTTTCAGATCTGTGTAATGTAAGAATGACCTGAAAATATGAGCAATGGCTTTGTCATAAAACTGTCCTAACATTATACATTTCATGTAATAACTGTTTTACGGGTATCAACCTGGAGAAAGTCCTGATATTTCCTGTTAAAAATATCATAGACAGGGCGTTGCTGATGAACCACATTGGGTTAAGCTGCAGCTTGGAACATTGGCATCCCAAAACAGAGGGCCAGGAGTTATGGCTACTCCGCTTTCAGTTCACCTTCTTGCTTATGCACCTGGGAAGGCAGCAGAAGATGACATAAATACTTGGGACTCTGCCACTCATGTGAGAGACCAGATAGAGTTCCTGGCTCCTGCCTTCCACATGCATAGACCAGGTTTTTGTGGCCATGTAGATAGTATACCAGTGAAGAGAAGACCTCTCTCCCTCTCTCTGTCACTCTGCTTTCAAATAAATAAACATTTTGTTAAATATGGAATGGCTAAAAGTCATTAATAATAAAATAAAATGCACTTCAACAAATATTTCCAAAGACTGAAAGTCAATTTTGTCTGAAGAATACACGTTCATGGAAAATGAGATTAAAACTTCTTTTTTGTAGAAATATATTGAAATTCATACATAGCTTTTCATCATCCTAAATTTCCAAGAGCTTTTTTATAGAACCCTCATATGTGGGCCAGCATTGTGACATAGTGAGTTAGGTCTCCCGCAGCACCAGCATCCCATACGGGTGCCGGTTGAATCCCAGCTGCTCTACTTCTCATCTGGTCCCCTCTATTGTGCCTGGTAAAGCAGCAGAAGGGTGGTTCAAGTGCCTAGGCCCCTACACCCACATGGGAGACCCAGACAGAGTTCCAGGCTCTTGGTTTCAGCGTGGCCCAGCATTGGCTCTCATATGCATCAGTTTTAAATTTCTTCTTTTTTAATACAAAAGATTTACTTACTTTTTGAGAAGTAGAATTAGAGAGAGAAAGAGAGAGAATCTTTCATTGCTCATTCACTCCACAAATGGCTGCAATGACCAAGGCTGGGTCAGGCTGAAAGCAGACCCTAAAACTCCATCCGTGCATCTCATGTGGGTGTTAGGGACAAAGGCACGTGGGCCACCTTCCCCTCTCTTCCCAGACATGTTGGAGCTGGAGTGGAAGTGGAGCAGCCAGGACTCCAAATGTTTCTCAGATAAGGTATGGCTTAACCTACTGCACCAAAATTCCAGACTCTAGATTTCAAAATTCCTGTGGTAAAATAAACTAATCTTTACATTTCTTTTCCATGAACTTTTATCATAGATGTGATACAGCTTTAGAGCTGCATAAGAGCAAAGACTAATGTTTTTATGAAAGTGGGCATTTTGATCTGTGCCAATCCCTCTTGAAAAAAAGTTAAAAGTACTGGGTGCTAATGATAACAGTGGTGTTATCTAAATTATATGCACTGTATACTATTCAAATTGTTTACTGAAAAAGCAGGGCTTTGCCCATTTAGCAAGAAATAAACAAAGGGCAAATCTTAATTTATCTATTTTTTGAAGAAAAGAATAATGGAAAATAAAGAGGAATTATTTTTCCATTCATTCTTTGAAGCACTAAAGTAAAAATTCTAATCTAAGCAATAACGGAGGAAAATATTGAAATAATAGTTAGAGCATTAGCTAGATAAAATAAAAGCAGTCAGTACACTGATAAAACTAAAGGAAAAGAATGACATAATAATAAACTAATGATAACAGAACACATTCTTCAAGGCATAAAAATTTTAAATTCTGGTGCACTCATCACTAATGGAAACAATGATAATTTCCTCCTCTAACAAGATATGCCACAAATACCACCTGATAAGCCTGAAACTACATTTTACTATAAGAACTGGATTTCTCCCAATGATACTCAGCCACATGATGTTATGTATCTTTTAAGATCAGCTATTGCACATGTGCCGTGAAAGGCATTATAAGATTTGTAGGAAAAGCAGTTATGTTTTGGAGATAAGAATCCTGCTTTCAAAGGAAGCAAGCTTCCCCCAATGTTCTTCAGTTCGTCATTTTTAAATAGCTGTAAATATACTTTCTCTTGTGGACTACACTGATACTGGTTTTATATATTACATAGCCATTACTTATGAAATAACACAACCTCTTAGATGTGTACAAAATTTTTTCGCTTTCTAATACTGGTTATATTTGTTAGCTGGAAATTGAATATAATCCTTGAATGGCTTCATCCTACAGGTATTCCTATTTTTGTGTAAGGCCAAGAGACATTCCCTTTTGGGTTTTACACTTCTAGTTCTCTTTTTTTTCTAATCTTTTTACGCACTGCATCACAGTCACACAAAGACAAGGGAAATAACAGTTTTCTGTTGTGACACTAAGACAAAAACTTTCGGTTTAAATATACTCCTGGCTAGAAAAATGCAATAAGCTACAGTATCTATGGAAATACAATAAACATTATCTTGAAGTTAAATTGAGGAATTATACACGGACATAAACACAGAACATTTATGTGAGTGACTGGGAAAAATGAAAGTATTTCGGCGTTTTCCAGACCAACTCCCTGAAGTTGAGAAACATAATTAATTTTTAGTAAATCTATTAAAGCCTGGAGAAAAACAGAATCGATAAAAAATGCAAATCAATCTATATGTGAAGCATGATCTGAAAATATACTTTCATAAACAAAGTTCATGGCTCTCATGCTTTTTTAAGAAAATAATTGAAGCCCCAAACATGACTATAAAGTGAAACAATTATTAGTTGGCATTAATTATCTTATACATGCAAAATTATTCTCAGGGCCATTTTATTAGAAGGTTTTTTATTTGTTTTTGATACAGATTATTCATCATTTGATCATTTCATCTATATACAATTATCATCAGTACTTTGTGTGGTGTTAATGAAAAAGCTAAGCCATTATTTTTCTTTTCTTTACAAGTTATAATTAATGAAGCCAAGTGACTAAGATTAGTATCTTAAAACATATAAAAAAAAGCTGGCACTGCGGCTCACTTGGCTAGTCCTCCCCCTGCAGTGCTGGCACCCTGGGTTCTAGTCCTGGTTGGGGCACCGGGTTCTCTCCCGGTTGCTCCTCTTCCAGTCCAGCTCTCTGCTGTGGCCCGGGAAGTCACTGGAGGATGGCCCAAGTGCTTGGGCCCTGCACCCGCATGGGAGACCAGGAGGAAGCACCTGGCTCCTGGCTTCGGATTGGCGGCTGGCTGTAGCAGCCATTGTGGGGGTGAACCAATGGAAGGAAGACCTCTCTCTCTGTCTCTCTGTCACTGTCTAACTCTGCCTGGCAAAAAAAAAAAAAAAAAATTGTAAACGTGGCTAAAATCTACCTTAAGTAGAAGAGATTTCTCTTTGACAATATGGGTGGGCCTCATCCAATTATCTGGAGGCCTTTCAAATGAAATCTGAGATTTCCTAGAGTGAAGATATTTTGCTCAAGACTGGAGCATTAACTCCTGCCTGCCAGCACTATGATTTTCTAACTGCTTATCCCCACATCCCCATAGCCACATAAGCAAATTCCTAAAATAGAAGTATACAATTAATTTTGACCCCTGACTAATGCTACAGAACATAATCCTCAGTGCTCTCTTTCTGCTGTTCTGGATGCAATTCCTTGGTTTTGGGATTTGTTGACTATTTGCTAGCAAGTTTTATTAAAAGGAGGAATTTCTACTAACATGCAATAATCAGCTGTTTCCAAATGAAAATGTCTTAGTTTCACAGTTGCATTTTCACTGACTTATTTAACTCATTTTCAAAATATTTGCTACATTTGTGTGCAATATTGTTTATTATATACTTTTACAAAACATATATGCTCTTAGACCTGCAAATTTTCTGTCAAGAAATCACTAAGATGGATCTTAAATTGATTGCTATTCTTTATACCCTAACAGGGCAGTCTAACACAAGCGTACAATAAGAATAGAAGTGATTATCATTTCCCAATATATTCTGAGACCAATAACAATGTGCCTATCCAGTATAACTACAGATTATTTAACAATTGATATAAAACATACAGTTTATACAGAAACACCTGTTAGTAAAAATATTTGTGTGTAATATATTTGTACAAGTACATATTAAAAATATGAACAGCTTAGTAGAGTACCACACCTTAAATCTCAAAGGATGTAAGTGCTCCAGCTCTTCCAAAGTACTACTGTGTTAATAAGTTTAGCTGGGCAATTAGAGAAAGTATCATGTAGCTGATTGGACTTAGAGGAGCCCTAAAGAATAGACAGGACTTGGGCAACTATGCTTATAATTGAAGGGCACCCTGATTCTAAGAAGTTTTGAGCCAAGATAAACAGTAACCTTGAGATGTTTGAAGACCATAAGTAGGCCATTACTAAGGAGGGTTGAGTAAAAGAAAGCCTTACATTTTTCCATTTTATATACAAGAAACAAAACACACTGGGCACTCACCATTGGGGCTCTTCAACTGGTATACCTGTCATTGGATTCTGCCAGTAAGTAAGGTTTACTTAAAAACAGAAGTTGGTATAAATTGCAATAAAAAGTAACATTTTAAAATAATTGCATAGTCAATATTAATTCCTGTGGTATCTATTTAACAGCATTAATCACAGTGAACTCATTTAGTATTAATGTGAATGTCACAAGTAATTCAATTGGATTTCCACTGTAATTCAACATTAATTACTTTAACCAGACTATTATTTTAAAGTGTTGCCCGATAAACACAAAAATAAAAGCAAGGTAGTAATGCATTAAATAAATATTATGAAGTGCAATACATCATACCTACATATAATAAACTATATTTGATATGGTTGAAATATTTCATTGAAGGTCTAAATTTATTAGACTTACAGACTCATACATGCTCAGAGTCAAAGAAGAAAATTAAGCTGGAGCAGCACTAATTCCAAGCACTCAAAGTCAAGTCAGAGTGGTATTGTTCAAACATGCCTCAGGTGCATCTGCCCTGAACTCTTGAGCCAAACAAGCTGTTTTGCACACACCCACCTGGATATATGAGGACCTATAAACTGTACTACACTGCTATTTTTGGAATAAAATGAAATAGTCCCTATAATACTGTGTAGAAGCATCCCCTTTGCTTGCTTCCTAAAACTATGTCTAACCCCCTTCTTACAAGAGAGTTTGACCTTTGCTGAACCAGTCATAATTCCTTACAAAGGGAAGGTGTAATTAACAGCCTCCCTTGCAGTTTGGGCTATAGAACCAGCCAGCATCTTGGGAAACCTTACAGCATGTTTCAACGATGCTTGAATTTTTTACCTCCAACATTGCAATCCTAATAAGCCCTACATAAACGTAATTATTCTTTATTGTGAACTAGGTTTGTTTCAATTTGGTAGATACCACAAAATTGTGACACTCCACTTATCCATGTTTGGCAGAATAGGAGCTGAATGTTTTTCTTTTTCTAAAGATTTATTTTATTTATTTGAAAGACAGAGATACAGAGAGAGGTAGAGAGAGAGAGTGAGGTCTTCCATCCACTGGTTCACTCCCCAGATGGCCGCAACGGCCAGAGCTGCGCCAACCCGAAGCCGGGAGCCAGGAGCTTCTTCCAGGTCTCCCACGTGGGTGCTATAGCAGAGAGCTGGATCGAAAGAGGAGCAGCAGGACTAGAACTGGCACCCATATAGGATGCCAGCGCTTCAGGCCATGGCTTTAGCCTGCTGTGCCACAGTACTGGCCCCAGAGGAGCTGAATATTCTTAATGAATTTATCAGTTATTGAGATTTCTCATTCAAATTCCAGCACTTGGAAAACATCTTAACTGTTAATCCCCTATCTGTGATGAGAGATGTGTATGCATTTTCCTGAACATTATGGTTCAAAACGATGGTGAGGGAAGAAAAACATAAAGGGAGGGAGGTGAGGAGGAAGGTGAGGAGGGAGGCAGGAAGGGAGGAAGAAAGGAAAGAGGCGAGAAAGTGTCAAGTGTGAATCAGAAGGCCCTAAATGGCAGGATGAAGTCCTCTTCCAAACTCAAATGTGAGCTGTTATGCACTGATTATATATAAGATATTTTAGCTTTGAGAAGCTTCTTAAAATTCCTCTGACTTTTAGATTGTGTTCTAGGATCTTCAGATTTCCATATCCTGATTTCCACTTAAACTGCTCTGAGATATATTGCAAAATACAAATGCTATATCTAACAATTTATTTTATTTTTTCATTCCCTATATAAGCACCCAAGAGAAAATTTTTTATTCCACTTTGCTTATGTTATAGCGGCAAGTGTAATGCTTTGCTCAACAAAAATACACTGGGAGGAAAATACTCTTTACTTTATTGTAGGTGCTAAATAAATACCTAATAAATCACTATTCATCTATGCTTAAATGCTACATACTGATGAAGTGAGGGAGACAGGAGACTACGTGGATTAGGGGAAAGCATTCTTAGTAGAAGGCACGGTGACAATTAAGGTCCAGAAGTGGGAATACTTTTGATGTATTGAATGAACACTGAGCATGCAGTGAAGGTAGATGTAGTGGGTGAGGCCACAAGATCACCAGGGGCCCTGACCGTACCAAACTTTATATAGGCCTGTTTATGGACTTCAGTTTTGACTTTGAATCGAATGGGAAGATGTTAAGCAAATGTGTGAGGCCATTTGACTTACACAAGTTGAAAGAATCACTGATTTTATGGGTGAAGGACGTATGGGGAAGAAGCAAGAGGAAAGAGGCTATATTTTGGAGCCTGTGTTGAGAAGAGATATGGCTCTCATACATAATGGACCTGTGCAAATGTGTTGCTGAAATTGGTATATATGTATATTTTCTTCTTACTGTACAATGAATTATATAATTTATATAATAGAGTATATTTACATATACCGTATAATATAAATTATATACACTCTTTTGTCTTAAACTAGGACAAGATGGTCTTTGTATTCCTAATTGTACTGATGCAGAATTAAAGCTCTGGAAAATGCTTCAGCTTTCATTTTCCTCTTAAGACTCTACATTCGCACTGGCACCCTTCCTCACACACATGTACTCCTACTCCATCGCCAGAAGTACAACTGAATTGTCTAAGTCTCTTGGCTTGTTTGTAAAATGCTCATCTTTGCTGTCTAGATGAGAAGGAATCTGAGGAGAGAAAAAGAAGTGCTTTGAACTCCATAAACATGTCCACAATTGTCAGACACGGACAATAAATGATAGCCTATTAGTTTCTAGCATGTTTTACGATAATGTAAATGTGTCTTGTGATTCTGGTGATTATTACTACCACATCTACTTTTTCTATGTGTTGTTTCTTTTTCAGTATAGACCAACGTACACTGAAAAAGAATGTTATTTGAGCTCTAACATACTTCTACTCAAAGGAAAGTGTTGTGGGGCAGGTTGTAGATGCATCTGCTAAGGGAGCCCTCTCCAAATCCAGAATAACTTCTACATTGCAATATGACATAACGTTCCACAGATGGGAGAGTGTTATTGTCTTTCATGCATATGAGTATGTTGGAAAATATGTTTCTTCATTGTATTTTACAGCTTGCCAGTAGAAGCTAGACTTTTTTTTTTTTTTTTTTTTTGAGAGGGTGTTTAGGAAGTGGTGCCATGCAACTAACTTTTGTTTTTTTTTCACCTTTGCCTTTATTACTGTTTCATTCAGTTTATATCATTTTGCCTGCTTCTACTGTCATGCTCTTCCAATTGATTTTGATCCTTTACCTCTTATCAACTTTGGATGCAGTATATTTTAACTTGGGTGAATGTTAGGATTGGCTCCTTTGATCTACTCGGAAGACCATGCCAAGTAAGCTTTTTCTAGAAGTGCTGAAGAATTTTTTTCTAAGTCCTTTTAACAATTTTGCCAGCTGCATTAACAGTTAATGAGAAATTAATGAGAAATTAGCTAGTGTGCAACACTAGCTAAGGCTGAATATTCTTTGATTAATGAAATATTTTCTTTTTCCCCTGTTTTTGCATTACTAAAAATTTGCCTAATATGAAGTAATCAATTAACATCTTGGATTATGTTACTTTTTAAAATATTTGCCAACTTTTCCTAGATCATTTCATTTGTAATGGCATTTCAATTTGTAGGATGTATCCTTTGATAATCTTTTCATACTTTGCATCTGTTTTTGCTTTCCTCATAGAAAGAGTATATTCAAATGGTCATTAAAATTTATATAGTATTTTTGTAACTGTATAATTGAGATATAATTCACGCACCATACAGTTCACACACTGAAAATATTCAACTCAGTGGTTTTTGGCATATTCACAGAATTGAATAATAAATTTAGGACATTTTTATCACTCTCAAAAAGAAACTCTTGCCCTTTAACAATTCTCTCCACTTCATGTCATTCAAGAACTATTTTCTCTGTCTCTACTGATTGGATTTTTTGGGGGCATTTGTTATAAGCAGAATCAGACAACATGTAGCTTTTTGTGATGGTTTCTTTTACTTTCAATGAAGGTGCAAGATTCACTTGTGCTGTAGTATGTATTAATACTCCGTTCCTTTTGTTGTCAAATAATACACATGTATGGATATACCTCATTTTGTCTATCCATTCATCAACTGATGTACATCAGAAATTTTACCACTTTTTTGCTGATAGGAATAATGGGGTTACCAACAGTCATGTCCAAGTTTTTGTGTGTACATTTGCTTTCATTCCTGTTGGGTACAAATTGGGAGTAAAATTACCAAGTCATATGACATCTGCATGTTTAATCTTATGAGGGCCTTCTAGATAGTTTTCCAAAGTGACTGCACCAATGTGCATTCTCATTAGCCTTGTATGTGGATTAGAATTTCTCCACATCTTAGTTGCCACTTGTTGGTTTTGTTGTTGTTTTGTTTTGTTTTTACTTTTGTCCATTCTAGTGAATTTGAAATTGTATCTCAGTGTGCATTTAATTGGCATTTCTTTGTCAGCTAATGATGTTGGACATCTTTCTATTTGCTTACAGGCTAATTGTGCGTATTTGGAAAAACTATCTTCATATCTTTTCTTCTTTTTAGGATTGTGTTGTCTTCATGTTATGGAGTTGTAATCCTTCTTGATATATATTAGATATAATGTCTTATCGGATATTATATTTGAATCATTTTTCTTCATTCTTTGGGTTGAGTTTTTACTTTGTTGATGTCTTTTAAAACACAAAATGTTTTAATTTTGATGAATTCCAACTTACCTTTTTTCCCCTTGTGTCACTTATGTTTATATCTACGAAAGCATTTCCTAATTCAACCAACATGAAGAATTACACATATATATTTTGAAAGTTTTATTGTTTTAGCTCTTAAATTGAGTGCTTTGTTGTGTTTTAATTTTTGTATGCCATAAGAGGTAGGTGTAAAATTTCATTTGCTTGAAAGTTGATATTCAGTTGACCCACTACCACATATGAAAATACAATTCTTTCTGAATAAATGTTCATTTTAGTGTAATGATAACTGGATTTTCAGAGACATAAGCAGCAAATTTATATTCCTATTGTAATCTGCAAACATTAACTTATCACACATTTCACTTGTTTTGTGTAGGTTTTGTGTTAGCAATCATTGCAGTCCCTCCTCTCAGGGTGATTACAGTCTAAAGAGTTCCTTCATTAATTCCTAAGCTACATAATGTGTGTTTTCCATACTGTACATTATTCTTTTTCTCTCTTGCATATTCAGAGTTAAAGTGAAATTTCTCTTACTTCTTACAGACATTAATTCTTCACCTTTGTCATTTTCTGACACTTCTCTCTGTATATATATGTGTGTGTGTTTGTGTGTGTGTGTATGTGTGTGTTAGAAAGAGTTAGATCCAAATGCCAGGATCCTCCACATTCATGGATTGTTTCTTCTTCCAAACAACGTGAGATTGTCTTTACTCAAATGTGAATACCAAGCTCTTTACTTTATTATGCTATCCTTTCTATTGTGCTTTTTAAGTGGTTTCTTTCTTATTTTGTGTTAATTATGTTTTACTAAGGAAAATACAGTAATGTCTTATTCTTCCTGATGTTCCTACAAATCTTTGGTGTTTGTTAAAAACAACTATTTTTACAGATACTGGGAATAATAAAAGTAATCTCTATAATATTTTATTATATCTAGCTCATTAATACCATGTGTTGATTGAGAGAGGTGTAATACTTGAAATCGTAACCACAAGTTGTATTTGCAATCCAAATGTGGTTTTATTGTTTTTCATATTATCTTCAAGGTATGTCAGATCCTTGCAGCTCTATGGAAATAGTAGCTGTAACAATAAGAATGACTAAGATGAGTCTCAGGACACTTGCATAATCTACTCTCTGCACTAATAACACGTATTTAAATTGCCATCTTGAATTCTTTCATTTTGTTTCTTTTTTTTTTTTTTTTTTTTTTTGACAGGCAGAGTGGACAGTGGGAGAGAGAGACAGAGAGAAAGGTCTTCCTTTGCCGTTGGTTCACCCTCCAATGGCCGCCGCGGCCGGCGCGCTGCAGGAGGCGCATTGCGCTGATCCGAAGCCAGGAGCCAGGTACTTATCCTGGTATCCCATGGGGTGCAGGGCCCAAGCACTTGGGTCATCCTCCACTGCGCTCCCTGGCCACAGCAGAGAGCTGGCCTGGAAGAGAGGAAACCGGGACAGAATCCAGCGCCCCGACCGGGACTAGAACCCGGTATGCCGGTGACGCAAGGCGGAGGATTAAACTAGTGAGCCACGGCACCGGCCAAACTCTTTCAGTTTGTTAGATCAATTCCAGCAGTTGTTATAGAATCATCTATGTGACATCCTGGCAACTGTAGATGTCTTTGGCTGTATCAGCAGCTGTTGATCCTATGGCATATCTCCCTCTAACAGCAGCTTTTATGAATGCGTAAGGAATCCCAACTGGACATCTAAAATGTTAAATCAATCTCTGTTTTAAAATATAAACCAAAGTAATTGATGTTTCATGTAGCTGTTAAGAATTTTTAATTATTGTAAAGCACCTGGGGATTCCTTGTGAAAGCCACTAAGAATAAAAGTACAGTTTCTGTTCACATTGTATTAAGTCAAAGTCTCCATATTCATTTGCCTTAAATAGAAATATTATCCCCTTCATGATATTTTTATTCTTCATTCCTGAGTAACATTATGGTTTGAAATAAAATCTGCCCATATCGCAAGAGCAGTTTCTGTTCACCTCAAGGAGAGAGAATCTATATGAACATTAACCAAAATGCTACTCTTCTACCTGGGAATTCTACTGGGTTTTTCAAATGTATTAAGCAAATGGGGAGTGGACTCTCCTCAAAATAAAAACAAAGGAATACAAGTTATTTCATTCATTCTGTAGCTATTCTTTGGAGGATCTAAAGAACTGCACGCATACAACAAGAATTGTAAACACAGTTGTTGATCTCTTACTTATCACTTTAGCCTAAAATCAATGACAGTGAAGAATATCCAGTAAATGTATCCTGTTAGATACATGTAAAAGATGATTCTGATGTTTAAGTCAAAGAAAATCTGTCTCAAATTAGCTAATAATAGTGTTACTTGAATGACCCTAAAGTGACATAAAAAAAAAAAAAAACAGTTATTTCATCTTCTGTGGATACAATGAGAAATGAGGCTACCTTTCCATTTAACCATTCCCTAGAAAAGGTCAAACTATGTGCATATGAACGCACAGCAAGCATACGCAGTCTAACGCTGGGTGACTATGAGAATGAGCTTTGAAGTCAGGGAAAGGCTGGGATTCAATGTCTAATGTCTAATAAATATATTTAAATGGTATGTGATACTGGAAATTTATGTTGACAGTTTCTCTCTCTATATAAAATAAGTACCATAAAATATGTACCTCTTAGGGTTTCTGGGTATATTGAATGAGATAACCCATGTCAAGTACACAGTATCATGCCTAGTGTAATTTTAAGGTCAAATTAAAACAATATCATTATTTATAGTTTTTATTGATGTCTAAAAATTCTTGGCAAAACCATCAGTTTCATACTGATGAAACCAACGGGAATCGTACACAGCTTTTTTGGACACGGTGAGCCAGAATTTTTTTTTTTTTTCATCCTATCCCACATGAGCTTATGTAAGATCTGTAAGTCCTCTGTATGACTACATAAAAAGAAAATCTCTGTCATATCATAGTACTGTTTGAAAAGTTCAAAAGAAAAAGGTCAAATCGCATGCCCAATGCAAAAGGAATGCTTTCATTTCTAGTTAGTTAATTAGTTATACAGTAGACTGTTGTAGCTTTCAAGAGCCTTCAAATGCAAAAGGTATGATTGCGTGTTTTCAGAGATTTGAAGAATGGATGATTGGCTTCCTTTAACCAGATTCAAATCGCACATAGTTTTTGTAAGTCAGGCAGAAGTATTGATTTAATAATTAAATGTCATATTCTCATTCCCTGTTCTACCTAGGCATTTTTCTTCAGGTGGTGAATACGAATGTTGAAGAAGTTCAGAGTCTAGACTTCAGTACATAGTCAAAGCTGGTAAAAGAAAACTATTGTACATGCCAAAACAAATCTAAATATATTTTCAATTCTTGCAACTGTAGGAGTACAAAGACATAGAATCCTAGTTAGACTCCTCAAATATCACACAGGTTTCTGAAAGACAAAGATATGTTTTAGTTTTTGGTTCCATTGTCTTAGTAATTGTTCAGCTTATTTGTACAGCAATCACATTTCAATCAGATATATAGACTATATAGTTTTGTATTTCATAAATGAGGAAATTGAAATCCAAGAAATTAAATGTCAGTATTTTTGAACAGACTTGATCCAAAGACCACTTCCAGTGGCAGTTTAAATCATTGGAAAAATTTTAGAAAGTAGGGGCTGGTATTGTGACATAGCAGGTTAAACTGCCACCCATAGCACCAGAATCCTGTGTGGTCAACGATTGAAGTCCCTGCTGCTAGATTTCTGGTCAAGATCCCTGTTAGATCACTTGAAAAAGCAGCAGAAGATGGCCCAAGTGCTTGGGCACTTGAACTCACATGGGAGACCGGGAAGAATCTCCTGGCTCCTGGCTTCAGCCTGGACCAGCCCTGGCCACTGTAGCCATTTGAGGAGTGAATCAGCAAATTGAAGACTCTTCTCTCGTTGCATCTAACCCTTCTTCTTTGTAACTCCACTTTTCAAATAAATAAGTAATTCTTTTAAAAATTGTAAAAAGCAAAAAGTAAAAAAAAATTAAGAAAATTTGATTTATGAAAAAGATTGTTACAGAGATATATTATGGGCAGTTGTACCATGATAATCCACAAAAGCTGACCAACTTTCAGAATCATTATTTGAAAGCCTTGCATTATGATGAATAGCTTTATTTTTTCCCTAAGGGTATAGCTCTTCTTGGAAAACACATTCAAATCCATTTTCTATGTGGCATTGCTCTTTCTGAAATAATTCCATGTTTCAATATACACCAACATGAGCATTCTCTGTGAAATTTCCAATCTTCTGTGTCATGCTACTATGCTGTTTTGAGTATACAGAAATTCATTCTGCATGCACTCACAAAGGGAAAAAACTGGTGGATTCAATACTGGTGATTAAAGAGCAACACTCAATGCCTTCTTATCTGGCAAGCCGGAGTTCTGACATTCAAGGTAACAAGAAAATTCTGTCCCAGCTTTCTTTGTGTGCTTTATAGACCTGTATAACTAGATCATAACCAGCCAAATTAACAGTGGATTGCCCATCCTTCTCAACTTAAATTCAAAATAATGATCAATCAGGTTTCTAGGTAGTCATATATGATAAAACAACCTTGTGTATAAGCAAAATGTCTTAATACTTTGAATTCAATTTTCAACTGTGTTCATATAATTCCCTGCCTCTTTTAAATTGGAATTATGGTTTGGTATATTATGGTTTGAGAACTTCAATATTCAGGATTTTATTCTTTTTCAGATTGTGAGTTAGAGATTTTAGGGATTTTGATCATTTAGGTTCTCAACATTCAGGATTATGGCTTCTGGGATATTATCTTTTGGGAATATAATTAACATTTGGGAACACTTACAAGTATCAATTTAAAAAAAATTATTGGCATAATCCTTGAAGTATTGAATCTTAATCATCAGACAGGTCTCATGAAAATAAAATTTTTGAATTTAAAAAATAGGGCTGGATATAAAGTTTTCTTTTAAAGACTTATTTATTTATTTGATAGGAGAGTTACAGAAAGGCAGAGACAGAGAGAGAGAGAGAGAGAGAGAGGTCTTCCATCAACGGGTTCACTCCCCAATTGGCCACAATGGCTGGAGGTGCACCCATTTGAAGCCAGGAGCATCTTCCAGGTCTCCCAAGTAGGTGCAGCCTGCATCTGGGCCATCTTCTACTGCTTTCCCAGGTCATAGCAGAGAGTTGGATTGGAAAAGGAGCAGCAGGGACTAGAACCGGCACTCATAAGGGATACTGGCACTGCAGGCAGAGGCTTCACCCACTACTCTGCAGCCCCAGTCCCTGGATATAAAGTTTTAGATCAAATCATTTATAAATGGAAACTGAAACTATGACAGAAGCGTATGCTCTTAATATTTATAGAATAAAAAAATTGGAAAGTGTGAATTTAAGGAAATACCAGCACAGAAAGAGAAAGGGGAATATGAAAACCAATTATGGTTGGTTAGTAAGAATAATCAGAGTGTTTGGAACATTTCAGAAACTAGTTGTAGGAAAGAAGCTTGAGAGGGAAGATCTTTCCTGTAGTAGAGATCAATAGAACAAGTGTTGGCAGAGATCAAATCAACTGACTCAGAGATTGTGTGAGAGGAAAATACACAGAAGTGGGTGCTGAAAAAAGAGCTAATATATTAGGAATGTGCCATTTTATTTCAAAGGAGCTTAATGGTTCTGTACTCACATGCATTACAACATAGCATACTACACATTATCTCAGTAATGATAACGGTGTGTGTGGCCCGGAATACAAAGCACTCTGTCAACATTCTAAAAGTATCTTTCTGTCTTTGTATGTGGCAGAGTTCTTACACTGACAAGATAACAAGTTAATATAATCTAACTGAATTTTCTGTACCATTCTGCTTCTTTGAAGGACATGATTACTAACCATTTCTAACCATTAATTATCCATATGTGAATGTTAGCTTTAGTATTTACAACTGAAATATTTATTATTATATAATATGAACAGAACAGGTGAAATACTGACCATAATGTTGGCTACTTCAATGAGATCTCATTTCCATAAGGGACAAAATTATATTTTACTTTTTCATGCAAGCACATTGGCTATGGTGGAAGAGGTTATCATTAAAATTATAATTAAAAAAAATAAGTATTTAAGATATTTTTATCATGAAAAAACCTAGGAGTGTGCTTATCCATGAGAAAACAAAGTGATAGTGTGTGTTCTGAAGTATAAGAAAAACCTCATATTTCTCTGCATTTACTGTTAATTGGTTGGACATATTATCTCTTTAAATGTACACTCACTGGTAAATAATTAGTGGAAACATATTCAAAATAGTTCTGTGAATCTTGATTCCAAGGACTAACATGTTTATGTAATCTCATGTTGAAGGTATATAATTTTATGTACAAACTGGATCACAATATAAAAATCAACTATGTATATTAAATGAGTCTTTTGAGCTACTTAAATACGTAATATCTTATGCCATGATTTTTTTACTTCATATTTTAGAAAATAACATAATAACTCAGAATAGCCATGTTTTAAATAAATAGCCACAAAATACCCTCAATTTTTCTATGTCGCCACTGGAAATGCACCTTCAGGGTGCACTGGAAACACACCTGTGCTCGTTAGTGGTTTTCTGAGAAGCTTCCAGGTTTTCAATTTGAACTCTGCTTTCACACACTGAGATTTTCCCCTCACTCCCCTAGCCCAGACAGAATGTCTACCCTTGATCGCGAAGGTCGTCGTAAACATCCTCTTGACATCAGCATCACTCCATGGTAAAAGTGTTCCTCTTAACCATGGCATGTTTACCCTTCAGTCTCTGCGTTGTCCTTTGCTCATCTACAATCAAAAGTGGATTTTCAAGCTTTTCAACGCAGGAACAGCTTCTCCGTCACTGAGTTCCCGCATTTCCTACTTTGACTAAAGTGTTTTGAGGTTCCACTTTTGTTTCTTTCACTCTTTAGCTCCTTGATACTGAGAAAATTATACTTTCTCTTTGATCTGGCAAAGACCTTGTAACATCCTTTGACCACAGGGTGAACTACACTGAAATGACTTCACATTTTTGTGCAGCGCTCATTCATCCTTTTTTTTTTTTTTTTATTCTGCCTCTACTTCAAGATCCTCTCTGTAGTCTTACTGCTGTTGTTTTGAGTATTTAACCCACTGCTACCAAAGCTAAGCTCAGAAATTCCCAGTCACTACTTCCTGCACTGTCATTCAAGTAGTGTGTTATGTCGTTAAGGAGTCAGTCCTATCCTTCACAGGAGGGGAAAAAGAGGTACTTTGTGTGACATAAAACATAGCACATTGATCAAGTATTGACATTTTTGGCAGAGTAGGCTGCTTCAAGTCTTACCAGCCTACAGAATCATTTTTCTTATGTCATTTATTAAAAGCAAATAGATCATGTACAAGGGAAAAAGATTCATTAATCTGCATATGTGTCAAGTCTTTCATACACTCAAAGGGCTGCTTAGAACTCATAGCTATTATCCGAATATTAGTTCCTCACATCAAATGAGAATACTTCAGTGTTGGGTGTTAACTGTTTTACATCAATTTAATAAATAAATTCAAATTCAGAAGAGTTAAAACTTTCAATCCTCCAATTAGCACCGATTTCATCTAAAATTCTATTCCAAGTCTTCCGTCACATGTGTTGTTTCCTTTCCCCAATATGAAAGCTATCATTGTCTTTCTATCATTTCTCAAAATGCACCATTTCCCCTGCTACTTCTTTGAAACCAATAACTTTCTTTGCTTTCACCATATGAATTCCAGAGAGCATTAAATGTATGTAATACCAGTTGCAGTTGGAACTCAGACATAAGTACATAAATGCAACTCAAAAATAAGTTGAAACAGTTTACTTGGCATTTATGCTCACTCAGACAGAGTTTTGGACCCAAGAGGTAGTGCCAAACCAAATTATACAAATGTCAATGTTCATATTCTTAAAGTATCATTCCTCCAACACTGCTATCTGACTATTAATATTCACTTCCTTGTCACATGTGCCTGCCTTCTAGAGCTCATTTTTGAAACTGTTTCTTTCATTAACTATAGAATTTTCACTTAGATCTCTGAATATTCCTAGAGTGGATAGAGGTTCCTTTGGAACTCAGGATCCACTTACAGAATCACTTATTAGTGTAGCTCCAAACAAGAAAGCAGCAATTTCTGAATTTAATTAGATTAAATTTAAAAGATTATCAAAAGTAATCATGACCTCAAAGGGATTAAATTTAGAATTTCTATTATTAATGTCTAACCTGCTAGCATTCAACCACTCATTTATTCTAGAAATATTTGCTATATTAAATTCCAGTTTCCAACGGCATCCCATAGAAAATTTTTATTGGATATTTCACTTGTTTCTATTAAAGGTCCATTAGCAAAATAAACAACAAGTATCACAATATGAAATTTTAAATATGCTTGTTTTCAGAGGGCTAAAGAGGAAATTTGATGAATGTATAATCCCCTCATGCAATTCTACTTCTGAGATTGGCTTAGTGTTGTATGTTATTAACTAATGTTTTACATAGCTTTTTTGTCTAAAGTTAATGTAGACAGAAAGAAAGATGCTGAGCTGGATTTCATCCTGAAATTGCTTAGACTCCCTACCCTGATGGCCTCAGTATAATTATTTTAACTTTGGATATTGCCCTGAATCTAAGCAGATGCCTATTTTCCCCTGACAATAAATTTTAGCAGACGAATAACAATTAGTACTCAGTGCCTGTTATCTGCCTGATATAATACTACTGCTGATCTTTGAATCCACTATACTCTCCCAATATGTACCTCCCTTCCCTACACCTGCACCCCATGCCAATTCTTCAACAGTTTTTGTGAACACCGGTCACTCTACACAACCACAGGGATACTTCCAGCTGAATTTAATGATTACATCTACTCAGAGGTTCAATATCAAGGAAGCCTCTCTTCTTTGTCCCTTTCATAATGGAGGAGAGATCTATGAACCTTTACATAAAAGCAAAACCCTTCCTGTGTTGTTTGTTTTAAGAGAAAAGGAGGTAGGTAAGCTATAAACATTTTTGTATCTTGAAACAATGCCACTTCCTGTTTTGTCATTATTTAGATTTTTTAAAAATAAGCTTTTCTAAGTCCTATGTGAATTAGAAAAAAAAAAAAAAAAACAAAACCAGAACCCTTCATTTCCAAAGCATACAATTTAGAGAAGGAGGCAGTTACAGAAGAGGAAATGTTACATGGCTCGAGTTGCCAGTTAATTATACGGAGACAGTTTTGTTTAGGAGTTTGGAAATTACTTGAGGTTTAGTAGAGAAGGCATTATAGAGGAGATGGAATTTTTGCTGGCTTGAAGGCAACTGTGAAATAAAAAATAAAAAATGTGAACTTGGATTTTAAATCGAGTCTCTGTCATTTCATAACTCTGAGCCTCAGGAAAGAAATTTAGCATGTCAAAGCCTTAGTTTCTTAATCTTTAAAATAAAATATTGCTTCAGAGGTGCATATGAGGAATCCAAGTACAAGAATCAAACGTTGTACCTTATAGATAGTAGGCACCCAATAATACTTCATGAAGATGGGCAGGACATTCATAAAAGAGAAGGGGAATTCTAAGCAAAGAAAGTGAGGCAAGCAAAATATTAGGAATGAAAGAAGATAGCCCGTTAAATATGCTAGTGGGTTAACACAAGGGATGAACACAAAGGTAAAACAAGAGGCTAGAATATGAAACCCTGTGCAGAAGCTAGATGATTTTTGGTCAGTGGGGATTGACATAAAGCATTTCAACAGAAACACATGCACTGAACGGCATTTTGAAAGCTCAGTCCAGTCGTTGTGCTTTCTTCTAAAAAAATTTTTATTTACAGCTTAAAATGTTTTTGTGACTGTATTCATTTAATCTCATTGTTCAATTATACTTCTTCCAGTGGGCTGATGATGTGGCAATGCAGAATCGCTTAAGTTAATATCAACTTGTCATTCACCTTAGTAAATTATGAGCTTTAGATTGTGACATTTTGTCAGAGTATGTAAGGAGATACTAATCAGTTGATATATTTTAAGAGAGCTGTTTTGTTAAAGTTTATACTTTGGCAATACAATGATCCCAACTGATAAGCCCCTCCCTTCAAAATGTAGTAATTAAATGGATATTCTTTGCAAAAGTGTCATAAAACTATTGGCCAAACTGAGTGATATAGATGCCCTGTAGGTAAGTCAGGGTAAACTTCTGTAACTTCCCTGAGAAATGTAATGCTTCCAAGACATCCAGGAAGCTTGGAAATCTCTCTCATAAAGGCTGCCATGGTTTATTCAAACACCTGCACCTGATCTGCAAGTGTTTACTTAAATAATGACCACTATTTTGATGAAAGAGTGTGTGTGTGTGCCTGAGCATGTTAGTGCACACACAGAGAGAATGAGGAGATTGGGTGATTAGAAGCTTATGCTTTAAAGCATGTTACCAGTGACGTCGCTGGCATTTCTGACTTGAAGCTCCATATATTATAATTAAATCTCGAACATGATTGTTGTTGTCTACATTGGCCCTAGAAAGAGTTCAAGTCTGTGGCACAGCCATTCTCTTAGTTACTTTGTGAAAACTCTAATGAAGAAAGTAAGAAAGATATGTTAATAATTAATAAGCCTACGATTGATTGCTGTGCATCCTAAAATGTTCAGCTCTTGGACTGGTGGGAAATGAACTTCATTAGGATTTCTCTGCTACCTTATAGTTTCTTGTTAACATTTCCCCTTTTGGGGCCATGAAGAAAATTGCATAGCTTCTTTCCCTGAATCTCTGCCAGCCATACTTTCCAGCACAATTTTCCATATTCATTTGCTCAGAAATGTGGATCTAAATCTCATTTTGCCAGGGTAATATTATCAGTTCTTTGTGATCTAAGTAAAATTCATGAAATGATATTTTTATGATTCATAGAAATAACCAGCAGCTTGATTTAATATATGGAAGCTAGTACTATATTTAGTCTCAAGCTATGACTATCAAAAATATTAAGCAGATTTTTCATATTTTAGCTTCATTTTACTTGTCAAATTTATTTAGTTAGAAAAAGAAAAAATGTAGAATTCTGCCCAAAAAGGAAACTACTAGAAAGAGGTTTGTTCATGTAAAATAGTTATAATATTTATTTATTTAAAAAGTTTCATATAGTGGAGGAAAGCACAATAAAAAGCAACACATATAATGTCAGTAGTAAAAGGGAAATAAAATTATTACCAAAAGGCAATTATAAAGAATCTTGTACGTTATTGTAGATAATGTATGCATTTATAACTCACATTGAAGTTGTGTATTACAACTCACTCTGTGATTCACATTGAAGCTAAACTTATTTGGAAAAAGTGGTTGAGCATACTCATACCTTGATATATGCCAAAAATTTGTGAAACATTTAACGTGCATTAAATCATTTATGTTGCATATAAAATAAATTCGATGTCCATTGTACACTTTTATTCCTATTTTACCAGTGAGAGTCTCAGGGAAAGATGATGTAGGAAACTTGCTCATGGTCATTCAGTTAAAAGAAAAACCTTTGTAAGTTCTCCACAGAGGAGCTAAACCAAAGCGTTCTCTTCCAAAGTCCGAGTGCCTGCAGGGTGCGTATTCATGAATACAAGGCCTAAAAGGAATCAGGTGGATCTCCCACTTCTGACAATTTATTTACCTGTTTCCACGGAAAGAAGAAAGTGCTGAAGAGAAAAGCTCAACAGCCAGGGAAAGGTTGTTTCATAATTTGTCAAAATGACAGACCTCTTTTTGATTATTCCAACCTGATAAGAATGCAATTCATTACACCAAGGTACAGACAATGGGCAGAAGTCTTTCTTGTCCCTTTCTCCCCTATTGAAGAAGTGGCAGGAAAGCTCAGTTATTAAAGAGACTGTTCCAAGTCTAGTCCTTTACTCATGGTGAGTTTTGGTTTTTGTTTGTTTGTTTGTTTGTTTGTTTTTTGGCTTCCAGGCATTGGAGAACCCAAGTGGATACAAATGAATTTCCATCACAACATAAGAAAGAGTTGACTATATCATTTGCAGAGGCCAGTACGAAATGAAAATTCAAAGCTCCTTGTTCATAAACTATTAAAAATTTCACAATGTTTACAGGAGACTTTTCTCTGAATAGTTTATAGTCACAAATTCTGACTATCCATGGCCAAATTCTGAGTGCTATTTTGTGAGTTCTCAAAGGGCAAGGGTTTTTGACCATTTCAATTATGTGCCTGTGGCCAGAAACTGTAAATATCAGTTGCACATATTGTTTTTTTCCCTCATTTGATACAGATTTAATTGTGGCATTGATCTGTGTCTTTCTTACTTTATTTGGGACACTTCAGGAAATTTTCTCCATATTTTCTGAAACAAAAAAGAAAACGCCCAGTGATTTTTGCACAACTTTAAAAAGAGAAACTTTGAAGAGAGTGCATGCTATTACTTTTCCCATCTTTAGTGTATTCTATTTCTGGGAAATTGGTAGATAGATCTTTGTGTACCTATCTGAGAATAATAAAGAACAATTACAATTTGTATATTCTATTGTTGTAAATTCAAAAGGAAAAACATCAATCCATGATGACTTCAGAGGTAGCATAAGACTGGGGTTTATTTACTATGTTTCTGGATTTGGGAGGGAGTTAGAAGATAAAAGAAAAAGAGTACCAACACCAAACTTTGCTTCTATTCCTCACTCAAAGTTTTCCTTGCCTTCGTCCAAGGACAATTCCAAGGCTGAGAGTTAGCTGGGTAATCCTGATGGGGAAAATATTAAACCTGTGAAAATGCAAATGTGTTCTACCTACCATATTAGCACCTCTCACACAGAAGCTAGCCTACAAGTATCTATGGAAGTAATGATCTTGTTCATAGTAAGAAAAGGACCAAACATACCTGGATGAGAAGAGACTGTTGAAGTTAAAATAAGGAAGAGAGAATCAAGATAGGAAAACTTAGATTCTTGGTCACACAAACTTGATTAGCCTTTCTATAAAAATTGCTGGAAGCCAAAAAGCATTATTTATTGTATCCATCAGAGCTTTCCCAAATGACCATGGATACTCTGCATAAACCCTTCCAAAGAATACCATTCTCAGATTACCCAAAGTATCTGCATGTGCTTAGAGGTGTGCTCCCTGGAAATGTTCTATAAAACATTACTGATAAAATGCTGCTGAATATCAATATAATTTCATTTAATCAAACTCTAGGGAAAGTTGTAATGACATTTTAGGAGAAAAGGGTTAAAAATGTCAGATTTAAGTGGTGATTTAAGGGGTAACTAAACTGATAAATTTAGGAAGAAGGCCCAATAAACAGCATAATAATAAAACATCATCATTCATGTGGGCCATTATTTGGAACTGAAATATCAAATTAGACCACAGCAATATTTGAAATATCAAATTAAATCAGTGTTTAAATTACGATATACACATAATACATGTGGAAGCAAGATCCATATTGTTTCAATTTATTCTTAAATTGTGTTTGTGAGGTTTAATTTGTAAGATTTACGCATTTCACCTCTTTTAACCTTTCCATTCCTCATGAATAATTTTTTTGGTAGAATCCCATGTTTCCTGATTATATAGAGACTTAACTTAGTCATGTCCTTTGTTGAATGTTGAATATTTAAATACTGCTTCTATTTCAACTGCAAGCTTTTTTCTTGTAGCTAGAGTTTCTGATTTTGAAAAGAATAAATCTCTTCCCAAATGGCTTATATTTATCTTTAGAAGCAATTTATAAGGAAAATAAATCTGTCATAATCAGGTCACCCAGACATAGTGCTAAAAGCATTCTAATATCTGATAAATTCTGTGAAATAGGAACAATACTGATTTTGCTCTTAAATGACACATAATGGTTTTAGATAAAGATGTCAACTGTGGTGTTCGCTGATAGCCACATCTTAGAAAATGAATGACCTAAATGGAGGAAGGCGCAGCAGCATGTACATTGTTTTACAATAATTTTAATGTAGCTTCCTATGGTATTTAATAATTTCCCATTGATTAAACATGTCTTGATTAGGCATCTGGACAATTGTCTTAGAGACATCTTTGAAAGCTCTAAGATAAACTTGGGGTTTGGAATTTCATTTTTCAGGCTTGTTTTACTGTAATAGAATAAAGCACAGCAAATGGCATCCTTGATGTGAGACTGAAAAAGTCAGACATCGAGTTATTTTTGAGAATCCAGTTAATGACATGTTAATGCTGACTGAACTTAAGTTTATATGTATGTGTGATTTTTGTCAAAGGGTTTACATATAACAAACGGTGTTTATGCATGTCCTTAGGAATAATTCAGCATAAAACCAAAAACAATTTATTTTTCTATCACAATCAATTTGTCTTCTCCAAGAACTGGAAAGGCTACAGATAAATTATATTCATTAGGTTAATTTGGTCCGTTATTTTGACAATAAGTGAGTAGCCATTAGTACTTCTGTCTGTAGTATTAACATTATTTGAGTCAGATAGCAATATTATACCACGAGTGGCTATTCCGAATACTACATCATTTTGCTATTAACTTCTAAACTGAAAAGGAAGTTTTCATTACTTAAGGCAAAAATTGCAAGTAATTCAAGAATCTTTTAAATTAAAGGATAATGGGAATCTTTTGAGATACTTTGACAAGGGGCATGTTCTCCCAGTGAGGGTCAGAGTTCAGTTCCTGAGCTCATCCATCACATTCTGACTGGCAAGGGCTGAATAGCTGTAAAGACTACACCGGAGAAAGGGCACCCTCTCTGACCTCCTAAATCACTTTCACCCACAAGAGTTCAATAAATACACACCCCCATTCACAAACACCATGAGTAAATAGCTATACATTTTCAAAAGGGCACTCATGATAAGGAAAAGCCGATTCGAAGAAAGGCAGGTTTCCCAAAGGGTTTATGTGTTTGAGATTTTAAGTCCTTATATTAAATACATAAAAGAAAACATTTTGTAGCATAATTTCGGATTCCAGTAATGAGTTGAAAAATATTTGATTGATATCCTTTTACATGGAACAGTTTTGAGATTCTGGAGGGAAGCATACAAAAAAATGTTGGTGAGCACCCCTTTCTAGAGTAGTTGGATCAAGACATAAACACTCAACACTAAATTTCTGCAGAACTAAGAGTATATATTAACTAAATCAAGAAGTTAGTGTTGGAGATTGTATTATGGAGCAGAGTGTTAAGCCGCTGCTTGCTACACCGGCATCCCATATCAGAGTGGCAGTTGGGAGTCCTGGCTACTCCACTTCCTATCCAGCTCCCTGCTAATGTTCTTGGTAAGGCAGCAGAAGATGCTCAGTGCCTATGTCCTTGATACCCACATGGGAGATTTGAATGCAACCCTTGTCTCCTATCTTGCATCTGGCCAACCACTGGCTGTTGAGACCATTTGGGGAATGAACTATGTGTGAAAGTACTCCCTTTCTCTCTCTCCCTTTCAAACAAACAAACAAACAAATAAATAAATCTTGAAGAAAAAGAATTGTGTTAAAGCAGTTCCAACTGTTGTGCTGAACATATTTCTTTCTTTTTCCTATTTTGTAACCTTCATGTTAAGGAATATAGAACATGATTCTGGCAGGAATCAAAGCTACCTTCCTTTGAAGTACCTTTACTCTATGTACTTAGCCTGTTTTGCCTAGTAAAACACATAAATGTTCTATACAATTCTTCACTTCTCCAACTAAAAGTGCCAAACCTGTCTTCATAATTGATGCCCAAAGGTGCCCAATGGCACATTGAAGTGGTCCTTAACCATTTGCTAAATGAATTAAATAGCTATCTCAAAATCCTGAGGGATGGCCGGCGCCGCGGCTCACTAGGCTAATCCTCCGCCTTGCGGCGCCGGCACACCGGGTTCTAGTCCCATTCGGGGCGCCGGATTCTGTCCCGGTTGCCCCTCTTCCAGGCCAGCTCTCTGCTGTGGCCAGAGAGTGCAGTGGAGGATGGCCCAAGTGCTTGGGCCCCGCACCCCATGGAAGACCAGGAGAAGCACCTGGCTCCTGCCTTCGGATCAGCGCGGTGCGCTGGCCGTGGCGGCCATTGAAGGGTGAACCAGCGGCAAAGGAAGACCTTTCTCTCTGTCCCTCTCTCTCACTGTCCACTCTGCCTGTCAAAAAATAAAAAAAATAAAAAAATAATAAAAAAATCCTGAGGGAAGCCTCCTCATAAATGTAAACTATTGCTTATGTTCAGCATTCCTCTCACAAGCACTAAAGATTCTTTTCAAATGAGACTCTGTTCATGTTTTTTGTACATAAGAAAAAGGTTTAGGATTGCACAATTTATGTGAAGGCCAACTAATATTTTTCCCTAAGTTTATGAATTTAATCTGTATATGGGTTCACATTCCATCTTCTATGTGAGAGAAAGATGAGCCCAAGTTTCTCATGGATAGTGACTGATTTTCTCTCATTCCATATTCATGGGGTCTAGACAATGCTGGGTGTTGTAGGAGTGTAGCATATTTTCAAAGTTCATTTAATGAAATTTGGAAATGCTTCATTCCTTACCAATGCTTTGTTTCAAGAGAGTGTCTTTCAAAGTTGGGATAATGGGGAGGATCCTAACAAGGAAATGATTGCATTATTTAAAATTCCCATAAAAGTGATCTGTGAATAAATTTTAAATATGCTTTAGAAAAAGCACTGTGTCTCCACCTGAACTCTAAACTGAATGTCATAAATTATATTTAAAAACTATATAGTAAAATTCTTAATGACATACTTACTTGTCCAGAATTTTAATTATTCTCCAGAATTCTCTGTCTTAAAATTTGGAGAACAATAAAAATATTTTTTTTTTTATTTTTGACAGCCAGAGTGGACAGTGAGAGAGAGAGAGACAGAGAGAAAGGTCTTCCTTTGCCATTGGTTCACCCTCTAATGGCCACTGTGGCCTGCGTACCGTGCTGATCTGAAGCCAGGAGCCAGGTACTTCTCCTGGTCTCCCATGCGGGTGCAAGGCTTAAGCACTTGGGCCATCCTCCACTGCACTCCCGGGTCACAGCAGAGAGCTGGCCTGGAAGAGGGGCAACCGGGACAGAATCTGGCGCCCTGACCAGGACTAGAACCCTGTGTACCGGCACCGCTAGGTGGAGGATTAGCCTATTGAGCCGCGGCGCCGGCCTATAAAAATATTTTTAAGGAAAAATTACCACAGCAGTTTTACTAAATTATGAAATCAACATGTTTTAAATTGAGAATGGTTTGGAGCATTGAAATATTTATAGTAGGTAAAAATCAATACTTAAAATATTGTTATTCAAATTTCTTCTTTCTTGGACCTTAAAAAAGTGGATAGAAACCCCTGTCTATGAACACATACAAACACATGCCTTCTTCCTATCTATTCTGACAATAATCTGATGAAACATCTTGTTTTGATTTGTGGGGTGCAGATTTCTTTCAGCTGTAAAGCTATAGCACACCCTAGCCTGACTTAACAGAATAGCGGTCAAATTTTCATAGAACATAAGTTAAAATGTGCTTTAAAGATTGTGTGCAAAACCTGGGTAAAGTTTAAAGAATTCTGCATTGAAGAATATATTTTGTTTGGTAGCAACTGTTGTGTTTATTATAGGTTAGAATTTCTGGTATGTAACTTGTTCTGACTCTCAGTAGTACCAATTTGTGTTGAAGTATAAGAGGCTGTTGTTTCCTGAAGATCATATCAAGCATAACCATATCAGGAAGATTTTCAACACAGCACTAAATTCCATCCCCTTCCCTCAATTCATCAAAGAGCCAGACACTTGAAGTGCAAGTATGAAATGTAGGACATAGCTGTGATAGTATTGGCAAATATTATGCTAATAGGCAACAGGACTCTGGGTAGAAAATATACATTATAGAAAAATACATCTGAAAGTGACACATGTGGTCACCATTTAGATAAGATCTTTGCTGTTGTTCTTTTATTCATATCTCGTACATTAAGGAATGAGTTGAAAAATGAAGGATTCAGATGCACTTGTTATAAACTTAAACCATTTTGCCTGCCCGTCTTTGAGTCGTCAAACTTTCCTTATTAAGCAACAATGACTATTTATAGGGTATCACAATAGCCCTGTTGCATAGTACCCGTCAGTAGGAATTCAGCAATGTAAAACTGCAAGGCTTTGATGAAAATGAAAATGGAACACCAATTTGCCAATGCAGCACTCCAGTTTGTACTATCTGTGAGGCTCACAGACTTCCTGTTAGTCTGATTTTTTTTTTTTTTTGCAGGCTTTGGGAGAAAAAAATATTGTAATACTTGGAAGCAAACAAAAGGCCCGTTTCCTCACCTTACTTAGCCCATTTTGTGATTCATTCTTCTCTTTGCTCCAGGTATGCTTGAAAGTCATCGTTCTTTATTGTGAGATACTGTAAGTCTAGATACTGTTAATCACTTGGTCAATGTACATTAAATTTAATTTAGTCTGACCACCACTACTATTCAAAGAGCAGTAAATTGATTGTGTTACTAAAAGGTGATCACATTGATACTGCCATTTAATGAACTCCATGCTGGTACATTGCTCCTAATGCACACTATTTTAGATCACTTAGTCAACTCCACTCTAATTGAATTTATCATTTGAAACCTTGACTTGATGTTAATGGTCCAAAAATAGCAGAGTCTTTCCAGAGTAGTCCCTATCTACAAAATACCATATATTGATGTTTCCTGAAACAAACACTTGTCTTTCTCGTCTTTTTGTCAGGACCAGTTGTCAATTATTGAGGTGCAATTATAAGAAAACTTGCATTTAGAAAAAGATATTATTGACCTCTGCAAATTGACTTGCAACATCAGAATTTGAAAGTGGAGCTCAGGCACGCTTAATGGGATATATGCAAATTCTCTACAAATGCAGGCCTGAAACTGTCATATGGCTGTTTTATTTTAAGATATGCATGATCTCCTCTTTCTGTTCTACCCCTTTTATTTTCACTATATGGAAGCAGCTTGTTTGCAAGACTAGTCTGGCTTAAGAGAAATGACAATAGCATTTGCTGGATTCCACCATGAAGAATCATAACCAGTGCCAATTGGTTTCTTAAGGCAGTCCTAGAAGAAAACAGATACTGAAGGAAAGTGACATTAAAACAGGAAAAGAAGTAAGGAAAAGATGTGATTTCTGTAGGTTTACAAAATCAAGGCAGCATTGTAGAAATTAGAAATGAGCAGAGAATAGTAACTGATTATGCTTTAATTTTTTTTAACGACAGAGGAACCTAATTTAGTGTCGCATTGTAGTTCAAAAATATCTCCGCATAATTCATAAGGTGCTAAACTTGAGGAGCACTGAAGTTCCTCATTATGATAATGCCTTTTGATAACTTTTATTGAGCATAAGCATTCCCATGATTAAGTCTCTTAATAGGCAGCTTTCTTCAATACTAGCTGCTGTAATTTCAAAGCTCTAGTACACACATTTCTGTATGGAAACAAGATGATGACATCCAACACCCCTTGCCAAAAATCCAATTGGAGAACAAATGTGTGGAGAAATAATGTAATTTACAACAAGCATTTCCAACTGAAAAGATCATCTATACAAAATTTTGAGCAAAAAATAGCAGATTTGTCATTAGGAGTTATTTATGGTCAGATAATCCAAGTAAAATGAAAATCAAACTTATGGTTTTAAATTACCCAACTTTCCCAATCCCCTTTTCTTTTAAATGTGTGTTTCCTATTATTTTCACTCTTGGACCAACAAGCTAATTACACATTTTAGAAACAACATCTCTAGTCATTTGTTACATGGAGTTCGACAGAGTCCAAGTTTCCAAGTAATTAAACATTACACCGTTACCATGAATATGTCAAATCCTGGGGAAAAAATTATTTACCTGTATATCATCAAATCATTGGGATTCTTTCCTCAAAAATAAGGAATTGTGAAAGGCCTAAAATTTCCCCTTGCTTGGAAGATGACTAGTGAGCCTGCCACAATTTTATACACACTGGTGGAAAACACAAGATTCTTAGGTCAGAGACAAAGAATTTGGCACAGAAAGCATCATGAACTTTATGTTTATGTCAGCCCTCTTGTGAGTCAAATCTATAGTGTGACATAGATAATTTGCTCACATTAGGTTTTTATGAAAGTTAAGAAACCCTAAATTTATGAAACCTTAAGCTTCCATAATGAACTACAGGTAAACATGCCTAACTTTAGCCTAGAGAGAAATATTATTTTCATCACACTGGGCATCACACAAATCTACCCTATACTCAAAGTCACACTGTATCTGCTTTCTAAACTGCATGTTATAGAATAATTTATAAAAAGATCATCTGAAACAAGAGAACCATTGTCTCTGCTAGTACAGAAATACAACTGACCTATGAGAATCACCTTCTCAAAATCTTCTATCTCTGAACAATGTATTTTCTGATGGGCATCACACACAATCTTAAATATATTTATATTTTGTCCGTATATTCAGTGCCCCATGTCAAATATAAGCTCCTATAAAAATAACTCATTCTCATACTGGTAAATATCTTTAATGTCTAATGTTGTGCCATAAGTTGATTTGTGCTCAATATACGTTTAAGAACAATAACTAATGAATGTGATTTGATTGCCTGATTGATTGATGGTGGGAATTACAGTGAAATTGAAAAATTCAATCACTTTTGCTGAAGTTTTTGCCTTCTGATGCAGACATCTGATTTTTGCATACCCCTAGATTATTATATGATTGACACCATGAAGAGTACAGAGCTAAATGATTCACAGTCTCACTCATTAATTCATGTTTGTTTTTCTTTTTGTCTTATGTGATATACAAATAATCCATGTCCAGGAAGTTGACCTCAGAAAACAAATGCATGTATAATAAAAAGAATTATGTGTAGAAGATATCCTTGAGAATAGAAAAAAATAAAATGAACTCCAAGCCAAAAGTCATATTAATTTTAGCAGCCAACAGGTAGATAGTCAGGTTTGCTTTAGAATCAAGATTGTGTAAAAGTACATTAAGAATGCAAAAATTGGATATAACAACTAAAATAACATATTTCTTCCTTAAAAATAACTCATGTTTATCACCTGAACAGCAATATTAAGCTAAACATAACAAGGAGTAATCTTTCACATTAGCTTTACTTGTATTTTCATATTTAAGGTAATATGGAAAGATTATCAATAAATCTTGTAAATATCAAGGATTTTATTTTGTATTATAGAAATAAAAGAACTTTCTGCCAAAGTCTAAATCTAGAAAGGGCCCGATCTTTTAAAGGAAAAAAGGAATAATTTGAGATATAAATGTCTGACAAATAAGCTACAGCAGCAAAGGGAATTAAAAGGGACTCAAAGAAGAAATGAACAGTTTCTAGTTGTTAAGGTAATTAACCTTTTTTCAGGATCATTAAAAAATATTTTTCCTGCACACTACTAATTTTCTTTCAGGTTATAGGGGTCATTGTTTAGCAGAAAATGAGAGAAAAATATATGAGAGTTGGTACTCACCTACCTAATGCAAAGTGGGAAGCAAACAATATTAGCAATCAATGTTAAACTCTTTATTTCTGGCTGACTTCTACCCTGCAATTCCACATCAGGCCAGTGAGATACAACTGTGAAAACAGCATCTATGGATGCATTTATTATGGTGAAAATAATCAAGCTATCTCCTACCATAGTTTGAATTATCTTCACACTACTTCGCATAAGAAATAGTATTCTTTTTATCACCAGCTTTGCATTCAAGAATTTACTTAGTTGCACTGAAAATAATTTCTTTTCGATACTGTGCCCATAGATCTTGTTTATGAAGGATAGCTATGTTACAGACAAAAGCACTGTTTGAGGTATTCTTATGAAACAAGAATGTGAAAGGCTAAGATGATGAAATAAGTAGCTATAGTACCAATTTGGTCCATTATATAGTCACGCTGGCCTCCTTAATTTTATACTTGTTTTAGCTTTTCATGTGCACGAACTTTATTTTCATGGGCAGTAATCTAAACCATATCTGACATTTATAGAACTCTGATAGAGTTGGAGCTTAAGAATCCAATATGATATACATCAACAAATAATAATGGCCAACTGTGACTGGCTGGCCACGTGAATTTCTTGTAAACAACCTAATTTACCTAGACGTGTATTTTTCAGTTTGTTTATCCAATATGAGGACAAAGCAGATCATCCATTTACAATGTAAGGGTTTGTTCATGAGTTCAGCTATTCTGAATATCAGAACAATAAATAATAAAGCCCCTGAAATCATAGAAATCCAAGGATTTGGCCCACATGTGAAGGAGAGATGAGGTAGGAGAAAGCACAGAAACTTTGCAGCTAGATAGGCCTGAGTTTGATTAATCCTACACGGACACTTATTCAATTGCTTTATTTAATAGAAGTTATATTTAAAGAATACATATGCACATGTACCCAGGCAATTTGAATCATCAGTTCTTCCATGGCCCCAGCAATACACAGCATGCTTGAGTTCCAGTGAGAATATGAAACTTAGAAGAGAGGCGCATGTGGTGTACGTGTGACTGCTCTGCTTATTAATAACATTCATTTGCATTTTGTTTATCTACTTCTTTTCTTTCTTTAAAAGTCTCTTGCTGTATCCATGTACTGATATGTGCCAAATTCAACATTAACATCAATTTCAAATCTTTGAGAGAGAAACTGAATGTTTCCAATTTCGTGTTTTTTCCCTCTCTCGTCTGCTTTACCTGGTCAAATTGTGTCCACGAAATTCCAATAGGGTGTATCTGGTAATAGGAGGGGCCCCTGATGATAGATATATGGCAATAACAACCTGCCACCTTCTAAAGTGCAATGGCAGGTAAATATAACAATCAGTATCATTAATTCCCAATTCTGTCTTTGTAGTATGGTAGATATCTGAGGTAACTTGACTGAACAACTGGACGCACAATAATTTGTAGCTATGGTATAACCTTGTACTTAAAGAAGTAATCATGTGTGGATATGATTTAAGAAGATTTGCAGATGACATTTGCTTCCTCAAGTTGTATGATACTTCAAATTATCATTATCTTTCTTATTTCAGAAGGGTCTTTAACAAGTATCCATGTTCACATGAAATCAATCGAAGATTCCATTTGCCACACAATATGTAAATTGTTAGTGTAAAGGACTAATGTGAGTATTTGGTAGAGTTCAGGTCATACTATTCCAAAATATTGTATCTCGATATTTGAGAAAACAGTAGAAATGGAAAAATCACACTTACCTTCCTTCCACCCTGTTCCCCTTAATTAGATCATAAAACCAGGAAGAAATTTCTGATCATTCATGGAAGCAAGTCATAAGATCCTCTTTTGATAGGTGCATTCTCTCTATCTGGAAGTATAGCGATATCAAAAAAAAAAAAAATCAGAACAGACTGTCATATTGCCCCACTGTATTACCACTAGATTAATCTCTGTTCAATCCACTCTTCCTCAAAAAAAGAATCAAAATATACAAATTATCCTGTTTCTTTGGGTCTTCATTTCTAAAATTTCCCATATCACTTATATCAAATAAATACATGTGATACTCTTCTGTTTGATTTTTTAAGGGTCTCAGCCTTGAGTCTAGTTAGGGAAACTGTATCTTTTTTTTTTTCATTGAATAAACTGTTTTTCTTTGTCTTTATTTTTAATTGACAGACAATAATTGTATAATGGGTACAGTATGTGTTTTGATACATGTATGCATTGCAGAATGTCAAATCAGGATAGTTAGCATATTAATCAATTCAAATATTTACCATTTCCTTGTGTTGAAATAGTTTTGTTCCCTATACATTCCTTAGTTTAAAACCTTTCAATGACTCCCTATTTTCCTTCAGGCAAAATCTTAGCTTTTAAGAGTATGCGTTCATGTACATTAGTATTTCACTTCAATATTGTCCTTGGTTAGTCATTTTCCTATCAACTTCAAACCCCAGCTTTCTGCTATTTTCTATTTCATTGGCTACATTCTCTAATTACAGAACACAAACACTACACCAACCAAGAATGACCTCATCACTCAAATTCAGCGAAAGCTGTTTCTTGTTATACTTATTTTTATCATATCTATTGTAGTTATTATGAAGATCAACTATATATGAAATTCAGTATACATGCAATCCAATCTAATCTTCATAATATTCTCATGAGGGAAACATATACCTAAATAAAGAGGCTTTAGCAGATTAGAAAAATTGGCTAAGTTAGGAATGTCGGTAAAAGAAAGTCAGAATTCATCAAGTTCATCTGGCTCTAAGACTCATTTTGAACCCCAAAGACTCTCTTCCTTCTCCATAATAATGGATAATCTAAGGGCCTCTTATGCTAGAATAAATTAGATTATGATTCATCTTTGCTAGATTATAAATAAATACCAAATATGAGGTTATATAAAGTTATACAAACATATTTTAGTGTAACTTCAACTTAGTTATCAAGGATAAACTATCAATAAAACTCATACTACTTGCTGTAACTGTTGTGCACTTGCTCTTCTTTTGGTAGCAAAGAAGTCTAGGAGATGTTCCTTAAAATGCAACACCCCAATATACTCTTTATTTTAAATTAAATGCCCGTGACAATCAGCAGATGCTGGAGCAGGCTTGACTCTGATAACCCCCTTTTTTTTTTTTTTTTTGACTCTGATAACCCTTTATCTGCCTAAGACCAGACCAGACCAGCCAAAGAGAAAACAATGGCCTTCCATTCCTTCACTGAAATTTCATCATCTATTGCTAGAAAGAAGACTAAACAATGTCACCACACCTGATGCACTCTGTCACAAGAAATGGTCTGTCAGGCTCATTACAATTCCAGAAGGTGGGGCCAGCATGTGGTTTAACTGGATGAGCTGCAGCCTGCAAAGCTACCATCCCATATGGGTTCCAGTTCCAGTCCCGGGTATGCCACTTCTGATCCAGTTCCCTATTAACGCACCTGGGAAAGCAGCAGAGGATGACTCAAGTGCTTGGGCCCCTGCCCCACCGTGGGAGAGCCAGATGAATCTCACTTTTTCAGCCTGGGCCAACCCCAGCCAATGTGGCCATCTGGGGAGTGAACCAGCACGTGGAACCAATCTTTCTCAATCTCTCTTTCTCTCTCTCTCCCTCTCTCTCTCTCTCTCTCTCTCCCCTCCCATAGCTCTTCCTTTCAAATAAATAAAATATTTATAAAAAAAAATCTTGTTGGAATCATATCTCTTGGATTCATTCATTTCCTCTAAAATCGTTTACAACTCTAATTTGTCTACACCCCTCTTCCCTATACTGATGCTTCAAGCATCTGGCATTTCTTGCAGTCTCATTATTTGTGTAGGGCTACTGTGTAGATTTGTATATCAATACATTTGCATGCTTTTTTCCCTGCTAATCTGTTTAAGGTCATACTTAGTTTGAACTTTTAGAGGGAATCTTTTAACCTTCCTGAGGTTTCTCTGTGTCCAGTTGTATTTTATTTTCTTTTTAATTATTAATGAGTTTTTATCAAAGTCAATATAGTTTGTAGAAGCAATTCTAAGGATATAATGATCTTCCTTCCCTCCTTCCCTCTCTTCTCCCTCTCTCAGTCCCACTGTCCCTATCTATCCCTTTCTTTCTCTTTTTTAATTTTTTTAAATTTTTTTTAAGATTTATTTTTATTTATTTGAAAGACAGAGTTACAGAGAGAGGTAGAAACAGAGAGAGAGAGGTCTTCTATCCACTGATTTACTATCTAGATGGCCAGGTGCCAGGAGCTTCCTACTAGTCTCCCACGCGGGTGCAGGGGTCCAAGGACTTGGATCATGTTCTACTGCTTTCCCAGGCCATAGCAGAGAGCTGGATCAGAAGAGGAGCAGCCAGGACTAGAACCAGCACCCATATGGGATGCTGGAGCTTCAGGCCAGGGCTTTAACCCTCTGCGCCACAGCGCCGGGCCGGTCTTTTTTAATTTTTGAGATAACATATTTTAAATGGGAAAAGTAGCTGTTTTCCTACTGAGATAACCCATGGATGACAGGAAGAGAAACAGTGGGATTAGGCAGAAAAAGCTATTAAAAACAGATTATATAATTGCTTGTATTAGTATTTTTTATTCTTTTACAAAAACCTGTCAAAATTCTAAGATTTTCATTTTTGTTTTTTTCTTTCTTTCAGTTTGTTTTTAGTATTGCTGCCAAGGATAACAAGTAAATGAATGGTTTCCTTGTATTTTTCTTTGTTTGACTTTGTGATTAATTATATGTTTAAATGAAAGTAGGTAAGCATATTTTATAAAGTATTTTATAAAATATTACTTGCCTAAAGGTTTTAGCAATAAAAGAGAATTCAAGTATTCCACACAATAAATATGTTCAGAGCAAATTCAGTAGACTAGCATGTTAAAAACTTTCTTTATTAAGTTTCTGAAAGATACATTTTGAATTTTATAAAAAGATGAATTTCCCTTTCAAATGTAGAAATAACAGGATAAATTTAATTATTTTTGTGTAGATTATAATACAACACTGCAAACTAATATTACAAGGTAGTTACCCAAGCATGTTATACATTTAATAAGCCAAAATTCCAGTTTGTTTTTCGAACTATTTGTTGGTTAGGCAGGCCCTCCCTAGTAACAAACCTCTCAAGTTGTTCCATAAATGTTTAGTAACTTATGTTTTCATCTTGAAACCTCAGAACTCTTATCCTTGTATGAGAATTCTACAAAGAAATCTTCCCACCTTTCAGACTTGTTTGGAATATTCAATGAGTTAGCATAAAGGACATCCTTGAGTTTAGTGCCAACTCCCTAGGAGGTACTCAGTAGTTCTCTTCTGTGAAAGTACACTTTCCAAGATGGTGACATCATGACTCTCATCGAAGATAAAATGAACATCTAAACAACATTTTGGTTAGCTTGTCAATTAAAGAGGAAAATAATAATCTTAAAAACTCGGGCCAGTGCCGCGGCTTAGTAGGCTAATCCTCCACCTTGCAGCGCTGGCACTCCGGGTTCTAGTCCCGGTTGGGGCGCTGGATTCTGTCCTGGTTGCCCCTCTTCCAGGCCAGCTCTCTGCTGTGGCCTGGGAGTGCAGTGGAGGATGGCCCAAGTGTTTGGGCCCTGCACCCCATAGGAGGCCAGGATAAGTACCTGGCTCCTGCCATCGGATTAGCGCAGTGTGCTGGCCGCAGCGCGCTGGCCACGGCGGCCATTGGAGGGTGAACCAACGGCAAAAGGAAGACCTTTCTCTCTGTCTCTCTCACTGTCCACTCTGCCTGTCAAAAAAAAAAAAAACTCCTTCAAATGAATATCTCTTACAGAGATTTTTACTCTGATTGGACAAAATCTATTTGCATTTCAGTAGTAAGAAACATCTACATTGTGATCAGTTTGCCACAATCTCTAGAGTTCATCCCTTTAGAGATGTAAAATAACCTCGTCAATAAAGGGCAATCAAAGGTGCATGATCTTATAACAAATAACCCCTAGAGAGATTGATAGACAGTGTCCAGCAGTTCTCTGAAAGGACTCCCAGAAATCTCATCTGCCATTTGCAATTCTGTTTCTTTGACGATTGTTGGCACAGTTCTAAGTAATTTTTTGTCTGACAATCTCTTTTCCATGAAATTGATTTATGACTAAGGCTTT
Organism: Oryctolagus cuniculus; assembly: GCF_964237555.1. Classification (NCBI taxonomy): domain Eukaryota; kingdom Metazoa; phylum Chordata; class Mammalia; order Lagomorpha; family Leporidae; genus Oryctolagus; species Oryctolagus cuniculus. The sequence goes on from NC_091438.1 coordinate 92,187,104, forward strand.
ATCAATGTTTGTGTCTTTGTCACTCAGTGCCTGCTTAGCATTCTGAAATGCTGATTTACTTAATTTATTAATAGCCACTCCCAAAACAGAACTTCATTATACTCAAGCGTTTGTTCATATGTTTGGTCCTTATTCAGTTAGTTATCTCACGCAGTGCATTAAAGAAATGGCAGTCTCAAGATAAGTTTCAATTCAGGATAATAAATATTTAATAAGCACCTCTTACATACACAGTGAAAGAATGAGAGATAGCTAATTGTAGTGGTTTGATTTGTATGTCTTTACATTTCCTCCTTGAAGATATGTTAGTTTTTGTATTTTTTCTTCCTTTTCTCTTATTCAATTTTCATTTTTAGTTGGCACACAATAATTATACATATGTATGGTTTATGGTATGGTAATCAATAATAATTTGATAATGTCAATCATTTGATAATTATTTGATAATAATCAAATCAAGGTATTTAGCAATTCCATCACTTTATAAATTTATCATTTCTTTGCAGTGAGAGCATTCAAATCTTATAGTTATGATGAAATATTTAAAATGATATTTTTAATCACAGTCACCCTACTATACAGAACTTATTCCTCCTATCTAATTGTAAGTTTGTACCAGATGATCAGTCTCTCTATCCTCTCTAACATTTTTACTATAGAAACACTTTTGGAATTATAATTCTGCTTTTATAGGGAGTTTCTACTCTGAATACTGAAGGACAATTTAAGAATCTTAACTACCTCCTGCTGGTATAAACTGCCATCCTCACAGCAGCCCTCTCAACAGGGCTGTGACATATTATAGAATGCGCAAACAGTGTCACAAAGACAAGAAGACTGTGCAGTCATGAGGTCATGTGCATTTATAGGGACTCTGTTGCTGTGCCAGTTTAGTCACAGGGCCACATTTAAAGATAACCCAGGCTTCCTCTTCTCAGTCAGCACAGTTTTTATTCCTGAACAGATTCACCCTGAAATCTGGCATCAAAGTACTTAACAAAGTGCTACCTCTCTTCTTCCTTGCACCTTCCAAGGACAAGCATTTTAGGAAGGAAAAGAAACCAGTGCACATGGATGCTCAAGATAGACTCTAGTGCTGTAAATAAATTAGGCCTTATAATACATCTGGTACATGAAATAAAATGTAGCTCAGAGAGACTAAATACATTTTCTCTAAGTTATATGAGTGGTTGGAGTAGGATGCAAGCTCAAGATTCAAGGCTGTCTCAGAAGGACTAATGCTAACAGCTCAGTCTACAGAGTGGATTATAAGGCCACTATTTGCTTCCTGGTCACCACCACTCTGTGATTTTGAGCAAGTTACCTAACTTTTATACCCTGCAGGATTTCTTTTAGAAATGCCTACAGTGCACTAGTAAGACAGTTAGTGGAATTAAATTAGACAGTATTTGAAACGCGTGTCATCAGTGGTGTTTATACTTTCAACATTATTATGTCTAGCTAACACAGTCAAAGCCCTTACTCTCATCAATACAAGACACTACATAGGTAATAATAAAAATCACACACATGAAGGATTTACACATGGGTTAAGCAAGATATTTATAAAGTTTTAAAAGTCTACGGATTGTCACCAAAAATACATAAGATGGTACTCCTAAAAAGTTCATGGAAAATAGAATTAAATTATAATAAACATTTTCCATAAACTTTTTGAAGTACAATAATGTGGTTTCTGCTTTCAATGTCTTTTTAAATAAAAGGTGGAATTCATGAATTTTTGTCACAACTGTCTGCCTTACATCAGTCTTGATTTCCACACATTCACTGTTACATGTAGGACCACATTTTAAGATTTGTCCCTTCCTCATCCTAGTCATTCATATGATCATTTGTTTCAACATGTAATTTTCATTTTCAAGGAAATGACCTCTACTTCAGCAGTCACAGATCCAAGAGGAAAAGCAAACAAACAAAAAAGGAAAATAAGGGCAAAAATCTGTCAAGTATGTACTTCTCACTTTAAATAAAATGCTGTCTCTTGTTAACCTGTTTTATTTTCACCCACTAATAAATATTTTTGTTTCCTGCGCATGTCCTTAATTATGCTGATGAAGGGAAGGAGTCAGCCTATGTTGGAATGGATTCAAGCTTTGCAGTGCCCCAGGAAAGTTGCATTTCTAGTAAGACTTCTTAGCATCTCATTCCATAAAGCTCAATCAAACCAGAACTTTTAGAATGAATTGAGCATTAAACAACTGGCTCCATTCATTTGTTTCAGTTTAATCAAGGATTCCAATTATGGTAGATACTCCTGCTAATAAATTCTTTTACCTCAGCAATAAGTTTTGACAGAAAAGTATTGACCTTCCCTCGTCTCACATTGTAGACAATGAGGAGCCTCTCATTCAGACCTTTAATTTGTCACAAACTCAAGTGAAAAGAGAAGAAATGATCCAAGTCTAGACAGACATGTTATTCATGTTGTGATTCTTAATCAAATATTTTTCTTTTATAGTACAAATCTGGTTATGACTATCCACTTTTCTCTTAGTATGTCCCAAATAAAAGTGAATCTAATCTTTCAACTGACTTGCTGCAAGTTTCCCCTGCAGCAAGACTGTAATAAAATTTTGACACATGTACAACACTAAATTGTCTGAAAACAAATTTTACCATATGATTTTTCAAAATCTCTTTTTGTTTTCCATCCTTTCTCCCACTACACTAGCTTAAAAATAATTTGATGGTAAAAGATATAAAAATTAGTCTTCTATTTAATTTTTATTTGTAAGTCCTGGTGCCTAGCACAAGATCTGTCATATAGTAAGCAATAAACACTTTCACCGATAGAAATAAGATCTAAGAAAGAGAATGAGAGACAGGCAGAAAGGTGAGACATAAAGCAATATTAAGGAAACAGGGGAAGGAAATAAAGTTGATATCCCAATGTATTTCTGACTAGCTAAGATGTCATTCTAATACAACAGAACATAGTGAAATGCCAACAGTATAATGAAATATCGAAGAGGAAATCATCCAACTTCTGAGGAAGTACATTCCTAAGAAGTATGTAGAAACATTTTGTTGAGTTACAAACCTGGGAACATGTTAAGGATGCCTAATAAAACACTGGCTTAGGCCTCAACAGGAAGACCAAAAAACACTCCAAGAATTTCTCAGAAGCACCTGATGGAAAGCTCCTCCTTAATGTTGATATGGAGCCAGCATGTTTTTGGAAAGCCGAATGAATCTATGATATGGCTTTGCACCCTTCTGAATACTTTATTTTAATGTAATTTCAACCAACATTTTCATCCTGAGAACCAGATTCCCTATGTCATCCAGATGTGCAAAGAAAACCAGAGCCAGACTAGCAGCAGCAATGAAGTGAGCGGTACAAGAGTTAGTAGAACTGGAGGTATACATGAAATAAATGATGAGATTAGTATCCTTGAAAGCTGTGTTTTCTGTTTAAATTTTTCTACTCATATTTCATTTGAAAACAATACAGACATAGACAGACAGACAGGTGGATGGAGAGAAATTGTCTTTCTGTTGTTTTGCACCCCTATTGCCTGCAATTGCCAGAGCTAGGCCAGGCCTATGCTAGGATCCCAGACCTCCTTCCAATTCTCCAATGGAATGCAAGGACCCAAGTACTTGAGTCATTGCTTACTGACTTTTAAAGTGCACCTTAGCAGAGAGCTTAAAGGAAGTGGAGGAGCTGGGATTCAAACCAGGCACTCAATGTGGGATATGAGAATCCCAATTTACTTGCTGTCCCACGCAACCACCCCTGATGGCTGTTCTATGGCAGTAGTGGCAGTAGTGGATGGGGTGGTCACAGACAAGGGAGGAGGCCAGAAGAATACCCTGAAGAGGCTCCTGGCTCCTGGCTTCGGATCAGCGCAGTTCTGGAGTGAACCAATGGATAGAAGGCCTCTCTCTCTCTCTCTCTCTCTCTCTCTCTCTCTGCCTCTCCTCTCTCTATGTAACTCTGACTTTCAAATAAATAAAATCAATCTTTTAAAAAAAAGACCCATCAGACTAGCAACTAGAAGACAAAGTTTTAAAATAGAATAAATTTCACTTGCAAAGGATATAGTCTTTACTACTCATAGATCATTTAGATAGGAGCCAGAAGACTTGGACAATGTTCAAATTTCATCATGCTCAGCATGGACCAATAAATATTTGTATGTGTTTTGTTTTATTTTAGCCCTGAACAGAAAAAAACTGAGACATTTAAAATAACAGAAAATTACATATATAGTACTTACATTATGCTTGGCACTATTCTAAATTTTTTTATAATTCATTTATCAATACATCTATTTCCAAAACAAGCCTCTGAGGTAGATTCTGTCATCATCTCTACTTCACAGATGGATTAGTTGAGTGTCTGGAAGGTTGAACAACAGTCCTGAAGGCACACAGTTGGCAATCAGAATCCAGGTAGCCAGGACAATAAAATCTGTGCTGCTAACATATACCTGCCCCTATATATTACTTAATGAGCTTCTTTCACTAAATCCCCATATTATTACCTCCTCAAACTTTACAATGTTTTAATGTCTTTTTTAGAAAGAGATTGTTTTTTAAATACAGTCAACTGATTAAGAGCTGTGAGTCTGCTCTGTGGTTTAGGCTCAGTGGGGTTACTGAGGTCTTGTCATTTCTTTAAAAGTAATAAGGATACTACTGCTCTCTACCCGGTGGTGTTATAATACAATGAAAATGTAGAATGTCTAATACTGTCCTTGTCACATGATATACTTATGTCTAGATGTAGATTTAGATATAAATATAATTACAGATATAGGAATAAAGATATATTGATCAAATAAATATTTGTCAATATGGATAATATTTTTAAAATATTTATTCTATTTATTTGAAAGACAGAGATACAGAGAGAGGTGGAGACAGAGAGAGAGGTCCTCCATCACTGGTTCCCTCCTCAGATGGCTGGAGCTGTGCTGATCCAATGCCAGGAGTCAGAAGCTTCCTCTGGGTCTCCCACAAGGGTGCAGGGACCCAAGGAAATGGGCCATCTTCCACTGCTATCCCAGGCCATAGTAGAGAGTTGTATCAGAAGAGGAGCAGCGGGGACTAGAACCGGCACCCATATGGGATGCCAGCGCCTCAGGCCAGGGTTTTAACCCACTGCGCCACAGCGCTGGCCCCATGTAATTATTATTTTAGACATGAGGAAAGCAAAGATCACATATTACATTATCTTCTTCAGTCAAAACATATTTAACACTAAAATATAGAAACAAATGTGGTACTTTTTTTATTTTACCATTAATGTATAAGGAAGCCCCAAAAGTCACAATATATGAACAAAAAAGAGTTCAATAGTCATACATTAATTAATACATAAATAATACATAAATTAATAAATAAAGTAAAGTCGCTGCCTGCAGTGCCGACATCCCATATGGGCGCTGATTTGAGTCCCAACTAATCAACTTCCAATCCAGGTCTCTGCTGTGGCCTGGGAGGGCAGTGGATGATGGCCCAAGTCCTTGGGCACTGTCTTCAAATCAGCACAGCTCTGGCCATTGTGGCCAATTGGAGAGTGAGCCAGTGGATGGAAGACCTCTCTCTCTGTCTTTTACCCTCTCTCTCTGCCTCTCCTTCTCTCTCTGTGTAACTCTGACCTTCAAATAAATAAATAAATCTTTTAAAAAATAAAAAAAATCACCATTTCTCATAGTGTCCATTTCACTTCAGGAGGTTTCCTTTTTGGTGTTCAGTCAGTTGTCACCGATCAGGGAGAACATATGGTATTTGTCCCTTTGGGACTGGCTTACTTCACTCAGCATGATGTGTTCCAGATTCCTCCATTTTGTTGCAAATGACTGGATTTCGTTGTTTCTTACTGCGGTATAGTATTCTAAAGAATACATATCCCATAATTTCTTTATCCAGTCTACCGTTGATGGGCATTTAGGTTGGTTCCAGGTCTTGGCTATTGTGAATTGTGCTGCAATAAACATTAGGGTGCAGACCGCTTTTTTCTTTATCAATTTAAACTCCTTTGGGTAAATTCCAACGAGTGGGATGGCTGGGTCGAACGGTAGGGTTATATTCAGGTTTCTGAGGAATCTCCAGACTGATTTCCATAGTGGCTTAACCAGTTTGCATTCCCACCAACAGTGGGTTAGTGTCCCTTTTTCCCCACATCCTCGCCAGCATCTGTTGTTGGTAGATTTCTGTATGTGAGCCATTCTAACCGGGGTGAGGTGAAACCTCATTGTGCTTTTGATTTGCATTTCCCTGATTGCTAGTGACCTTGAACATTTTTTCATGTGCCTGTTGGCCATTTGGATTTCCTCTTTTGAAAAATGTCTATTGAAGTCCTTGGCCCATCTCTTAAGTGGGTTGTTGGTTTTGTTTTTGTGGAGTTTCTTGATCTCTTTGTAGATTCTGGTTATTAACCCTTTATCTGTTGCATAGTTTGCAAATATTTTTTCCCATTCTGTCGGTTGTCTCTTCACTCTCCTGACTGTTTCTTTTGCAGTAAAGAAACTTCTCAATTTGATGCAATCCCAATAGTTGATTTTGGCTTTGACTGTCAGCATAGCCCTGACTGCTAATGGACAACTTAATACATTATCCCTCATAGTATTTTTTTTTTTTGTCTGTTCTACTTAATATGACTGGTTTAATTCTGTAATTATCACACAGTTATTCTTAAGTGTTGAAAATTAACTGAAATGTGATCCCTGTTAAACATAAAAGTGGGAATAAGAGAGGGAAGAGATGTATAATTTGGGGCATGCTCGGGCTGACTTGCCCCAATTGGTAGAGTTGGAAACATACTAGGGGATTCCAATTCAATCCCATCAAGGTGGCATGTGCCAATGCCATCTCACTATTCCAAGTGATCAATTTCAGTTCACAATTGATCATAATGAAAGGACTAAGAGTCAAAGGGAGCACATAAACAAGTCTAGTATCTGCTAACACTAACCGATAGAATAAATAAAGGGGAGAGTGATCCAACATGGGAAGTGAGATACTCAGCAGACTCATAGAATGGCAGATGTCCTAAATAGCACTCTGGCCTCAGAATCAGCCCTAAAGGCACTCGGATCTGGCTGAAAAGCCCATGAGAGTATTTCAGGCATGGAAAGCCAAGACACTCTGGCAAAAAGATCTCTGTGAGTGAGATCCCAGTGGAAAGAACAGGTCTTCAAAGAGGGAGGTGCCTTTCTCTGAAGGGAGGAGAGAACCTCCACTTTGACTATGACCTTGTCTAAACAAGATAAGAGTCGGAGAACTCAAGGGGCTTCCATAGCCTTGGAAACTCATGACTGGTGCATAGGGAGATTACTGATGCCATAAACAGGAGTGTCAATTTGTAAAGTCAACAACAGGAGTCACTGTGCACTTACTCCTCATGTAGGATCTCTGTCCTTAATGTGCTGTACACTGAGGCTTAATGCTATAACGAGTACTCAAACAGTATATTTCACTTTGTGTTTCTATGGGGGTGCAAACTGTTGAAATCTTTACTTAATGTACACTAAACTGATCTTCTGTTAAAAAAAAAAAAAAAAGAAAAGAAACTATCAATTCCCAACTTGACTCTCACTGGGATTAAACATGACAATAGGTCTGATCTGATTTCATCATCATTTAAAAAAAAATCATCTATTATTTTTCACTTTATGTTTCTGTGTGGGAACAAACTGTTGAAATCCTTACTTAAGGTATACTAAGCTGATCTTCTGTATACTAAGATAATCGAAAATGAATCTTGATGTGAATGGAAGGGGAGAGGGAGTGGGAAAGGGGAGGGTGGTGGGTGGGAGGGACGGTATGGGGGGGAAAGCCATTGTAACCCATGAGACGTACTTTGGAAATTTATATTCATTAAATAAAAGATAAAAAAAAAATAAAAAAAAAATAAAAGAAAAAAAATAAAAAATAAAAAAAAATCAGAAGTTCCTTTCTTTATTCATAAACTCTAAATTCTTTTGTTTTTAAAATGTGTTTTATTTTATTTTATTTGAAAGGCAGGTTTACAGAGAGAGAGAAGGTGAGACAGAAAATGAGAGATTCCATCCATTGGCTGGAATGTCAAGAGCTGGGTCTGGAAGAAGACAGAAGCCAGGAGCATTATTCACGTCTCCTGCGTGAGTTCAAGGGCCCCAGCACTGGGTCCATCTCTTCTGCTGCTTTCCCTGGCCGTTAGCAGGGAGCTGGATATGCAGTGGAGCAGCCAAGAACCATATACTGGTTTGGTGAGCAATGGCTTTTCCTACCAAGCCACAGCACTGCCCCAAATTCTAACTTCTTAAAATTATTCTATTACATTGTCAATTTTTTCTTTCACGTTTTATCTACCCATACTTCTGCCTGATTCTACTTTTTCTCTAGAGTACCCTTTCTATTATGTAGATTTTTAAAATAATTTTCACTTATCTAACAGTTTCCTGTAAAGCCCCACAAGTATTTTTTGTACTATCACATGATGTTCTCTGAATAAATAGGACAGCTCCTATGGAAGATCAAGTACTTTGCAAGGTGTGTTCATCTGCATTGGCTTGTTTAAAGAATTTTGCCTTTGCTCATTATTCAGTGCAGATTTCTGAGTTTAGTACAATCTGGGATGATGTTCTTTGTTCCTGTTTGTTCATGTACTATTTGTAAACAAGCTAAAATATTTATAACCAAGAAACATAACCATGTTCCAGTGGCTCTCATGCTCTTGGTTGCCCTTTTTTCTTATTTATGTTCAACCATTTACACAAATGGAACCAAATACCCTCTTGCTCAACCTCTGCAAGTATGCATTAGCAAAGATTCTCTCATATGTTATTTAATCTCATTGTGTGTAAAATTGGTTTATATGTCTGAAACATATATTGTTTCAGGCCTTAAATATGTTGTAGCATATTAAAAATTAATTTTTAAGTAAAAAAAAAAAACCTAGAGCAATAACAAACCAAGATTTGTTGTTCCCAAGACAGAGGCTAATTTAGCTGAAACTGCAAGATTAGATGAAGGTTTTCTAAAAACATGAATGCCCACCAAGTTCAAGAAAGCTTTTCTAAGTGTGTATAAGCTTTGTTCATGGGTAAAAAATTCCTTTGCATTTCAAGGAGCCGGAAGCTACAATCCTGAATCCAAAATATGAGGATTTTCTAAAGTGTATGTGATAAACTCATTTCTGGCCTCATACACACCACTTGACACCAGATAAAACTTCTCTTTCAGGAAGGACTTAAACTGAAAAATACGTCTCTTGCTTCGTCTTCTGCTTACAGGCTACAAAATCTAGCTGGGTCCAGGTTATGTCTTAGGATCTCTGTGCCAGACTAATTTTACTGTTTGCCAGGAATTTATGCACTTAGCAAAGAAAGAAAACTTCACTTGAATTACATTATTGAATTGGATAAAGGGACTAAATTTTGTCTGCCTCGAGAATGACACATAATGAACAGGTACAATTTACATATATAGAAGTACTAGCAAACTATGTTTGTTACTATGTTCTTCAAGGGTAAGACTGAATAACTGAAAGTAATGTCAACACAGGACAACTGGTCAAAATATGTAGTTTCAGGCATTGACTTCTGAATTTCCACGTATTGACTGCTAAATTTTGATTTGATTATGATCTTATTACTCTGTTACCTTAAAAAATGCCCCGGGGCTGGTGCTGTGGCATAGCGGGTAAAGCCACTGCCTGCAGTGCCACCATCTCATATGGGCGCCGGCTCGAGACCCAATTGCTGCACTTCTGATCCAGCCCTCTGCTATGGCCTTGGAAAGCAGTAGAAGATGGCCCAAGTCCTTGGGCCCCTGCACCCATGTGGGGAGGCCCAAAAGAAGCTCCCAGCTCCTGGCTTCAGATTGGTGCAGCCCTGCCCATTGTGGCTAATTGGGGAGTGAACCAGAGGATGGAAGACCTCTCTCTCTCTCTCTCTCTCTCTCTCTCTTTCTTTCTCTCTGCCTCTCCTCTCTCTCTGTGACTGTGATTAAATAAAAATATTTAATAAAAAATAATAAAAATTCCCAAATTAAACATATAAGCTATAGTTTCTGTTATATCTGCAATATCTAATAGGTTTATACTGTGGAAACATATTTCTGATAATTTCTCAGTTCTCACTATAATAGAATATACAGTGGCTCTTAATTATTACTAGAAAACACTGTCAGATTTCGGTGGAACCTGTATATGTAAAATATAACAGGCATGAAATTGATGGTAATACTCTTTAAGAGATTAGCAGTTTCAAATATAGAATATTTGAATTTTAGTTTGGATTCTGCCATTAATGAGCCAAGAATCAAGTTTCTAGAGTTTAAGATTCCATAGTATTGTCATATAGCACCAAACTCTATGAGAAAATATTTTAGAAATTACATTGTGACACATGAGTTTATAATTGTTATCACTTTATCATGTGAAAAAATATTTGGCAAGTTCAATTTCTAGATCTTACTTTACATGTATAAGAAATAAAAAGGAGGAATTATCATTTGACCTTTATATGTTGAGTATTTTTCTGTCAAAGTAAGCATCATCATCTCTTATTTTCAAAAGCTTTTAAAAAATAAACAGCAAATATGTGAAACCCTGAAGATTTTGCCATTCAAAGTGTCAGTCAGTTCAGAGTCACACTAACAGTCCAATCACAAGGCCAAGAAAGTGTTTTATTCTTCATTTACGTAGTTGACTTCATCTTAACTTGACCCAATTCACTTGACACAATCTGAACTGCAGGTAGCTAGTTAGTTGTGTAATTACAGTTCCATGGTTTCAGTTTAATACTTTGGACTCAATTTAGTTCTACAAAGAGAATGCAAGATCACCACACAGATTAGTTCTTTAAAGACATTTGATCTTTTTGTATTTTAATAAATTTTCCAAATGTTATTATTGCTTCTCTTAAAGACTTGATTCTTGAAAGCTTTTGCTCTTTACAAGCTTAATATCTGCTGAAGAAAGCTGCAGAAAAATGTTCAATAATGGAAATTCTAAGCCTTCATGCTCATAATCAACAGAAGCTTTGATTCTTTATCAAAGCCTTATCAAATGTTCATTACATTCTATCCTTTAAGCTCATGCTGACTTCACTATTGAACTCTTCATTGTGAAGTTTGTACTTCTTTGTGTTGCTTTGGCAAACATTTGTGTGTATGTATGGTATGTGTGTTTTGACATTTGAAGCGATTCCTTTTTTTTTTTTTTTTGACTTTCATACGGATTTTGTTGGAGTTCAGTATTAATAATAGTTTTCAATTCAGAAACATGCACATTCAATTAGTGAAGTTTATCACGTGAGATGAAGTCCACAATTCATATTCCAGTTATGTAATAATTTTCCTTTACCTCAAAAAACATTTAGCAGTGGTTGCTTTCCAGATGGCTTTTAAATATTTATCTTCATCTATTTTTGTCCTGATTTATAAAACATCACCCTATTGAAATTCATTGCTTTTTATACTTCAAAAGCTAAGTTATTGGTTACAAAAATGACAATGATTCTTTAAATGAATATACTTTTGTTCATTCACTGAATTCTTCAATAACATTCATTTGTGGTCTATTATCTTTGGTATTGTGCCCAAGAAGGACAAAGTCAAGTAAGATATACCCTTACCAGAGAGGATCCTTCGTTTAGTGAGTAAAATACTGTCAAATATACCCAATAATGCCTTAAAGGATACGACATGAAAGAACTTACAAGTTGGGACAAGCATCTGGCTCAGCAATTCAGATACTGCTCGGACCCCTGCCTCTCACAGCACAGCGCTAGTTTCTAGTCCTGGCTCTGATCCCAAGCCAGCTTCCTGCTAATCCAACCCTGAGAGGAACCAGATGATGGCTCATGCACTTGGGTCCCTGCCACCCATGTGGGAGACCCAGACAGAGTTCGTGGCAGACTGTTGAAGGAATTTAAGGAGCCGGTGGATGGGAGAGTTTTCTGTCTGCTTATCCACTCTCTGTCTTTCTGCCTTTTGAGTGATTCTAAATAAAAATAAGTAATAACTCAACCTTGTTTTTTTTTTTTTTTTTTTAAAGAAAGAACTGGCAAGTCTGTGCCTTTTTCTGCCTCAGAAATTGAACAAAATTTCAAGGGAGTGATATTTGAGCTGGATTATGAAGAGAACATGAGACTACCTGATGAAAAATGCATTGAATATGTAAAAATACAAGTAAATCAGAGGTCAAAAAAGTGAGTCAAGGCAAGAATATGTTACTGTCTTCGAAAAGAACTGCCTCTGACATTTTGTCCTAATATAAATGAGATAAAAGTGGTGGTCTTATGGTGCAGCCAGTTAAGCAGTCACCTGAGACACCTGCATCCCACATTAAAGTACCTGGTTCAAGTCCTACTTACTCCTAGTGCTTTATCCAGGTTCCTACTAATGCACCCGGCGGGGGGGGGGGGGGCGCAGTTTACAACTGAAATAGCTGGGCTTCTGCCACTCATGTGGAAGACCCTTCTGGTTCCGGCTTTGGCCTGACCTAACCCTAGCTCTTGAGGGCATTTAGGGGGTGAACAAATAAATGGATGATCTCTCTCTTTCTCTCTCTTTCTCTCTCTCTCTCTCTCGTTGTGCCTATCAAATAAATAAATACATTTTTAGAGTATTCCCAGGGCTGATTATTATGATGTAACTGGTTAAGCCACACTGCCTGTAACACTGGCATCCCATAGGAATATCAGTTGGAAGCCCAGCTGCTCTGCTTCCAATCCAGCTCCCTGCTAATATGCCTGAGAAGGCAGCAGTGGAAAATGGTCTAGGTACTTAGGTCCCTGCCACCCACATGGGAGACCCAGAAGGAGTTCCTGACTCCTAACTTTGACCTGGCCCAGGCGCAGCCATTGCAGCCATTTGGGGAATGAACCAATAGACTGAAAAATCACTCTCTCTCTCTCTCTGTAATTATGTCTTTTTTAAAAAAAATATTTATTTATTTATTTATTTATTTGAAAGGCAGAGCTACAGAGAGACACACACACACACATACACATACACAGAGAGAGAGAGAGAGAGAGAGACGGAGACAGAGACATCTTCCATCCATTCATTCACTACCCAAATGTCTACAAAAGCTGGGCATAGGTCAGGCCAAAGCCAGAATCAGGAGGTTCATCCAGGTCTCCCACATGAGTGGAAGGGGCCCAAACACTTGGGCCATCTTACGCTACCTTTTCCAGGTCATTAGCAGGGAGCTGGATCAGGGGGCTGGAGCAATTGGGACTTGAACTGGAGACTTGAATTTGGGATGCCAGCACTGCAGGCATACGCTTTACCCACTACGCTATAATGACAGCCCTTCCAATAAAGCAAGGAGTCAGGCAGCTATTGCTTAATTGACAGGCTCACTGAGAAGGTAGTGGTAAAAGTTCTTATAGATTGAACCGGGGACTGGGAGGTGCATATTCAGCTTATATCCAAGTTCCTGATTGATCACAGGGGCTTGTGATCTTCCTTTGATTGGTTGGTGATGTCAAGCTCTTTAGGAAATATTTATGATGATCGGATGGACTTCAGTTGGTCTGTGTGCTAGGGGTATATGTAAGTGATAGCTATCTTTTTTCCCAGACACAGAATTTCATTGCCTGGGCCATGAATTCCTCCAAACAAATTCCACCATATCATATTGGTCAAAAAGGTTCTTTTTTTAATTGTTTTTAAAATTATTTATTTATTTGAAAGGCAGAGTTACAGAGAGAATGAGTGGGAGAGATAGACAGTGAGAGAAAAAGATCTGCATCCACTGGCTCACTCTCCAAGTACCTGCAACAGCAAGAGCTGGGCCCATCTAAAGCCAGCAGCCAGGAGCTTCTTCTAGGTCTCCCACACTTGTGCAGGGGCCTAAGGACTTGAGCCATATTCTGCTGCTTTCATAGATGCATTAGCAGGGAGCTGACTGGGAAGTGGAGCATTCAGGACTCAAACCTGCACCCATATGTGATGCTGGCACTGCAGGCAGCGGCTTTACCAGCTATGCCACAGCGTCAGCCCACCAAAAAGAATTTATCTGTTGGAGAAAGAATGACTTCTTGAGTTTGATGACTAGAACCTTGTAGGGCCAGCTGTGTCAGTCCCTCAATTCAGTGAATTCCTTGTGATAAAGGACATGCAAGAACACCTTGGGCTTAGGAAGACAGATGAGGGACTGCTCCTGCCTTTACATTATAGGAATTCTGTCTCAGTTTGTTGAGTATGAATCTCTAGAAATCATATTTACAGATCTGATGTCTTAAAGAAGCTTGAGTCCTGGTCAAAACCATAGATTTTTACACAAATTCTTTCAGCTTCATAGATGCATGGTTTGAAAAATTGCTCAAATTTCAGTTAACTTAGAGTAGTTGAGGAAAAAAGAAGAGTTATTACTACTTTAACAATTAAAAATTTATTTATTTACATATTTGTGTATGCATTAATGTCATGTGCTTTGCTAGATGCTGTATATAAACTTGCATAATATTGTTGCCAATAAAATAATTGGCTTTTTATTTTTCTTTTTCAAAGTGTTGTATAATTTATTTTGTTTATTTGCAAGGTAGAAAGAGAGAGGGAGGGACGCAGGAGACTCGTAGAATGGCAGATGTCCTAAATAGCACTCTGGCCTCAGAATTAGCCCTTAAGGCATTCAGATCTGGCTGAAGAGCCCATGAGAGTATTTCAGGCATGGAAAGCCAAGACAGTCTGGAAAAAAAATAAATGACCTAAATGAAAGATCTCTGTGAGTGAGATCTCAGCTGAAAGAATGGGCCATCAAAGAAGGAGGTACCTTTCTCTGAAGGAAGGAGAGAACTTCCACTTTGACTATGACCCTGTCGGAATAAGATCAAAGTCAGCGAACTCAAAAGGTTTCCACAGCCTTGGCCACTCATGTCAAGAGCCTAGGATGATTATTGATGCCATAAACAAGAGTGTCAATTTGCTAAGTCAACAACAGGAGTCACTGTGCACTTACTCGTCATGTAGGATCTCTGTCCTTAATGTACTATGTGAATTAATGCTATAACTAGTACTCAAACAGTATTTTACACTTTGAGTTTTGGTGTGGGTGCAAACTGTTGAAATCTTTACTTAATGTATGCTAAACTGATCTTCTGTATATAAATAGAATTGAAAATGAATCTTGATGCGAATGGGATGGGAGAGGGAGTGGAAAATGGGAGGGTTTTGGGTGGGAGGGAGGTTTTGGGGGGAAGAAGCCAGTGTAATCCGTAAACTGTACTTTGGAAATTTATATTTATTAAATAAAAGTTAAAAAAAAGAAAGACAACCAAGCATTTCCCATTTTCTGGTTCACTCTCCAGGTATCTGGAGAAAAAACTTAATCCAGGTCTCTCACACAGGTGGCACAGCCCAACAATTTGAGCCATCACCTGCTGGCTTCCAGAATGTATATTAGCAGGAAGCTAAAATAGACAACTCAACCAGCACTTAAGCCCAGACACCCTTATCTGGTATGCAAGCATCCCAAACAGTGTGTTGACTGCTATACTAAACTCCTGACTCAAGTTGTAGAATTATAAATAGCAATACAATAAACAATTTCTTGTGTGTTTGTAGGATACTGAAGCTCAACTAGTGTTCACATGGATGAATTGTAATTACTTAATATTTAATGTGTTTACTAATTGCCAAACCTTAGCTTTTTATTCCTGCAAATGTAAAATTTACTCTTACATAAGCTCGTGTTAGGGTAATAAAAGCATACCTTAACTTGCTAAGGTTTTCAACTAGTCACACATTCTCAGCTCTTCCTTTTTGTGATGGGAGCGTCACTTATAGTTTGTCTGAAGTGTAAGGAAACCTTGCTTGAGTAAATAAAATACAATTTTAACTGAGTTGCTTGTTGGTAATGTTTTTTTTCTTATTTGTTCCTCATCTGTGACAACAATGATGTTTCCATCTTTGAATTCTGTTGTCAGTGGCCTCAGTGTGACTGTTGCTTAGCAATACCTATACGGGTGGTATTTCCCATGACACTCGGACTGCCTTCCTGAATAGACCCTATCGGGATATACAAGGACACAGGTCTTGAACACATGTGTTAACATCACTTCTTGTTGATTTATATACCCTATCATTTCAAAATTAAATATTTTTTTCTCTCTAACTTCTCTAATTTTTAAATGTATTCATTCTAATGATATGGCTAATAGAGGTGTGATAATGAAGCAGTTCATAAATAGACATATTCAGGGAAGGTCTCCCTGGAGCATGTTATTTTCCCTTCTTTTATCAAAATCGATTGCCCAGATGAACTTGAAACTCTATCTCACTAAAAGTAATAGCCTGGATACTGATTTTTAGGCAATCTGTATATGGGGAATGCTGTTTAATTTGATATCAGCGCTGTTTTCAGAGTATGTCTAGTATGCAGTGTCCTGTAGTGGAGGAAATGATGAGAGAAGAGGGCCACTGACCTCCTTTATCTTTCCTGATTTCTGTATCGCACTACAGATGCTCTCAATTACAAGTATTCAATGGTGACAATAAAGCTGCAAAATTAATAATTAAATTATATCACAGGATGACATCTCTCATTCATTATTTCCTTCCTATGGGTTAGAGACTTTTAAGGTTTTATTGAGGTTCCAGAATCATGTAAAATAAGTTTCACTATTCATTTATGCCCAGGTTCTTACTGTGACAGGACCAGGAGTCTAACAGTCTCTGCTTCCTTCACAAAAATACCATCTCTGAATTGAGACTCCTGTATGCAGGCTGTTATAATAATGGATTAGAAAATGATTTTATGTTCACAATCAATGGGGAAACTGTGTGTGGTGAAGAATGTCAGACCAAAAAGAAGATACTAAATGAAGAAAAATTTTAATAGAACTACTCATTCAAGGACATTTTCCCACCAAGATGTAATATATTTTGCTTATGTCAAACTCCTTAGAAGAGCAAGACATTTATTTCCATTTAGGCAAAATTTAATGAGCACCCATGATGGTCCTTTAACATTATGATAGATGCTAAGACTCATCAGATTCAGACTGGAACGATAGCAAGGATGGGGACTTTCCCTTCAATTCAGGCACATGCTAAGAGAAAATTGCCCAAAACGAAGCCACAGACTGCATTGAGCTCAATAACTAAAGGCCATGAAAGCCTTCCTTCTCTGGAACTCTTCTTAAAACCATCTACAGACAGAAGCCCTGCATTTTCACGACTGTACAAGGACTATTCAGATACAATTCTCCTCAACAAAACATTAGCTTCGAGTGTTATTTTCTTAAGGAAAAGGTGCATGGAATCACAAGATTTTGTGATTAATAAATTAGAATTATGAGGAATCTTTTATAAATCTTCTTGACCAAAAATATAAATTGTTTTATATAACTGATGCAGTCTCTGTGCCATATTTTCAAAGTCATTGTCTTTGTCACCCACAAACTAGGGTATATTTTCAGTCATTCATTCCTAAAATGAGAGTTGAACAAGTCAGTCTATGCTGTTGAGTCATCTTTGAATCCTTTGTCTGATACCTTATATTTTAGTGCACTGGAAATTCATTTTATGCTACTTAAAAATCTATATAGAAACTAATCACTTCTACCTCCACCCATACCACCTTGGCATAAATTGTCAAATATTTTTTTTACAAAAAGCTTTTATTTATTTATTTGAGAGGTAGAGTTACAGACAGAGAGAGGGAAGGACAGAGAGAGAGAGAGGTCTTCCATCTGCCAGTTCACTCTCCAAATGGACGCAATTGCCGTAGCTAAGGCAATCTGAAGCCCAGAGCCAGGAGCTTCTTCCAGATATCCCACATGCATTTAGGGGCTCAAGCATCTTCCAATGCTTTCCCAAGCCATAAGCAGAGAGCTGGATCACAAGAGGAGCAGCTGAGACACGAACCAGGGCCCATATGGGATGCTGGTGCTGCAGGTGGAGGCTTGGTCTATTACGCCACAGCACTAGCCCAAATCATATCTTGCCTGACAATTTCCAATAATTTCTAATAAACGTCTTTGCTTTTAACTGTGTCTCCTTAACAATCTATTCTCCACATTATAGCCAGAAATGTTCAAATAACTTCTCATTGACCTTCTTTTGCTTCCCGGTTCATCAACAGTTCGATCTTGACCCTTTCCAAGGGCTGTAAGTCTTATAGGATCTGTGCTCCTGATATTTTTCTGACCCTATTTCTACAATCTTTTTTTCTTTCTTATTCTATTCCAGCTATCCGTCCTAGGCTTCATATCCGAGTCACGGCACCATTATCCCTCCTAGGCTTCCTATCCAAGTCACGGCACCATTATGTCGCTCCCCCATTCGCGGAGGAACGACACAGGACCCTGCACTGTTCTTTCGTCTGCTCAGCCCTTCCCAGGTTTGCTGCTGGTCCTTCCCGGGTTGGCTGCCGACCCCTCCACCTCCGTGGAGGGGGCAGCACCCCCTGCCAATTTCCCTGCTTCCGTGGAGGAGCCGCACACCGCCGGCCGGCTCTCTTGGGGGTTGCTCAGGTGTTCCTTCAGATGTTCCTCTTAGATGTTCCTGGTGCATGTTGTCTCTCTCCTCCTTTATAGTCCTCTTCCACCAATACCAACTCTGCTACCCACACGCCGAGCACGCTGCTCTCCTCCAATCAGGAGCAGGATCAGCTCCTGCAGCTCATCAGTCACATTGGCGAAAGGCAGCTGAGTAGATGTTGTTTGGTCTCTCTATCAGCGCCATATTGTGGGAGAGCAGATGCATAGAATAAGTCTTAATTCCAGTAACTTAGTCTAGTCTCAGTTGCTCCCCACACCAGCTTTATTGATTCTCTTACTGTTTATTGTTTGTCTAGTGGGACTGGTAAATTTCTACCTCAGTGGTTCTTCTTCTTCTTCTTCTTCTTCTTCTTCTTTTTTTTTTTTTTTTTTTTTTTTTTTTAACAGAGAGTTAGACAGTGAGAGAGAGAGAGAAAGGTCTTCCCTCCGTTGGTTCACCCCTCAAATGGGCGCTACGGCCGGAGCCACACCAATCCAAAGCCAGGAGCCAGGTGCTTCCTCCTGGTCTCCCTTGCAGCTGCAGGAGCCCAAGAACTTGGGCCATCCTCTACAGCAGAGTGCTGGACTGGAAGAGGAACAACCGGGACTAGAACCCGGCACCCATATGGGATGCTGGCTCTTCAGGCGGAGGATTAACCAAGTGAGCCACGGTGCTGGCCCCAGTGGTTCTTTCTTAAAATATTATTTTCATTTTATTTCAAATGGAAGGCTACACACAGAGAGAAAGAAAGGAGAGAGAGAGAAAGGGGGAGAGAGAGAGAAAGTGAGAGAGAGACAGAGGGAGGGAGGGAGAGAGGGGGAGAGAGAGAGAGAGAGAGAGAGAGAACTTCCTGTCACTGGTTTACTCCCTAATGCCTTCAATACCAGGCATCAGGGCTGGGACAGGCTGAAGCCAGGGGCCTATAACTGTATCCAGGTCATCCAAATAAGTGGCAGTGACCCAAGTCATTAACAGTAATGCACATTAACAGTAAACTGGAATCAGAAGTGGAGTCAAGTCTCTGATAGAGGATATAGGTATCTGAGTGATGACTTAACTGCTGAGCCCAACACCTCAGTCTTGACACATGTCCTTCCCTCTACTCCCAAGCATTTAGCTTACTCCATCAATTATAACCCTTCAGATGTCACCTTATCAGAGCTCCTTTCCTGCTATCATACATAAAACGCCATTTCTTATTCTTTGTTTCTTTTATATCCCTTTTTAAATCTTTCACAACATCTAATTCCTCCTGGGATATTATATAGTAATCACTGGTTATCCAAAAGATCCACTGTATAGTTTTCAAAATGTTCATACTAATGTTTATTTTTTAATTTAAATAAGTGCCTTTATCTAAAAGGGCTATACTTTTCCCTATAAGGTGCTGTTTTCAAATAAAAGTCAAAAGTATGATAAAAATTATCTTTCAAGCTCAGAAATTTCTTTCAGCCAGTATCTGGTCCCATTCCAATAGATTTACATTTTGCAGCGCAACCTATTTAGTAGGAAGAGTTTTTATGTATTTGGATATAATGTTTTTGAAGTAAAAATGTTAATACTTTAAGTATGGAGTGTTATAAATGGAATTAATATAAAAAGTAACAGCTTCTCCTTTTAAGTTATCTAAATAAATTTTCATTGCGTAACATCTAACTTTTTACCAAATTCTTAAGGAATGAAATTTTGTTTGTATTCAGGTTTGCTCTCTCTCTATAGCCATTTGTGTAGATGTTTAACTCAAATATTTCACATGGAGAAATATCAACACATAAAGTAAAAAAGCCAAACAAATAAACAAAGAAAACCTTTACTGCCTAAGTGATAATCTTAACTCAATTTTGATGAAATCCAAATATGTATTCGTTTATTTTAATTTTTAGAAGCTCTATCACATTTCAGACACAAATAGAACATAGCCATTTCTCCAATTTCCAGAAGTTTAATAAAAATATTTAGTTTCCCATAAAGTTATAGGTGCATTTTGAACTGGTTTTATATCAATCTTTTTTTTTTTTTTTGAATGCTCATAGCTTGACTATGGTTCGGGCTACAAGATATACACTTTGTAAGTCCCTTGATCCCAAGCCTCTAAATTGCACATTCTAGAAAACTGGCTATTTCTGCACGGAACATAGAGATTGAATGCAAGGCAATAACTCACTTGCAGGTTTTCTGCTGATGACATAAACCACCAGAGCTTGTTGGCATATGAAAAACAACAGGACCCCGAAACTGAATTATGGTATGTGTCAGTGGTGAGAGATAAAGAATTGGTATCCACAACCAAAAGATGATATTTTCTTTCCATTTAGATTTGAGTCTTGGAAAAGCAAAGGCTTTTAAACACTTAACAAGGAGCTCATTTCTTAAAATGGTCATATTTTCTAAAGATGAAGAGCATGGACAATTTGAGGAAATATCAAATCTATTCTCAAGGGAATAAAAAATAGAAAAAACAGAGGTGATCAAGAAAGCCCATAGGTAGATGTGATATTTTATATAACTGAGATGTTTCTGAATTTGCTGCCAAAAATTACCATGTCTCCCTTCTGGAAATAGCACCGTGCAAAGCATTGCATTAACTCAGCCATGGCTCTGGCTCCTGGAAATGTTATAGTTATTAATAGTACAAGATTTCTCTTGTTGATTCCTTGATTTCTTTTTTTTTTTTTTTTTTTTTTTTGACAGGCAGAGTGGACAGTGAGAGAGAGAGAGAGAGAGAGAGAGAGAAAGGTCTTCCTTTACCGTTGGTTCACCCTCCAATGGCTGCTGCGGCCAGCGCACCACACTGATCTGAAGCCAGGAGCCAGGTGCTTCTCCTGGTCTCCTGTGCAGGTGCAGGGCCCAAGCACTTGGGCCATCCTCCACTACCTTCCTGGGCAACAGCAGAGAGCTGGCCTGGAAGAGGGGCAACCGGGACAGAATCTGGCACCCCAACTGGGACTAGAACCCGGTGTGCCGGAGCCACGGGCGGAGGATTATCCTATTGAGCCATGGCGCTGGCCGATTCCTTGATTTCTTTTGAAAGGAAAAAAAAGAAGAGAGGATATGGATATAATAACCAAAAGACATGATTTGGTTATTTCACAAAGGTAGCCATTAAAATCCATTTTTGTAGCACTTTTTATTTTTCAAGTTTTGCATACTGAATGGGCCAAGTTTAAAACAGTAAGCTGAGAGACTAAGCCAGACAGAAGGCGGCCCTAAATTATAAGTAAAGAGTATCACAATTTGATATCCCTAAGAAATGCCTGGGGTAAGAGTTCTAGAGCAGGCATTTTCTTTGGGTGGTACTGGGAATGTAGAGAGGAGAATAGAAGTATTACAGATTGGGAAGGTAATGACTGAGTTTGGGATTATTAACCTTCAGTGGTTACAGGGGCTTCATCATCCTACACTGCTGCAGGAGGAGACAGGTGCATCCTGGGACACTGGGCTGATTAACTCATAACGAGGTAGGGTTACATGGCAGAGTTGTAGGAATTCCAATTACCTAAACCTTAACTGCCTAGTTATACCATAAGATAGTGACAGTCAGACCAACAGTGTAAGTGTTATCTCCACCTTCTTGCACTAGAGAGGCATGGATGCGAAGTAGTATATACCTCACATCTTATTAATTGAATGTTGCCTAAGGTGGTTATAGGCTGCAGGCCCTGAAGAAGGATTACTGACTAAGTAAAAGTCAAGATCATAGGGCTACAGACCAGACACTGAAGTCTCTGCTATGTGGGGAAAGGCTGGGGGCACTGCCACCGAGACTGGAAGCCAGAGTGAGTTTGTCTTTTCACTTCTCAGTGTCCTAGTTTCCCTATGTCCATGGATTTTTCCAAAAGAAATGGCTGAAATATGTGAATTTTGTTAGAATCAAAATGGAGATGCTTGGGTCAACCCTAACAAACAAAGGAAATTTGTTATTATCCAGGAAGTTATGAAAAAAGAACTAGTGTGTACAATTACCTTATAGTATTAGCTATCACAGAAGACTATCAGAGCCACAATCTTGCATGAAGACCACTGAAATCATACATTAAAAAATACTTCTCTTAGGACATCTGCCCAGAATGTGTCAGCTCAACCTCCAAGTATTGTCACCGTGATTATTACTCCAGGTGGCTAAGGACTATTATTTCAAAATATCTTATGTAGTCCTAATCACTTCCTCTTTATATAATTCTAATAATTTCACCTTTATTTGCCTCAGCCTCTTTCAGTGCATCCATAATTTACTATGACATACATCCCTAGTACAGTGCTCTACTATTCCCAAATAAATGTCATTATTTTTGGAGACCTCTTTGATTAAGTTCACACAGTTAATTTTAAGGACTCACCCTTGTGTTATTTCATAGACTTGGAATTTCCCATTGTATTAGATTATTAAATTCTCTAGGAGCGACATCATATCTTTTTTTTTAGCATCTGTTTCTCTTTATATGACTAGTAAACAGTCTAAACAAACTACATAGATATGAAAGATTGCATATATGTATACAGCCAACATAATATCAAAATATATTTTATTTTGGACCTCTTTCAGATCTGATTCAAACTACAGTTGTCAAAGCAATGCAATGCAAAGGGAAACTGAACAACATCAACAAAAAATGTGCCTAAAAAGGATAAAAGGCTCATTGGGAACAAATCATTGTGATGTGGAACCAAAATGCATCCTAAGTGTAATTAACATGGTCCAGGACAGCATAGAACATCTCTATCAGTCTTCCCTACACAATAATGAAAACTGACCAATGTCTGCATCATTTCTTTAGTTATCCACCATGTCTTTACAGCTGCAAAATCTGCCTTATCTTCTCCCACATGACCCCCTCCCTTATCACACTCATCCCTCCACATCTGCCTCCCCATGTGGAAAAACAACACCAATATCCACCACAGCTTTACTTTTTTCACCATAGCTTTTTTAAGACTATGATTTTTTTTATCTCCCACAGCCAATCTATTTGATTCATTTTGATTTTGCCTCCATAATATATATATCAGGTCTGACCATTCTCACTGTCTCTACTGTTACCATTGTAACACAGCCACTACGATTCTTATGTGGCCAGCAAGAGAGCATTTCATTGTTTATACGTCTAATCTTTTTTTTTTTTTTTCACAATGCAGCAGGGGACCTTTAAAACATAAATCTGTGTTGATGCTTCAGGAAATTTCTATTGCAATAAGAGTAAAATCCATGTTCTTTACTGTGACCTATAAAGCAGGCCCTTCATGACCTTTCTCCCCTGTGTAACCCTCCAGTGTCATTGTTTTTTTAATCACTCTTCCTCTATTCCTTTTCCTTAAGCTATTCCAGACATCTGTCTGCCTCTATTACAAAACAATCTTGCTCTCTTCTCAACTGTGCAACTTGCTTAGAATGCTTTTCCTTGATATTGGCAGGGCTATATCCTTTCAGGTTGTACCTTAAATTTTCCCTCCTCAGAAAGAATGCTGAAGTAGCAGACCCAACAGTCACTGTGTATCCTATAACTTTATTTTATGTTCTTAAAAATTTACTATTATCAGAATTCATTGCTTTAAAATTTTTCCAAGTATTTTAATTTTTTTCTACTTACTTTCTATTTTCCCCAGTGGAATCAAAGTTTGACGGAAGCTGAAGTTTATGTTTATATACTCATTTTTCATCTTCAACATTTAAAACAATACAAGAAGCATGATAATGAATTTGTCTCAATAAATATTCTAATTCAATAGAGACTCTTCCATAAGTTAATGCTGATCTGAACTAATTGAAACTCCTAATTTTCAGATTTAGTCATTGCTACTTCCGACTTTAAGGAAATGACATACCATACAATTGGTGCAAACATACTCTACAAGTGTAACTCTAGAAAATCAATTTCATATGTTACTGTGGTAGGCAGAATATTAACGTTTTGCCCAAGATGCCCAGATTCAGGTCTTGTGAGTAGTGTACATTACATGACTGGGGGATGGATTAAGGCAGCAAAAAAAAAAAAAAAATTAAGGCTGATTGTAGAGAGATTACTCTACTAATCATAAGTGTTCTTAAAACTGTGAGAAGGAGACAGATGAAGAAAGTCCAGGGTGCTTCTGAAAACAGAAGAACGATCACAGAGTGTGCAACTTTGCTGAACTTGAAGACTGAGGAAGGGGCCATAAAACTAAAGGTGGATATGGCCTTAAGACTCTGGAAAAGACCTTGCTGACACCATAATTTCAGACAAATGAGATCTAGTTTTTGACTTTTGACATCCAGAACAATAAAACAATAAACTTGTGTAATTAAAGATGCTAAATTCATGGCAACTTGTTAAAATAATCATAGGAGAATGGTACAATGGTAAGGTCATTGCTACAACATCAGCTATTGGAGTACATAGAAGGGAAAATGGCCCAAATAACTAAAAATATTAATTTTGTCTCAAATATAAATATATACTTTAAATAGTTTTAACTGTAATAGTTTTATATAATTTTTTCTGATTAACTTGACCGGCTTATAAATAGATCATCATAAGTGATGCATGAATTCTCACTATTCCCATTTTGCAGACCAAGATTTTAGGAAGCTAAATTGTTTGTTAAGTTTCAGATTCAGTACAGGAAATCTAGTATATGACATTGACAATAATAACTCATTAAAAATTATAGACTAATAAAACTCAGAGCTGTCATGAAACTGATGACCAATAAATCAATGCAAAATCAACTAAAATAGGAAAAATGGCTTCCAAAATAATTTCATCTTAATGGTATATTTAATAGATAACAGGTGTTGTAATATTTACGTTTATAACAAAATGCTTAATTTTTCAAAGAGATGTTCACAAACAACAGTAGTGGAAAATACATCACAAACAGATTTTGACAAATTTTTGCAAGTGCTCAATATGTATGAAGGAGCTGGAACAATGGATAATAAAAGATCTTTTGACCTTGCTGAAGTAACACAGCTGCATAACCTAGCATCATCCCACAATAGTAATTTACCTGGAGATTACACAGTAACCCGCTATCCCATAATAGTGGCCTTTGCTGAAATTCTGCTGAGTTGTCTTTTTGGGATTCCTGACAAAACTGGACAGAATGTGGTACAGCCAAAATTGTGACGGGAGCCTGTACAGACAACCTTGGGATTGACCAGATTTATCTTATGGTCCATGATACTGTTAAATGACACAGGTTCAATAATATGTCAGCAGCCATAATCGAACATGTAAGCATGTAAAGGCATGATTTGTTAATATACATGCTCAAAATACTTGCCACACCACCTTTCATCCGTAGTATTCTTTTTTTTTTTAAGAGAACAGCGAGGGTCAAACCTGAAGTTGCTTTATTTTTTATTTATTTGTTTATTTTTTTGACAGGCAGAGTTAGTGAGAGAGAGAGACAGAGAGGAAGGTCTTCCTTTTCCATTGGTTCAACCCCCCAAATGGCAGCTACGGCTGGCACGCTGCGCCAATCCGAAGCCAGGAGCCAGGTGCTTCCTCCTGGTCTCCCATGCGGGTGCAGTGCCCAAGCCCATCCTCCACTGCCTTCCCAGGCCACAGCAGAGAGCTGGACTGGAAGAGGAGCAACCGGGACAGAATCTGGCACCCCAACCGGCACTAGAACCCCGGGTGCCAGCGCCGAAGGCGGAGGATTAGCCTAGTGAGCCATGGCGCCGGCCCCATCTGTAGTATTCTGTCACTTAGTTCTACCCAGTTATTTCTCATTTACCATAACTCCATAAATTTACAAATCCTTTTCTGAATAGAGAGATGGATTTGGGTTTTCTTGGTGTCATTGGTCCCATTTCCTTACAGTCCTATAAGAAATGTTCTCTTTCTCTGAAGAAGCATCCAGTATTTTTGTTTTAATAGCAATCCACATGGATGGGGCAGGACTGTTGCTGGGCAACAGAACTGTAACTCAGGAATAAGAATATTACATTTATCAAACAAATACAATCCTGGGTTTGAGAAAGTTACAGTTACTGACAATAGCAGAATTATAGTACCTAATCTATGAATACCTAGTACACTGATTCTGTTAGACAATCAATCTTATCACTTTCTTTAATCAATATTAACACACAAATCAATAAATTTATCTATGCGTCAATTCTAGTCATTGCATACACCCATCAGGCTTGTTCTTATAAAACCCATTTTGCAGACTTGAAAAAGGACAATTTAAAATGGCATGATGTTACTATCATAAGTTTCATTTATTCCCCATATACTTTTTCCTAGAGAAAAAGTGTCTCTTACAGAGATTGAGTAGACAGGTTGTTCTCATCATAAATTAATATGCTTGCATCTTGTCCTTTTATAGCATTCTACTGCAGGTATTTCTTGAGCAGCTTCATATACTCCAAATGGGGTTAAAGCCTGAACTTGGACAAATGGAAGCCTAAGACCTGGATCACCGTGAAGACATCAGTTATTGAAACCAGATTGCCTCTTAATCTGGCTCCATCCAATCCCTACCCCAAATTCGTCTCCCTCTGTGTGATTCTCTGATCCTTCCCTGCCCTGCGTTTCACAATAGATTCTGATTACATCTTTTAAAGTTCCTGGAGAATTGTTTAAGACTTAGTTGCATAGATGGAGAGGGACCTGAGCATTAGCAGAAGAAAACTTAACCTTTGGAAAAAACGAGACTAGAGTGTTGCCAAATAATGCCCAAACTATTGGAGGCATTGCTGTTGAACCTCCACTCGTCCACTTGCCTGACACACAGAAAGCCAATCACTGACATTGGGGTGGTGGAAAAAAGTAGGTATTTATTGCAAAGTGCAGAGCAAGGAGCCAGACAGTTACACTTAATTCCAAGGCACCCAAGGAGTGAGGGGAGAAACTTCTTATAGACTGAAATTGGGTCTAAGGGGTGTGTGATCAGCTCAGGCCTAAGTTCCTGATTGGTCAGTAGTGTTCATGACCTTCCTTTGATTGGTCAGTGATAACATGATCTTCAGGGAATTTGTGATCTTTAGGGAATTTGTGGTCTCCAGTTTTTCTGGGGGTTACATGAAAATGGCACTTACATTCTGCCTGGACCTGAAATTTCCCTACACAAACCATATTAGGACAATAACAGTCATTAATGTTCTTATCTATTGGAGAAGCAAATGACACTTTCAATCTTGTAGGGCCAGCTATTTTCCTCCTTCAAGTCAATGAATTCCTTTTGAAAATGAACAGGCAAGGACACCTTGGTCTAAGGGGAACAGACAAGAAGCTGGATCCATCTTTTACATTATAGGGGTTCAGTTTCAGGAGCACAACCAGAACTTAAATGCAGGGTCAGAACCCTTTTGGAACTGAGGGGTCTTTTGGATTAGGAAATGTAGTCTGAGAGCCCCTCTTACTAAATTTTATCAACAAAGGCATGATTCCAATACCCTCTTATCAGAAATTGCCTTAACAGCATTTCTGCATCCCGTTTTTTCTCACATAATCCATAAACCTTCCCCCAGACATCCAAAAGAAGAGATAGATTAAAGTCCAATGCCTGTATCCATTCTGGTCACCCAGCAATAAAGCAGACTTTACTATTCACCCAATCAGTAAAGCTGACTTTTCTTTTCTCAAAGACGACTGTCACACATTTGTTTAGGGTCCTTTAAACCAAACCCTGGAGTAAGGACAGTCTATTCAATAAATGGTGCTGGGTGGATTTCCACGAGCAGAAGCATGAAACAAGACCCCTACCTCTCACCTTACACAAAAATCCACTCAACATGGATTAAAGACTTAAATCTATGACCTGACACCATCAAATTATTAGAGAACATTGGAGAAACCCTGCAAGATACAGGTACCGGCAAAATTCTTGGAAAAGACCCCTGAAGCACAGGCAGTCAAAGCCAAAATTAACATTTGGGATTGCATCAAATTGAGAAGTTTCTGTACTGCAAAAGAAACAGTCAGGAAAGTGAAGAGGCAACCGACAGAATGGGAAAAAATATTTGCAAACTATGCAACAGATAAAGGGTTGATCACCAGAATCTACAAAGAAATCAAGAAACTCCACAACAAAACAAAACTCCACAACAAAAACAAGGAACTCAATAAACATTTTTCAAAAGAGGAAATCCAAATGGCCAACAGACACATGAAAAAATGTTCAAGATCACTAGCAATCAGGGAAATGCAAATCAAAACCACAATGAGGTTTCACCTCACCCCAGTTAGAATGGCTCACATTCAGAAATCTACCAACAACAGGTGCTGGAGAGGATGTGGGGAAAAAGGGACACTAACCCACTGTTGGTGGGAATGCAAACTGGTTAAGCCACTATGGAAGGCAGTCTGGAGATTGCTCAGAAACCTGAATATAACCCTACCATACAATCCAGCCATTCCATTCCTTGGAATTTACCCAAAGGAAATGAAATTGGCAAACAAAAAAACTGTCTGCACATTAATGTTAATTGCAGCTCAATTCACAATAGCTAAAACCTGGAACCAACCCAAATGCCCATCAACAGTGGACTGGATAAAGAAATTATGGGACATGTACTCTATAGAATACTATACAGTAGTCAAAAACAATGAAATCCGGTCATTTGCAACAAAATGGAGGAATCTGGAAAACATTATGCTGAGTGAATTAAGCCAATCCCAAAGGGACAAATATCATATGTTCTCCCTGATTGGTGACAACTAACTGAGCACCAAAGGGGAAACTTGTTGAAATGAAATGGACACTATGAGAAACAGTGACCTGATCAGCCCTTGTCCTAACTGTTGATGTACAATGTAATACTTTATCCCTTTTAGTATTTTTTTTTATTCTAATACTATTGGTTGAACTCTGTAATTAACACACAATTATTCGTAGGTGTTTAAATTTAACTGAAAAGTGATCCCTGTTAAATATAACAGTGGGAATAAGAGAGGGAGGAGATGTACAATTTGGGACATGCTCAATTGGACTTTCTCCAAATGGTGGAGTTAGAAAAGTGCCAGGGGATTCCAACACAATCCCATCAAGGTGGCATGTACCAATGCCATCTCACTAGTCCAAGTGATCAATTTCTGTTCACAATTGATCACACTGATAGGTCTAAGAGTCAAAGGGATCACACAAACAAGACTAGTGTCTGCTAATTCTAACTGATAGAATAAAAAAGGGAGAGAACGATCCAACATGGGAAGCGGGATACACAGCAGACTCATAGAATGGCAGTTGTCCTAAACAGCACTCTGGCCTCGGAATCAGCCTTTGAGGCATTCGGATCTGGCTGAAGAGCCCATGAGAGTATTTTAGGCATGGAAAGCCAAGACACTCTGGAAAAAAAAAAAAAAAAAAAAAAAAAAAACCACACCTAAATGAATGATCTCTGTGAGTGAGATCCCAGTGGAAAGAATGGGGTCATCAAAGAAGGAGGTACCTTTCTCTGAAGGGAGGAGAGAACTTCCACTTTGACTATGACCCTGTCTGAATAAGATTGAAGTCAGCAAACTCAAAAGGCTTCCATAGCCTTGGCAACTCATGACTAGAGCCTAGAGAGATTACTGACGCCATAAACAAGAGTGTCAAATTGTTAAGTCAACAGCAGGAGTCACTGTGTACTTACTCCTCATGTGGGATCAGTCCTTAGTGTGTTGTCCAATGTGAAGTAATGCTATAACTAGTACTCAAACAGTATTTTACACTTTATGTTCTGTGTGGGTGCAAACTGATGAAATTTTAACTTAATATATACTAAATTGATCTTCTGTATATAAAGATCATTGAAAATGAATCTTGATGTGAATGGGATGGGAGAGGGAGCAGGAGATGGGAGGGGTGTGGGTGGGAGGGAAGATATGGGGGGAAAAAGCCATTGTAATCCATAAACTGTACTTTGGAAAATTGTATGTACTAAATAAAAGTTAAAAAAAAAAGAGAAGTGAACCTATCTCTTTTGGTAAAACTATAGCCTGCCATCTCTCATTAAAAGTTATCTCTCTGACCCCACACTATTTTATTCGAAATAGTAAAGCAACACAGGTTCTCCAAATCAGGACATTTTCAAAGGAGACAATAGTGCAGCCTAGTAAAAGAGAAGCTGAAGTAGAGACTGGTGAAATAGAGACTGCACAAATCATGAGAGGTAAAGTAAATTTTATGGGACAAAGTGTTTGGCTGGTGTATTAGATATTAAAGTACTTCCCCAAATGAATATTTAACCTCCCCAAAATGAATGGGTATGACTACCGAATTGAACATAGGACATCAGTTAAATTTTAATTTCAAATGAAAAATGAGTACTTTTTGAGTATAGATATGAGTCAAATATTACACAGCAACAGCTCTCTGTAGCTCCATTACTACCCTTTTGCGTGGGGCATAATTACCCTTAAAAAGTATTCATTGTCTATTTACAACTGCAATCTAACCAGGCATCCTGCCCCTTTATTTGTTAAATCTGGCAGGTCTAGGAATGAATAGCCTAAAAATGCGTTTGGATCAGGTAAACAGTTGAGTTCATGGATGTTGACCTGGATTTCTGGTGGAAATATAAGTATCAATATAATTTCAGTGGGAGTGTGCACAAGGCAATGGAACAGTGTTCTCAAGCATTTTTGGCTTTGGAATCACACAGACTAGATTTGAATTTTGGCCTTTGCACCTCACATCCTACTTGTGTGACCTCACGCAAGTTACCTACCTTTTCTGAATTTCAAATTGTTATACATGAAAGTGGACAGAATAATTCATTCATGTGTTCTTATGAGGGTTAAATAAGATAATGAAACAAAAAAACTTTAAAGTATTATCAAGTAAAACATTTTCAGGAATCCTCTTGATATTAGGGTACTTCAAAAAATTCATGGAAAATGGAATTAAAAGGTAAATTTATTTTAGTACAAAAATTTCGAATCTATGCGTAGTTTTTTTATTATACACACTCTCCATTAATTATTTCAAAGTACCCTCAGGGTATCTCTCATTTTAGCACAACTGAGAGTAAACAAAGCTCAAAAGCATGCCAACGAAACACCTTACTGAAAACTGCAGGCAGAACACACAAATCAAATCTTTGATAGAGTCAAAAAGAAGCAAACTGTCTAAAAGGAAAGACACTGAAATAAAGATTCTTATCTGTCATTTTATAACTTAATGTGCTCATGAAAGTTTTATTTTTGGCTTTAACTTTTACCCTGTACATGTGTTGAAAATTTTGGACAGAAATCCATGTAGCAGTCCCTCCTGAACCTAAAATCCAGGCTTACTTATAACCAGTACTTACTGAGATTAGTTTTATTTTAGAGACCTTTGAGGGACAGAACAAAGCACAGGAGAGACTCAGGGGCAAGCTTGGGCTTCAGCTTTGCAGGCACTTAAGTGCCTCAAATAGAAGCAGGGGGACCAGAACAGCTGTAGATTGAGTTCTTCTGCTTCATCACTATGTTTGTCACAAGAGGAGTCAATTCCTTTTTGGTAATTCATTCCTAGGAGTACTGCTGTCTTCCCCGCAGTGATGTACTGGGGAGTTTTACCAACAGGGAAATAGCCACAGTTCATCATATAGATTTCATCCCCAAAGAAGTATTCTGTTATTGACAGCACCCACAGGTTAATTAAGAACTCTGCTCATGATGCTGTTAAGAAAGCTGACATATTTTCAATATCAACTGTCATTATTCAAGCCAAAAGCATAACAGACGTTTGTTCAATAATGCCTAGGTACACTGTAAGTTAGTGCAGGATACTTAATATTTACTCTAAATATAAAATCTTGCATCAGAAGAATATACTTTCTATACCATTGCTGTTATTTTCAGGTCAACTGTTATACAGGTTAAAAAACAGTTTTATAAGATAGCCACCAGATATTGTAATAAATCATGAAGGATAAGATT
Source organism: Oryctolagus cuniculus (assembly GCF_964237555.1). Taxonomy (NCBI): domain Eukaryota; kingdom Metazoa; phylum Chordata; class Mammalia; order Lagomorpha; family Leporidae; genus Oryctolagus; species Oryctolagus cuniculus. The sequence continues at coordinate 92,219,392 of NC_091438.1, forward strand.
TTCATTTGATTGTGGTTTAAAAATTAGTATAAAATATGAAGGTACTTCCAAGTTTTTATGAAACAGTGGAATTAAGTATATGTTGTTTCAAAAATTTTTGAAATCCATGCATATGCTTTCAAAAAATTCATTTACCGTGAACTTTCTGAAGACCACTTATATACATAAATTTTAATTTCTTTGCACCAAAATAGACTTGTCATTAACTTTTTGTTTTTCTTCAATATTTTAAGTAACCTTGTATAATCTACTATAACAGAAAAGACTTGGTATTGAAATGCTGAGCCAGACTCACCTTGAAGTCAAGATTTGCTATAATAACATTATGACATTAAGATATCTGAAGGACAAATTTTAGTTCCCAATGTCTGAGCCATCTACATTTTCAAAGAATTTGGGTAAGCCAACATTTTTTGGAGGTAGATAGAAATTGGCCTAATTTCTGGTTACGTCAATCAGCTATTTTATGTCACTTAGTCAAGTGGACTCTTATATTCCTCTTTTCATAAATGAATATTATAAGAGCATGGACTTAAGAAAGTTTTTCCAAGAACTGCAGAGAAAACCTTAACTGAGGTGAAAGCACATAGAACTTGAGAAAGAATCTTTCAATTTCCTCCTCCTTTCTCTTATTATTATTTCTTTGCCCATAGCTTCTTTGATCACTATATATTTTACATTCATATAGGGTATTGTTACTATGTTTTAGATTTAGCAACACAGAGGTATTCACATATATTTATATACCTGTATGATTTTATTATGAAATATTAATTGAGCACTAACAAGGAAAGCATGGATTGTATTATGAGGAATAAGAAGTTATATATAGCAAGATCAGGACCCCAAATTAAAAACAAACAACAAAAATTTAGGAATGGTTCACAGAAATTTTAATGTGTTGTCCAATGTGAAGTAATGCTATAACTAGTACTCAAACAGTATTTTACACTTTATGTTCTGTGTGGGTGCAAACTGATGAAATCTTTACTTAATATATACTAAATCGATCATCTGCATATAAAGATAATTGAAAATGAATCTTGATGTGAATGGAATGGGAGAGGGAGCAGGAGATGGGAGGGGTGCGGGTGGGAGGGAAGTTATGGGGGGAAAAAGCCATTGTAATCCATAAACTGTACTTTGGAAAATTGTATGTACTAAATAAAAGTTTTTTAAAAAAAGAAACAACCACTTGCCCATTTAGGAGAGTTAAATGAAGCAAGAACTTTTTCTGCCTGGAGGGTTCAGTGAGAGCTTCTTGCTATTGGCATATGAAACTTGTAAGTTACAGAGATGGTGGAAAGGGCATCCTACCCAGGGAGAAGTATTACAGAGGCACTGGGTTTGGAAATGCCTAGAAATGCACAGGGATATGCAAATATTCACTTTTGGCTGCTGCATAGAGTATGAGAAAAGGAAGAGTGGGAGTTAAGCCTGGAAACGCAATTTGGCAAAGCTTTTGAAGAGCCTTAAATGGATTAAAGAGTTGGAAATATTTCACTTAGCAATTGGGAATCAGTGAAGATTTTTCTGTTTGGGTTGGGGAAGTGCAGAATCAGAATTCAGCCTTAGGATTATTAGTCTGGTAGTATCAAGTTTTATAAAATGGAGCATGAAGAGACTGGAGTCTGGGAAAGATTTTTAAAATCACTGTCAGAGAAGACAGAGCTGCTGTCACAAAGCACCTAGACTGGGTGGTTTATATGCAGAAGAAATGTATTTACCACAGTTCACGAAGTTAGATGTCTACACTCAGGTATCTTTGTGCAGAGACAGAGAGCTAGAAATTTCCCTCAGGTCTCTCTCCTAAGGGTAGTAAACTCCTATATGAGGACTCCACACTCATGATCGAATTACTACCCAAAATCCTGTATTTTATTATTTTTAAAGATTTATTTATTTATTCAAAAGGCAGAGATAGGCAGATCAATCTCACATATACTTCTTTGCTCCCCAAATGCCTGCAAAGGCCAAGGCTAGGCCCTGCCAGAGCCAGGAGCTTGGAACCCCATCTGGGTCTCTCATGTGGGTGGCAGTACTTCCGGCATCTGCTTTCCAGGCACGCTTCAAGGAGCTGGATTGGAAGTGGAGCTGAAAGAGCGTGAACCATAATCCTATAGGGCACCAACATCACCGATGGCTCCTTAAGGCACTGCACCACATCTCTGGCACCAGATCCAACTTTTTAATATCATTACATTAGGACTTAGCCTCTCAACATAGGAAATTTAGGAGGCAGGACAAAAAAAATCTGACCATAACAAATGAGGAGTTGATTAAAAGCTATGAGATTTGTTTATGATAATTCCTCAAGCACTGAAAATGTCCTAACTAGCCCTGAAAAACCATGCTCTTTCATATTTTAAGGTCTTTTTATATGCAATCTCTAATACCCAGAATATTTTTCTACTTCTTTCAGTGAAATTCTACTCATTCTTTTTATAACTAACCAAATGTTTCTCCCCTTTAGGATCTTTCTTTCACTCTATATAATTATTTATTTTTTAATGCCTATTGGCTACTTTGTGCAAGCACCATTGTAAGTATAGTACTTAGTTTCTATTCTGGTTAATATTTTAATCTATTGGAAAAGATGGATACATTTAAAATTATTTCAGTAACATTTTCATTCATTGATAAAGTGAATCTGTTTTGAGTACCTAATGTGAGCCAGATACTAGTTCTTAGGTGCCATACATAGAGCAAAAAGTGAAATAGAATATATTTGTCAGTAATTTTTTTCATGTTTTTCGATTTATGTGGACTGCTCATGGGTGGTATTGAAAATTGTTAAAAAGCAGATAAATGAAAACGCAAGTTCATTTGCTAATGGTGTTCATATAATAAAGCATGTGTATGTGAGCAAACTAGGAATTCTAGTTTACATGAGATGACTAGAAATAATATTTAAGTGGAGATGCTAGGATTGTTATATTATGAAATAAGTCATCACTAGATCAATGGAAAAGGAGAATAGGAGGAGGGGATATCTACTGTGGAGGTCCATAAATGGACAAGTTGGATATGTTTGAAGAAAAAAGGTATAGTTAGTTTAGGGTAGTGACAGAATGGTGAAAGAATTTTAATAGGAGATCAGAAACATAGGAATGGGGGGAGAGCTGGCATTGTGGTACAATGTGATAAGCTGTCACCTACAACAGCATTCCATATTTGAGTGAGTGAGAGTCTCTGTTCCTCTGCTTCCCATACAGCTCCCTGAAAATTCACTTGTGGAAGTCAGTGGCAGATGGCTCAAGTACTTGGGTCCCTGTCACCTGCATAGTAGACATGGATGAAATTCCAGGTTTCTGACTTCAGCCTGGCCCAGCCCCAGCCATTCTGGCCATTTTGGGAGTGGGATAGAGGATGGAAGACCTCTCTCTTGCTCTTTCTTTGTGTGTGTGTGTGTGTGTGTGTCCCATTCTCTCTTTTGGTCACTAAATCTTTCAAATGAATCTTCAACAGAGAAATAAAAGCAGACCCATATAAGACCTTGGAGACCTTTGTAGACTGATTGGCTTTTTCATCAAAGAGTAATTGAAAGCCATTGGAAGGTTTAACTTATCTAGTAACATTATTATGTCTTTGAGTGACTGTTCTGGATACTACGTGAAGGATCAACTGTAGAGAGAGATTATTTACAAGGCAGTTATACAAGTACAAACAAAAGATATTCAAGTGATTTGGATAGGAAAGATGTCAGCAGCCATGTAGAGAAATGAAAAAGAGAAATACTTGTGATCCATTTCAGGAATGTTGGAGAGGGAAGAATCAAGGAGTGTATTCAAACAAACTGGGTTGATGATAGTTCTTAGGAAAGAGAGGTAGTGCTGGGATTGGTTTGAAGGATAATTAAGGATTACTTTGGACTTTGGTTTATTTTGATGTTTCTGCTAGAAATATGAACAGTGGGAATAGGTATTTAGCTGAGTTACTATGACAACTGTTAAGTTGTTCACATCCCACATCAGAGTGCCTGGTTCTGGCTCCTGGCTCCCCACTGCCTGCTAATGCAGATCTTAGGAGGCAGTAGGTATTGACTAAATTAGCTGGGCTTCTACTACCCACATGGTTGACTTGGATTGGTTTTCCGGCTCTTTGCTTTGGTCCCAGCCTGGCATCATTCTAACCCATGCCTTTGTGTGTGGGAGCTGTCTTTCTGTTTCTCTCTTTCCCTCTTTCTCTTTCTTTCTGCTTTTATGTCTCTCAAATAAGCAAATAACTTAGAAAGTGAATGTGAGTGGTGAGACAACTAGAGACATGAGGCTAAGATTTCTATGAACAGTAAGGACTAGGGTTAGGCATTTGATAAATATCAGTTTATAAAGCATCCATGGCCAGAGAGTTAAACATAGCAAAGTCAATAATACAGAGAAGACTCTCCTGGAACTTTAATTGAAAATTAGGGGAAAACAGTGTGAAAGTCTGGAAGTGAGCGAATTCTGAAAGAGAAAAGTTATTAAATTTAGCTACAGAAAAGCTACTCTTTGACTTTGACAATTTTTTCATTGAAATAGTGGAAAGAAAGGACAAATTTTTTTAACTTTTATTTAATGAATATACATTTCCAAAGTACAGCTTATGGATTACAATGGCTCCCCCCCCATAACGTCCCTCCAACCCATAACCCTCCCCTTTCCCACTCCCTCTCCCCTTCCATTCACATCAAGATTCATTTTCAATTCTCTTTATATACAGAAGATCAGTTTAGCATACATTAAGTAAAGATTTCAACAGTTTGCTCCCACACAGAAACAGAAAGTGAAAAATACTGTTTGAGTACTAGTTACAGCATTAAATCTCAATGTACAGCACACTAAGGACAAAGATCCTACATGCGGAGTAAGTGCACAGTGACTCCTGTTGTTGATTTAACAAACTGACACTCTTGTTTATGGCATCAGTAATCACTCTAGGCTCTTGTCATGAGCTGCCAAGGCTATGGAAGCCCCCTGAGTTCACTGACTCTGATCATATTTAGACAAGGCCATGGTCAAAGTGGAAGTTCTCTCCTCCCTTCAGAGAAAGGTACCTCCTTCTTTGATGGCCCCCTTCTTTCCACTGGGATCTCACTTGCAGAGAGCTTTCATTTAGGTTGGTTTTTTTTTTTTTCCCCCCCAGAGTGTCTTGGCTTTCCATGCCTGAAATACTCTCATGGGCTTTTCAGCCAGATCCACATGCCTTAAGGGCTGATTCTGAGGCCAGAGTGCTGTTTAGGACATCTGCCATTCTATGGGTCTGCTGTCCCATGTTGGATCATTCTCTCCCTTTTTTATTCTATCAGCTAGTATTTGCAGACACTATTCTTGTTTATATGATCCTTTTGGTTCTTAGTCCTATCATTATGATCAATTGTGAACAGAAATTGATCACTGGGACTAGTGAGATGGCATTGGTACATGCCACCTTGATGGGATTGAATTCGAATCCCCTGGTATGTTTCTAACTCTACCGTTTGAGGTAAGTCAGCTTGAGCATGTCCCGAATTGCACATCTCTTTCCTCTCTTATTCCCACTCTTATATTTAACAGTGATCACTTTTCAGTTAAGTTTCAGCACTTAAGAAGAATTGTGTATTGATTACAGTATTCAACCAAAAGTATTAAGGAGAACAAACAAAAAAGATACTAAGAGGGATAACATATCAAGTTGCTCATCAACAGGCAGGGTGAGGGCTGATCAAGTCACCGTTTCTCATAGTGTTCATTTCACTTTAACAGGTTTCCTTTTTGGTGCTCAGTTAGTTGAAGAAAGGACAATTTAGAATGAGTTGAATATATGAATTTGAGATAGGAGGAAGTATACTATAGAAGCAAAGTCCTTTTTATTCAACTCATAAGTGGTTCTCTTTGGGATGCTCAACTATGTCACAATGAATTTAATTTTGATAGAAAAATAAGAGTAAAAGAGGTTCCTAAAATGTGAGTAATGAGAAAGAAAGTAATAAGTAAGCTAGTTTTTTAAAAGAAATGTAATATTCAAAAGAAAAGAATATCTAGTTTGTGTTACTAGTAGAATAGATGAAAGGTAGTGTTAGCTTTATGAAAATTTAAGCAAGCTTATTTGTCAGGTATAGGGATGCTGACAGTCCCATTGCCTGATTAGCTCTGACGATTTCTTGACTGATTTTTCTCCCATTCAATTTGCTACTTTTCAATCAATTCTCTGAAGGGTAGTCCTAATTATCTTCAAAGTGCTCAAATCTGATAAATTCATTCATTTTATCACCCTTACATAAGGATCAAGACTAAAGACATTGACATAAAAAATGTAACCTCGATAATCTTTTAGATTTTTAGAACTCGCTGTGTCCATTTTTCATTGATAGCAATTTTCCTGATTCATGAAATAAGTGAGCTCTGTATGCCTCAGGATTTTATGCATGGCTCCATTTCTCTTACCAAAATTATTTATTTTTCTTTTCTTGTTCCCTCTCATTAATTCTTCTTGCCCACTGTTAACTAACAGATGTCAAGTTGGACCAGGGAAGGGACAATCTTGATCTTACATAGGCAGATAACATAGGATCAAATATAACGATATCAAGATGCTCAACAAGTATTTGTTCAATGAATGAATTAATAATTCCATGTCATACAAGGATATATTTGTTATGTACAAAAAGGGAGTATATAAATCGAGGCAGAATTGGGATGATGTGAAATTGAGGATACAAAGGAACAAAATGAGTAAAGATAAATATGAGATTCAGAGCACAATAACAAAATTTTATCTAGAGGTTTTTGGTCACTCCAACCATATAACTCACTCCTATTTGCCATTTATAAAGTAAATTAAATGAGTTTTTAAAAATTATTTACTTTTTGGAAAGGGGAAGGAGGGGGATTTTCATATGCTGATTCTCCTCCAGTGTAACACCTGCAGCTGCACCAGGCTCAAGATGGGAGCCACAAATTCAATGTGAGTTTCCTCCACATGAGTAGAGAGACCCAAGTACTTGAGACATCATTACCTGTTCTCCTAAGGTGGGAATTAGCAGGAGGCTGGAACCAGACGTAGAGGCAAGACTCAAGCAAAGACACTGCACTATGGGAAATATGGGATGAAGGCACCTCAAATGGCAGCTCAAGTATTGCACCCAATTCCCATCCTGGTGTTAGGCTTTCTATAATGTGTCACTCTGCATTCCCACCCAGATTATAAGTAGTAACATTAACTGCAGTGAAAATATATGTAGTTTCAACATTAGATTGATGAATTTAGTACCTTGCAATATAATCTACCCATAAATTAGTTTCACTAACCTTTAAGGCAAGACCTTGATTTTTTCATCTCTACTCATACCTGCATATTGTGCACAGAGTTCATATACTGTGAGACTTCAGATTCATATGCATTGAACAGTGTGACTGGGGTTGGCTTTTTGCCACAATGAGTACAATGGCATCCCATGCCAGAGTGCCGATTTGAGCCCTGCAACTCTTCTTTCAATCCAGATCCCTGTTAAAATGCCTGAGAAGGCAGTCAAAGATAGCCCAAGTGCTTCAGCACTTGCCGACCCCGTGAAAGACCAGATGGAGTTTCTGACGTCTGATTTCTACTTGGCTCAGACCTGCATGCTGTGACCATTTGGAAATGAACAAGCAGACAGAAAATCTCTCTCTCTCTCTCTCTCTCTCACTCTCGCTCTCAATCTCCCTTTCTCTCACTCTGCTTTTCAAATCTTTTTTAAAAGTATGTGTATCTTATGACAAGAAATAAAAGATTATATCTTAAAAAATAGGAGAGGCAAGATGGATACTTGAATAGAGTAGAAACAGTTTGGCTGCCATCCTTTGGAATATGTTCACTAATTAACTAAAATTAATAAACATATCGATGAGCAGCAGAGAACAAAGTTGAAGTTTGATATCACAAATGTAATATAATCAAGTGATCTAGTTTTATTAAACATTTTATAGAACAAATAAGCATCAAAGATTTTTATTATTGCTTTTTGATTTATCTACTTTGTCTACTTGAAAGGCAGAATGAGAGACAGAGAGAAAGAGACAGAGATCTTCTATCTGGTGGTTCAATTCCCAGATACTCAACAACAGTCAGGATTGGGCCACCTTAAAGCCAGGGATGTGGCATTCCATTATTTGCTCTCATGTGCATAGCAGGGGCCAAGGAGGTTGAGTCATCATCTGATGCCTTCCAGCATGTGCTGCATTGGAAACCAAATAACTGGGGCTCAAATTGGTGATCTTACATGTGATGCAGGCTTCCCATGTTACCCCGCTTGACTGCAAAGACTGCCCTAGTACAAAAGATTTGATGAATAATATAGTCTGTGCTGAGAAATTTGCATGCAGTTTCATAATGTCCACCCACAAACACAGAAATCATTAGGGGAAACAGAAGCTAATAGGGTTTCACAAACACATTAGTAAGGCTGATGAGAATTGCTTAGGATAAGGGAAACTCTACTGTTAAGAAAATTGTTGCAGGAAAAACTGGTCATACAGCCTAGGCTTGGTTGTGAAGAATGAGTTGCAAGATTGAATATGATATAGTACATGAGTAGGGAAAGACAGAGAGAAGCAATACTGAACACATTCAACAGAAATAAGAGAACAACATAGGAGATTGTGGCTCAAGAGGGAATTTTTAAATTGACCTTAAAACTCTTAGGTCTTCCATTTCGGTCTCATTTTAGAAAAAGTTGCTGCAAACAATTCTTTGTCTATTGAGAAAACTAGAGATGGTAAACAAAACAAAACAAAAAACAAAATGGCTTTGAGGAAAACCTTTGGACAATCAGTAAATGTGACTGTAATGGAAACAAAAGAAGATATATTCACAGATCTCTACTTTGATGTGAAACGACAAGTGCAGATGGACACAAAAATAGTTGTTCTGCAGCTTTGAATCTAAACTTACTGTTGGGTTATTTTGAAAATGTTTAGATAAAGTATACCATTTTCAAAAATCTACCATGCAGTGGCAGGGATATATTATAGAGGCTGAAAATGGTTTCAGAAGCAATCAAAATATTATTACTAGAGTCAAAAGAATTTTGGGCATGTTTCTGAAAAGTATAAAGCTTTCATTATATCTCACATCTGAAGTATATATACAATTTTTGTTAAATGGATGGAGAAAATACACAGCCACTCCATGATATCAAACTTCCACTGAGGGTAAGTTAAAGGGGGTCACCAGTTGAGCAACAATTTACCTTGTAGACATATGGAGCATTTACCTGCTGAAGTATCTAATTATAGAATTTTAATGTAAAAATCGATGTGTCAGAAGGGCATATTGATATCTTAACTCTGCTATGACTTTCTTTTTTATCTTTAACTTTGAGTACAGTCAGAATAATAGCACTACAAGCATTCTGAACATGAATGTACTGTTGTAAACAATGATTTAATAGTTACTTGGAGTTTCAAAAATCTTTCTCCTTGGAAAAAATAAAGAAGAAAGGAAGGATGCAGCCATGTTTGTCAGACATAGATGGCATAGCACTACATGTAAGTCTATTGGATGTTTTGAACAGAGAAGTGGGAGGGCAAAGCATGATTTTAGCTCATGATCTCAAATCTGTATTTCAAATAGAGAATAGAAAAATTTTATTCTATTGGACATTAAAGAAGTATGATTTAGGAGGCTAGCACTGCCAGCAGAGAATGCTGATACATAAAGAAGATTTTAGCGGAGATAAGCTTTCATAGATCAGAATGTCATGGAATTCAGGCACAAGATCCCACCTCTGGAGAAAGGGTACATAGCAACTAGGCAGCAGTACATAGAACTTCTCAAGGAAACTATGCACAGAGAAATAGAAATTCAATGTATGGATTTAAACACACACAATCAGTGTCAAATCAAAACTTTACAAAATAATATTTATATAAGCAGCCAGTGAGCTACACCCATGAAAGGCACACAAAAAGGTAAAGGAAACATATTATTAAATATTTGAGTCAGTAATAGAGGGCAGGTACTAGCACCTTGGAGACATTAGAAATCTATTTTCCGGCATTCAATGGAATAGGACTCATTATGTGTTTTTTTTTTTTTTTAATATTTCTAATTCTGGAATAAAGAAAAACATGATCCTGAGTTATCAAAGAGAAAAGTAAAGTACAGAATTACTTTGCCCAAAGTCATATAATTGTTGTGAAGAGAACTCCAGTTTTGAATCTAAATCCATTGATTCTTCATATACCAATGTTGTGTGCCAAGCAAATCCTCTACCACATTCTTCTAGCAGGTTCCGGCTTTAGTTTGCTCAGAGCTTTAATGAAACTGAATTTGAAAACTGCAAGTTTCTTGCCTGGGTGTCATTGTTAATGCGAGGACAATTTTAATACAAACTATTTGATCTCTTCCTACTTGAGCCACCAATTAACTACTAATCCAGCTTCCTGGACAGCAAATGAATTATCTTATGGAGTGTGGTCTTAAAATGATTAAATTTTATAGGAAAAGTTACTCATAATTATTTTAATGACTTTAGTTAATAAACACTACAACGTTTGAGGATGCAACTTTTTTATGTTAACATATACTTATGTTGTTTTAATATGTGTAGATGAATATTTTTCAGTTCAGTTATTAGAGAATACTAAAGTCTGCAAAGGAAAAGTAAGTCATGGGTAGAAATGAACTTAAACTTAGGAGTTCCTGGAATCAGTGACAAAGACAAAACTAAAGGTTTGAACAGTGAACCCTTTCAGAGGTACAAAACAAAAACCAGCAGACATGTAGGCTTTTCCAAAATTATAACTTAGGAATTATAGTGAAATATCAAGAGGGCAAAGTATCAGAACACTGGGGATATTGGATTCTAAGTAGTTGCTATAGAATTGTTAGAGAGAAAATATACTCCAGTAAGGGAGTGAAACACTGAAGATTTTAATAAAATTGAAGAGTAGTTATAGTAATCCTTGTGAGAGCTGAAGGCTGCGAAGTTGAAGGCTGAGCAAGTAAAAATAATACCAATGGAAACATGTAATGTCATGCCTGGAAATGGTGCTAAAATAGATCCCCAGAGGGGGTGAAGTACACACTTCAAAAAAATTTAAATTAAGCTTTTGAATGGGGACATCAGTCCAAGAGATAAATTTTAGAGTTACTTCTGGAAATAAGGGGAGAAAAAGCTTCAGCCCTCTGAACTGTTGCCGAGTGATCACACACTATCTTTCACAACACAAGTCATCCCCTCCTTCTGTGATTTCTGTGTATTGTTGTCTGTGTGTCTTAAAGAAAGAGATGAGGTTGTTAGGAGAAGATAAGGAGTGAATAGAAGGAGGAGGAGGAGGGGGTGGTTGTAACAGTCAATATAGATGCAGATGTGGTGGCACAGGGGGTGAAGCTGCTGCTTAGGATGCCTGCAGTACCACAAAGGAGTGGCTATTTGAGTCCTGGCTACTCTGTTTCTTATTCAGCTCTGTGCTAATGTGACTGGGAAGTAGCAGATGATGGCTCAAGTATCCGCCATCCACACAGAGACAAGGATGGAGTTACTGGCTCCTGGATTCAGCCTGACCCTGCCACAGTTTTTTTGTGGCATTTGAACAGTGAACTAGTAGATGGAAAATTTCTCTTTGTCTCTCTCTTTGTATCTGTCACCCGGCCTTTCAAATAAATAAATAAGCATTTTTTAAAAAAGTCTGTATATATTTTATTTGCATTCATTTTGCTTAATTGTATCATTACAATGTTACAAACTTATTTTTAATTGAAAATTCATGAAACATACTATAGGTAAAATTAAGCAATATAATTCTCCACTCAAACTAAAACAAATGTATTAAACAGCCACTATGCTAAAGTCTCATTTTCTATAAAATATCTTCACAAAACACCAATCCAAAGACAGCCTTGTTTCCATAGTACCCACAACTGTAGCCTGTACATGTAATCTGCTAGTATGAATAAATCTTTTAGCCATTTCTTGGACTCAGGGTAGATACTAACAAAATACTTTTGCTTATTTTCCCACTTCATTCTTTTAAAGATTTATTTATTTATTTATTTGAAAATCAGTCAAACAGAGAGACACACAGTGATCCTCCATCTACTCTTTCTCTCCTCAAATGCCCTCACCAATTAGGCCTGGGCCAGGCTGAAGCCAGGAATCAGGAACTCCATCTGGATCTCGCATCTAGAAGAAGGGCAATGAAGTATTGTGCCATCATTTGCTGCCTCCCAGGTGTATGAATGGGCAGCTAGATTAGAAGACAGTTGCTAATTCTTCAAATGTCAAAGTTATGCTCCCTAATGTGTGCGTATTTGTGTATGTATTTACACATATATGTGAATATGTAGACAGATGCACAGATATAAACATACAGAATTGTAATCTTTAGTAGCACACAAGTTTAAAACCTCTGACTTGCAAAATTTGAAATGTATGTGTGTGAAAGGAATATTAACTAACTGAAAATAACCAGAGAGAATAGGGATTCTCAGACTTCTTACAGTGTAATGCAATATGTGAGATCTGCAGTCAAAAGATGGAAATCATTGTACAAAATCATCATTTTACCTACTCAAGAATTTACAACTTTACCTTCAATATCCTGATATCCATATAAAAATATATATGTATACGAGCATATTTAAACTCTACAATTTCTGATTTATGAAAATACATACAAGTATATTTGTACTATAAGCATTTTTATGAGGAGAAAATAACAAATTTGTTTTGACTGAACTAGGGCAAATATCCAGGTACATTGGTATATTTATTTTAAGAGACTAGAACTATGCCCTATTCAGTGGAATATTTTCTATAATTTAGGTGATTTACTTGTTTCTTTATATTTGATTATAAATCTCAACAGACTGTGATACTGTGAGCTAGTTTGTTCCCTCATATATCCTACACTCAAGTCCCCATATGATACTACACAGTTTATCTGTAGCTGGTATTTGAGAATACTGTATAATTACTGTGAGAAAATTCTTATTATTTTGTGCTATCATCACTACCATATTTAATATGCGCTCAGTAGGTAGAATTATGTGAAGGTTCATTTTCAAGACTGAAATAAGTGGTTGATACTAATCTGTTCAAGAAATCTGAGCCAATTATTTCAGTAATTTTCAACCAGAGGTGATATTTTCCTGAAGGGGACATTTGGCAGTGCCTGGCAACACGATGGATTGCCACAATTGAGGTATATTACTCTCATCTAGTAATCAAGAATACTGTCAGACAACCCACAATGTGTAGGTCAGCCCTCCATACGAAGTAATTATCCAGTCAAAAGTGCCAAGAGTACTGAGATTAAGAAGCCTTGGTTTTTAATAAGCTACTCTGCTTTAAAACTCTGAAATGATGTCTTAACTCTTCCATGAGAGTAACAATACAAATAGTTAACATTACTGAAGTCATTAAGAAGAAAATGAAGCAACATATTCAGAGAAGAAAAAGCTAATAATTTTGCATGTAAATCTAAACATACACACATATTTATTAGCATAATTTAATAAAGGAACATTTTATTTCAAAGTATAGCATTTTTCTTAAGATTGTTTTCCATAAATTACATTTAGTTGGGACATATACATAGGAAGGCCAGGGTCAGTAATTCTGAGATATCTATTGAAAGGAAAAACCTTGCTAACTTTGCAGACTTTAGTCTGAAGGAACTGCTGTAGAAAGGTGTTTTTGTTAAGATACAGTTGTCTTTTAAATTGCTAAAAATCATTGGAGAGGTAACTACACAATCTACTCTTCCATCAAATGCCACTCGCAGAACCTTCTTAGACATAAACATGGATAACATAAAGAATAATAATATATCTCAGGGGATGTTGTAAGTCTATAATTCCTTTGAGAGTTCATGTAATGTCATAAATTGTAGGCGCAAACTCAAAGCAGTTTAGTCATAGGAACCCTGAGATGAAATTACAGCTTTTATAATCCCCTGAGAGGATATTCTTCTGGTATAATGGAAACTGTAGTCATTTAGAAATGCCCTGCTCCCTTAGCCCTGGAAAAGTACAAGGGTCATTTGGAGATTGAAAAACACTAAGTAGGTGTCTGAAAAGTGAGTTGAACTCGATTGTAAGAATAATAGAAAAATTATATTGAAGTCATTATGGTATCTACTAAATAAGTACGATACTCTGTCTAAAATAGGAGTTATAAGAGACAACTACATAATTATACCTATAAGAATAAATCTTACAGGTATAAACATAAGGATACCAAAATACATATTGCTCAAGCTTAGCCAGTTTTCTTTTACATACATAGCAGAGCTTTATAGCTACATGAAAAGACAGATCCTCATTACATTAAGTGCTAGGAGTTAAAAAAGCAAGTGCACCATGTTAAAAGAAACAAAGTTAAATATCATGAAGTGTTAAAACAGCATAAAGTTCATAAAAATAATTTTAGACTTAAATTTTTGAGTTATAAGAAGCCCAAGACATACTGTTTGGTTAAATTTTGTATTTTGAATTACATAGTGTGTACATTAACAGAACTAAGTTTCTGTTCAACGTGAATAGTCTAATAGGAAATTAATTTTTTTGAACATTTCAATTAATAAATGTAAGTACACAACACATTTACTCTAAACAGGTAAGTATGGTAATTTTTGCATAATATTATTATTATCAATCAAACTAATCGTAATCCTAATTAGGTACATAAAAAAAGTGTTTTAGCACATATTTAGACAACCTAAGTCAATGTTTGTGCAATACTTTTATAATTTTATAAATCAAAATAAATTAATTAAATTTGGTAGACACTATTAAATGGAATACAATCTCAATTATGAGATTCTATATCTGAATTCATTTTAGTTATTTTATTCATGTTACTAGGAAGAAATCTAAACACAAATTTTCCTGAAGGAAAAATTATCTAAATAGATAATGCATGCGCCTGTTCAAATCATGTCGTTTTAAATCTGCTATCTTGATTGTTTCTCTAGAAGTAAAAACTATTTAATGAATGGAGTTGAAGTAATTTGACCATGGAAATTATTTTTGAAAATTGTATTTGTATAGTGTGTTTTTTTTCCTTCAGCAAGTAAAATAAATATAAGTGAAAAAGTAATGATCAGGCCGATGCCATGGCTCAATAGGTTAATCCTCTGCCTTGCAGCGCTGGCACACCGGGTTCTAGTCCCGGTCAGGGCACCGGATTCTGTCCCAGTTGCCCCTCTTCCAGGCCAGCTCTCTGCTGTGGCCAGGGAGTGCAGTGGAGGATGGCCCAAGTGCTTGGGCCCTGCACCTCATGGGAGACCAGGAGAAGCACCTGGCTTCTGCCTTCGAATCAGCACAGTGCACCGGTCACAGCTTGCCAGGCGCAGCGGCCATTGGAGGGTGAACCAACTGCAAAGGAAGACCTTTCTCTCTGTCTCTGTCTCTCACTGTCCACTCTGCCTGTCAAAAAAAAAAAAAAATCAGATTTGGAAAAAAGAAATTAAGATGGCTCCCGTAAGTCACAACAGGAGTCACTGTGCACTTACACCTCATGTAGGATCTCTGTCCTTAGTGTGCTGTACATTGAGATTTAATGCTATAACTAGTACTCAAACAGTATTTTTCACTTTATGTTTCTGTGTGGGAGCAAACTGTTGAAATCTTTATTAATATATACTAAACTGATCTTCTGTATATAAAAGAGAATCGAAAATGAATCTTAATGTGAATGGAAGTGGAGAGGGAGTGGGAAAAGGGAGGATTGCAGGTGGGAGGGACTTTATGGGGGGGAAGCCATTGTAATCCATAAGCTGTACTTTAGAAATTTATATTCATTAAATAAAAGTTAAAAAAAAAACAACTCAGCATCATTTGATTCAAATCTCGTCAGTAATTGTATTTTTTACAATGGCAAGAGCAAATTGAATTGAATTGTCTAACAACATTTGTAGACATTTATTGCCTAATTACAAATGTCCAGGGCATTGTCACTCTATTTGTTTTATTTACTTTTACTGTTGTGTTCTAAATTGCCACTAATTAATAAGCCATTGACCTGCAATTCATTGGTATCATTAACATCACAATAATAATAAATTAGACAATTAAATCTTGCATAAAATGAAACAAAGCAAATTTTTCTCATTATTGAGGTTAACATGCTAATATTATCAATATGCGAAAAATACATAAACATAAATCAATTATTTCAAATGAATTTGTTCTAGAATTTTGATTAATTTACTTGTGGTTTCCATATTTTTTTTGTCCTGGTAAGGTGGACAAATGGACACAACCTAAATTGTTTGTCTAGATTTTTTTATCTTAGTATAATATAAAAATATATTTTTCAAGAATTTCATAGGTTTGCCAACTTGTTACTTTTAAAATATGTAAACAAAAAACTAGCATCAGCAATGTAAAATTATTTGATTTACTGTAAAGATATTTTGACTACCAAAAATATATATAAAAGATATAATCTCATAACAGTAACAGTTTTGCATTGTATACATAGGATTTTAGGAGAAATTAAAAATCACATTGCTGAATGAGGTAGCATTAGATGCAATCACATAAAAATTAACCCTTCTGACATTCATGTACAATAATGATTTACATGACTTAAACGTATTTTTTATTCCATGTAAAAAGTGACTGCAGGCAGTTAGCCTACATTTAATGTGAAGAATCCATGTTTATCATTTACTTAGGCTTCTATTACCTCTCTGTTTTCTCATTGGAGTATTACCTGAGATGGAAAAAGTGAATACTTGGACATCAAACTACACTTGCATTTACGTTCACAAGCATTAAGAAATCTCATACAAGGAGATTTCTTGGAAGACTCACATTAATGTAAGGGGACTGTAAAAAGTCTATAGGTCATGGAATAAAAAGAAATTTCATTTAGTTGTAATTTTTTTTTTTAAATCTATGCACACTCTCACTGCCACATTATTGTCTAGAATTTAGTAACCTGGCTATAAGCATCTGTAAGGAAGAACAAGCAATGTACTCTTTTTGAGTGGAATGATGTCCAAATGGAAATCCAGACTGTATTATAAAGGAATGAAGACAAATTTATGTTGATGATGGTTCTTTTCCATTTTGGAATTGATACAAATATATCGTTCAACAGTGCAGTACCAAAAAGCTTTAAAGCTCAGACTTGAAGACTGTCCAGAGTTGAATCTAACCTCATGAGGTACTGCATAGTGGAAATAATGTTGGAGCACAGCTATGGAGACGTGAGGGACCTTGAACATTTTTTATGAAATTTTTCAGATCTCAGATTCCCTACCTACAATAGGAAAAGACTACATAATTCAGCATATGGTTCTTTTAGCAAATAACATCACACTTTTATGATGTGGAATCTGCTTCCTAAAAATTCTCTATTTAAAGTGTATTCCAGAAACAAGTCTAATTATTAAAGAAGAGACAGGGACCTATAGGTCAATAATAACTTCTTCATAAGTCGGAAATTAAACAAGATATTTAATTTAGCACAGCTCCAGGAGAAGGCAGTCAGAACTCAACAATGGCCTTTAAACAAACCTCGAAGTGGATAGGAGAACATGACATCTGTTGGAAAGGTATCATTTCTGCCAAATAACTTTTTTATTTTTTTTTTTTAATTTTTAAGGTAACATATTTTTCATTTGTGTTATAGTCAAAGGCGAATGTTCCACTAAATAAAGACTTCAACAAGATTGACTGTCTTTTTAACTTAAAGGATAAGAACTGAAGAAATAGCAAAACTCAGTATTGACAAAAACTCTGTGATGATAAAGACATTGATAATTTGGAGTAAAATCCATAGAGCCTAGCACTTCAGTGTTGTTTTCCCTTGACAATAGCGGTACTATTTTAAATGTCATTTTATAACATATCATTACAATGCTTTCAGATTTTAATTGCACTTACATAATTGGCAATCATTGATCCTAATGTGCTGAATTACTATTAATTTTTAAATTATTAACATCATATTACATCATTCTATATTTAGGGAAGTAATAAAGTAAGTGTTCAATGGCTTTTCTACATTTATTTTAGCTCTTAAAGGAGTGCTAAGGAATAATAATAATCCTATGAACTCTTAGTAATTATTGAATAGCTGTTTATACACCCATAAATTCTGCATGTATGTAGACTAAACACATTAGCTAGTTTTGACCATTGATGTGTGATGATATTGAATAAATGACTACTTATTTAAATACCAGGTATATTTTATTCATGTAGTAATATGTAAACTAAAATATCTGAGATTCATTGAATTGTATATTATGTTACTTCTTAAGAATTTTGCAGGTTTTGAAACTAGCAGGAATTAAAGTCTTTAGTCTATGGATGTTGCTAAGTTTTTCCTGCAAATATTATATGAGATACAGTCTTGAGAAGAAAATAACACAATTTTAACAACTTATCAGAATTAAATACTTTTTATTATTGTTGTATTTTCTGTTTGTTTTTCTCTATATTCTTGAAAATGGGAGACTATAGTGAAAAAAATCTATGATACCATCCTGAATATGGTTCAGAAAAATATCCTACTCTGTATTCCAAATTTTTCTTAATTAATAAAACAACATATATCAGTAATTCTTAAGCTATTCGAAGGATTTTTGCTTCTTTTTTCTTAAGGATTATTTACTTATATGAAAGTGAGAGTTACACACACACAGACACACACACACACACACACACAGAGAGAGAAAGACAGACAGACAGAGACAGAGACAGAGAGAGAGAGAAAGTCTTCTATCCACTGTTTCACTGCCCAAATGGGCACAATAGCCAGCACTGGGCTAGGCCAAAGCCGGGAACCAAGAGCTTCATCCAGATCTCCCACATAGGTGGCAAGGTCCCAAGTAGGTTGTCTTCCGTTTCTTTTCCCCAAGTCATTAAAAGAGAATCGTATCAGAAGTAGAGCAGCCAAGAAATTAACACCCAAGTGGTATGGTGGCATCACAAACGGCAGCTTTACCTGCTTTGTCACAATGCTAGCCCCAGATTCTTGCTTATTTGAAATAAAAATGTTACCTAAAATGCATTTTATTATCAAATATGTGTCAGAAATCTTGAATTAAAGTTAAATTGGTTCTTTTTAGAAAGGTCCTCAATACACTAATATGAATAAGAAATCTCTAAAATCAGAATGTAGTCATACAAGATATTCCAAACATACTGTACAAAGTTCCTAGGGATGCTGTAACTAAATACCAGAAATTATGTTGCTGGAAAAACTAGAAACTTATTTCCCACAATCCTAGGGGTGAGAAATGTAAAATAAAGATGTTGGCAGGATTACTTCCTTTTAAGGACAATGAGAATTGGCTCCATGCCTCTGTCCCACCTCTGTGAGCCCCAGTTGCTGCTGACCTTTGGAAACATGAGTCCTAGCTCTGTCTCCACCAAGCTGTGTCCATCTCCCTCTGTGTCATATGTCATGTGATATGTTCCTTGTGTCTATGTCCTCGTTATGGACATAGTTATATTGAATGGAAGCCCACCCCACTAATCCTATCTTAACTTTGATTCCGTCTGCAAACATCCTATTTGTAGATATGGTCACATTCATAGGTTCCAGGATTAGGACCTTATCATTTCTTTGAGAATGACAAAATTCACCCCCTAACACATATGTAAAATAAAATACCTTTATTTCAAAGACTATTCTGAGTCCTATATTCCACACATTGTAGTTTCAAAAGTGCTGGCCCGAGTTGGTGCTTCTCAAAGTGCAGTCCACAGACTAATGATGCCTGTTCTTGGACTATCTTACAGATTCACCATGACACATTCACAAATTTATAATATTTTATAAACTTTTATAGAAATTTGTTAAAGGATTTTAATTTAATTTTCCCTATTAATACTTAGTTACTTCAGATATTCTGCTTCCATTAAATTAAGAAAAGTTGATATTTCTTCCATTGTATGGTGGCTTCCATATAAAATACTGAACTAATTTACACAAGTGAGTCCACAATGTGTAAACATCTTACGGTCGCAAGGTTCATTTCCAATTTCCCTCTCCTGTTAAAAAGAGAAAAATATGACTCCTTCACACCTGACTGCATAAGGAATGAAAATGACTATGGAGCTGGACTTGTGTCAACACATACACAAATTAGGATTTAAACATCTTTATTCTTAACAACATTAAAAAAGAGTATAGAAAAGCTGAAGATGTAATGTATAACAATTAACAATGTTAGTGATAAGATAGCAGGTAGCATGGTAGGTATGAGGCTGTTTTTTTCTGACATCTGCATGGAACAGCTTTCATGAAAGGCATCTATAAAGATTGACAAAAGTGAAGCATGTGTCACATAAAGAAGCTTCTGTGATGCTATTTTTGTGGACTCAGTCTCTTTCTCAGGTGTGTCTGAATTTCTGTTCTTGAGGTCCATGAGACACAACACTATTCTAATAATAAAACTACCTCTTTTTCTTAAGGTGGTTTCTGTTGTGAGAAATTAAGGATCCCTGATGATAAAAAAGTTTCAATGCATTATGTCTTTTTGAAATCTCCAATAACCAACTATACTGCCTGTTGCAGGATTACAACTGCTTCATTATTTTTGATAGTTTGGACTGGACCACTGTTCATCATGGAGGCTGGCCTATAAATTGTCTAATGTTTAGCAGCACCTATGGCCTCTACTATCCAGTTATAGAAAGTACCCCAGAGTTGTGACATGAAAAAAAGTTCCCCAGACATTGAGAAACTTCTCATCCTTCAGCAAGGCAACTGTGATAGGGCTATGCCAATCACAGTTAATTGGTAATGGGAACTCTCTCTCAAAAAATAAACTTTTTTTTTTTAAGGTAAAGCTTCTGTTAAATAAAAGATGAGGAAATAGAGACCTTTAGAGGACACAGTTGTCCTTCCTGGCTTCGGGAGGGCTTATTCTGAAAGGTGTTAACACTACTTGGGACAGTGGATCTGGGACATCCATTAACTTATTTATCCAATAAGTATTTACTATGTATCTGCTACTTAATAGACAAAATTCTGTAAATTGAAAATACAGAGCTGAAAAATAACCCAAAGATCTTGAACTTATAGAGCTCATATTCTATAAAGAGGACGACATAAAATACTTGTCAGCATGTAAATAAATATAATGTCAGTATATAAATAAATGCCAAAACCCAGCAAAGGAGCTGGGAGTATACAGTCTATATTTTAGATAACATCAAGAGAATTTTTATAGTTGTTAAAAACTTGTGTATTTTTTGAAAGAGAAAGTAACAGAGAGAGAAGCACACACATACACACACACAGGCACACAGATTTTCCATTCAGTGGTTCACTACCCAAATGCCTTCAAAAACCACAGCTGGGCCAGGCTGAAGCCAGGAGCCAGGGACTCCATCCTTGTCTCCTATGTGGGTGACAAAGACTCAAGTACTTGAGCCATCATCTGCTGTATCCTAGATGCATTAGCAGGAAGCTGGATGGGAAGCAGAGAGATAGGACTTGAACAAGGTACTTCTATAGTAGATGGGAGTGTTACAATCAACATCTTTACCTGCTCCACCAAAATATCTTTCCCTAGAGGGTGTTTACTAAGAGAAAAAAACTAAATTGACACCTGTTGGGAAGAGGGTTAGCCAGGTACATATCTGGAGAAACATTATTCCACGAAAACATAACCTCAAGAGCAAAGTCCTGGATATGTCGGTAATGCTGTTGGAGACTATTAAGTGAGGAACAAAATAAGAAGTGAGCCTGAAGAAGTGGGCATGGCCTTACCTTCCAGGAAATTGGGAACTTAGTCTGTAATTGCAAGTTTTTTAAAAATGGAGAATTTTAAACATGCGGGTGATAAAATCAGGGGCACATTTTGAAATGATTGATTTTCTTATGACTGATATCCTAGAAATTAAGTAGTAGGAAAAAAGGCAAAATCTCTTAGTGTCCTTTCCTAAAACAATGGGCTCTATTGAAATATTGGAATAGACAGAACCATCCAGAAATCACCTATATTCCCAACAAAAGTAGATCCTTGATTGCAGAATCAGGATTTCATGTTTACTTTGACTTTTCCTGATAAGATAAAAAATAAAAATATATTGGGGAAATATGAGAAATTAGATTTTATATAAATTTTATAAATGAGTAGAAATAGATGAGAATAGAAAACCAGAAAAGAGTTCCTCAACTGGTTTTACTGTCCATTTTGTCCTTTTTCTCCTAATAAAATAGGTAGTATCAGCATAAATTAATGCTGCATTCCATAGTACTACACATTCGTGTTTTATAGGCAAAGCAAATAGGAATAACTACAAACTCTATGTCTATTTTTGAAAATTGATTATATACAGAAACGTTTCCAAGAGTTCAGTTCTGGCAAATATTGTCAGATAAGATATCCTGAAAACTCCCGTTACAAAACCCTTAGAAATGCTGAATGGAACATGACATTTCTGTTAAGTATTGTACTGCTGAGTTCATATGAAAATAGAAGGCCAAAACCAAAAGGGAGCTCAAAGCCAATTGATATCATCGCTGATGCTACATCTGGACAAATCTTGGCAATCAGGAAACTAATGTTGTATTAGAGATGAGTTTTTGGCTCCTGCAATTTAGGGAGTTGGAATAGTTTCAGACAGGAACTTTAGGTACTCTAAGGACTCTATTTGTGAAAGAATATTCAGAAAAGTTAAATTCCCCAGCAAAGATAATAGGGAAGCTAATCTATTTTGATTTTTGCTCTGAGTCCTGTATAAATCCTTTCCAACCTGTAATATCAAACCTATTCTTATATGGATTTGGGATTTGAATATTTCAGAAAGAACATACATAGACATATACATTAGCCCATGATAGGAAACTACCATAAATCAGGCCCTGGTAGGGATTGCCTAGGGATATAGGTAAAAGCAAAGGACATTTCTTCTGAGGTCTCACTAGATACCCACAGAGAACTCCCTGTGAGTTTACATAGGCACTCTAAACCATGTTTAGTGTATCTCATTGAATTTCCAAACTGAAATAAGAACTAAAAAGAGAGAGAAGAATTATTACAGTGAAAGGTAGGGAGTACCAATGGAAGGAAGGAAGGAAGGAAGGAAGGAAGGAAGGAAGGAAGGAAGGAAGGAAGGAAGGAAGGGAGGGAGGGAGGGGGGAGGGAGGGAAGTAGGCAACAAGGAAGGGAGAAAGGAAAGGATTTATATCAAGACCCTCATAGTAGTATTGAAGAACTTCGAAGACAATGAGAAATTATTAGAGTAGAATACAATGTCATTGTAAAAATTTTTTAAAAATTGAGAAAGGAAGGAGGCAGGAGGGTGGGAGTGAGGGAGGGAAGAGGTTAAGGTGGGAAGTATTATTCTGTACTTAAAATTGTGTATATGAAATACATTAAATTTATTTCCTTTATATAAATAAAAGACAAAAATTAGAGAAATCATTACATCATTTTTCAAAATTTAAGTTACACATTCCATTTATTTTTAATTAAATATTTATTTGATTTTTATTTTTTTTTTATTTTTTTTTTATTTTTGACAGGCAGAGTGGACAGTGAGAGAGAGAGACAGAGAGAAAGGTCTTCCTTTTTGCCGTTGGTTCACCCTCCAATGGCCGCCGCGTCCAGCGCGCTGCGGCCGGCGCACCGCGCTGATCCGATGGCAGGAGCCAGGAGCCAGGTGCTTTTCCTGGTCTCCCATGGGGTGCAGGGCCCAAGCACCTGGGCCATCCTCCACTGCACTCCCTGGCCACAGCAGAGGGCTGGCCTGGAAGAGGGGCAACCGGGACAGAATCCGGCGCCCCAACCGGGACTAGAACCCGGTGTGCCGGCGCCGCTAGGCGGAGGATTAGCCTAGTGAGCCGCGGCGCCGGCCGTTAAATATTTATTTGAAAGGCAGAACCTGGGGGTTAAGGGATAGAAGAGAGAGAGAGGGAGGAGACGGATCTTCCTTCTAATGGTTCAACCCCCAAATGGTCACAATAGCCCCGTCTGCACCAAGTGGAAACCAGGAGCCAGGAACTCTATACAGGTCTCCCACCATGGGTGCAGGGGCCCAAGCACTTAGCAGGAAGCTAAATTAGATTAAAATATTTATACTATTAATTATGGCATATAAAATGTCTGCATAGAAAAATCTAGAAATAGCCTACTTATTCACATACAGGACTTAAATAATACAGTTGCTAAGTTCTGAATATTCATTTAGGTGTTCCCCAAAAGCCTGTGTGTTAAAGACTTGGTCCCTGGGGCCAGCACTGTGGTGGAGCGGGTTAAGGCCCTGGCCTGAAGTGCCGGCATTCCATATGGAGCAAGAGAAGCAGTCCTGGCTGCTCCTCTTCCGATCCAGCTCTCTGCTATGGCCTGAGAAAGCAGTAGAAGATGGCCCACGACCTTGGGCCCCTGTACCATGTGGGAGACCCAGAAGAAGCTCCTGGCTTCTGGCTTTGAATCGGCATAGCTCCAGCCATTGCAGTCTTCTGGGGAGTGAACCAATGGATGGAAGACCTCTCTCTCTCTCTTTCTTTCTCTCTCCCTGTCTCTACCTCTCTCTGTAACTCTGCCTTTCAAATAAATAAAAAAATCAATCTTAAAAAAAAAAGACGTGGTCCCCAAAATCTTAAATTAGAGGTATTAGGAGGGGTTGGCTTTGTAGCATAGCAGATTAAATTTCCCTTGTGACATCAGCATCCCACATCAGAGGGCTGTTTAAGTCCCAGCTACCCCATTTCTGATCCAGGGCCCTGCTAATGTACCCATGAAGGCAGTAGAAGACGGCCCATGTGGTTGGGCCCCAACCACCTGTGTAGAGAACCTAGAGGGGCTCCTAGTTCTAGCTTCGGTGAGGCCAAGTCCTGACTGCTACGGCCATCTGGGGAGTTCATCAGTGAATGGAAAATTTCTCTCTGCCTCCCGCTCTATGTTGCTGTGCCTTTTAAATAAACAAATATTTTTAAATAGCACTAAGATGGTAGAAACTTAAGTTGTAAGAAAAGAGGCCTTTGGGAAGTTATTAGACTGTGTTAGTCTGTCAGCATAGAGCCCTCATGATTGAATCATGGAGGTTTTATTAGCAGGCAGGTAGAAAGTACACACACATACTGCCTCTGGACATGGATACTCCATGCTGCCTCAGGACTACGCCAGCAAGAAACTACT
Organism: Oryctolagus cuniculus; assembly: GCF_964237555.1. Lineage (NCBI taxonomy): Eukaryota > Metazoa > Chordata > Mammalia > Lagomorpha > Leporidae > Oryctolagus > Oryctolagus cuniculus. The sequence continues at coordinate 92,244,453 of NC_091438.1, forward strand.
AGGACTTCCCAATCCTGAACTTTGAAACTCAAAACCATGAAGCCAAATAAAGCTCCTTCCTTAAAAGTAGCTTCTAAGTAGCTCCTTTCACATATTTCATTACGGAGGCAAAGAGCTGCCTAATTCAGTGGTTATGACATTTTACCTCATATAATTTCTGCCTACACAACAATAAAAAAGATATGCAGGATATATAAAATGAAAACAATGTCACACACACAATATATATATAAATATATATTTATATACACACATATATAGTGGATGTTGTCATTAGATAAAATGTTATCCTATTCAAAGGTGCTCTTTGGAAACAACATCTCAGATGACATTTGTAAACGTAGAGGAACAGTTCTCACCATGACGCTGGGTACAAACTTCCAGGGAGGATGGTCAGATGGAGCAGAAGAAACTGCACTCCATACCTTCACTTGTTTTATCTCAAATTATTTGACATTAAAATGAAAGGAAATGTGAAAGTTACAGGTAATATAACTGTAGAAAAGATTATTTCTAAAAATTGTCAAAATGTAGTTTTAGAAAAGGTAAAACCTCTGTCATTTTAGCCTGCTTGCCATGAAACACTTTGCTGTATTTAACTCCAATTCAAGTTACCTGCTGCCTAACTATGTAGCTGAGAAACCAGTTTTCGCCATGAAGTCTTTCTTCAAAGACAACCATGTAACAGGTTACTTTGAAGTCTTTGCTTCAAAGACAACCATGTAACAAGTTACTTTACTTATAGCACAAAAGACTTTATTAAAAATTCTGCATTATCTATACATCTACTTATCTATTGATCAATTCATTGTTTTATAATCTATTTATCAATATAAGTTCTCAATCAGTGGAGTTTATTAATAGTGTTCTTCAAATCATGGAACTACCTGCTTTCAAATCTGGTAGGATTATTTCTATTTTTTTAAATTTATTTATTTTAGTTTGTTTTAATGACAGAGAAATATATGGATCTCCCATTTTGGCTACTCACTAAATGCCCACAACAGCAGTGAATCAGCCATTTATCACAACTGAAAAAAACAGCCCCAAACTCTGCCTTTAGGAATGGACATTATTGGGAAGGGTTAAGAGAACATCAACCCAGAATATTTTTCTCCCTTTCCATCCCTACCATAAAGCAGTTTTTCAGTAATCTCTTCCTTTCCATTGCTTATGTTTTCTTTAACATCATCTGAACTAAAAGCAAACAAAGCTGCAAACAAAAAGTGTATATATCAAATAATATGGCCCTTTGTTAAGAAGAAATTTTCTTTTTTCATATATTATAAAATACACATAACATAAAAGTTAGCATCTAAATCATTTCTAAGAGTTCAGTTCAGTAGAGATAATTCATATCGTTATGCAACAAATTTCTACAAATCATTTATCTTGCAAAACTGATACTCTTTAGTCACTATCAATCGATTCCTTCCTTCAGTCATTGTCAACCATCATTCTTCCTGTCTCTATGAATGTCACTACACTAGGTACCCACAATTAAGTGTAATTATGTAGTATATGTAGTATTATTCTTTCTTTTCATGAATAGCTTATTTCACGTGGCATAGTATTCTTAAGGTTCATTCATGTGGCATCATCAGTGGCGTATCCTTTTTAGGGGTGAATAAAATTCCATTGCATGTATATGCCACATTTTCTTTGTCCACTCTTTTTTGTATGGACATTTGACATTGCTTTTAACTTTCCTGAATAGCATGTTTGTTCAAAAACATCATTGATACTGCTTTCAATTCTTTCGGGACTTGTGTACAAGTGGAATTAATGGGTGGAATGATTATTTTATTTATACTTTGTAAGGAACTACCATATTATCTTACATATCAGCTACAGCACTTGTAATCCAACAGGTGCATAGCATTCTAATTTCTCTAATCCTTGCTGACACATATTTTTCAGTTTTGTTGTTGTTAGAAGTAGTCCCGCTGGGGCCAGTGCCGTGGTACCGTAGGTTAATCCTCCGCCTGCAGTGCTGGCATCCCATATGGGCTCTGGTTCTAGTCCTGGCTGCTCCTCTTTCAATCCAGCTTGCTGCTATGGCCTTGGAAAACAGTGGAAGATGGGCCAAGTGCTTGTGCCCCTGCACCTGCATGGGTGACCAGAAGAAGTACCTGGCTCCTGGCTTCAGCTTGGCCCAGCTCTTTCCGCTGCAGCCATTTGGGGAGTTAAACAATGGAACTTTACCTCTCAAATAAACAAATAAAATCTTAAAAAAAAAAAAAAAAAGAAGAACAGTTATCTCTCAGTATTTCTGGAGGATTGACTCCAAGATCTCAATTAATAAATGCCAGAACTCATTGAGACTTCAGTCTCTTATATAAAATGGCATACTATTTGTTTACATACATGCTCCCAAATATTTAAATTACTTAAGTTACTTAAAATAACTAACATGAGAGAATTGAATTTCTAAGTAAATATCTGTTATAGAATGCCTGTTTAGAGAATGATGGCAAGAAAAAGGTTCACAATAGACCATAATGATAGGTCTAAGAGTCAAAGGGATCACATAAACAAGATTAGTGTCTGCTAATACTAACTGATAGAATTAAAAAGGGAGAGAATGACCCAACATGGGAAGGGGGATACACAGCAGACTCATAGAATGGCAGTTGTCCTAAACAGCACTCTGGCCTAGGAATCGGCCTTTGAGGCATTCAGATCTGGCTGAAGAGCCCATGAGAGTATTTTAGGCATGGAAAGCCAAGACACTCTGGCAAAAAAACAAAACAAACAAACAAACAAACAAAAAAACCCTAAATGAAAGATCTCTGCGAGTGAGATCCCAGTGGAAAGAACGGGCCATCAAAGAAGAAGGTACTGTTACGCCCGCAGTCCATGGTCCCCCGAAAATCACACCACCAGAGACCGAAGTTGAAGCCAATTAGCAGGGTCGTTTTTATTATGAGTTCGAACCCGGGCCTCTCAGTGCCTCCAGGAGAGGAAGCCCCGAGAAGCCCCGAGCCCAATTCTTACAGAGCTTTTATTATCATGTACAAGCAGGCTTTAGGGGAATGCTATAGATCAAGTTGACACTTCTTTTTTTTTGACAGGCAGAGTGGACAGTGAGAGAGAGAGAGACAGAGAGAAAGGTCTTCCTTTTTGCCGTTGGTTCACCCTCCAATGGCCGCTGTGGCCGGCACGCTGCAGCCGGTGCATCACGCTGATCCGATGGCAGGAGCCAGGTGCTTCTCCTTGTCTCCCATGGGGTGCAGGGCTCAAGGACTTGGGCCATCCTCCACTGCACTCCCTGGCCATAGCAGAGAGCTGGCCTGGAAGAGGGGCAACCAGGACAGAATCCGGCGCCCCAACAGGGACTAGAACCCGGTGTGCCGGCACCACAAGGCGGAGGATTAGCCTATTGAGCCACGGTGCCGGCTACACTTCTGATAAGTCCTGACACCTGCCGCCAGCTCTAGGGTAGGGGCTGGTTGTTATCTCAAGCTTTAAACCTCCCTTTTACATTCCTGGACCTGGGTCAGGTTAGGTCACATCTGGCCGGGTGGAGGGAAGGGGGAGTGTACAATACAATAATCAACTTAATGTAGTTACTGGATTACTTAGCTCAAAGACACTTAGCATTGCTTATTATTACTACTAGTTGCCTAATAAGCTAATGTGATTACACTTTAGGTTACATTAAAATAATGATAATATTTTCTAGCACTATTATAATGGATAATAAGGGCATAGTAAAAGCTGGTTGTGCAGGTGTCTTCTCAGTACCTTTCTCTGAAGGGAGGAGAGAACTTCCACTTTGACTATGGCCTTGTCGAAATAAGATCAAAGTGGGCAAGCTCAGGGGGCTTCCATGGCCTTGGCAACTCATGACTAGAGCCTGGGGAGATTGCTGACGCCTTAAACAAGAGTGTCAATTTGTTAAGTCAACAATAGGAGTCACTGTGCACTACTCCTCATGTAGGATCTCGGTCCTTAATGTGTAGTTCAGTGTGAATTAATGATATGACTAGTGCTCAAACAGTATTTGGCAATTTGTGTTCTGTGTGGGGGCAAACTGATGAAATCTTTACTTAATATATACTAAATTGATCTTCTGTATATAAAGATAATCGAAAATGAATCTTGATGCGAACGGAATGCGAGAGGGAGCAGGTGATGGGAGGGTTGTGGGTGGTTGGGAAGTTATGGGGGGAAATGCCATTGTAATCCATAAACTGTACTTTGGAAATTTATATCTACTAAATAAAAGTTAAAAAAATTAATAAATATGATCTTTCTAAGCTCCAAAAAAAAGAAAAGAAAAGAAAAAGGTTCAGTACAGGTGCAATTTTATTTTTTAAAATATTTTCAGTAAGTTGTTGTTTGAATCCACAGAGAAAGAACTCACGGATATGAATGACCAACTGTGGTCATCTGTAATTTTTAATTTTTTTTTCAATTTACTTGGAAGAGAGGAGAAAGAGAGAGAAAAAGAGAGAGAGAAAGAAGAGAGAGAGAGAGAGAGAGAGAGAGAGAGAGAGAGAGATTTTCTATCTGGTAGTTCACTCCCCAATTGCCCACAACAGCCAAATGGCTGAACCAGTCTGAAGCCAGGAATCTGAAACTAAATCCAGATCCAGGTGAGTTTCTGGATTCAAGTACTTGGGCCATCACCTGATGCCTCCCAGAATGCGCATTATGTAAAAGCTGGAACCAGAAGCTGAGCCAGGACTTGACCCCAGAGATTTGATTTTACATGCAGATGTTCCAAGCAGAGACTTGATTGCTGCAGCAGATGTCTGCCCTGTTTTTTAAATTGATAGATGCTAAAGATTTAGTGAACCTATATTTAGTTTTGAACAATAACTAGTATTCTTAACATTTAATTGGTTTGATTTAATCAATTGATATTATGGCTATTTTAATAATTCAATGATCTTTTCTCTAGCTGACCCTTAGGAAGCTTTCTGCTCTATTTTTCAAAATTGTAACATTTGTACTATTTTCATCATAGCTTAATTCAAATAATTTGCTTGGAGAAGACTCTCCTGGTTGGTGCAATATAGAATAATCATGCATTTACTATTGAAAATATCATCTAATTTTAACTATCTGCATAAAATTGACCACTGTCACTATTATGGGCTCTTCATTTATTTTTGTTAATAATAGTGAATATAAATTCAAATTTGAATCCCCAACTAGAATTTAAATTCATGACATCTAAGACTGTTTTTCTTCTATTCATTGCTATATCCCCAGTGCCAAGGAATTTGATAAATATTTATGGAATTTGATCAGTTATAAGAGTAAGAAGGTTAAGAAAAATGGAATAAATTCCAGATAATCATATCAACTCTTCACTGTGCAGACACAGCTTGAATACTTTTGATTTTATAAGTGTAATGGCATAATAGTCCTTTTACAATTCCCTTAAAATTAAATGTGAAGATGAAGAAAAATAAAGGCCACAGTCAAAGTAATGGGTCATGTCTACTTGTAATAGAAATTATTGAATATGCCCACCCTGTGATGGTTTTTATTCCTTTTTATGGTTAGAAAATACATAGAGTGTTTCAATAGAGTAGAAAATGGTTTAAATTGTCAAGCTAAAGGCTAGCTCTTTACTCTGTGATTCCTTATTTTATCACAATGACACAACATAAAGTTCAGAGCATATAATGGTGTGAGAAAAAGAAAGTCTTCCAAATACCTGGCAGGCATATCTTTCAATTTAACTCACCTGTCAAGCCAGGCAATGGTGAGTGAACCTGTTATTGGCAACCCTGTACCATGGTTGCTTTCAGAATCTTACTCCCTTCCTGTCTGCATAGAACAAGTTACCAAATCACTCTACACTTTCTTCTTGGAATTCTTTTTGAGGCTTTATAGTAAAAATATCGACCCAAACAAAGCAATGTCACATTTCTCCCTTTTTGATAAGGAAATGTATTTAATCTTTTTAGCATTAAAAAAACAATGTTTTCAGTTCAAATACCTTATCAGTTTTATTATAAATGAGACATATGCCTATCCATATTTCATTAATCATCTCTCTTATTTTACTTCTAAAATGAAAAGAAACAAAGAAAAAAGAAAGAATTAAGAGGATGAGAGGATTACAGAAAATGGAAATTTTGTTTGTGAAACAGCTGGACTCCTTTCTTCAAGTGAGACATTGGATTTACTGATTCTTGATGTCCACCATAGCACTTGGCATCGTGTTATACATAACAGTTCAGTCCATCAAATGTGTATTCATTGGACATCCAAAAATAGATGTATCAAAACTGACACATGAGTGTTAAGATACTTTTCCCCAAAAAAAGACAAAAGTAATGACTCTTTCACAGATATAAAAAATGATCACATGATAAAGACTATATGACTCATTAATGAGGAAATTAGTGAAGCGTTAATATTAGTTTAAAGGAAAATATAAGGAAAGACACACATTAGATAGAAATACTGAATTAAGTATAGGTAAGGATACAAAACTGTTTCCCTGGGGTGAACATTTTTCCCTCTACCAGCTAGTGTTAATTTGCATATACACATCCAAAATTATTTTACATTGCTATCGGTTATCTGTAACTTTCAGAGTAGTTAAACAGTTACCCCATATTTAGGATAAGATAACCAAGAAGAGTACACTATAAACAATGCACGCATTTTCCACACATAGATAAGTCATCTCTCTCCATTACTGCTTGTGCCTCTCTTGGTTCTACCTGCCCCACTGATACCATCGCCACAGGCAAACACTTTGTGCACACTGAGAGATGACAGCCAAGGTCTCATGCTTATTTGGCGCCAAATGTAGGGATATTAATTTTAACAAAACATTTTGAAAAGGAAAATATTTATAAACAAAAATAATAATTTTATTATGCCTCATACTGAATATGGGAGAAATGTTTAGAGCTGAAGGCCCTAAACAGCACTCCTTGCTTATTTAACACATAAACATTGAAGATTAGAGGATTTAAATAGTAACTCCTTCTATAGAGAGGAAGCAGGAGGTTGGAAAGCTTAGGGAAGAGGCCTTAAATCAACATTACTTGATAAACCTAGTTCTCTTAACTCTAGAAATGACCTTTCTGTTCTTTTAATGAGACAAGTGTCTGAGCACTATCTCACATAATAATTGAGTCACAGTGATAATTGACATGAATGTGTCCTAGAAACAAACAAATTTTCATCTTGTAACTCACCATGATTAGATGTTTTCCCCAGGGATGATGATGTAAGGCCAGAGTAGGACAGGAAAATATTACTTTGGGCTTGATGGGGAACTGAGGTAGGATTTTGCCCCTGTGGCTTAAAATAATTCATTCAAGTACTTGGTACGGTGGTTGGCACATAGTAAACAATCAATGTTGGTTAATAGAGTGAAAATAGCAAGTATTACTAGTATTAGTAAAGTATAGTGACAAAGAAATATATGCTAAAAATTTTTCAGGGTCTCCAATTTTTATATGATCTGGGTGTGCCACTCGCAGGATGTGGGGGAGGATGTGTTACAGGACAGTCTAACCTACGTTACATCAATATTATTGCACATGTCCTGCAGATGGAAATTTGTAGGTTGGCTGGTTTTACACTAAAGAAGGTTGAGAATATGTCTAGAAATGTTTCATTATTCGCAGAGAGGCTGCAAAAGTCATCCAGAAGTTCACAATGACCAGGAAATATGCACTGTCCTACCTGGTGGATGCGGGTGTTCTTTTAGTAACCTCAACAGTACATGGTACAGGAGCAATGATTTGGACACATAAAACAGTGATTATTAAATAATCCAACTCAAGTCAGTCACTTAGCCAAATAATTTCTATTCTGATTGCTGTAAATAATTATATTAAACATTATTTTCTTAAAAAAGAATGATGAGTTTCCATAGGCATAATTCATTTGTAATATCTAGCAGGAAAAAATATATATGTGTGTGTGTGTGTGTAAATTTATTATTATTGGCACACAATGACCAAAACTATTGAAATCAATTGGTCCAGAATTTCTACCAAGTCATCAAAATGGGCTTTTATCCAAGAAGGAGGTTTTTATATTCCTATAAAAATAAAAAAGGAAATAATAGTAATCTTTTTGAAACTATTCACCTTATTCAAATATGAAAGAGTGAAATGACCTCCTTGGTTGTTAAGTTCTGTTATTCCTTTTTTCTTTTTAATAATATGTTATACAGATTCTGAAATTACACTGAAATTGGATGTGCTGAGTAATATAATTCTGATATTTTTTGCTTCTGCCTCCACAGAAAAGAATAGATATCTTAGTTAATTTTTCTGATGAGCAAATAACACCACCAAATTTATAATGCCATTTAATCCATTTCACAAAACTCTTAATTATTCTATTTTGGAATTATTAATTTCTATACCATAGAGTCATTTGATCTCAAATCTTATTATATTTCTTCATGAATTGGTTCCCTATTCTGGAGTTATTTTAATGACACTCTTTAAAGTATCATTTTTTCTAGACCTCAAATGCCCATACATTTATTAAATATTATAGGACAATTATTTTCATATAAAGAGAGTTCTCAACATTCATTTTCTTTTACTCTTATAAGTATTTACTGTATGATATACTCTATTAAAATAATGCAATGTGTAGAGTATATTCTTATTAATCTTATATACTTTATATTTTAAAGTAAACATAACGAATTATTTATTTAATGTTTTTAAAAGGTACTAAAGAAACACAGGGGATCTTCAAAAGATTCACAGATATTCTAAAAAATACTGTGCAGGGCCTGCACTGTGGCTCACTTGGTTAATTCTCCGCTTGTGGCACCAGCATCCTATATGGGCACCGGGTTCTAGTCCTGGATTCTCCTCTGCTGTCGGCTGGGAGAGCAGTGAAAGATGGCCCAAGTGCTTGGGCCCCTGCACCGACACAGAAGACCAGGAAGAAGCACCTGGCTCCTGGCTTCGGATCGGTGCAGCGCCTGCCATGGCCGCCATCTGGGGAGTGAACCAACGGAAGGAAGACCTTTCTCTCTATCTCTCTCTCTCACTGTCTACTCTAGCTGTCAAATAAAAAAAAATACTGTCCATAAATTTCCAAAAAGTTTTATGCCAAAATAAACTCATACTACCTTCTTACATTGTACCTGGATATAATCTAGTTTCAGTCACTGAGAAAAATAAGATACCAATTTGAAAATAAAGCCTATCAGAATATCATAAATTGTGCTAAAATTGAAGCAAGAATAAATTTCAAATAGAAGGTGAAGCTTGGGTAGAAAAATGATAGAGTCATTGATGACTCATACATAGTTTATAGGGACAGTATTCCAAAGAAGTTGGCAGTTTACAATTGAATAACTCATTTTAAGCAGAATGAAGAAATGTTGAAGATAAAGCACACAGTGGCAGACAACCTTATCAATTTGTAATGAAAAAGTTTGTGCACTAAGTTAAAAGGAAAAGACCCCAGAGGCACAAGCAGTCAAAGCCAAAATTAACAATTGGGATTACATCAAATTGAGAAGTTTCTGTACTGCAAAAGAAATAGTCAGGAAAGTGAAGAGGCAACCGACAGAATGGGAAAAAATTTTTGCAAATTATGCAAAAGATAAAGGATTAATAACTAGATTCTACAAAGAGATCAAGAAACTCCACAACAACCAAACAAACAAACCACTTAAGAGATGGGCCAAGGACCTCAAGAAATCCAAATGGCCAACAGACACATGAAAAAATGTTCAAGATCACTAACAATCAGGGAAATGCAAATCAAAACCACAATGAGGTTTCACCTCACCCCAGTTAGAATGGCTCACATTCAGAAATCTACCAACAATAGATGCTGGAGAGGATGTGGGGAAAAAGGGACACTAACCCACTGTTGGTGGGAATGCAAACTGGTTAAGCCCACTATGGAAGTCAGTCTGGAGATTCCTTAGAAACCTGAATATAAACCTACCATTCAACCCAGCCATCCCACTCCTTGGAATTTACCCAAACGAAATGAAATTGACAAACAAACAAGCTGTCTGCACATTAATGTTTATTGCAGCTCAATTCACAAGAGCTAAGACCTGGAACCAGCTCAAATGCCCATCAACAGTAGACTGGATAAAGAAATTATGGGACATGTACTCTATCGAATACTATACAGCAGTCAAAAACAACGAAACCCGGTCATTTGCAACAAGATGGAGGAATTTGGAAAACATCATGCTGAGTGAATTAAGCCAGTCCCAAAGGGACAAATATCATATATTCTCCCTGATCGGCGACAACTAACAAAGCACCAAAGGGGAAACTTGTTGAAGTGAAATGGACACTATGAGAATCAGTGACTTGATCAGCTCTTGTCCTGATGGTTGATGTCCAGTGTAATACTTTATTCATTTTAGTATTTTTTTTGTTCTAGTACCATTGGTTGAACTCTGTAATTAACACACAATTATTCTTAGGTGATTAAATTTTAACTGAAAAGTGATCCCTGTTAGGAATTTGGAAAACATTACACTGAGTGAAATAAGCCAATCCCAAAAAGACAAATATCACATGTTCTCCCTGATAGGTGACAACTAACTGAGCACCAAAAAGGAAACCTGTTAAAGTGAAATGAACATTGTGAGAAACAGTGACTTGATTAGCCCTTGCCCTGACTGTTGATGAACAACTTAATATGTTATCACACTTAGTATTTTTTTGTTTGTTCTACTTAATACTTTTGGTTGAATACTGTAATCAATACACAATTCTTCTTCAGTACTGAAACTTAACTGAAAAGTGATCGCTGTTAAATATAAGAGTGGGAATAAAAGAGGGAAGAGATGTGCAATTCAGGACATGCTCAAGCTGACTTACCTCAAACGGTAGAGTTAGAAACATACCAGGGGATTCCAAATCAATCCCATCAAAGTGGCATGTACCAATGCCATCTCACTAGTCGCAGTGATCAATTTCTGTTCACAATTCATCATAATGATAGGACTAAGAACCAAAAGGATCATATAAACAAGAATAGTGTCCGCAAATACTAGCTGATAGAATAAAAAAGGGAGAGAATGATCCAACATGGGAAGTGAGATACACAGCAGACCCATAGAATGGCAGATGTCCTAAACAGCACTCTGGCCTCAGAATCAGCACTTAAGGCATGCGGATCTGGCTGAAATGCCCATGAGAGTATTTCAGGCATGGAAAGCCAAGACACTCTGGGGGAAAAAAAAAAAAAAAAACTAAATGAAAGATCTCTGCGAGTGAGATCCCAGTGGAAACAACGGGTCATCAAAGAAGGAGGTACCTTTCTCTGAAGGGAGGAGAGAACTTCCACTTTGACCATGGCCTTGTCTAAATATGATCAGAGTCGGTGAACTCAGGGGGCTTCCATAGCCTTGGCAGCTCATGACAAGAGCCTAGGGTGATTACTGAGGCCATAAACAAGAGTGTCAATTTGTTACGTCAACAACAGGAGTCACTGTGCACTTACTCCTCATGTAGGATCTCTGGCCTTAGTGTGCTGTACATTGTGATTTAATGCTATAACTAGTACTCAAACAGTATTTTTCACTTTATGTTTCTGTGTGGTAGCAAACTGTTGAAATCTTTACTTAATGTATGCTAAACTGATCTTCTGTATATAAAGAGAATTGAAAATGAATCTTGATGTGAATGGAAGGGGAGAGGGAGTGGGAAAGGGGAGGTTTGCGGACGGGAGGGACGTTATGGGGGGGAAGCCATTGTAATCCATAAGCTGTACTTTGGAAATTTATATTCATTAAATAAAAGTTAAAAAAAGAGAGATGGGCCAAGGACCTCAATAGACATTTTTCAAAAGAGGAAATCCAAATGGCCAACAGACACATGAAAAAAAGTCCAGGATCACTAGCAATCAGGGAAATGCAAATCAAAACCACAATGAGGTTTCATCTCACCCCAGTTAGAATGGCTCACATTCAGAAATCTACCAACAACAGATGCTGGAGAGGATGTGGGGAAAAAGGGACACTAACCCACTGTTGGTGGGAATGCAAACTGGTAAAGCCACTATGGAAGTAGGTCTGGAGATTCATCAGAAACCTGAATATAACCCTACCATACAACCCAGCCATCCCACTCCTTGGAATTTACCCAAACGAAATGAAATTTGCAAGTAAAAGTGCTGTCTGCACCTCAATGTTTATTGCAGCTCAATTCACAATAGCTAAAACCTGGAACCAACCTAAATGCCCATCAACAGTAGACTGGATAAAGAAATTATGGGACATGTACTCTATCGAATACTATACAGCAGTCAAAAACAACGAAACCCGGTCATTTGCAACAAGATGGAGGAATTTGGAAAACATCATGCTGAGTGAATTAAGCCAGCCCCAGAGGGACAATATCATATGTTCTCCCTGATTGGTGACAACTAACCGAGCACCAAAAAGGAAACCTATTGAAGTGAAATGGATGCTATGAGAAACAATGACTTGGTCAACCCTTGTCCTCTCTGTTGATGAACAACTTAATATGTTATCCCTCCTAGTATTTTTTTTGTTTGTTCTACTTAATACTATTGGTTGAACTCTTTAATTAACACACAATTATTCTTAGGTGTTTAAATTTAACTGAAAAGTGATCCCTGTTAAATATAACAGTGGGAATAAGAGAGGGAGGAGATGTACAATTCGGCCCATGCTCACTCGGACTTACCCCTAATGGTAGAGTTAGAAACGTGCAAGGGGATTCCAATTCAATCCCATCAAGGTGGCATGTATCAATGCCATCTCACTACTCAAAGTGATGAGTTTCAGTTCACAATTGATCATAATGATAGGATTAAGAGTCAAAGGGATCGCATAAACAAGGCTAATGTCTGCTAATACTAACTGATAGAATTAAAAAAGGTGAGAATGATCCAACATGGGAATCAGGATACACAGCAGACTCATAGAATGGCAGTTGTCCTAAACAGCACTCTGGCCTCAGAATCAGCCCTTAAGGCATTCCGATCCAGCTAAAAAGCTCATGAGAGTATTTTAGGCATGGAAAGCCAAGACACTGTGGCAAGAAAGAAAGAAAGAAAGAAAGAAAGAAAGAAAGAAAGAAAGAAAGAAAAGAAAAAAACCTAAATGAAAGATCTCTGCAAGTGAGATCCCAGTGGAAAGAAAGGGCCATCAAAGGAGGTACCTTTCTCTGAAGGGAGGAGAGAACTTCCACTTTGACCATGACCTTGTCTAAATAAGATTGATTTTGGCAAACTCAAAAGGCTTCCATAGCCTTGGCAACTCATGACAAGAGCCTCGGGTGATACTGACACCTTCAACAAGAGTGTCAATTGTTAAATTAACAACAGGAGTCACTGTTCACATACTCCTCATGTAGGATCTCTGTCCTTAATGTGTTGTACTATGTGAATTAATGGTATAACTAGTACTCAAACAGTACTTTACACTTTGTATTTCTGTGTGGGTGCAAACTGTTGAAATCTATACTTAATATATACTAATTGATCTTCTGCATATAAAGATAATTGAAAATGCATCTTAATGTCAATGGGATGAGAGAGGGAGCTGGTTATGGAAGCGTTGCAGGTGTGAGGGAGGTTATGGGGGGGAAAAGCCACTGTAATCTAAAAGCTCTACTTTGGAAATTTATATTTATTAAATAAAAGTTTAAAAAAAAGCAATGACAGCCATCACCATAGACATCTCAACTGGTTCAGCTTACAAAATTCTTACTGACAAATTGAAATGGAATAACCTTTCTGCTCAATTGGTGTCAAAACTATTGTGGCCAGTCAACAGCTGGCAAGGAAAGAAATTTCAATGAAAACTGTAAAAATATGAGCAAACTGTTGAAATCTTTACTTAATGTATGCTAAACTGATCTTCTGTATATAAAGAGAATTGAAAATGAATCTTGATGTGAATGGAAGGGGAGAGGGAGTGGGGAAGGGGAGGGTTGCGGGTGGGAGGGACGTTATGGAGGGAAGCCATTGTAATCCATATTCTGTACTTTGGAAATTTATATTCATTAATTAAAAGTTAAAAAAAATATGAGATCAAGATGTTTTGAAAAACTGGAACAAGAAGTAAAATATGACTTTGCCAGTGTGATCCTGAAGAAAAAGCACAGTAAACAATGGCTACCAAGATGTTAAAGTGATCCAGTCAAAGCAAAATCAGAGGGGCCAGCGTGCTGTGGCATAGTGGGTAAAACCACTGTCTGCAGTGCCGGCATCCCATGTGCGTGCCAGCTGAGTCCCAGCTGCTCCTCTTCAATCTAGCTCCCCTGCTATGGCCTGGGAAAGCAGAGGAAGATGGCCCAAGTCCTTGGGCCCCTGCACCCATGTGGGAGAACCTGGAGAAAATCTGGCTCTTGGCTTCGGATAGGCCCATTTCTAGCAATTGCAGCCATTTGGGTAGTGAACCAATAGATGGAAGACCTCTCTCTCTCTGTCTCTCTGTCTCTCTCTCTCTCTCTCATTATCTGTACCTCTGCCTTTCACATCAATAAATTAATGTTTAAAAAGGCAAAATCTGAGTGGTCAAAATCAAAGTTTACCGCAACAGTTTTGGGGAAATTTAAGTCATTTTTCCTAGTTGACTTTTTGGAGGATTAAAGTTTAATAACATTGGTTTTTGTGAAAATGTTTTTGATTAACTTAGCCAATGTCTGGTCAGAAAAATGCCTGGAAAACCACCATACAGCCCTTTACCACCACAATGTTCCTACTCATTCCTCTCATCAAAGGGGTATTTTTGACATTTTTTAAAAGATTTATTTATTTAAAAGTCACTGTTACAGTGAGACAGGAAGAGACAGAGAGTGAGATTTTCCATCTGCTGGTTAAATCCTCCAAAGGTCACAATGCCCAGGACTGAGCTAGGCTGAGGTCAGAATCCAGGAGCTTCGTCTGGGTTTCCTACATAGACGGCAGAGGCCCAACCATTTGGGTCATCTGCTGCTGCTTTTCTCAGGCAATTAGTAGGGAGCTCCATCAGAAGTGGAGCAGCCAGCAGAGGAACTGTCAGTCATATAGGATGCCAGTGTTACAGGGAGCAGCGTTAGCTGCTACCACAATGCTCACCCTTTTCAGGAGTTTTGATCAGAAATCATAAAAAAAATCTTCATTACAGTCCAGATTTGGCACTGTGTCTTTTTTTGGTTGTTGCTATTTCTTAATCTTAAAAAAAGTCTTTAAAGGGCACCCATTTTTCTGCAGTTAATTGTGATTTAGGTAAAGACTATACTGACATGGTTAAAACCCTATGCCACTCAGATCATTAAGAATGGATTAATGGGCCAGCGCTGCGACTCGCTAGGCTTATCCTCTGCCTGTGGCACCAGCATTCCAGGTTCTAGTTCTGGATGGGGCACTGGATTCTGTCCAGTTGCTCCTCTTCCAGTCCAGCTCTCTGCTGTGGCTTGGGAGTGCAGTGGAGGATGGCCCAAGTGCCTGGACCCTGCACCTGCATGGGAGACCAGGAGGAAGCACCTGGCTCCTGGCTTCGGATCGGCACAGCACGCCGGCCGTAGCCACCATTTGGGGGGTAAACTAATGGAAGGAAGAGCTTTCTCTCTGTCTCTCTCTCTCTTTCTAACTCTGCCTGTCAAAAAAAAAAAGAAAAAATGGATTGATAGAGTTTTTATTGAGAAGTAGATCATGTTGTATATTTTATCTTTTACTTCCTTTTTCCATGAAATTTTGAAATTTCCCCTTATTCTGTAGAATGAGCTACATTTAGAGATTAATAAAAGGAGTTTAAAAGGAGAAAGCAAACACAACTCAGGGATGAAAGGCTTTCTACAAAACAAGCGTGATGTCATCCAACTAGGACAGATTATCTTCAATGAGAAAGATGATGGGAATTCATTGTGAGATACAAGCAAAGGAAATAGACACCTTATGCACCAAGTGGATAAAAAAAAAAAAAAAAAGACTTGGTAGCCTACTCTAATACCACACTCACTACCTATTTGGGACCAGTTGATGACAAGCAGAGAAGAAAGACTATAAAAGACAGACAATCTTGTGACAAAAAACTATTCACAGTTATAAAAAGTCACTGGACCAAAGCAAGGACGACTGTTCAATTTAAATGCATTACATACTAAAATATGTACATATAACATTTTGTTTTATTCAATCACCATTTTTACTTCTATCCTCTATTCCTTAAAACAGAGATCAATGTTATCAGTGCCTGAGGGAATAAGGTGAGGTGTGAAGATGAAGAACAAGTAAGTACACTTTTTGTCATCATGATAAACTTTGCAATTAAACTAAATTAAAGCTCATTAGCCACCAGGAGAGAATGAGAAATAAATTTCCAAACTGAAAAATTTCCTTTAGATATATTTTAAGAACGAAAGGATGTATTATCATTAAAAGCTAACTGCTTTATCAAGTTAATAGAAGTATTCTTAGTAATTATGTTGTTAATGAAAATGCCAGTAAAATACTAAACAAAGCTAGCCATCATCTCAGACTAGCCAAACAGAAAGATTATAAAAGGCACAAAACAAAACATTTTTGTGTAAAAGGTACAAATCTCTTGTTAATTTCCTTATTACAATAAAATTAGAGTTACTAAATGATTTATTTTTTAACTTTATTGAATTATGATTGACATTAATATTTGGTGAGTTATACAAATGTTTCTGTTGTGTTACTGTTGTCCCAATCAATATACACATTTCTGTCTACCCACAAATTCCCCTAATTTCCCTTTTCAACCTAAATGATTCCCATTCCCATTTCTTCATAACCACTGCTCTCATTTCTCTCAGTACAAGTTAATTTTTTGTAGGTGTGATACATTTATATATTCCCTATGTGTTCTACTTTGCTACTTCAATGCTACTTCCAGACTAGTATTCCTTATTTATCAAATCTAAGGGGAGAGAGAGAGAGAGAGAGAGAGAGAGAGAGAGAGGCACAAGCAAGGCTACCAGATGTGCAGCCACAGAGGAAGAGAGAGACATAGATCTCCAGAGTCTTCTTGCAGGTGCATCTTGAACATGGTGAACCGGGATGATGTCAAAGCCATCATCCTGGCCCAGAAGAACATGCTGGAAAGCTTTGAGAAGACCAATAGGTTGCTACTCAACTTAATCCACACGTCCAGCACTTGACTGCCGTAGACAAGCCAGCAATTGCTATACAACATGTAGACCCTGGTGGAGATGAAGTGAGACTGGAATATCATATTCTACAACACCAGGATGCTGCAAGGGACTCTGGCATGGCAGCACCTGGAGGCCTTCAGCCACATCTCAGGAGGGGCGTTCCTCCAGGCAAACCGGGAAGAAGACCCCATTCCACCCAGGACCATGACCACCATTGCCACCTCAGAGAAAAGCACAGGTCCTGCAACACCAGCCCTGACACCATATCACCTCCTTCAGCCCAGGCTTCCAGGACCTGTCCCATGCCCAGCTCTCGTGCCTTCAAAAGCTGTAGCCGGTCAGGTGATGAGGATGTGCATGCGGGTACCACAGGGCAGCAGCTGCTCCTCAGGTGTCTGAGGCAACAAGGAGCGACCCTCCCTCATGAACTGTCACCAGCTTTGTCTCCCAAGGCTCTTGGGCTGGCAAAACAAGTCTACCTACCAAGGGCTGTGGGATTCCTGGGTGTCTTCAGTTTCCTCTCCTTCCTCCCTCTGAACGTCTCTACAGATCTCTCCACAGTGGCTGTGCCTATCATAGGACCGGTCACAAGGGAATTCTCCAGAGCTGGGTCTGATGTTTGCTGACAGCAATGCTTAAAATGCTCCGGGGGGGGGGGGGGTTGACTCCATGGCACAGTAAGTTAATCTTCCACCTGCAGTGCCGGCATCCCATACGGATGCTGCTTCTAGTCCTGGCTGCTCCTCTTCCAGTCCAGCTCTCTGCAATGGCCTGGGAAAGCAGTAGAAGATGGCCCAAGGGCTTGGGCCCCTGCACCCACATGGGAGACCAGAAAAACGCACCTGGCTACTGGCTTCGGATCAGTGCAGCTCTGGCCGTTGTGGCCATTTGGGGAGTGAACCAACAGAAGGATGACCTTTCTCTCTTGTCTCTCCCTCTCACTGTCTGTAACTCTACCTCTCAAATAAATAAATAAAATAAAATAAAAATGCTCCTGGAGACCAGAGCCAGATGGCCCCCAGCCCAGGTCAAGAGGAGGATAACCTTCTCCATCTGAGTCCCCAGCTACATAGGGATCAAGCTCAAGAAGCCAGCCATTCCTCGACTCAAAATGTGAGCATGTCCTAGGGACCTGGAGCTAAAACCCTGGATATTTTTTGTTCATGTACTGTCTCTGTGATCTTCTCCCATTTTTTGGATTTAAAGTTATGTGCTGCTGGTTACTGAGTTTTTGTCACCATATTTTAACTTAAACTCTATTTCAAATTGTATGAATCAAGCAATTTCAGACTCAATATACCCTAAACTGAAATTCTGATCTTTCTTTCAAAAGATCTATCTATAGCTTTCTCCAATTATTTAATGAAAACTCTATTGCTTCAGTTGCTCATGCTTAGCATCAAAACTTCCTATTTTCAGCAAATTCTATTAGGTCTGACTTCAAAATATATCAGAGATATGATCACTTCTCATATTCATTGTTATCATCCATGTCTGGGCAACCATGAAGTCTCACCTGCATTATCAAAATACCATTCTTTTTGGTTTCTAGATTTTTTTTCTTAAAAAAGACATTTATTTATTTAAAAGGCAAAGTTACAGAGAGAGAAAGAGAGGGAGAGACAGAGACATGCCTCCCACCCACTGGTTCACTATCAGCTGAGGTGAATCAAAGCCAGGAGTTAGGACCTTCTTCAGGGTCTCTCAAGTGGGTACAAGGGCCCAAGTACCTGGGGCATCTTCCTCGGCTTTCGCAGGCACGTTAGCAGGGAGCTCAATGAGAAGTGGGGCAGCCAGGACTCTAATATGTGTCCATTTAGGATGTAGGCACCTCAAATGACAACTTTACCAACATCACAGTGCTAATTATATTTTTAAGACATTGATTTATTTGAAAGGCAGAGTTATAGTTAGAGGTAGAGAGGACAAGACAGAGTCCAGCTTCTGCTATTGACTTCTTTCAAGCTGTTCTCAACCCAACATCTAGAACTGACCCCATTAAACAAAGTAACATCAGTATTTCCTCTAAACAACCAAACATCTATATTCAGAATGAAAGGCAGTGCTCTTAGTATATGACTTACAATCACATCTATATCCATATTCATAGAATTGTCATCAATCTGATCTCACTACACTGTTTTGTGGCATTATTCCTGCTCTTTGAATATATGAGGAATATTCCTGTTCAATAATTTGTGTTTATTTTTCACCCTTCTTAGGAAATTCTGCCCTTAGATATGTTGCATAGATAGGTCTCTAATTTTGGGGGGTTCTTTGCTCAAACTGTATCTTCTGTGGAAGAATGAATAAGCACACACATGCACCCCTGTAAAAGAAAAGGATGTCAACATGTTAATCATTAGAACTTGTGAACATTTTACCTTACTTGGTAATTGGAACTTTGCAGATGTTATTAAGGGTACTGAATTGGGGTCATTATCCTGGAGTATTAGGTAGACTTGATTCAGAAGGGTTCTTATCAGAAGGAGCTAGGGAGATTGAAGTGAATATTAGAGATGGAAGTTAGAGATTGGAGTGATAAGAGGGAGGGGCACCAGGCAAGAAGCAGATAGCTTCTAGGAACTGGAAAAGATGAGGAAACCAAATATTTCATGAAGGCTAGAAAAGGAACACAGTCTTTCCACCGATTTGATTTTTGACTTCTGATCTCCAGAATCATGTGAATAAATCTATGTGATTTTAAGTTACCAAATTTGTGTTCATTGGTTACCAATCAATAAGAAACTAATACAAGTTCTCATTGAAGTCTTCACTGATCATCTTGTCTAAATCTATAATAGCCATCCCTTCTGTATTTCTTCTTATCATTGTAATTTATGCCTCATTCAATACAATGTACAAATTTTATTTTATTTACTGGTTGATATATTGTTCACCTTCTTCACTGCAATAACAATTCTATAGGTATAGGATGCGCAGACTGCTTTTTACTTACTGCCAGATCTGTAACTGGTACATACCATGCACATATTAGATGTTGAAAAATATTTGCTAAGACAAATGAATGAACAAAGAACTTCAGGCTTTTTGTTTCCCTCTAATCAGTGATTTTTATTCTTTCTTTGACTGTGTCTATGAATCATCTGATCTAGCATAAGGTGTGCTGATAGCAAATGTATGTGTGTCCGAGTGTGCTTGCATACTATAATAGAATATTTATATTTAACTGATAGCAGTATGATAAATGGGTTAGGCTTTATAGAGATCTTAGCATTACTTGTATTGATCTGACAAGACCAAGTAATTCATATTTTATATCTTCACATTTATTCCATAAAAATGATTAATGAAATCCACTATGGTAGTTAACTAAAACAATAGAAATAATATAAATATTCAAAGACAACAATTAAGGATATATGCCATTGCTTTTTTATTGTATCACAATGCATTTTTTCTTAGACATGGTGGCTAATATGGTAAAGAAAATTAAACTTTCCATGTATAATCATGGTTCCTAGCAGACAACCAGCGCACTTTCCTACTACAACATAACCTCTAGTATGTCATAGCTTTTACAAAAGAATATGTCACTTTTTAAGCATCATAATAGAATGATGACATCTTATATTTTGATATTAGGAAGAACATAAAACCATATATTCTATTTCTCATTTGTGACTGTATAACATCAGAAGAGCAAGTAGTCTTTCAAATAAAGAAAATACTGCATATAAAAGCTACTGCATTCTAATTTTATGCTTCTATAATGAAAATACAAAGAAAGTTACCTGTGACTGCATTATTTTTGTATGAGAGACTTCTTCAAAATCCAGCTATAATGCTTCATAAACATAAATTCTCAATCAGCTTGTTAGTTATTCAGTGTCTGTAAAATATCCAAGCTCATTATGCCATGCCACAGAGAGTACATTATTCTGCAAAAGATATTTCCTTAGTGATATTTTTATTTACAGAATATAATGTAAGAATTGATTGGGGAAAATGTTCCTCCTTATTATAGCATTAGACATTTTTGCAATTATTTTCCATTTCCCCTTCTAGGATTTACAGGGCAGTGTAAATTTATATTTAAATTATATGGATAATTATAGGAAAGGTATTTAATACTATTAATTGGGGTCTCCAAGAGAATTCAGTGGGATTAAAAGCAAACATTATTGTGAATTGTTTCTTTCTTGAATTGCTGACAGTTTTTCCACCAGTGGACAAAAGATAAACATTGCTCCCTTGTCACTGTAATTTTACTGAACAAGTGCCACATTGGAACACACAGTGAAAAAATATAAACCACTGATGCAATTCATCCTTATAGTTTGTATTACTTCAGTGACAGAAGAAACTACTCCTACTGATAAATTAATCAGTGGAAGAAGAAAATACCTCTACTGATAAATTGATGTTCAGAGTGTGGGTTGGGAGTATGGGGACAAAGAATAAGACTATGAGTTTCTTAAATTCTTTATGAGAAAACTACCAATGTGTTACTGAAATGAATTATGTGTGCATACCATAGGGCGTATTGAACTAAATACCCATGCATAGACCATGAATAGTTTCTCAGCACACAGCTCATTCTCCATACATGCCAGATCACTGGAAATGTGCAAAGTGATCCTCCTGCCAAGGTATATTAAAGCATTTTAATATCATAACAAAATTGCATATATAAATGTCAACTTTGACGATAACTGAAATTATGCTACAGGGCATGTTTCTTTAAGTAACTAGTTTCACTGTAGAGGTAACTAATGTGAGGAGCAAAGTAAATGAATTACTTATCGAAAGTTA
This sequence comes from Oryctolagus cuniculus, assembly GCF_964237555.1. Classification (NCBI taxonomy): domain Eukaryota; kingdom Metazoa; phylum Chordata; class Mammalia; order Lagomorpha; family Leporidae; genus Oryctolagus; species Oryctolagus cuniculus. Next base: position 92,266,295 of record NC_091438.1, read on the forward strand.
GCTTCAAAGGTCAGGAACAAAGCCAAAACCAGACACTATCCATTAGACCAGATCAACTCCTTCTCTTGAAGTTGGCATATTACACTGAAGGTAACATCATAAGAGTATCTAATAAAGACTTTAAGCTATTATAGTAGAGTGGCTTCAGACAAAATTCGAATTGATTGAAACTTTCCTCTGAAAGTTGAATCAAAGCAAACCCCATCTTTTCTTTCTGCACCTCTTCTCTCGTAGTGAAGGATCCAAAGATAGCACACAAATGGATGTTTCTCTGATACCTGTGGCTTATCAGTAAGAATAGAAGTAATAGAAATCTCATGAGAAAGCCTGCTCTTAAAAGATTTCCAATCCAATTTTTTGAACTCAAAAGGCTCAAATTAGTTTCAGATTAACATCCAAGTCTTTCAAAGTACATCTTCCAGAATTCAGTTGTCAGGAGCACATTGGACACTGGAATTTAAGTTCAATTTTTGTGTCAAGAGATGAGAAATAAATAAATATTCTGTTTTTTTTCCTTTTTTTAAAATAAATTTATTCCTTACCTTTTTATAAAAATCTACTTACTACAAGTAATGAATTTTCCCATGTAAACTATCCCTATTTTCTTATAACATTGTTTCTCACATCTATGCAGGTATACACACTCAAGCATACATATGCAACACAATGCCTCTTCATTTTCTATCAAAGTAGTGGTGACGCAACTGGTCATCTTATCTACCTTTATATGTACTATTCCATAAATTCCAACTGGAAGAAGATTAGAGTTTAAAGATGACTAATTTCTATGACCTTCAAATACATTTCAACAGAGAGGATTCTATTCCACAGTTCCCATAAGACAGAATAACTATCTGTCTTCTTCCTGTCTCTGATCCTCAGATTTTCCTATTTGCAGATATAGCTGGAATAGTTGACAAACTTCTTCTCAAATTTCTTCTATAAACTCAAGGTCAAGTTTTGTTGGTGCATAATCTTTATCAGATAACTAAGTAGCAAGGAAACATCCACTCGGTATTCCCTGGAGAATTCAAAGCAAGAAGATTTAAAAAAGCATAATTTTAACTTAGAGTAGAAGTCCCTTGATAATTCATACATTACACATGCAAATGCATATTTTTATTTTTATTTTATTTTTAAGAGACCATGGACATAATTACATCAAGAAAAATTCTATCCCAGACTACTTTGAGTAAGCTATTCATCTGTGTCTTCCTCCAAATCTTCTTTTTGAGGATAGCTTTCCTGCTGAGGTCTACTGTCTATAAGTTACCATTACCTTGAAGTTTCACAGGATAATCCTGGATGATTTATCAACTTCTAAAGACGAAAGTGCTTTATATCCTACTCTACAAATTGAGACATATGATATTATGATTTTATGGGCACATGATTATTTTTGTTGAGCTAATATTTAATGTTACAAATAAAATAAACCACACATGATATTTCTGTATATTGTACATATTTGAAAACTACTGATCATTCTATGAGAAAAAAATTGAAAACATGGGTTTGGTGCTATAGCAAATCATGTATAATGTAAGCTGAAGAATAGCTGCAATTTCTTCTGCTGCGGGTAAGGCACCAAATATCAATGTTAAGGGAAAGAAAACCACACAGAGCAAAGATACATGTCTACTTAGCATATGCCTTTCTTCCTAGGGGTATTAAACATCATGATACTGTTAAGCCTCAGAAAACAAGGTCCTGAAACATGATTTTTTTAGCATGCTGAGCAATTATTTGTAAATGGGAAATGTAAGGATCTTAGAAGCAGACACAGAATAAACATATACAACTAATTTTGTCTTGCTCTTCTCTTTCCTAGATGCAAAGAAAAGCTCCCTCTAGAAGTCCTTTACCTCAAATAAGAAAAGACTGCAAAACTAAACATAACTACCTTTAAACTTCAACCTGAGTTTTCATTCTATATCTCAGAAAGGAAGACTGAGACATGTAACCACACCTAAAGATACAACCATTACAAAATGATAACTGGTTTATTTGGCTTACTTACATTTCAAAGACAATCTTTTTTATAATTTTATTGATATCTCTAGGTCCATTTGTCCTTCCAATAATCATTTATATTCCTTCATCTACATCCCACGTTTTCACAACCTCTAAGAAAAAGTGATATATATAAGTTCTTGAGTCAAGCTGGATTAGAGGGCGGTTACACTCTGTGATTGTCTATGTTACACAATAAATTTGTGTATCTTTTTTCTAATCAATCTTTGTCAGTTTGTTCCATTGAAAGCAGAAGGAAATTTTCCCTTTGTCTTTATAGTTCCAAAAGCTATTGCAGATGATAGGTTTGCCTATAACGTAAGTTCTTCCCATAAACATGGTCACTTTTCCTGGAAAATGTGTGAGTTGTACATTGTAACTGTTTGATTCAAACAATTGATTGAGTTAGTGTTTGCATGTGTAAAACTACCTATACTCGCTTACTACTTTGAAAGATAAGGCTTAAAACTTCAAATAGTTCTATGAGAGTGCAGCTAAATTTCCCATAATTGCAGCTTAACTTCTCTTAAGTATAATTCTCGCTTAGTTTTATTGCATTTCTGATTTCCCTGTATGTAAAATTGCACAGTTGCTTTTTAATCAACTGAATTAATAAAGTTGGGTAAGTATCTGCCAGGATTTTGTTCTTTGAGAACTGAAAATAATTGACAATCAGCCACTGCAATAAGTCTTTATTTTACTTCAGTGATACTCTGTAAAGAACAAAACCTGATTTGTGAACATTTAGTCCAGTGCAAATAAAGAGCCTATTAAAAATGAGTTTATTTGCTATACCCATCAAATGGCACTTCATTTTTAATGAAACCTCAGCATTCACTCCTTGAGTATCAACAGATGTCATTCTATAATCATAACACAATGTAAGAAGTATAGGGAAGTCTATTCCACCCTTTCTTCATGCCCCATTGCTTCCCAGAAATCTGTTCATTTCACTTTTGGTGCTCAGATTTCCTAAAGGTAACTGCATTACAATTGCTTCTTCATATACAAAATATTCCTCAGAATGTATTGAATGGTGACTCTCCTGAAAGGTGTGACCACATCCTGACCACTTGAATCTGTTAATGTCATTCACCTTAGTTGGGAAAAGGGGCATTGCAGATGCAGTTTAGTTAAGGATCCTGAGATGAGAGAATTATGAATGATCTGGGTTAGCCCTCAATCCAGTGACAAGTGTTCTTTTAATAGAGAGAGACAGAAGGAAGACAATGCAAAGATGGAAACAGAGATTAGAGTAATCACAGGTTAAAGAAAATATGGTGCTAGTAGAAACTGGAAGAAATAGAGAAAGGGTCACTCTTGGATCTCTTAGATGGATGACGGCACTGTGGATACCTGGATTTCAGGCTTCTGGTATCCATAAATGTAAGTGAATATGTTACTCTTATTTTAAGTTACTATATTTGTGTCAGTCCTAGGAAACTGATGACATTTTTTCATATCTTTCCTCATCTAGTCCAACTGTCAACAACTTCACACACACACACACACACACACACACATTTATGCCTCTATTTCAGATAATCACATTCCTTTAAACAACTTGAAGCATATCCTAAAGAGAAATATTTAAATTATATCTCTATTCTGCAGAGAAAAGAGTGGTTATAACTAGGTTTAGATTGCTAAGGGCAATCTGAGTATTAACATCCTAAGATCAATTTGCATGAAACACTTATGGTTTTGGTCTAATAAATATTTGTGTTAGTAAACTCAAAGCTAGGTAATTAAGTGTTAATTTAATATGCCAAATCCCTCTGAAAAAATACTTCTAACATTAACTCCACTTAAACTGCCAAGAATGGGGATTTGCACCGTGGTATAGCGGGTAAAGCTGCCACCTGCCATACCGGCATCCCATATGGGCATCAGTTCAAGTCACAGCTATTCCACTTCCAATCCAGAAATTTTCTATGGCCTGGGAAAGCAATAGAAAATGGCCAAGTCCTTGGGCCCCTGCATCCATGTGGGAGACCTGGAAGAAGCTCCTGGTTCCTGGCTTCAGACTGACATAGCTCCAGCCATTGCAACCTACTGGGGAATGAGCCAGCAGATGGACAACCTCTCTCTTTCTCTGCTTCTTCTCTCTCTGTATAACACTGACTTTTAAATAAAATAATAAATCTTTAAAAAGAAACTGCTAAGAATGTTTTCATTTACTCCCTCATCCTCTTCATATTCAATCTTGTGTCTTCAAATACCATTAGTTCACATAAATAGCAATAATAAACAAATGCCAATAACTCATAGTCTAATGGTGTTATGCAATTATAGATTTCTTATAATAGTGAAGTCCAATGATGTTATCTCAAAACTAATATTTTAATTGCACTTTTAGAAAATATATATTTTGTGAGTTTCATCTGGGAATCTAGGTATGATTTAAATTTACTATTGGTACAAGTGTTTGGCACAATGATTGAGATACCAGTTAGGATACCAACATCCCATATTATAGTGCTTTGGTTTGAGTCCCAACTTCACCCTACTTCCAGTTTCCTGCTAATGTAACTCTGGGAGACAGTAGGTGATGGCTTAAATAGTTGGGTCCCTACCTCTTATGTGGGATACCTGAATTGATTCACTGGTTCTTAGCATCAGCCTGGACAAGTTCAGCTACTGCATGCATTTGGAGAATTAACCAGCATATAGGAGATCTGTGTGTGTGTGTGTGTGTGTGTGTTTGCTTTTAAATAAATATATCAAACTACTGAATTAATCAGAGCTATGTCATCACAGTAATTGATTATATCTCCCATTCTCAACATTTTAATTTCCTCTTATTTGGCACATAGAAGATGTCCTTATCTCCCACCAGTTTTTGTGATGTAAGAATATCCAACTTTAATGGGCAAGGATTTGCTATCCTCCCTGAATACTTTCAGACCAATCAGTCATAAATCAAAATATTTTATTATGATGCTTATGAATAAGAGTAAAGATACAACTTGGAAGATCTTCTCATTGAAATTCCAAATGCAGTAGATTCTCAATTCTAGGATCAGGAAAAACCCAGAAAGGCTCTTCATGTTGTCCTGTCATGATCCTCCTAAAGGATAAGTCAAGATTTCCTCATCAATACCAATATCACTTTAAAACTAGAAGCCAAGTGGAGACTCTAACCTTTGATCCATAAATTTCTTGCTAATGTAATCTTGATTCCATGAAAGTACCCTTGTAATAGTCCCATTAAGCCAGTTTTAAAGGAAAATGGGGAATATAGAATGATTCAAGACTTCAGGTCCACAAGCAAGGCTATCATCCTGTTTCATCCTATGATTCCAAATCTCAAAATATTCTAACCTGGCTCAGATACCTGAAGCTCAGGTACCATATTCACAGCCCCAAACCTAAAAGATGCCTTTTTTCTACAATCCTTACACCCAGAATCCCAGTATCTACTACCCTTTGTTGAATGAACTAATTCATATTTGGACAAACATAATGAATGAACTAATTTATATTTAATTTGAACTCAAATATGAATCAATACACATCTGGATAGTTCTTCCTCAATGCTTCAGGGATAACCCTCATTTGTTTGGCAACACCTTCACCAAGTAACTTAGCTCAAATTAAAGATGGGAGCCATTTTACATTTGTAGATGGTATCCTCATCTGCATTCCTTTTAAGGAGGAATCAAATGAACTCCATTCAGGTTTTAACTTTTTAAGGGAATTAATATGTAAAGTTTCTCCCAAGAAAAGCCCAAATTTCTAAACAGGAAATAGCCTACCTGGGATATGGCCTGAGTAAAGAGCATTCTTAGTAATGGCAGACTTTTCCAGGGTCTGGGTTCCAGGATTTAAATGCATAGTCAAATCTATATAAGGCATCAAAGGATTCTGATAATGACTCACTTGAATGGACAAGAAAAAAAAAAAAAACTTAAAAAGAGGGATCCCCTCTGATCAATTATAGAAGAAGTGTAAAGAGCCTTATCAGGTGCTACTTGCCACTCCTATTGCAGTTAATTTACAGGTAACTTCTCGCTGGGTAATTCTGTCCAGATTAAACCTCTACCGTGAGTCTACAAAGGCCCTCCCAAGGAATAACTATGGTTACTCTTGTGAGCTGATTGAGGACCTCAAGATTATCTTCAAAAGCTATAATATAAGTAGTTTGACTTTTGACTTTTGCTATAAATTGCTCCCTAAAGAGAGAGAGAGAGACATTAAGACGACTGCATTTCCCAGCTGGCATACTTTTCCTGTTTCTCCTATCTTCCTTGGGAAACTGTCAATGACAGAAAACTTCCCTAGTAAAATTTTGTACCATAATATTGAAGGAAGAAAATCTTACTACATACCATGATGATGCTTTAATAAACTTCTCTACTGTCTTGGGGGACTTACCTCAGACCACTAGCCAGGCCCTATAACAACTACAAGATTCTTTATATTCCCTGGCTAAACTGTTCGTGGATATCTGACTAGCCTTAAATTACCTACTGGTGAAACAGAACAGAGTATGCGCCATGGTTAATAAAATTCTGCATTTATACTGACAATAGTGGAAGAAGATATCAAAATGATTTATGATCAAGACAAGTGCTCCATGACTTTGGAGAGCAAAATCCCTCAACTTCCACAATCTGGGAAGCAAAAGAAATTCTCTCTCTTACCTGACATAGTTCTGCACTAGTTCATTTTTGGTCCATGCATACTCAATTGTCAAACTTGTCTCTTGCAGAATCCAACAGTTTCTTATAAAGATAATGTTCATTCTGGAATTCCAGACATTACCAAGGGCTGGTGAAATTTCTAGCTCCTACAATGCAACCTCTACATCAGTTAGCAAATTATTTTCATTACCTTCCAGGCAAGGATGATGTCCTGAATGCCTGAAGAATTTACAGAAGAAAGACTGTTTTCCTCAAGTTCTAATAAAGATTAAAATACAAAAATTTTGAGGGGGGGGTACTGATATAGACAAGGTGGTAGTTAAGACAAAGAATGAGCCTGCAACTTTTCCATACAACCCTACTGCAGACTCCACCTAAAAACCTCCCTCCCATTTCAACTGCAGAAAACTGCTTTTCTATAAAAGTTGCTGCCCAGATCCAATATTGGTTGAAAACAATCAAGATGGCTTTGAACTGAGTCTGCAATGACATATAACATATTATAAATCATAAAATTATAAATCATTATAAAATTATCATAGCTGGTAATCCTAGTCACTTCATGTCTGATTCCATGACACTTCAAAGCTTCCAAAAAAAAGGCAAGAAGATAAGAAGTATTTAAACCTTGTTACTGAACAGTGCTCCCTATAACAGTTCAATTAAATCCAACCAAAAAACCATCTACTATGTTCCAGATCATATGAAAGGATAACCCTCAAATTTACTGGGCATAGCTCATTCTTGAGCATTCCTATACTCAAGAATTCCTATACTTTCTCTCAAATGTGTACTTTAAATCTGCAAATAATCTTATTCCAACACTGTACCTTATGCCTCCCCTGTATCTTGCTGATGCATTGTCCTTGAATTTCTTCCTGCATCAGAGACAAAATATTGGTCCCAATCAAATCACAAAACCTTGGGAGTTGGATGTTACAAAAATAGGGTGTCTGTCCTTCCTCGGGCCCTAGCTTTTTCTCACCATGTGATTTCCCCTTCTGTATACATCCATTTCCCTTTCCACTTCTCCAC